>NC_042620.1:332925855-333629096 GCF_901001135.1 Rhinatrema bivittatum
GCTCCCATGAGTCATTACCTTTTCAAGGGTCGTTGCTTGCACTTCAGCTAGTCGATGTTAAAAGAGCAATGATACAAACTTAGATTACTCCAGATGTCTACTTGCTGGATTGCTGGCTCTGTTCCTTCCTCTCTTGGCTTGCTTTATTGTTTGGCACAAAGCATATCTTTCTTTTATATATATTACTACAAGCCGTTAAAACGGGCTACATCCCTCTGTCTCTCACCTCCCCCTCATTCTCTCTCCCCTCACTCTTCACCACCCCCTACCTCCCTCCCTCTCACCCACTCCTCCCACTCACTCCCTCCCCCCTCTCTCCCTCCCACTCAGTCCCACTCACTCTCCCTCAGTCCCACTCCCTCCCCCTCCCCTCAGTCTCACTCCCTCCCTCCTCTCTCCCTCCCTCCCTCTCCCTCCCACTCCCTCCCCCAGTCCCTCTCCCTCCCCTCAGTCTCACTCCCACCCTCCTCTCTCCCTCACTCCCTCCCTCCCTCCCTCAGTCCCACTCCCTCCCTCCCTCTCTCTCCCCCCTCTCCCTCCCTCAGTCCCACTCCCTCCCTCCCTCTCTCTCCCCCCTCTCACTCAGTCCCACTCCCTCTCTCTCCTCCCTCTCTCTGTCAGTCCCTCCCTCTCTCTGTCAGTCCCTCCCTCTCTCTCTCCTCCCCCGCCACCGCCGCTGCCACCCGCCGCCGCCGCTACCACCGGACGCTGCCACTCGACGCCGCCATTTTTTTTCGGCTCAGACCGACGTGCTCGCCCGCACATGCGCGGTAGAGCTGGTCTCTACTGCGCATTTGCGGCACGTCGGTCATCCTTCGTTTATTAGGTAGGATATTTTGTAATAAAAAGGTCTGTACCATTGCATCTGACTGCATCCCTTTCTTTAGATCTGTCCTTCCCCGAGTCCTCCCTTCAGCAGCGGTCATGCTTTGCAGATATTGGTCTGATGCCTGTATGGGGCTCTGAGGAGGATTAGCTCAGCAGTTTCCTGATTGGGTAGGAAGTTCCAATGGTGGGAGGAGCTGTGTAGGGGAGGTAAAACAAAATCAGAGCCGGACCAGACAGCCCGATGACTTTTGTTCCTTTTAACTGCCAACTGAGCCTGATGATGGCGTTTAATCACAAATATGCTTCACTTTCTGGAAGGAGTTAATAAACATGTAGATAAAAGTGAACCAGTAGATGTAGTGTATTTGGATTTTCAGAAGGCATTTGACGAAGTTCCTCATAGAGGCTTTTAGGAAAAGTAAAAAGTCATGGGATAGATGGCGATGTCCTTTCGTGGATTACAAACTGGTTAAAAGACAGGAAACAGAGAGTAGGATTAAATGGACAATTTTCTCAGTGGAAAAGGGTAAACAGTGGAGTGCCTCAGGCATCTGAATTGGGACCCGTACTTTTCAATATATTTATAAATTATCTGGAAAGAAATACGATGAATGAGGTAATCAAATTTGCAGATGATACAAAATTGTTCAGAGTAGTTAAATCACAAGCAGATTGTGATAAATTGCAGGAAGACTTTGTGAGACTGGAAAATTGGGCATCAAATGGCAGATGAAATTTAATGTGGATAAGTGCAAGGTGATGCATATAGGGAAAAATAACCCATGCTATAGTTACACAATGATGATCCAAGAAAGAGATCTAGGCATCCTAGTGGATAACACATTGAAATCGTCGGCTCAGTGTGCTGCAGCAGTCAAAAAAGCAAACAGAATGTTGGGAATTATTAGGAAGGGAATGGTGAATAAAATGGAAAATGTCATAATGCCTCTATCGCTCCATGGTGAGACCGCTCCTTGAATACTGTGTACAATTCTGGTTGCCACATCTCAAAAAGGATATAGTTGCGATGGAGAAGGTACAGAGAAGGGCGACCAAAATGATAAAGGGAATGGAATAGCTCCCCTATGAGGAAAGACTAAAGAGGTTAGGACTGTTCAGCTTGGAGAAGAGACGGCTGAGGGGGGATATGATAGAGGTGTTTAAAATCATGAGAGGTCTAGAATAGGTAGATGTGAATCGGTTATTTACTCTTTCAGATAATAGACTAGGGGGCACTCAATGAAGTTAGCATGTGGCACATGTAAAACTAATCGGAGAAAGTTCTTTTTCACTCAACGCACAATTAAACTCTGGAATTTGTTGCCAGAGGATGTGGTTAGTGCAGTTAGTATAGCTGTGTTTAAAAAGGATTGGATACGTTCTTGGAGAAGTCCATTACCTGCTATTGATTAAGTTGACTTAGAAAATAGCCACTGCTATTACTAGCAACAGTAACATGGAATAGACTTAGTTTTTGGGTACTTGCCAGGTTCTTATGGCCTGGATTGGCCACTGTTGGAAACAGGATGCTGGGCTTGATGGACCCTTGGTCTGACCCAGTATTGCATGTTCTTATGTTGTTAGTTCCAGGAACAGCCTCCCAGTGGAGGCAAAATTGCTGTCTGTGAGAAGGGTGAAAACGCAGAGGATCATTGGCAGTGGAGGACACTGGTGATCAAGTTGGGTCCGCAGCCTTGTAATGAGAAAAAGAAATGGGCAGAGTAGTTGGACCTTCACCATACTCTGTGTTTCTGTGTTTGTTGGTTGAGTCTGGTTTCTTGAATGTCAATGTGCAAGATTTTTCCGTTTTTGGTTAGCAGTTGACACTAAACAAAGGGATGCAGTCAGATGTAATGGTACAGACCTTTCTATTACAAAATGTAAAAATATATATAAAGAAAGATTTGCTTTCTGCCAAAAAAATAAAGCAAGCCAAGAGAGGAAGCAACAGAGCCAAGAATCCAGCAAGTAGACATGTGAAGTAATCTAAGTTTGTATCATTGCTCTTTTAACGGTGTCTTAGCTGAAGTGTCTTTACTACTGCAAGTAACGACCCTTGGAAAAAGTAATGCCTCATGGGAGCCACACTGACTTTCCAGTCAGTATTTAGGGTTGCAATGAGGGATCGGCTAGCTGACCAACCAGCGCCATACACTAACAGTGTCGATTGCTAAAACGAATGCTTTGGATGAACAATCTTGCTCCGGATGCCCCCTGGTAAAATAATTAATGAAGGCATTATTTTATAGCTAAAGGCTCTACGGATTTTGATTTAAGTGATGCTGTGGATGACCAGAATGATGGACAAGGCGGCAAAAGGAACAGCAATACCGGTGGAGGAGGAGGTATGTGTGGGAAGGGACTTCTGTCTTGCCTTGGGTTTATGCATGCTTGAGTACGACCAGTTCATTTTCCTTGGATTTTAGAAAATTCACCAAGTACAGGAAGATCTAGGTAACAACATGTATGTTCTCAAGGGCAAAGTTTTACCTCCAGACGTAATTGGCCTCTTTCACCAAGACAATGCCAGACCATCTCTCTAGTCTACTGTTTAGCCTTCACTAAACTAGTGTAAACTAGTTAATGTTGAGGGAGGGAGTGGCAGGGGGTGACTGGACAGAGATCACCTGCTAGGGGGTATAAGTATCATTTGAAAGTACAATGGTTAAGTGTTTAATCACGAACGGGCGGCGAGGTAGTGCAAGGGATTACGCCCTTGGTCCCCTCTGGGGCCCAGCTCCTGCTGTCTGTAAGGGAGCTAATTTCTGAAAGACCCAAGGCTTAAATGGTAAGATTATATTTTTCAGTTAACCCTTTCCTATTTTATATCCTTATTGCCTCTGTAACAAAGTTCCAAGTCAAGGACAGTAAAGTTTATGGCAAAAACATGTTTGACTCTGCAGGAGCCATGCCTAGTGACAGCAAAACTGGGCAAGGAGGTAGCACTTTTAACGTAATCTTAGTTTTGCAGTCTGCTCTGCCGAGTACAGCCTGAATGTAATGTATTATTTACCAGACTGTTTTACCTTAGTATCCTGTCTTCTCCCTACCCCCTCATTGCACTTCTGGTTTTGTTTTTTTTTTGTCTTAATCCTTATGGGAAAATATGCATGTCCTGTAAAATCTAAGCCCAATAAAGTTCCTGCCTTGGCACTAATAACGAAACATCCTGTTACAGGCTCCAGAAAGCCTTCGGGCGGTAAAGCAGAGGGTAAGGAGTTTTACATTGAGAGTCTGCTCTCCTCTTTTTCTCTTCCTTTTCCCCCTTTTGAAATTGCTGCTTTCTGGCACTCGGACTTCTGAGCACTCTGTCTAGCAACACTTTATCCCAGAAGGGCTGCTTGATAAATGGGGAGCACTTCCTGACAGGCCGAGAGCGCACCCCCTAGCTCTCTGCAGGGTTAGGAATTCTTTGTAGGTGGGGGGATATACACGAGACACCTTTGGATTGTTCATTGGTAAGCGCAATGAAAAGGTTTTATGGTTTGCAAAGAGTCCGGTTATCTCCCAGGGTCAATCTGATTGCTGGTGCTCTGTTCAGCCCCTGGCTTTGACCTGTCACTGCAGTCTCGTCTACCCATCCACCAAGGAGAAAACCCTACTGGGCGCATTTTGTTGAAAAGGGCTAAGTTCTTACTCGGCCACCTTTGAAAGACTCACTTAAAGAAAGTATCATGCTTCTGGGTTATCGTGAGCTTGCCCCAAACCTCTAAGACCACCTGCTGCAGGTTACAGCCACTGCTCATGCACAGGGGGAGGGAGTGAATGCCTCCGACACTGTAACACTCTCTCTATTTCTGCATCCAGAACTGCTGGCTTGGTTCTTGATTTCCGTCTTGCATGCTATTTGCTTACTAATTTTTCAGACTTTTGGCTTTCTCGGATAATAACAAAGATGTGTGATCTTAGTGCTTGTCCTTGCTGCTGGGTTATGTTCTAATCATCCTGGATTTTTTTTTTTTTCCAGATATGGTGATACCACAGATTTGTAGCTAAACATGTACAGTAATGTGTATCTCAACTAAACCTGGGCAGCATAATGCATGGATAAATACATGGAAAAGTAAATATCAGCAAACAAACAGGCCATGCTCTACCGTGCGCTCAGGCTAGTGCACAGGTTAACCTGTGGTTGGAAGTGCGTCCATAACTCCTTATGCAATAAGGGGATTTAGCACGTTCAAAATGCACATATAAACCATCACCTAGCTAATAGTGCTCATCGCACGCACATTTTTACCCTCAAAAATTAACACCTGCTCGGAGCTGGTGTTAAGTCTTGAGGAGCCCAAAAAGTTTACAGAAAAGCAGAAAATACTGCTTTTCTGTGGTTCCTCCGACTTAATATCATGGCGATATTAACCACAGAAAGCAGCAACGTGAAAAAAAAAGTTAAAAAAAAAAACAAAAACCAGTCTTGCCGGCAGTCAGGTTAGGAAAACGGATGCTCAATTTACAAGTGTCCGCTTTCCTAACCCGTGACGGTGCTGATTTTTGCATCCGTTCGGCAGAGGCTCCTCCCCTACAAACTCTGAATCCTGATTCTGCCAACAAAAAGGCGGGGAGAGGGTGAATCAGAACAATGAGAGGTATTCTCAGCTCAGGTAAACATCTTAATTAGTTACAATCCATTTTCTTTCAAAGTAAAGAGTGCAGTTAAGATTGCTGGGTTATGTTCCGTGCTTGTATTTGCTTTTCCGTGGAATATGCCTTCAGGCATTGTATCTATACAAAGCCGCCTCTTCTAGATCCACAGGGCTTTTAGGGTTACTATGCCTTGCTTGCCTCTCCTGGATATTCACCGTTTTCCTTAATCCACGCTAAACCTTTATGGCCGATCTGAGGTCAGACTTCAGTGGTTTGGGACCCTGTGACCAAAATGCGTTCAGATTGCACAGAGTAAATGCTCTCCTGCTGCCCAACTATTCTGAGTTCCTGAGGACAGGATCCAGCACTGTTGTAAAAGAATGTAGCACTTGACACCTGTGCTTGAGGCTTTTCATAACTTCTACCTGTAGAAAAATTGTGACTGCTGTGTAGGAACTTCTTTTGTTTTCCCGGATGGAACCTTTTGCTTTCGCAGTTGTTCTCGGAGGACAGGCAGGATGGCGGTCCTCGCCCGTGGGCGACATCATCGGATGGAGCCCCACACAGAACTTTGATCTCTAAAGATTCTAGAACTATCAGCCGTGCCCTACTGAGCATGTGCAGCTGTAGTCATCATCCTGCCCCCTTGACAGAATCCCTCAGTCTTTTTTTTTTTCCTTCCCATGGAGCTATGTGGTCATGGGATTCAGCTTTGCTCTCTCCTCACAGTTTAATTGTGATTTTTTTTTTTTGTTCTGGAGTTGCAGCTGTTTTTTCTTTTCCTTACTGTAGTTTTTGTTGCTTATTTTACTTTTTCCTCTACCTTTCAACTTACCGCCAGCCACATGGCGGGCCTTGGTTGCTGTGCAGCTTGGCAGAATCTACTTCTAATTCTTAATAAATGAATGCTGCATCTGCAGTTTAGTTTCTGTGTCCTCTCCTTGTGCTGTTTTTGGTGCCTTTGTCTGGTGCTGGCAGGACTGACAGAATGCAGTCTGTCAGTGTTCCGTGTAGGCCACTGAGCCTGGGGACTCGGCCGGAGCTCCATGCCATTTCACAGATTGATTGGCATAGACGGAGGCGCAGACAGTGAAGGAATCGAGGGCCACACCATTGCTGTAGTGGGGGGGGGAGAGCTCATCCTCCCCACATTCTAAGGAACTAGTTTCCACAAGCAGGAGCCCTGGACAACGTAGCCTCCCCTCCTACTGCCAGTGATGGCAGTGAAGTCTCCTTATGAGAGAGGGTGAGCAGGAGCCTAGGCAAGCAGCATTGGTGCCATGCCTGGTATTGGGTGCCTGTGCACATCTGTGATCAGTGCACAGATAATCTGACAATATCGATGTCAGGACTGTGTCGGGGACTGGATCCACCACCGGGCACCATGGTCACTCTTGATGCCATCGAGGTGCTGGTTCACCCTCAATACCATCAACACTGTAAGGGCCATTAAGTGCTGTGCATGTTGATGATTCACAGTTCTGGGTCGTAGGCACCGGCAGGTGCCATAGACGCCATCATATGCCATAGGCTCTCAACGCACTGAAGGAATGGTATCAACCCAAGTATCCTCGACCACCATGGGCATTGATGTTCCAGGATAGCAGCACCATCTGGTGTTGTGGTCCGTATCGTGTCAGGAACCAGGCCGGCCGCCAAGTGCCATGGTCACCCTGTAAGACATTGGAGCCACCCTTGATGCCTTTGAGGTATATGGCAGCCATCAAGGTGGGGGCCACCCTCAAGGCCATCGAGGTGCAGGGATGCCCTCTGCCACTGAATTTCGGAGCCACCTTTGACCAAATGCATGGAGGCTATTGGGGTGTGTTTGTCAGCGATGCCATTGGTGGCTGTTCTTGACTGTGTCGAGCACAGTTGCACTAGGGCGCCATCGAATGCCTGGTTGCCCTCGAGGCCATCGACTGCTGGGGCGTGGATGTCCTCGAGTGCCATGGAAGCCCTCTGTCGATAGGGGCTTCGGATAGGTGGACATGGTGCTGTTGAGCACTGGGGTTGCCATCTACCCGAAGCACCTGGGAGTGCTGAGGCATCCAGGGTGCACCATTGCCCGGTGCCCTCAAGGCTATCAAGCGTTGTGGGCACAGATAAGCCCCCATGGCGGTGTTTGGAAGGGCACCGGAGGGCATTGAGATGTGCCATCAATGGTGTATGACTGTCAGGTGCCTGGAACCACCGCACAGCCAAATGCACTGTCTCGGCTTGCATCAGCCATAGGCACGGGCATTCTGTCTTGGCTGGTGTTAGACATACATGGGCATGGGTGCCATCGAGCCTGAAGCATCGACACCCTCGAGCATATAGCTGAGGGGAACTGTGGAGGACACTGGCTGTCATCAGTTCCTTTGGGCACAGAGGTGGTGTGTCAGTTCCATGGAGCATCCGGTGGCACATCGGTGCTGCAGGGCCTCTGCCCTCTGGCACTGTGGGTGTCAGCAGTGCCCCCAGACCATTGATACCTTCAGCCACTGGTCTCCATCGGTGCCACCAATTGGACATTTTCAGTGAGCCATCGGCACCTTTGGGCGCTGTGTCCATCATGAGCGTCACCAGGCTGTCACTGTATGCAGTCGCCTGGGGCACAATTGATAGCGCTGCATTCCGTCATGCATGCTGGGTGCCTGTGGCACAGTTAAGCAACATCTGAGCCCTGGGCATGGATTCATTGGTGCCATTGATGCGATCCATTGCTAGTGAGCGCAGAGGGCGCTATTGGCACCGTGAGCGCCGTAGTTACTGTCTGCACTGGTGGACGCAGTCGGAGTCTGCAGGCCATCACTGCAGAGCACCATGGGTACCTTCAATTGTCATGTGCTTCCCTTCTGCCATTATCCGGCGGAAAGGAAGAGGAGTCATTCACGACCCCAATCCAAGGGCTGCAATTAGCCTCTTGGAGCGTTGTCAGGTTCCGTGGGTATTCTGGGGGCAAGGCTGTCTACCACCAAGGATGATCATAGTCAGAACCCCAGTGGCACTGGGGACACCGTTGGCACACTGTACTGCTGACTCTATTAAGAGTTGGTGTAATAGTGGAGTGCTTCATGCACAATCGGGAATGGTAAGAGGTTGTCTACTCCTCCAAGCGCCTTAGGTGCTGCTGGGTGGCATTCTCGCGGCCTGTACCATGCCAGACATAGTGGAACCGCCGTCATCAAGTCCAAGTATCAGCTTCCTCGTCCATTTCGCACCTTTGGATGCAATGGGACACTAGTGAGGAGGGTAGCATCACACACTTTTGGATTGCTTTTTTGCAGTGCACAGCCGCCAATTCTGACAGGTGGTGTTCGGTCCCTGCTGTGCCATAGGAGTCTACCCACGGGTGCAGTGATAGGATGTGAAAAACGGGTACCGCCAGATGAGTACTGGTCATTGCGCTTTAAAAGTGGAGGGCTCCAGTTACCCTCTGGCGTAGACGTGTCTGTGTTTCCCTTGTGGCGAGCACACCATGTTGGGTGCCGCTGCCACAAGTTTGACATAAACCTGCATTCCTGGTCGAACAACTAGGGGCGTGGCTACCAGGAGGGTAGTATCTGAATCTTTCCCTCTACAGAAGAGGGGTGTATCTTTCAATCCTTCCCCTATTAACTTACGTTGAATCCCCTTAGGGGGGAAGCCTCTGGGGCTCCATCCCTTGCAGGTCCATCGCCAGGCTGGAGTCTTGATTCTTTTGAATCAGGGCACTTCCTTGCAGGCCAGGACCTGCAGAGTTGGGGGAGACAGCAATGGCAGTCATTGGACCGTTCTCGCTGGTCCATGGATTACTATGGTGTCCTACCCCTTGACCGGGTGGCCACCTCTGGTTGATTTGGTCACTTAGGAACATCAGCGACCGTAACCCACTCTCCCCGGGAGAGTAGGAAGGGTTTTCAGGATCAGGAGTCCAATTCCCATTGCTTTTCTGTCCCTTTGGATAGGGGAGCTATGACTGGGTTTCCAGAGGCAACCCTTATGGGCTCCTCCTGGGCTACTGGGTTATCTGCCCCTACAATGGGTGGCCTTCATTCCCTGAAAAAGGGATTTCATCACCTCTGAGGGGGTTTCTCTCTGTTTCTTGCAGGATCCAAGAGCAAGTCGGGCATTAGTTCTCGTCCCTAGGTCATCCTGTAGCACAGCAGGTCTATTTCGTGAGGGAGTTATTCCAGATTCGGTCTCCCCTTCTGGGCCACTCTCTGGTGAAGATTAAGGGATTTTCCGCATGGGAATCACCTTTTTCTTATCTGCGGAGCGCATTATGTAGTGTTTGCGGATGACCGCTCTTGCCGGTCTCTCTCACATGCGGGACCCTATCTCAGTGGGGAGGGTTCTAGTTATAGCTCAGTTGGCAGGTGTGCCTTTCAACCTCTCACCATATCTATGGCTGTGTGAGTTGGGGGAAAAGGGAATACGCAACTGAGGTGCTACACTTTTGTTGTGGTGGCTTATGAGCTACACTTCCCCTTTTGTGGATAACCCTTATCTGTGGGCAGGGAAATCCTGGTTCAGGCAACCATTGTCCATCTCCTGGACCAGATGATTCCTCGGGGAAAGTATGCGTAACTCTGTCCTTGGGTATTGATATCTATACTGGGTTGTTGGGCGGTCTGTTCTGAGATCAGACTGACCTTGCCCTGCTACCCTTCAGGTTTCCAGGTCGGTAGAAGAATCCTGTTTCTACAGGGGATTGCGCTTGCGGCATTCCTCCTTTTTGTCCCGTGGTGGATATTTTCCCCAGAAGGTTGGCCCTCAGTTTCGGCTGTTCATGTCTTATTGAGATGTCTACAAGGATTTCCAAAAAAAAATCAGAAATTGCACTGTGAGCTGAGAACATGGCATGCAAGATCTAAGATTATGCAGTGATTCGCTTTGCTATTTGGCAGAAATAATATTGAAGTGGCTTAGTTTCCAAGAAAGCAGACGGATGTGCAGCCAAGGATATGTTTGTATGGTGGCCCATGCGACTGTGTTTAATCAGCATGAACAAGCTTCCCCATAGCAGTCCAAGCATGAAAAAATGAATCAATGAAGTCAGAATAAAAAAAACTGAAAAAAATATGAATATTGAAACATGATCCTATGCAGTGGACGTTTTGCAAAAATGAATAGTCCACGCAAAAGAAGCTGTTACGCTTGAGGATGAGATCTAGTAGGGGAACTTGTTTAGAAAGATTTTTCTATTGGTTTATGGCACGTTACAGGCCATCTGGTCATTCATGGCCTGATTGAGAGATGCTTTGCTGAAGATCTTCATTAAAGGAAACTTGGATACTCATTTTTTTTAGGTCCCTGCCAACATTCTCTTATTCATGACTGAACCTAATACAATGGAAAACAAAAGGAGTGAGAGAAAATATTTTGTTCACTGGAGAGAGTTACAGGAGCCAAGACAGTGGAGGAATTCAAGCTTGCTTGGGATAAATAGAGGCTTTGCTGACAGAGGAAGGGGGAGAAGACCACAGATTAAGACCCTTGCCAGAATGAGCAGATTAGACAGGGAAGACCAAGTGGACATTTTCTGTGTGTCTACATAAAACATCATCCATACGATGAGCAAAATTGGATAAAAACAAACTGCTTACCTAAGTTGAAGAAAATGTATTTTGCAAATAGAAAACAGGTCACATCGGCCAAAAAATACATTTTTATTTTTTTATTTATTTATTTAAGGTTTTTCTATACCGGCATTCATGATAAGATCATATCATGCCGGTTTACATATAACAGGGGGTGCAAAAACTGTTCTTTTAACAAGTGCAACGGAAGCAAAAGTTACAATAAAACAAGGTTGTAGAACTGGGAGAGGAAGGAAATAAGGATAGTAGCGTAAAAATTTACAGAGGTAACTTATTTACATTGTGCAGTGATGTCTCTTTATGGATATTAACATTGTGCAGTGAGGTCTCTCAATGGATATTTGACTCCGGAAAGGCTTGCCTGAATAGCCAAGTCTTAAGTTTTTTTTTGAATGTTGGTAAGCAGGGTTCATCCTAAAATAGAGATACAGGACAGGTTGTCATCACACGGGCTGTTTGACCCTTTATGTGACAGAAATGCAGTGATCTAGCAGAATAGATTGGCCAAGCAGATTGCTCAGTTCAGCCTTTTCTGACTACTAAACTAGATGTGCAATTGGCTGCAAGGTCTGAACTTCGTCTTCCCCCCCCCTCCTCCCCTAAAGAGAATGGCTTAACTTAGAAGATGATGAGAGCACTGTTAAAAAAAAATTCAAACCCTTCCTATTCAGATGATTAATACTTCTCCATGAATCTAGAGTCTGCACTTTAAAGACATTATATTACTGTAAGTAGCATTTATGAAACTTGTGTGCATGAAAAGAAATAACTCTTAGAGCAGCAGATATTAATCCAAACCCTCAACAACTTGGAAGCCTTTTCTAATTATTTCTTTGTTCCTTATTTTGATGTCTCACCTCCCTGCCTGCTCTCTCCCCAAATGATCATGTCCAAATTGGAGCCTTGCCCTATCGACTGCATGTAGAAACTAGGCAACCTGTCCAGCCGAAGCAGCTAGTTTCCTAAGTCAGTGTTTCTCAACCCTCTCCTGGAGGGACACCTAACCAGTTGGGTTGAATATGCGTACGGTAGATTTGCAAACATCAGACACCCAGGATATGCAAATCTTTCTCATGCATATTCATCATGGTAATCTTGGAAACCCAACTGGTTAGGTGTGCTTCCAGGAGAGAGTTGAGTAAACGCTTGAGAGCACTGCGGAATAGTTTCACGTTTATTTGTCATGGATTTGTTTCACAGCTCAAGCTTCATCTCCCCTTCTGTGCAGTAACAAAGTAGCGTGTGCCTTTTATGAGCAATTTTAGAAACTGGTGACGCCCGCTCCCTGTGACTGTCTTTGCAGGACTGGAGGTGGAGATCATCCCTAACAAGGGAGGAAGGAGGGACTTTAGCACGGTCGTTCGATTAACATGAAGCTTTATTTGTTTTTCAGACTTTTCGGACTCTGATCTCTCCGATATTCTTGATGATGGAAGCTATCATCCCGACAAGAAGAGAGGTTGAGTGTTTATGCGCAGGGCTATGATTATTTCTTTGAAGGACTGTGAATCCCCCATCTCACTTTGCTGGTGGGAAAAAAAAATAGTAGTTTCTAATATTTTTCCTTCTAAAGGTTCTCTCGCTGCTGCAGGTCAGCGAGAGATCAAGATGTTACCAATTCTTTACCCACACTTTCTGCTTAAGAGCCCCCTATTAACCGACCCTCCCCACCCCCCCCCCCCTTGTCTCGTTCACTGTTTGTGGCAGCACTGAGGGGCCTAGTATTCATTTTTCCCTTTCATAAACCCAGATCATAAAGCATCCATCCTATCTCTGTATTAAATAGTTCATGCTTTCGTTGGTGGTGCATGTACTATCACAACCAGTGACGCGTACATTTTGGGTCATGGCAAATGTGTCGTGGTTGCAGTGTCAGGCTCTTGAAGGCACAGACATAAACGTCAATAAACAAGAAAATATAGATGAGGCGATCCCTCTTTATTGGACTAAGTCGATACATTTCCGGATAAGGCTTTGTTCAAGGCAAAACAAAATGAGAGGAGTTGTAGCTCCTAAAAGCTACTTCAGAAATGCATTTTGTTAATCCAAAAAACTGTAGAGTGCTCATTTAATTTTATGGAGACAAGTTGCAAGTGTGTCTGTTTTTTCCATTGTAGCTAGAGGAGATTGAATAGGAGCCCATGGGCTGCCACACTGATCTCCCATTTAAGACTGCAGATGTAAGCTAATTCACATCTTTCTTACGGGCTGATACAGTAAAGTCCGTGGGAGAGCGGGCGAACGCCCAGGCCACTCTCCTGTGCATGCAATTCAGTATGCAAATTAGGCCCGGCGGTAAAAATAGGTAAAAAGAGGCGCTAGGGACACTAGTGCATCCCTAGCGCCTCTTTTTGGACTGGAGCGGCGGCTGTCAGTGGGTTTGAAAGCCAACGCTCAATTTTGCCGGCGTCTGTTCTCGAGCTCGCTGACAGCCATGGGTTCGGAAACCGGACGCCGGCAAAATTGAGTGTCCGGTTTTCGACCTGCGAGTCTACTTCAATTTTTTTTTTTTTTTTTTTACTTTTGGTAACTTTCGGGACCTCCGACTTAATATCGCCATAATATTAAGTCGGAGGGTGCATAGAAAAGCAGGTGTCCTGAGGAGGAGTGGCCTTAGATGAGTTAGCCAAATAACTTGTCCAGCCAACTCTGGTCATGCCATAGGGCTTGTCCTAAAGCTAGCCGGTTATATATAACCGGCTAGCTTTGACAGCCAAGAAAATTCAGCAGCGCAGCTGCGTCACTGAATAAACCCCATTAGTTAGATGGTTATGGAGAATCGGCCAACTAGCACAGCCGTGCAACAGCTGAATATGGACCTCCCGTGTTTTTACTGTCTGTTTGAAAAATAACAAGTGTGATGTGAGAGAGATTTCCTTAGGGAGGGAATTCCACAGAGGTAGAACGTAGCAAGAGAAGGCTGCTTGTTGGTCAGTTTCGGCAGTACAAGTTCAATTTGAGCAACAGTAGTCCCCCCCCCCCCCTCCCCTCCCATCAAGGACGCAAACTGTATACACCGGCAGCCCTCCAGCACAGAGTACCCTTCCCATACAATGGCCAGATGGGCCGCATCACTGCCTGCCACTCGTACTCCAGGCATTCTTCTAGATCTGCAGGCAACATTGCAGACCAGGGTGAACCCAGCGTAAATATAAGCAAGTAATCCAATAACTTTCCAGATGCCAGATTGTTAAAACATGTATTTGATGAATTAACACTAAATATAGCTGTCCTTTTGTAGGTGGAGGGAGAGGTGGTGGCAGCAGTGACTCTGACACTGGTAGGTATTCTTTTTAACACAGGCCCAGATTTATGCATCGGCCACCTAGGCAGTTGCCTCCGGTGCCGTTGATCCTCACGCCTGGGAACTCATTTTGCTACTGCTACTGCTACTTACCATTCCTACAGCACTACTAGGCATATGCAGCACTATTCAAATACACATAAAAGACAGTCTCTGTTCTCTAGTTTCATTTATTATGGAAAATGGCTAAAACCAACAAGGGTAGGATCAGGAGAACCTGGAATTAAGATTCGAAAGCAGCCTCAAACAGGTGGGGTTTTAGGCTACATTGGAATAAGGCCAGAGAGGGAGCTTGATGCACTGATACAGGAAGACTGTTCCCGGTGTACGAAACAACAAGATGGAAAGCACGGATTCTGGAGTCAGCGATGGAAGAAAAGGGCATAGAATACAGTAAGAGACTTTCCCGGTGAGCGGATTTCTTGAGGAGGGCTGGAGGGAGAATTAAGAGAGGAGAGGAAATGAGATGCAGAATGAGTGAGTAAGAAGAGCTTGACCAGTAGGTAGGATCAGATAGAGCGCCAATGTAGTGACTTGAGAAGAGGGGTTATAATATGGGTGTAGCAATACTGGCGGAAGAGAAGATGCACAGCTGATTTTTGGATGGTGGAGAGAGATGATTCAATAGACCTGTGAGGAGCAGATTGCGGTATCCTATGCGGGAGGTGATGAGAGTGGAGATAAGTTTTGTTAGTGTGTTCAGAAAGGAAGGAATGGATTTTGGTGACAGACAAAGAAACAGCATGTTTTAGCAATGTTTTGGATGCATGTAAAGAAAGAGAGGATTCAAAAAATGATCCCCAACACTATGGGCTGAGGGGAGCGGGAAGACGAGAGCTATCTAGCGAAATAGAAAGAGGGAGGAGGGTTTGGGGAGAAAGATCATGAGTCCTGTCTTGGCCATGTTAAGTTTCTGGAAAGGTGGTTAGACAGCCAGGCTGATATTTGGGAGTAGAAGTGAAATTTCTGGTCTGGAGAGGCAGATCTGGGAATCATCAGCATAAAGATAGCACTGAAAGCTATGGGAGGCAATCAGAGCACTGAGGGGAAACAGGTATAGAGAAAGAAGAGAAGACATCTCAGGACAGCCCTGAAGCTCACTGATTGAAAAGCGAGACAGCAGTAGAGAAGGATCCACAAGAGCTTTCACTAAAATTGCAGTGGGAGAGGTAAGAAAAGAACCAAGACAGAATGGAGTCCCCAAATCCAAGTAAGGATAGATTATCAAGACGTAGATGGTGATCATTAATGTCAAAAGCAACGCCTAGGTCAAGGATGAGAATCGAGTAAAAGCCTTGTTTGGCCAGGAACAGATCACTAGAGACTTTAGCAAAGTCTGTTTCCGTGGAATGTAGAGATAAGAGGGTTACGGCAGTGGAGGTGAACACGAATAGATTGGCTAAGAAAGGGAGAAGGGCGATGGGATGATAGTTCACAGGGCAGGTAGGGTCCAGAGAGGGATTTTTGAGGAGTCTGTGAAAAGTGAAAGGTTGAGGAGGTGACAGATGGAGGAAATGATGAAAGAGGAGGTAGAATTGAGGAGCTGGGTGGGCATAGGGTCAAAGGAAAGAGGTAGGAGGAGGAGAAAACCAGTTTTTTCCCCTCTCCTCCCTGCCATCGTCCCCTCCATCTGATTTCCGAAAAGGAATAAAGGAGAGCAGGGGCCAAAAACGCAGGAAACAGGAATGAAGCAGGGGCGAGGGAGGTGGCGGTGGCCTGCTGGAGAACTTGAAAGCAATCATTTTGTGAACCTTGTCATAGAAGTAGGCAGCCATAATTGAGGCAGAGAGCTCGAAGGGGGGTTGGAGTCAGAAGCAGCTGAGGAAGGAGCTGAGTGTGGCAAAGATATAGTGAGGGTTGGAGGCCAAGTGAGTTTCAGGTGGACATGGTAGACTTGCTTAGCAAGTAAGATGGCAGGCTGGAAGGAGGGGACAGCATGGTACATGGATTTGAGACAGAGACACTCCGCAGAGTGTGCGCAGAGATGTAGAGCGTGAATGCCAGAGGTGAGCCGAGGCTGGAGTTTGCTGTGCCTTAATGGGAATGTCCAAAGCAGAAGAAAGTATTGAGTTCCAATAAGAAACTGCCTCGTCAGACCCTGACGGCGCAGTGGAGGCGAGGAGAGATGAGGCAAGGGTGAAGACTGGAGACGTCTAAATGTGTTGTTGGTGACTGGATGAGACTATGAGGGAGGGTGGTTAAGTGTGAAAGTTATTAGATGATGGCCAAAGAGAGGAAGAGTGGAGGTGGAACCATTTGAGAGAGAGAGGAGAGAGTTGGAGGAAAGGACTTAAGTGTAGGCAGTGGTCAAGCTGGTGAGGAGGGGGCAGTAGAGCAAAGTTTGGAAAGTGAAATCGTGGGCAGAGATTGAAGGAGGGTTTGGAGCCTAAGGCAGTTGGCCCAGGTTATACTCCCCAAGAACGAGGGAAGGGGAAAATGGAAATGGTTCAAGAAAGAAGGAAAGCTAGAAGTCGAGTCAATATGAGAGAAGGAGGGAGCCTTGGGCTGTAGACAAATCACAGCTACCCAGAGACGTAGTGGGATGACTGAGCAAATGGTGTGGATCTAGAAGGAATGGGACTGAGGTGGAAGGGGGGGGGGGGGGGGGGGGGAGTGCAGCAGCCTGACACTGCCACCGTGACCATCTGAGCGAGATGATCCGGGCCCTTTCCTTCAGATGGTCTTCCGAGAACTGGAGGGGAAGGCCTAGAGAAGGGAGAAGAGCCTTTGTTTTCTGCTTTGCAGTATCTCCTGAAACTTCACACAGAAGGGCAGGGTTGAGGCTGGTGCAGACACCGCATGTAGCACGTAAGGAGACATAGAAGGGGAGGAGCTGAAAAGGGGGCAGAGCAATTGTTTTCTGCTCTGATGTGGCAGTTGCAGCTTCACCTCCTCACTTCCTGTGTTATCCGGCAGCATTGGAGGGGGGGGGGGGGGGGGGGGGGGGACCAGAAGTTAAGGGGCTGGAGCAGACCATGTTCAGCATGCAGCTATCTGATTCCAGAACGTGGGACTCGGCTGAGGGCAGGCTGGAGGAGGAGGGTAAAGAAAACACCCTAGAGCCATGAATGATTTATAGGGAGAAGGAAAGTGCTGGGGGTCATCCCTGGAGATGGTAAAAAAAAGAGAGCGAGTGTGGATTAGTGTGGGGGCTAGGGTATGTGGAAGAGAGAAAGTTGATATGTAATTACCCCCCCCCCCCCTCTCCCCACTAACTAAAGCAATTTCATGGTGACCACAACTCAAGACGTTCCCAGGTATGGCCAATCCAGTCTCTGGAGCCAGCCCAGAACCTGCTCGCAGACCCCATGCCTAACTGCTGTGGGCTGAGGATCTGGGTAGGAGCACCCTAGAGGCTGCTCCTCTGCTCTCCAGTGCCTGGGGACCCCCCTCTCATCTCCTGTCGAGAGTGCTTATGGGTGACAGTCCCACATCCAGCCCTGGTTTAACAGAAGACATCAAACTCTACCTCGCATGAAATTGTTCAGTAAGATTACTGTTAGTTTTGCAGATCTAAGAAAGTGTTTACCTGCATGCAGTGAGAATGCGTCGTTTACTGCAGGCCGTCTGTCTTGGAGACGTTACTGATTTGCTTTTTGGTTTTGTCCCTGCAGGCAGCTTAGCAGAGACTGGGACCATAGCGGGAATAGCCAGCGCCCTGGCCATGGCTTTGATTGGTGCTGTATCCAGTTACATCTCCTACCAGCAAAAGAAGTTTTGCTTTAGCATACAACGTAAGTTGCCCGTGCATCATGGTGAGCCCTGTCTTTTCCCTCTGCACCGTGCTTTCTTCTTAGGCTTAGGTGATGGTGTGTCCTAAGAAACGATGATTATTTTAATGTACGATAATGGATTGGGGACTTTTTTAATTCTCTGACTTGAGTCGTTAACAGAAGCGGCTTGTTGTAGCAAACAAAATGCAATCTTTAGGTGAGCACAACCGAGAAAAGCTTCTCGCTGAACTTAGGCAAAGGAAATGTAGAGTAGAACTGAAAATAGAAGCATCTCCCAGCTTCATGAAATCAATTGAAAGAGTGAGCCAACATTTATACCATAGCAGTCTTCCATCCGTCCATTGAACCCTACGATAAAGCAATATTCCATTTCCTCACGCTGTCTGTTGCTTGTACGCGCAGCTTGATGCAGACATCCCTGCACGTGTTTGACCTGACGCTGCGCTGTCAGAGGCACCTGGGCTTGTATGGATTTTTGTATTAAAACAACCAAATGCAAATATGGGGGAAACCTTTGTTTTTGGCCGTTCAAAAGCTGATCCCATGCTGGCACAAATTTTAGGTTTACACAGAAGCTTTTTCATCCATTCCCCTAATCACAGAACGGATAGAGGAACAGAGAGCGTAATTCCCTGTACGTACCCGGATCAGCCCAGACTCCTGGATTTTACCTCCCCTCCAGCAGGTGGAGACAGACCAATTTCTGTGGACTCTATCGTATACCCCTGAGGTGCCACCTAGAGTCTGTCAGTATTTTTTTGTCTCCAGCAGGTGGAAGAGGTGCATCCCTGGAGTCTGGTATTTTGTTAAGGTTTTTAGTGGGGTTTTTTTTTGTTTAGTCCGTTGTCGCCGCGGCCTAGTGAACTTTGGGGGGCTGGTTTGGCTAGCGCTGCAGAAGAGAATGACGAACAGGAGGATTCTGAAGGGTTCTTACCTGCTAATTTTCGTTCCTGTGGTACCACGGCTCAGCCCAGAGTCCCACCCAGGGAGAGTCCGCTCAGCCGGTGCTTCATTATTTCTGGATGTAAGTTTCATATGCCCCCCTGTTCAGTGTCAGAATTATAGGGCATAGTTTTTGGGTTTTAGTTACGAGTTCTTCATTTCCTCTGCTCTTCGGGGGGGAGGTTGTTCCGTGACAGTTGTGAATCTTTATTATTGTTCTGCTTGGGTACAGTGGAATAATGACAGACTCTAGGGGGCACCTCAGGGGTATACGACAGAGTCCACAGAAATTGGTCTGTCTCCGCCTGCTGGAGGGGGAGGTAAAACCCAGGAGTCTGGGCTGATCCGTGGTACTCCAGGAACAAAAATTAGCAGGTAAGAACCAATTTTCCTTTTGGTCACACTTTTTTGTCCACCGCTGCACAACAGTGACACCTGGTGGTCAGATTCAGGGGTGCCAGCTGAGGACCATCACTGTTGGGGGAGGGGGAGGAAAGAGGTTTAAAAACGGGTGAAATCCCCCACGCAGCAGCAGCAAAGCTCGTGGCGATGTAGCTCAACAGCAGCCGCGGCCAACGGGGCTGGAAGCCCAAATAACAGGAGGAAACCGCTGAGCCAAACCAAACACCTCTACCAGCCAGAACAAAACATTTACACCGGAAGTCTATTCGACAGATAAATGGTACCTATAAAAAAAATAAATTATTATTTATAGCATAAAGAGAGCTTAAGGAAACCCCATTCCCCTTGAGAACCTGTAGCTTTGTTAGTCAAGATCTAGAGACCTTCCCTTCCAATACACACCAAAGATTAAAACGTGTAATGAAGAGCTGTAGGGTGTTCTGCATGTGACATGGAGGAGGGGTTTTTTTTCTCTGTTTATCAAAGGAATACTAATTATATTTAGTCATCTTATGGCTCGGCACGTATTTAAGAATATAAATAAAATAAATTTAAAGAAAGCAAACAAACCCCCCCCCCCCCCCCAGCTCCTCCTTCACTGACAATTTTATCATAGTCCAACGCGGAAAGAGACTTCTTAATGAAGTGGGTTTGTTAAGCAACACTGTGATCCGTTTCATCTTTGTGTTTTCCTTTAGTGTTCATTAAAAACGTGTCAAACGTGTAAAACTTCTCGGGCAGAGTGCCTGATGCACGCAGGGCCCGATAATAGAATTCAAACCGGAATCCCCCAGCCTGCGTGATTTTTTTTTTTGTTATTACGGAAACGCAGCCTGCCAGCGGTAAAGTTATGATAAAAACACATTTCTGAGCAATTCGAGCGAGCCGTGCAGAATATTCAAGGGATATTCAGGGGCCACTCAAGCCAAGTGAGTTCAGACTTATCCACCCAAGTGGCACTGTTTGGAAAAGCTGGCCACGTGCAACTTACCTGGCTAACTATTAGATAACTTTGAAGTGAGAAGCCATGTTTGTTTGTTTTTTTTGGTTCGTTTTGGTTATTTTTGGTCAGAGTATAAAATTATTCACAGAGCACTGAGGTGTGGAAATATTTTTTTTTTATTGAAGAAAGTACTTTTCAGACTATTTTACATTCATTGATAAAACTGTACCAGGCGGGGTTGGTGGGGGTTATTGATTACTATGTCAGTGGTGACCTGGATGGCACTGAGCAGTGATAAAGTAGGAAACCAGCCCCTCTCTCGCCTTTTAAAAACTTTTACAGTTTCTTCTGACAAGAAGTCTCTAGTTTTTTTGGTATCAAGACTTGTTTGTATATTACCAAAATAGATGAAAGCAGAGCCCTGGTCTGCCTATCACGGGGTTTCTGTTCACTTTACAGAGCAGCATGCAGGGCCCCCACAGACAGAAATGAAAATTCAAATATAAGGCAAAACTGCAAGTTAAACTTACACAGTAACCTGCAGCGGAGAGAGAGAGAGAGAACTTTGCCCTCCTGTAGCAGCCTTCTCCTCTCTCTCTCCGGCTGCCGCTTCCTTTCCTATCCGAAGCAGCCTTGCTGGCTGGCAACAGTGAAGTCCCTTGCAGGTTTCAGCCAAATCCCGTGCAAAGCTCATTCCCCCCCCCCCCCCCCCCCCCAGCACTGGCCCACGTCGTTAGCATTAAATGCTGAAAAAACCAAGAGCCCCACCTCATTTGTAAAAAAAGCCTTGTTGGCAGAATACAAAGAAATCCTCAAATTCTTTAAATTCAGGGCTTAAAATGCACTGCGGTTAGCAAAACGTTGTCTTCCTTGCACACTGATGCCCCTCTCCATCCAGGCTGCCCTCTGACAAAATAAGGGTCAGTTCACGAAACCCGATTCTCAGCTGGAACCTGCACATGACAGACCGACCGCGCGCTGGTGCTGGAGAATGTTTTTGGCTGCACCCTGGAAGCTCTGTGCATTATTTTGACCCCGACAGCCAGTGACGCCAGCTGCTGTAGCTCTCTCCTGGCTGCGTGCTATTGATTAAAGCTTACTCTGACGTCCTAAGGCGGAGAGGGAGAGAGGACGGAGCCTGCTTTCAAACCGCTTCCACCGATCCGACCCGGCCTCTAATCCACACGTTTGCTCTCTTCTTTTTTTTTCACTCTACAGAAGGTCTTAATGCAGAGTACGTAAAAGGAGAAAACATGGAGGTCGTGGTTGCAGAAGAACCACAAGGTAAACTCATTAACTTACGTATAATTCAGCTCAGTTAATCTGCTGAACTCTGGCCCCCTTAGAGATATTCTGGGAAGTAAAGCGACCCTGCCGTGGAAACAAAGATGCTAGGAAAGCCATCAAGGACAAAGAATGGACAGGAGGAAGGTCATTTGCTAATGAGGTCAGCTCCTGAAAGACTCATCCCTAAATCCTAGTGCAAGTGAAGGAATGTGGGGAAAAACATGCATTTTTAGCTAATGAACTCTGAGTGTGACATATTTAACATAGGCAAAATCCACCTGTCAGTTAAGCAAAGTATCATGGATGATTTCTTGCTCAAGCTTTCCAGCACTCCTACTGCAGATTGTAGCACTAATGTCTTATTTGCTCCTGGATCTTGCTCTGCGAAACTCTCACTCTTCACCAGTAATGAAACCATAGATGATTTTTGCCATGCAAAACAAGTAACTAGCTCCCAGCTTTAAGCGCTGGGATTTTTCACCCACTCAAAACTGAACGATGCAACCTGAAAACCAAACTAATAGTGGCGTGTAAAAAAAACAAACCAAAAAAAAACCAAACTAAATTTTGCAAAAAAAAAAAAAATAAAAAAAAAAAAAAAAAATTCACCCATCTTAGGATGTTTAAAAGTTATTAAATGTCTTTTGATAGAACATGGCTATGCTTCTAGATTGAGGCCTGGTGGTGATATCCCACCAGCCGTGCTGAATGGGAGGGTCTGGGGGAGTTTCAGCCTAGTCTGGCCTATGGGTGGGTGGTCTGCACAATCCAAGAAGGGGGTGGGAAAGAAGCAGTAATTGTAATGCTCCAAACAAGAGAGAGGGTAAAGCTGGACCTGAGGAGGTTAAAAGAGAGAGAGAGCTTGCTGGACAGAGGCTGAATGGCAGAGGCTGGTGGGGGAAGAGTGGCTGGGGGAGGGGGACGATGCCTGGTGGTAAGGAGCTGCAGGGCTTGGGAGTTGGCTATTTCAGTAATCCTAACATGGAAGTGATGGCAAATAAGGACCAGATGGCCTATCCAGTCTGCCCTGCAAGCTTCTTATGGTATTAGCTGCCGCTCTGTGTATTTACCCCTAACGCTTATGACGAGGGTTGTAATATTTACAATTAATCAAAACCAAGAACTAGTCCAACCCATACATTACTGCTAGCACCATTTTTCTGCATTGCAGTTTAAATTGTATTTTGACAAACAAGAATTATGCAGAATATTAATTTTTGGCACAGGATTCTCCCAGATGTAGTGGGTGTTAGGGTGAGACACTCTGGCAAATTTCAACATCAATGCATGTTGTATTCATTTTAGTGGGCAGGATAATTGAATTAGGATATTCAAAATAATTTGCTAAAGTTTTGTAATAAATACCAGCTCATTTCCCATTAAAAGCGGGAAGCTATGGGGGTTGTACGATGCTTTTGCTCTTAGCATTATACTTGCGTTTGAACATGTTTCTTCAACATTAGGTCTCACGGATTTTCATGCTGCTTGTTCAGCGCTCTGAACGGTGCGGGGGGGGGGGGGGGGGCCCTTCTCATAGGTGGTTTGGGGAGCCCTGCTCTAGAAGGAGGTCGGGGTCTTCAAAATCAGGGGAGGGAGCAGGCCCAGAAGCAGCATGAGGGGGAAAAAAAAAGTTCTGCAGGACAAGGTGGGGGTTATACAGACGGGCTTCACTGTGGAGAGACAAACAGTAAAGGAATGCAAGCACGGAGGATCCCTGCCCCCCCTCCCCACCCCCTGAAATGGAACTGGGTAGCTTTTGTATGTCAAGTACAAGCTGCAGCCCCCCCCCCCCTGCTAGAAATACCTGCACTTTAATGAGCACTTCCTGACTACAGGATGCAGTGTAGAGAAAGAGTTGCTTACCTGTATCAGGTGTTCTCCCCCAGGACCAGCAGGATGTTAGTCCTCACCTATGGGTGACATCACAGGATGGAGCCCTGTCACGGAACACTTTTGTCAAAGTTTCTAGAACTTTGATTGGCACCTACTGGGCATGCCCAGCATGGCACTAACCCTGCATCCACCAGGGGTCCTCTTCAGTCTCGTTTGTAGCAAAAAGTGTGAGCGAAAAATAAAATAAAACATAGGCAAACCCAACGCCGCAGGTTGCGGGCGAGTTTCGTGAGGACTAACATCCTGCTGTCCTGGGAGAACACCTGTTACAGGTAAGCAACTCTGCTTTCTCCCAGGACAAGCAGGATGGTAGTCCTCACACGTGGGTGATTAGCGAGCTACAGGATGCCCGAAACAGTCAACCAAGCAGCACCCAAAATGTGCAACAGGCTCAACAGGGATGAAGAGCAGCCTGAAATGCACAGTGGGCTTGTAGGTAGGAAGAGTTGGGTTCCTAAACTGGAAACAAATTACGCTGTACAGACTGGCCAAAGACGCTGTCCTGCCTGCCAGCTTTGTCCAGACAGTAATGAGCTGCGAAGGTAAGGAGAGAGCTCCAAGGTTGCAGCTCTGCAGATGTCGGCAATAGGTACCGAACGGAAGTGCGCTACTGACGTTGCCATGGCTCTGACTGAATGCGCTTTCACGTGTCCCTCTAGCGGAAGGCCTACTTGCTGGAAGCAGCAGGAAATACAGTCCTCCAACCAGGTGGACAGGGTCTGCTTGCCCACCACAACGCCAAGTCTGTTTGTTTTTATCAAAGGAGATAAAGAGTTGGATGGGCTGCAGTGTGGTCTATATAAAATGCGAGCGCACGTTTACAGTCCAAGGAGTGCAGGGCCCGCTCACCTGGTTGTGAGTGAGGCCTCGGGGAAAAAAGGTGGGCAGTATTATGGATTGATTTGATTTAAGTGGAAATCAGACACTATCTTTGGCAAGAATTTAGGGTGAGTGTGAAGCACTACTGTTGTGGAGAAATCTTGTATAAGGTGGGTATGTTACTAGTGCCTGGAGCTCACTGACTCTATGAGCTGATGTAATAGCCACTAAAAAAAACAACTTTCCAAGTGAGATATCGCAGCTCGCAGGAATTCAGGGGCTTGAATGGAGAGCGCATGAGCCTTGCCAGCACAACATTGAGGTCCCAGGCCGCAATTGGGGAATACAGTGGAGGTTTCAGCTCTAGTAAACCTCTCAAAGCGCTCTACAAGGGGTTGTGCCAAAATTGGGGCATCCCCTATACCTTTATGGTAAGCGGCTATAGCACTTACATGTACCTGGATGGAGGAGGTCTGTAGGCCAGACTCCAAGAGGTGCCAGAGGTAGTCCAGGAGACTTGGTGTGGGGCAAGAGAAGGGATCTAGACCTTTGGCGTACACCATAAGGAGAACCTGTTCCACTTTGAGTGGTAAGATTTCCGAGTAGAAGGTTTTCATAAAGCTACGAGGACCTGGGAGACATCAGTGGAAAGGTCATGGGATTGTAATATCAACCTTTCAACATCAAGGCTGTCAGACCGAGACTGGAAGTTCGGATGACTGTAACGCACCCTGGTCCTGCGTTATGAGAGTTGGGGCCGTGCCCAGGCGAAGAGGCTGCTGGACCAAGTGGTTGCGTAGAATGGGAAACCAAATTTGTCGCAACCAATACAGGGCTGTGAGGATCATTGTGCCCTGGTCCTGGTGTAACTTCACGAGAGTCTTACTGATGAGTGGAATAGGAGGGTACGCGTCCAGCAGACCCGTGCTCCATGAGTGGGCAAAGGCATCCATTGTTGGTGTCTTGCGGCTGCGGAGCAGAGAGTAGAAGTGGTCTACTTTGCGGTTGTGAAAAGTCGCAAAGAGGCCAATGTCTGGGCGACCTCACTGGTGGAAAATCCTGTTTGCCACAGAAGGGTCCAGGGACCATTCATGGGGATGAAAGGTCCGACTGAGACGGTCTGCCATCACATTCTTTGTGCCCACCAAGTAGGTGGCTCTCAGTAGCATGGAATGTGAGAGGGCCCAGGCCCAGATCTGCGCAGCCTCCTGGCAAAGCAGATAAGAGCCTATGCCCCTCTGCTTGTTGAGATACCACATTGCTACCTGGTTGTGTGTTTGAATTAGGATTACCTTATTGGATAGGCAATCCTGGAATGCGAATAGGGCATACCATATCGCCCGGAGCTCCAGAAAATGTATCTGATGGTCCGCTTCCGCCCTAGTCCAGGTTCCTTGTGTTTGCAGTCCGCTGAGGTGGGCTCCCCAGCCCAGGTTGGAGGCATCCGTGGTCAACGTTATTTGCGGCTCTGGTTGGAAGGGTAGACCTGTTCGTAAATTGGCCTCCTGTGTCCAGCAGGCCAGTGAGTGATGAAGCTGGCTGGTTATCTGGACGACCTATGTCAGGTGTTGAGTGGTTTGGGACCACTGGGATTTTAAAATCCATTGTATTACTCTCATGGCAAGTCGAGCCATTGGAGTGACGTGAACTGTGGATGCCATGTGTCCTAGCAAGGTTAGGAGCAGACGAACCGATGCTGTCTGACGACTTTGTACTGTTTTGGCTAAGGTGGACGGTGTCTTTGCGCGGTCCTCTGGGAGGGCCGCTCTGGCCATGGTGGTCTTTAGGTCTGCTTCAATGAAAGAAAGCTTGCGTGATGGAGTCAGATAGGATTTGGGATAGTTTATCAGAAATCCTAATGACTGGAGCAACTATATGGTAAGACGGCGGGAGTGAAGTGCTCCTTCCCTGGATGGACTTCTGAGGAGCCAGTCCAGATATGGATAGACGTAGATACTCTCACGTCTCAAGTGTGCTGCCACAACTGCTAGACGCTTCGTGAATACCTGAGGTGCTGAGGCAAGGCCAAATGGTAGCACTCTGTATTGGAAGTCCCATTCGTGTGTCCCACTACAAATCAAAGGTATTTGTGATGAGGGAATATTGCTATATGGGCATAAGCATTCTGAAGATCTAGAGAGCAGAGCCAATCTCCTTGCTGCAGAAGTGGAAGCATGGTCCCCAAGGAAACCATCCTGAACCACTCCTTGCGAAGGTATTTGTTTAGGGCGTGGAGATCCAAGATAGGATGTATGTTGCCGATTTTTTTCGGGATTAGAAAGTAGCAAGAGGATAGAACCCCCTTCCTCGCTGCGTTCGGGGAACCGGTTCGACGGCTCTGGACTGCAGTAGGAGAGAGAGTTTTGCCTTGAGGAGCACTGTGTGATCATTTAGGCTGTGCTCATGGACTGGTGGAGAGTCTAGGGGTACAGCAAGGAAATTTTAGATGGTAGCCGTGGGTTACTATAGACAGTGCCCATCGGTCAGTGGTGACTGAATGCCATTTGGTTGCAAAGTGGCATATGCGGCCTCCCACCGGTAAAGCGGCTGGGGGGTGCAATGGAGGTTGACTGCTGCTCTCTAGAAAGGAGTCAAAACCCCGCTGCAGGACCAGTCTGGGGGGCTAGCTGTGCTCTAGGGGTTTTGTGCTGACAAAGTTGGCCTCTGTGAGAGGGTCTGGCTGCCCTAGCATGGGGTAGAGGAGGGTAGTACCTGCGTGGCCTGTAGGTTAGTTTCCTGGTATCCCATCTCATGGCTCTTTGAGCTATAGCCGAGCTATCTGAAGTAACAGTGGACATTTGGTGCAGGGTGGCACAGGGTTTCATGGTGATCTTGTCACCAAATAAATTGTCCCCTGTGCAGGGAAGGTCAGCTAATTTGAGGCTTTAAGCCAAGCCCAGCACCTGGCACTAATGCCGGTTGCTGAGACTCTGGATGCAGTTTCGAAAACATCATCGGCTGCCCTTACCTCCATGCTTACCAGCCTCCAATCCTTTTTGTAGGATGGAGGACAGGCCATCTTTAAACTGTTCAGATAAGGTCTCCGAGAAATCCTGGCCTTGCTTCCAGAGATTTCTAGTATACTGGGCTATGTAAAGCTGGTAGGCTGCTATACGAGCTATTAGCATTGACATAAGAACATAAGAAATTGCCATGCTAGGTCAGACCAAGGGTCCATCAAGCCCAGCATCCTGTTTCCAACAGAGGCCAAACCAGGCCACAAGAACCTGGGAAGTACCCAAAAACTAAGTCTATTCCATGTTACCGTTGCTAGTAATAGCAGTGGCTATTTTCTAAATCAACTTGATTAATTCTTCAATAACGGAACTCCTTCTCATATCCACGGAGAACGGCAACATTACCACAAATCCTTCAGCAACCATACAAATAGCTCAAGTGAGAGACCTAGGAGCGATCATTGATAATCGGCTAAACCTAAAAGCTTTTATAAACCAAACCACCAAGGACTGCTTTCATAAACTGTATGTCCTAAAAAGAATAAAACCACTGTTCCACAATCATGACTACAAAACAATCTTACAAGCAATAATCTTCTCTAAGTTAGACTATTGCAACTCTTTATTAGCATCCACAAATTGCAGTACCTCCAGCATTTTGTGTCTGGCGTTGTCCTCCGTTTCTAATTTAAACAGAATAGTCTCAGACATCTCCTTGGCAAAGGAGAGGTCCTCCTGAGGGGAGCGGCACCTTTCTTCAGGGGGTGAAGGCTCTGAAGGAAGCTCCTCAGAAGCTTGTGAGGAGTGTTCAGAGGAAGCATCATCCCATGGATTATATGGGGATGCTCCTTCACCCACCGGGCCTTCAGATGGAGAAAGGAATCTAAGTCCAGATGGGTGGGCGGGTGGCACCAGTAGACGGGGAGGAGGCACAGAGCTAGGCAGCACTGGTAGCAAAGATGGTGGTGCCGGCACCGAGGGCAACGATGGGCTTCGAGGCACCGATAGTCCTGACTGTCCTGGAACTGGCACCGGCATCTGTGGTTCCCAGACAGGGGGCTGAGCCATGGGCTGCATCCTCTTCGTCCGAACACACCGGAATCGGAAACGAGACTGGGGGAGGGATCAATGGTTGGCTGGGTGCCGAAGGAATGGACACTGACAAGGGTGTCCAAGCCGCGGACCTAACATTGAGGGTGCTAGTTCCGGCGGCAGCATGGAAGACCCGAAGGGCAGTCAGCACTGCCTCTTGGACCATACGGTCCAGTTCCTCCCAAAAGGCTGGCGTGGCGTGACAGGTTAGGGGTTGCTGGAGCCTCCACAGGAGTCCCTGGAGTCTTGGTACCCGGCATCGATGTCGGTGGGGAATGCCTCGGGGTCCCGGGTCCAGAGGAGAATGGGGACTCCTTGCCCTGGGCCCCTTTTTGAAGGCGGCTCGGCCGAGGCCGCTGCCGTGTCAGTGCCGGCACTGGACAGGGATTTACATCTGTGCCGGTGGCTATGCTTTTCGTGGTGCTCGGCCCGGTCCTTCTCCGGCGCCGCGGACAACGAGGCAGAAGTCCTGGAATGGGATGATGTCAGTGACGGCCGGTCACCCGCTCCTTGATCCTTCTGAGATGTCTATGGAGAGGGGTCCGAGGAAGATGGAATCTTTCGACTCGGCGCGTCCCTTACCTGGAGTCGATGGAGATGAGCGCTTGGAGGCAAACAAATGCTCCATCTTCTCTAGTCGGGTGCAGCGGCCTTTGGGGGTCATTTGTGCACAATTTGGGCATCGACGGACGTCGTGGGAAAGCCTAAGGCACAATGCACAGACATCATGCGGGTCCGTGATGGACATAGTCCTTGGACACTTGAGGCACTTTTGAAAACCGGTCGCCATATTGGAAAGAAGGGCCTGCAATCAGTGGCCATCGGGCACCGAGAAGTACACCGCCAGGAACGCGATACTGACTTACTGAAGCGTCGGAAGTCGATGCACGAGGGGGGACGAAAAAGATCAAAGAAAACTTCGAGATTCCGTGAGGAAAGTATCAGAGAATTCTCTGAACTGCTAAAAACCACAAGGCAACCGCTGCGTGGGAAAAAGAGAGACTGAAGGGGGACCTCTGGTGGCAGCAGGTTTAGTGCCATGCTGGGCATGCTCAGTGTGCCAGTCAGAGTTCTAGAAACTTTGACAAAAGTGTTCCGTGACAGGGCTCCATCTGATGATGTCACCCATAGCCGAGGACTAACATCCTGCTTGTCCTGGGAGAAGCAAGGGCTGTGCGCCAGCAAAGGAAAAACGCTCAGGGGCGTACCCTACGTCAACTGGCAGCACGCTAACACTGCAACCCGCTAAGGGCCAGTGAGCTGCTCGGGGTTGTGAGTGCCGTGCTCTGTGCAAAAACGTTACACCAAAAGGTACCTCGGCTTACCCTGTTTCTTCATTTACACAAAACGTTGCTGCCTTCATGGGCAGCATTTTTCTTCTCGTCCACTTAAGGCGCCCTGCCCTGCAGGAAGTGAGCCTCACGTCTAAAGGCCTCCTCCTTTCCAGTTACTTGGAAAACGCAATGAGCCTGGTTTGTTCTGTTCACTTGTGTGTTTTTTTTTTCTTTTTCCTAGTGAAGTACACGGCCCTGAACCAACAGTCAGCAGAGCCACCCCCCTCCAGTGAAAATGCAAAGGTCTGAAGCTGGGCTCCACGATCAATGGGCGAGCGTGGAACACACCTGTACCCCCACAACTGCTTTAATTCACTCTTATTACATTCTGCTCTAAAAAGCCTTTGGATAGGGTGAGACTGTGACTAGCCCCTCTTTGTGTTAGAGAGTAGAAGTGTGCATGAAGTGTCTAGTTTTAAAGAGTTGTATGTTTACATTTGTCCAGAAGGCCCTAAAGTTATTAACCCCGTTTACATTTTAGGATTTTCATTTCAGACACATGAAGATGGAGCAGGCCGATAGAAACGGTCCATTTTCTCTCGTTAATGTTTTAAGAGAACTGTGCTTTGGGACTATCAGTTCTAATCCTCCTTTAAACCTTGGTTTGCTGTCCAAGGGTTCGGTTTCACACGTGTCCCAGTGCTGTGGAGGCTCTTTTGAAATGGTTTTACCTTCAGGGCCCCCCCCTGTCCTGCGCCCTCACAGCCTTCTCTCATGGAGAAGGGGGGCTATTGTGCATAGCTTTTCCCAGACTTTCCCCACCTAGCGACGGAAATAATTGTTTGTGACAGAGAATATGACCTGCTTGCTTGCTAGTTCATGTTATTTGGCTGATTTTACGTGTTCTTCCAAGAACAATGCTTTTGGGTTAGTCCTGTATCCACAGCACTTGTACGTGCCTGCAGTAGCAGCATGCTAACCACTCGCACAGCACTGGTATCCCACTCCACGGGGGCTGCTTTAGCAAATACTTCAAAGCACCAGCTGAATTTTCCAAAGTTACATGCATAAATGTGAGATACTAGCGTAGTCATTTTCAAAGCCTACTTACAGGCTTAAGAGCCTGATTGTCAAAAGCATTTAAATCCTTAAAACTGGCTTTTACACATATAAATGAACTTTACTCATGGAAGTGGGCTTTCGAAAATTGCTACACTATTTGCCATTAAAGTGTGCCTAGGATTTTTTTTTTAAATATGTTATTAGGATTTCATCAATTGTTTTACATCGATAAAATAAGTGTCCATAGGATTTACCCACATAAGTGCATTTTGTGAGTAAATAGTTTTTGAAAATTACTGTAATTGTTGTTACATTTACACAAGTAAATTCTGTTAAATTACCCCCGTTAAGTGCACTTAATCATCTAAAATCTATTCAGTGGCTTATAGTGTAGCAATTTTCAAAAGCCCACTTACACGTATAAAGTGCATTTATACATGTAAATGCGGCCCTGAGGGTTTGCTGGATTTTTGTGTACAAATCCATGTACCTAGTTCATTAAGCAGTACAAGGGCACGCTGCAGCTAGGTGCAGTAAAACTGTCCCTTTAGCAAGGTACATTTGCAACCACAAATCCTTCACACCATTCATAAGATGTCTGAACAAACCGATTGCTGTTCAGCTCCAACCTTGCCTCCCAACCAACCCTCGCACAAGCGAAGCAGACCAGAGCTAATGTAGCAAGGCCTCTCAGTTTTTAATGGCAGACCCATCTTTGGCACCCCTACCCACCACTTATGAACTAAAGGGAATATATTCAGGAGCTCATTAGCATATTTAGTCTGTTTCAGGTTGAGAGTAGCAGGGGCTTACTGTTGTGTTGATAAAGTTGCTTCCTGTACGTTTGATAATGTAAATTCAATAAAGTTTCCGCCCCCTGAATGCAAGTGCTACGCTGGCTTGTAAAAGCACTCATCTCCTTTAGTACAACTGTAATATAATTAATTTGGAAAGGGGCTGGTAAATTGTATGCAGTCTTCTGCATGTGATGGCATAAGGCACATCTGCCTGGACTCTCTCGCATTCAGGGGTGAATGAGGTATACTGCTAAAGCCAACAAGGTACGCCATTTTTGGTTAGCTGGCCCTTAGCTGTAAAAGCTTTTTTTTTTTTTTTAATTTAAGCTTATACAGTCAAACCAATTATTCCTGTGGCTTGTGCCATGCCTGGTGCAAAACCTAGCTGTTGGGAGAATGTCTATAAAAGTATCTTGCAATTTGAATTTGCATCTTCTAGGCCCAAACGAGGCCTGTGCCAGGTGCCCCAGGAGAACCCAGCTCTAGCATAGTTGCCCACTTCCCTCTTACTTATTACCTCAGCACAGTTACTTTGCATATTAGTCCTTGCAAATGATAAGGGCAGAAGCTTAAGTCCATTGAGCTAATAAACCGAATAATCCCCAATGCCATCGTAAGAAAAGGCATGCCTGTGTCTGGCAGCATCAGGTATTCTAATGCTGTTTTGAATAAAAATTGACCTACGCATTAAATGCCAGCATTGATTCAGATAAGGTTGGGTTACACCTCACTCTACATGCATAGGGGGAGTGTCGTCAAAAGACCAATGCCATGGTTAAGCAAGAGCTTTCTCCCAGAGGAGCCTGTCTGAAAGGCCCTTGCCCAACAGAGCTCGGCGATTACTCTCCCGCTGATCTGTGGCACCACAAAACCGGTGTTTCTTTAACAAATTTAAACCTGTAAGAGCAGGAGAAATACAATGGTATAGCTACATCATTTGTTATAGGGAATGTTATCCAGCATGTCTGTAGGATCTAATTCAGTAAAAAGCTTTTTTCCTATTTTGGGTCACGGAGAAAGATGGTGATGAATCAGGCTCCTGGTTGCTAATCTACATGAACTGTACTTTATTAGACTAATGACAGGAATTAATGATCCCAAATGAAATAGTGGGGAGTGTCCTGAGGAGAACACTAGAAGTGTGTTGTACATAGACAAGTGAAAATAGAGTGAAGTGCCTGTAAGGTACTAGTGAAAGCCAACAACCAATGACATCTAAACACAACTGCTAACCTAGAGCCAACATTTGCATGCTCGGGCTGGGAAGTCGGCTTTTGTATCAGTCTCACTGTGAGTTTTTTTCACAGGTCTTGCAGTAGATAATTATTTCTCTTCCACTGCTGTTAAAGCAGCTTTCAAGCACATTGCTTTGTAAAAATATTTGGAAGGCTCTCACATAAGTAACCTTTTTGGTTATCCTTCCCCCTTAAATAAACATTGGCTAGAAGCAACAGACCAACAGCAGTCTGCATTAGAAATGTTTTCACCCTAAAAAAAAGGGTCTGATTTGAAGCAGTGAAAAAAAACGAGAGAGATTGTTGCCATTCAATGGACAATTTTAAACATTTTTGTAAAATTACTTTAGCACATACCCTATTTTTATTTTCCATTAGGAAGTCAACGTGGTCTGTATTTTCAAATGCTAGAGTTGTGTAAATAGCCGAACAGGTGGCGATGGTCAGCGTGTGGTGGTACAGCTCATTCCAGCTTAGCTCACCAGCCGTTTGGCGCTGCCCTGCAGCAATGGCCTCGCAGGCATGCTTTTCTGGGCACATCACACGTTTCTGATGTGTTAAAAATTACCAGCTAATTTTAATAGCTATATTTAGCTTGAGCTTATCAAAGGGCTTTCTACATCTGATGCTGTTACTAAAGAGGATTCAAGGACTGGAAAAATAGTGATTGTATGGTTAGTGTTGGGGAGTGCAAAGAATAAAAATAAACTGATTAAAGCTGTTGCCTTTTTTTTTTTTTGTTTCCTTAGCAGCACTGACTATGTATTTGAAAAGGTGGTTATTTGTATTTAATGCTAGTGGCTTCTTTTTGCAAAGATCACAAGGAAAGCAGTGCTGCTTACCTGTAACAGGTGTTCTCCACGTACAGCAGGATGTCCACGTTGGATGGAGTGCAGCATGGAAAACCTATGTCAAAGTTTCGAGAATTTGATTAAGCCTCATTGGAATATGCTCCCACATGCAATATACAACATGTCCATGCAGGGTACCCACACTCTCATATCAAAGAGTTCAAAAGACTAAAATAATAAAGGACAAACCCCAAGCAGAGAAAACCCAACTCCACAGGGTGGTAGGTGAGGTTCGAGAGGCCTGGCATCCAGCTGTCCTTACACATGGGTGAATCCCAACAGAAAAGGGGACTAACAAAACAAGTGCCCATGGACACAACCCTAACTAGTGCAGAGGGCAACCTTAAAAACAACCCTAGGCAGGAACAGTGGGGGCATCCTGCTGTTGTATCAGTCATCCCTATCCAAACGATGTGAATGTGTAGAGAGAAGTCCCCCATGGGAACTGCTCGCAAGAGGACCACAGCTGTTGCCATGGTTCGAACAGAGTGAGCCTTGTCATGACCCCCAAAATGTAGTCACACCTGGGCAGAACAGGAGGAGATACAATCTGCTAGCCAATTAGAAAGCATCTGCTTGGCAATGGTGACACCCACCTTCTTCCTATCAAAAGAAACAAAACTTGGGTGGACCACCTACCGCCTTGTATCCATTCCAGATAGAAAGTGAAGGCTCTCTTGCAGTCCAAACTGCAGGGCTGGTTTGCCTTGGTGTGAATGGGGCCTGGGAAAGAATGGTGGCAGGACAACGGGCTGGTTAAGATGGAAGTCAGACACCACCTTAGGCAGGAACTTAGGATGCGCATGCAAGATCACCCTGACATGCAAAATCTTAGGGTAAGGTGGTGAGTCACTAAGGCCTGGAGCTTGCTGACCCTGCCTGTTGAAGGGATCGCCACCACAAATATGACCGTTTAGGTACTTCAGATCTCAGGAGCACAACAGTTCAAAGGGAGCTTGCACCGGCTGAACTAATACCACAAAGTCCCAAGACACAGCAGGAGGCCTTAGGGGAAGTTTCAACTGAAGTAGGCTCTGCATGAAACATACAACTATAGGCTGCGTAGAGATGGGCGTACCATCTACAAAACAGTGGTATGCACCAGGTACACTTAGATCTACCTTCTACAGCTATTGGAAGCAGTTTTTGTGTGGAGCAGGAGAATGGATCTAGGGCCTTTTGCTCATACCACACTGTAAACCGCCTCCACTTTAGTCCATAGGACTTTCTAGTGGAAGGCCTTCTGGAAGCCACTAGGACCCAAGACACATCTTCAAGCAGTAGAGTGGCTGCAATATCAACCTCTCAGCTTCCAGGTTGTGAGCAACAGGGCCTGAAGGTTGGTATAGCACAACCTGCCTTAATCCTGGGTGATGAGATCTGAGGAAGTCCCCAGCTTGATCGGTTTCCATATGGACATCTCCCTGAGGAGTGGAAACCAAACCTATCTCAGCCAGTGAGGGGCTATGAGGATCATAGTCCCTCTGTCCTCTCAAAGCTTCAACAGAGTTTTTCCTAGCAGTGTAGCTAGAGGATATGCATACAGGAGACCCTTACCCCAGTGGCAGGCAAAAGCATCTGAGGCTGGTTTGCTGCATGTCCTCTCCAGGGAGCAGAACTGAGGAACCTTCCTGTTCCAAGGCACTGTGAAGAGATCCATATCTGGGCTTCCCCAGAGGTAGAAGATCCAATTCATAAGCTCTTGGATCCAGAGACCAGTCATGGGATCTGAAGGTACGACAGTCTGTTCGCTATTACATTCTCCGTTCCGGCCAGGTACATGGCCCTGAGCACCATCCCATGGAAAAGGGCCTACACAACCAGATCTGGACTGCTTCTTGACACAGGAGGTACGAATCCATACCTCCCTGCTTGTTGATATACCACATTGTCACTTGGTTGTCAGTCTGTACCAGAACAATTTTGTTGTCAGCCAATCTCTGAAAGCTCATAGCACATACCTGATTGCCCAGAGCTCCAGGAAATTGATTTGACCAAATGCCCTGGCTGCTGAGTACAGCTATATGAGCTCCCCAGCGCAGAGTGGAAGTATCCTTTGTTAGGATAATGTGGGTGGGAGGACTTTGGAAGAACACTCCCCTTTCCAGATTTGAAGTTTCCTGCCACCAGGACAGAGTGTCCCAGAGCAATGGAGCGACTCACATGTGATTCTGGAGGTCTTGTGTGGCTTCTCGCCACTGCGACCTCAAGGTCCATTGGACCTTACACATATGTAAACATGCTAAGGGAGTGACAGACTGCTATATGGCTTAACAGTTTCAACATGTACCAAGCTGACACCTGCTAGCGCTGTTGAATTCCCACTGTGATAGTCATCAGGTTGATGGTGCATTGCCCTTAGCCTGAGCCTTATCTAGCAGGGCTCCAATGAAGTCCAATTGTGGTGACAGGCTGAGATGGGACTTGGGGTAGTTGACATTGAACTCTAGCCTCTCCAGCAGCCGCATGGTCAAGTGCATGGCTCCTACCTGCAAGGTGCTCTTGACCAGCCAATTGTTCAGATACAGGAAAAAGTGAACTTCCAGTCTGAGAAGGTGTGCCACCACTATTGGCTAGGCCTTTTGTAAAGCTAATTGGGGCTGACGTGAGCCCAAATGGCAGAACACAATATTGCAAGTGCTGCTTTCCCACCAAACCTCCGAGATATTTCCGGTGACCTGCAAATATCTCGATGTGAGAGTAAGCATGTTTCAGATTCAGGGTCTGTAACCAGTCCCCTTACTGCAAGAAGGGGGATCAGGGTGCCCAGGGAAACCATCTTGAACTTTTCTCTTTTGATTAATTTATTCAAGGCCCTTAGGAGTGCCCCTGTTTTCTTTGGTATCAGGAAGTAGTGAGAGTAAAATCCTCACCCACTTTGTCCTGGTGGAATGGGTTCAACTGCTCTGGCGGTTAAGGAGGGAGAAAGGCTTTGCTACTAGTACTTCCTGATGCGCTTCCAGGCTCCAGAATGGGCTTGGGGGGCAATTTGGTGGGGTACCCACTAGATTCAAGTTGTACCCCTCACAAACAATGGAGAGAACCCACTGATCTGAGGTTACACTGGGCCACCAGTTTGCAAGAAACGAAACCTTCCTCTGACCAGCAGATCTATTATCTGGAGTATGGGCAACATGGCTATGACCCTTGCGATCCAGTCAAAACCCCATCCCTGGCGTTAACTGAGGCGCCAGCTGGATCTTCAGGGCTCTTTGTAGCCTTGGATGGCCACAAGAGGCCCCGTGTTGCCATTGGGAATGAGGAGATGGAAGGTAGTACCTCTTCGGGCAGAAGGACTTCCTAGGCTGAGAAGGGGGCTCCTGAGTGCCAATGGAAAACTGCTATAGGGACACTATCTGCTCCCGGATTTGGGCCACCACGTCCTTTACTCTAGCTCTGAAGAGATTCTCTCCTATACATGGCACATCAGCGAATCGCTCCTGCATTTCCAGTCTGAGATTTGAGGCTCGCCGTTATGTAAGCCTGCAGGTGCAGATTCCCACGATAGAGAACCTCTATATTGTTTCAAAAACATCATAGGTTGAAAGAACCCCATGTTTCCCTCCCTCCAGGCCCTTATACACCAGTGACTGGGGGGTATCTTGCTGCTGCTGAGGTAGCTGCTTGGTAAATTCCTGCACTTGTTTCAGGAGGTCCTGCATATATGGGCTCAAGTAGGCCACTTGTCAAATCAAAGAACCTTTTGGACAAGATAAATTGTGTCCACCTTCCTATTCATGGGAGGCACAGTGAGGGGGTGTTCCCACATCCTCATCAGCATATCCACCAGAATCTCGTGCACTGAAATTGCCATGATATCCTTGGGAGGCTCCATGGACTACTGGAAGATATCTAGTATTTTGTGCCTGTATCCTCTTCAGTCATCACCCAAACAAAGCCTGCAAAAGAGAGGTCCTCTGGCAGGGACTTCCTTTTATCATCTGGAGGAAATGGTTCTGAAGGGAGACCATTTGAAGTGTCATTGGAAGCCATGGAGGAGTCATTCCCCCAGGGGTCATAGGTGCCCTAGTCTCCGCTTGGCCAGCACTGCAGGCACAAGAACTGGTCATTTTAAGCCAGCCCCGCTATTATCTCCAGTATCGGGGGGGGGGCTTCCGCCTCCAAGGAATACAACTAGATCAGCTGGTGGCAATGGCGGTGTCCCGCCGGGCATCAATGCCACCCCAGGAATTGACACCTGCAGGGTTGCCAGCAGCAGTTCGAGGAGCAACAGTGCTGGTATTGATGGTATCGGTGCTCTGATGCCAAGGCTGCAAATCACTTTCTCCATGGCCAGCTGCAGACGCCTCTCAATTCCTCCTTGAACATCGCTGATGCCAGTACAGGCTGGGATGCAGGAGGTGTAACCAGATCCTCTTAGGAACTGAGAGAAGAATGGGTGTCTGGCATCGGGACTGAAGAAGATCATGACATGCCCCGGGCAACGTCCTTGCCACGGGGTCCATTTGGGGGCATCACAGCAGAAGCTAGGTCATCTCTATGTGTGGCACTGTGCAACAATGGGGACCGATGCTGATGCTAGTCTTCCCTCAATGCTCGGATTGGTCCTTCACAGTGCCGAGGATAACAAACCCAACATCCTCGACCTGGAGGTGCCAGCTGATTACCTCAACGGAACTGGCAGCCCTGCCGCTGGCTCGGTGTTCATTAATGTGGCTCAGAGGTTCTTTGATGCAAATGCCTTAGATGCTCTGTCTTGTTGAGCTGGATCTTATGTTCTGTTTGTGTTATCCTGGCACACTTGTTGCAACCCCGCACATCGTGCGATGTCCCAAGGCAGAGGAGACATCTATCATTGGGCAGTGATAGACATAGTCCTCGTACACCTGGGGCACATCTTGTGAAACAAATTAGGATGTGAGATCAAAATTGATAACAGTGGCCATTGACGGCCGGCAGGCATCAAGTGCACTACCGCCCTGGGACTATCAACAAAAAGAAACAACCAAAAACATATCTAGAACATTAACGGGACAACCAGGGGCATTCTATGTTGACTGCTGAAGGAACCACGGAAAAGAGAATGAAGAGACCCCATGTAGACGTGTGGTATATTGCATGCAAGAACATGCTGAATGATGTTCAGTCAAAGTTCTAGAAACTTTGGCATAAGTTTTCTATGCCAGGCTCCATCCAATGATGTCACCCATGTGTGAGGACTGCCATCGTAGTTGTCCTTGGAGAATTTATTTATGGTTGTAATAGAGCTGCTATTTATCATTTATTTCAGTAGATTTTGGGGCAGATGTTTTAATGTATCCACTAGAAAAAACAAAATGTAGGCTGGCCCACTGCTATGCAGAAAGTCCCGAGTTTGGTACCTAGGTGGATCCCTGATGCTGCAGAGGGGACAGGAGCTGTGATCATTGATTAAGAGTGACATGTAAAGACTGGATTCCTGACCTATGCTTGCAGAGTTCCAGGAGTCCTGGAGCATGGCCCTTGGACCAGAACTGTCACTGCAGTGACCAGACTAGATACATTGGAGGGAAAGGAGGATGTAGAATAGGGAGAGAGAAAAAAATCTCTGCGTAGTTACAAATGCCAGTTCATGGCACCAGCTCCTATCTCTAGTTCTGATTGAGGTGAATGTACAAAGAAGCAGGAGGAAATGACTGATGGGAAAAACCGGGGGTGGGATATACTAGCCTGCAATGAGCAGTAACATTAATAATCCTGTCTTTATATAAAGGGGTTTGAATTCCAATTAGCAGGGCCAGATTTGTTTTGGCACCTAGAGGCAGGATTGCGCAAAGTTTCCCCCTTGGGGCTCCAAGAACAGGGCGTTTGGAAAGCGGAGGAGGGATTGTTGGGCCAGAGTGCCATGGTGGTGCCTTTTGGAAGGGGCAACAGGGCCCAGCCCTAAAGCAAGAGAAAGTAGGCAACTCTTCAGCTCAGGTATTTGGTGCCTTCAAAACCTGTCTGTTGCCTAAGCCTAAATCTGGGCCTGCCAATTAGTGTGTGCTGCTGCAAGATGCCTGATCAGTGTAGTAAATTGATGAATATTCCCTGCAATCACCAGCCAAAAGAATGTAGTAAGATGCATCGTCCCCAATAGGGCTGATTCAATTAGTCTCATAACTCATTTTCAACCAGTTATTTTCCATTACATTTCTAGTTGGATAATGGGTTTCCTATAAATCAGATTTCTAAGGTTGCTGTTTTACAAGGCTTTGTAGGAGGATGAAGACTTAATCACTTCCAAGGATGTGTTCAAAAAGAAACAAGATGTCGTCTTTGGCAGTAGCTGTTACATAAACCCAGTCGCTCAGTGCTAGGGCCATGCGAGAGGACCTGGGCTGGAGATGCTGCAGAAACAGCAGGCACAGCTCCAGTGGGAAGGGGGAAAAGGTGGGGGGTGTTTCAGCCATTGCTCAATAGTGACATCTACTGGCTGAACTCAGGGTGCATAGATCCCGAGTTCCAGAAGCAGCAGCAATCTGTGGTGCCCCACCCATGGGACTGGGCTAGATTTTAAAATAGGGGAGCCACTCCCTCCCTCCCACAGACACGCACACGTAAGTGAAGGCTCATGGCAGCAGAGCCCAGTAGAAGCTGGTTCCAATTCAGCTGGAAGCCCAAAAAAAAAAAGAACAAAAGGAAACTGCCAGGTCAACCAGCATCTCCCCTCACCCTACCCCCCCCCCCAAAAAAAACCAAACAAATTAAACTAAAAAGCTGCAGGAAGAAAATTAGACATTTTTGTTTCATATGTATAGAAAAGGACATTTGAGGATTTCATTAATGTTTGCACTGAAATTACTGTATTGCCTTTCGCTTAAATTATTTTGTCTTATTTAAACAGCTTTAAGGATGAGAGAATATAGGATGCTTGCACAGCAATAGAATAAATTGTGAATAAAGTTGACAAACGAGTGAGAATGATCATTAAAAAAAACAAAACCAGCCTTGTGCAGAGGTTATGAAAACCAAAAGTCGAGTTTATAACTAAGTACATCTTACAAACCTCTTTTGTATATTTGTAGACTTTCACATTCGATGTTTGCTGTTGCACTGACTCACTTAAAAGTACTGAAAACTGTATGAATAAGGAACCTTACACTTTGGGCTTAACTGCGATTTTGGCTGCTAAATGTGGTTTGTTTGTTTTTTTAAATCCTCATTCAGATTAAATGAGGATGAAGAGCTGAATACTTTAGACACTAGATTTTTAGGAGTTAACTTTAACAAAAAAAAAAAAAAAAAGTTACACACAGTAGAGATAGTAATATCGAGCCTTCAGTATGTAACAAAAAATGCTTCCTGCAGCCTGATCTGTTACAAAACAAGCATGCATTGTACTTTTTTTTAAAATTTAGATTATTTACTCATGAGAGCAAAAAAACCCAGTATAAGAACTACAGAACTTGAGCATCATGACTGGTTTAGTTATGAAACTGTATAGCAGTTTAAGGATACAGATTTCCTGCATAGGGTTGTAGTAACATTTCATTGATAGATTACATTGTCTCCTACAGAATAACTTGGTAATACGTGTGTGGATTATATTGTGTCATCTAATGTCAAACATTTCATCCAAGGATGCAGGGAAACATTCAGAACAGTGTGTGACTAGTGATGGAATGCAATGAGTAATAATAATAAAAAAAAAAGTAACTTTATCAAATTGTTACCCTTGACCTTTATTTCAATGCTCCCAGAAAACAGCTTCATACAAAACGTTTTACTGAATGAAAGGAAGGCTGGCACAGAACAGTCAGAGCAATAATGATAATCTGAAGACTTAAGTGCCTGCCATAGAATATCTCACTGAGTGTCCTAATCCTTACAGAGCTTTTCTCCAGATCCTCCCTCATCCTGGAAGAGAGCAGATGCGGTCCCACGACGCAAAAAGGGAGAAGAAGGACAAAGCAGACAACCAAACACCCATTAGTTCAACTGCAGTAGTGGGCAAAACTATAGCAACTATACCAACGTGTGCAAGACCTGAAACATGTAGACTACAGGACACCTGATACCATGGCTTCAGAAAGAAGATCCAATCGTGATAAAAGTAGCGGATCAGGGAGGGCGATACAGTAGATGCTGCTAATCTAGACCTCAATGAGGCTTCTGGCATTGTTCCAGACGCGAGGCTGGTAAACAAGCAGGATGGTAGGACATATGCAGCACTGCACAGATACACAGCCATTCTCTACTCCAGTGGTTCTCAACCTTTTTTTGGCCGGGACATACCTGACATGTGTGACACACTGAACACATGATAGTCACGGGGCTAAATGTAAACATGCACTCTGCATCCACAGGAATCCCCTCAACCCTTAGCAATGAGCGCAGAGCAGATCTAGGGCATTACCCATACAACTCACCATACAAAAAAGATATTCTGGTTCTGATGACAAACTCCCTTTACTACTAATGCATATCCTATTGAGAAAACACAACAAATAAGATTGATACAAATGCCTACATGCTAGTAAAATACCTCACCTCGGTCACACACCCAGAACTGACCTTCACCAAGTACAGAAAAACCACAAATTATAAATATGGAGACAGAAACTGGAATGGAAAACCAAAAAAAGCCACTCTGCATGCAGTGCGAACCTGGAGAAATGGAAAGAGAAATATAGCACCTAACATAATCCCAGGATCTGCAATAATGCACACAAACTAACCCGCACAAAGTTACACCTGCATTATGGAACACACTCAAACAGTAACAACCCTATCTAAGAAACACAACTATTAAACCAAGCCCTAAACACTAATACATTTCCTTTTGGGAAAACAGAATAAGCCAAGCTGCTACAGAGCCCCACACAGAAATAATTGTAAAGTTATACCAAAAATGTTACAAAACAGCTGATGAACAGAATAATATTCAATTAAACACTCATAAAAATTATTAAAACATGTCCAAATATCAATACAATATTTCAAAACAGCAGACATCGCATAATACCCAATAATTAAAATGGCAGTCAATCAAGAAAAATAAATTTAAAAAGCCACCTTTACTTACCCTCTCCAGCAACTCTCCTACTCCTTTCCCTTCCAGGTCAATAGCACTCGCCAGAAGCAGCAAGGGCTGCTGAAGCTCTGTCCTCAATCTTCTTCCTTAGCGCCTACAACCAGTCACTCACAACCCCCCCCCCCCCAATTAGACCCCCATGACCAGTCTCAGTCTCTTTCACACCAGTTATCTTCCTGACCAGTCTCTCTCACACAGAAACACATCACCTTCCTGACCAGTCTTGCTCTCTCAATCACACACAAAAGCTTTCACACCCCCACACACAAGCTCTCACCCAAGCACCCATTCACACCCCCACACACAAGCTTCCATTCACACCTACAGACACAAGCTCTCACCCAAGCAGCTATTCACATCAGCTCTCATCCAGGCTTCCATTCACACCCACACACACACTAGCTCTCACCCAGGCACCCATTCACACCCACAAGCTCTCACCCAGGCTTCCATTCACACCCACAAGCTCTCACCCAGGCACCCATTCACCCCAGCTCTCATCCAGGCTTCCATTCACACCCACACACACACAAGCTCTCACCCATTCACACCCATAGGCAAGCTCTCACCCATGCATCCATTCACACCCACAGACTAAAGCTCTCACCCAGGCACCCATTCACACCCTCAGACACAAGCTCTCACCCATGCATCCATTCACACACAGACACACCAGCTCTCACCAAAAACAACTTCTTCCTTCACTGCAGGGATGGGCTCCAGTTCCGCCGCGGCTTTAATCCAGCGGGCCTTCTTTTTTCGGCGCCACGGGAATGGGCGCCTCAGTTGGGGGTCAGGTTTTCCTCTTCACCGCTACGGGGATGGGCTCCCGTAGCGGCCTTGCACGTCGGGGTCGGGTTTTCTCCTTCACTGCTACGGGGTTGGGCTCCCGTAGCGGCCTTGCTTCGTCGGGGTTCTACATTGCCATTCCACCCACCCCACTCCCGGGCTATGCCATGCCTGCCTCACCGGCCAATCAAAGGCTTCCTCCCTTCTTCCTACTCCCACTGGCAGGTAGAAGGGAGGAGGCTTCCGATTGGCCTGCGCGGGGGAAGGCAGAATGAAGGAGGCTTCCCATTGGGCAGTGGGGGTTGGAAGAAAGGAGGCTTTCAATTGGCCCGCGGGGGCTGGGAAAAGGGAGAAGGAAAGTACAACGGGGCAGTGGGACACCTGGAGACGCGACACACCTGCCGGTGTTTGGCGACACACTGGTGTGTCGCGACACAATGGTTGAGAAGCGCTGCTCTACTCCATGGAGATTATAACCTAATCGAGACATACATACAGAACAAATAAGAGGTTTTTGGAAATGTGTTACAGAAAAATTATTGCAATCAACAGGGCTATAATCCCGGACAACCAGGGTTTAAAATTTAACACAGCAAACAGGAAGTCTATTCCCAGAATACATCATAGCTGGGTGGATACATGGCAGTGGGAGTTGGCAATGTAAGAAAGCTCCTGGGAACATGATCCCAGCACTAGTTCCACCTGAGCTGGATGGACATCCATCCTCCCCACCTAAAAAAAAACAAAACAGCATTCTCTGGGATCACGTTCAGTCATGATTGGTTAGAAAGAACCCTGCTTTGTAATAAAAACTATTTTATATCTGTCCTTTAATTTAAAAAATGACAAATCACAATGATTTTCTCTAAGCTTCATATACACACAAACTTGTTACTTGAAAATGGAAACCAAAAAAGCCCTCCATTAACTCCGATTCCAAAATGCCAACCAAACCAATACAGCAAAATAGAAATAAATAATTTTAATGTGCACATTTTTTAAACTGGGTAAGCACCAACTAAGCCTCTTCAAACTACAAAGGAAAGTACAGTATACATACAACCTAATAAAAATATATTCTGTTACAGTAGGACATTAAATATTGAACTCGAGTGACTGATTGTGTAAAACTATACATGTTTTGATATGGTCATTTGAAATAGCTATAGAAGCATTTTTAATTACTTAAATGTCCTCTATATACAGATATTAATTTAATTAGAAAATCCAGAATATTTTTTGATGAGTTTGTCGTTTGTTTTTTGTTTTTACTATTATTTTGATTAATTTTATAGACAGAATTTTTTGGCAGATACGACCCAACCAGTCTGCCCATCCTCATCCCCTGCTCAGCTTTACAGCCTTTTCCTCTGTGCTTGACCCATGCCCTCGTGTCACCACCTACGCAGGGAGGCTGGTCCATGCCTCCATCACCCTTTCTGTAATGAACTATTTCCTTAGATTATTCCTTTCACCCTCTTACCACAGGCCCCCCCTTTCTATTGAAAGAGGACTGCCTTCTGTACATTTCTTTCTTGGAATATTTAAATGTCTCTGTTGTCTCCTTTCCTGTATGGTTTACAGGTTTAGATCTAAGTCTGCCCCCGTATGCTTTATTATGATCGCCGCTGACTGAGTACTTTGTTTATATCCCTTTGAAGGTGTGGTCTTCCAGAGGCAATATCACTTCCTTTTTCCTGTTGGCTGTACCTTTCCCTGTGCTCTCAAGCATCCTTCTGGCTTTTGCCATTCCCTTATCTACCCTTTTGGCAACCTTAAGATCATCCAATATGATCAGGTTTTTTTTGTCTCTTGATGTTATGTATGTGCTTTTATTAATTTTGTTATTTGTAATTTAAGTTTATCTGTTTTAATATATACTTTGCCTTGAGCTATTGCTGACAAAAGGAAATAGAAAAGTAATCAAATAATGTTTGTAACGTGTCCTTGTAACTAGCACCCAATCTTATCTCTAAAATTAAATAGGGGGCACGCATGGGCGAGCAGGTCATGACTTGCGTGCGCGAGGAGGGGGGGTGAGTTTCTAAAAAAGACGCACGGCGACGCGATCAGGCCATTCCCAGTTCCCTAACTACCCTTCTTCAGTTTTTCCCCTCTCCATCCTGACCCCTAATCCCCACCTAACTATGCTCATTTTTTTTGTTTTTAAACTTACTTCACTTCCGAAGAGGAAGTAAATTCCGCGTGGCGGCTGGCTGCCGGCGCGCGCTTCCGCAGGACAGGCCCTATTGGCCGCTGTCCCAGCCATCCCCTTTTACAGACCCCCCGGCACTTCTACGCGTACCGGGAGATATGTACGTGATATGTTTTGAAAATGCGCTTGGACATGCACACGGCCCAGCCACTCGCGTGCACCGGGCTTTAAAAATTTACTTGTTAATGAGCAAGCTTGGTCTTTTGGAGCTTCTCCATGTCTCTTTTTAGATGAGGCAGCATTACAAAATAAATACACACAAAACTCTATTTCATGCTTCAGCTTCCTGGAATACGATCCTCAACATTGGTTTTCTGAACTTCTAAGGCAACACTTTCATATATGCTCCCAAAGACTAGCTATGATGAAATCTTGTCTGATGGGGCCTTACCATATACTACAAGCCCTTTAAAAAAAAAAAACTTTTGCAAAAATAATCCCAGCATGTTCCCCTCCAACTGGTGGTCCAAGTAACAGGCCCCAACACTGCTATGGAAGGGATACAAACTTGGCAGAGACACATCAGTTCCTGACAGAAAATGATCTGCCTGTCTGAAAAAGAGAATTTTATTTGAAACACACGCACATGCTATACAGTCACCGGGAGGGAGGCATTTCAGAATTTAAGGCAGTGTGTGTCATCAGAAGCTTGTGCACTTTTTCTGCCGCAGCCTATACAACTGCAGAGGACGTTATTCAGTCACCAAGGTTATGAATAAAGCTTCTTTGCATTTACAATCCGTGTTTCAGTCCTGTATGAAATCTAGAAAAGTGGGCGGCTTAGCACAACAATGCAATACACGTGTCAAGAACATCAACAGAAGCGTAAAGCGACCGTCAGTTTCAAAAGTCAATTCATTTGAAGCATCCCAGAGTCGGTTATGAAATACAAAATTAAAAAGTGGGTATTAAATAATCTTCATGCTCCCTGGATGGGAGGAAAGATGTACTTACAACAGATGTGCTGAATTTTTTTCCTGCAAGAAAGAGATTTTTACAGTCTACGGCAATGATTCTGTAATAAACCTCAACAGGAAAATCCACCAAGAGGAATTGTGAATGACACTGCACCTCAAACTTGGAAAGGGACACGTGGATATGCAGACTTTATATAAACAGGGCAATTATCTAAAAACATGGCTAAAACTGGGATGCACGCTGGCTTACTTGAGAAGAGAATGGAAGATACAAGTACAAGCAGTGTTAAAATTTCAAATACAGGTTTCAGTTATTCAAAGAAACTAAACAAGACTACATTTAAATACTGTCTTGTAATGTGATTAGAACCTTTTATTTTCCATAAGACATCAGAGTAGCAGCGTCAAGGCTCGAAACCCACAGCTCAAAAAATAACACCATATATATTAAGATGCAAGCATATACATATATACAAAGCACACCGAAATCAATATTGTAGGTGTGTGTGGTCACAAGATAGATGATAAAACATTTTGTATTAAGTTATAGGCCCATTTAATAATGGCTCTCCTATGTCACTTCTCCAGCAAAAATCTGCCCACTTCTTAAGCAGCCAGAAAATCTCTAGTCATGCAATGTGCAAATACAGCCACTTTAAATTCAAGTGAGCCAGACAGACCAACTAATCCCAGCTTCACATGCAGGTCAATATCATCTGCATGGGCTGAGAACTCCGTCAACTGACCTATGCAATTATTCAGCTACAGTATCACAGACATGGATCTTACACCAAACTATCTACCACCATCTATAAAATACTCATGACAATTAAAAAAAAAAATAAAAAATCAGGTGCCTGGAATTTAACTGCTAAGGCAGAATTGTTAGGCCAATTTCTCAATAATGCATAAGACTAGGAAACAGCTGAAGTAAACAGTTGTTAAACCCTGTATATGAAGAGTACATACCAAATATTGAAAAGTATCTTTCGCCCAGTGCAGACTGATGAGCAAATCTTACAGCCCTTACTATAGCTTATCCCAACCAAAGAAAGGGTTTTCCTAAAGAAAAATCCTATTTCATTTAAAATCCATCACAATTATCTAAAAGTTGCCCTCAATATGCATATAGCTTTCCCTAAATACAAAACAATTGACCAAGAAACAAATCCCAGCTAGGAAACAAATCTCCCAACCTCCTTTCTAAATGTAAGCTGCTTCTTGGGTTCTTCGTGGGGAAGGCGGGATATTATTTACTGCCTACATTAAATCAAGAGGTCCCTTTAAAAGGTCTGTATCACAGGTTTGATTTCTTCAAGGTACCGATTAATTGTGCAATACTGGCTCAAGACAATACATCCAGATGGAGGAAGACATTTTGATCAGTCACTGTTCAAGAAACAAAATAAGGCATGTTAGTTACGGGAACGATCATCGTCACTGTAAAATCTTTATGCCTGGGAGAAGAAGCTAGCCAGGAATGGAGGGAGGACGCGGGCTAGCATCCATCAAACAGCTGTGTGCACGGGGGTGGCTGAGTGAGAAGGAGAGGACCCACGCTCTGAAGAAGAAGAAATGGATCTTGTAACAGCTTCCCGCTGCAGGTCCTCCACCTTCTTTTGAAGCTCATTTCTAATAGCAAGAAGGTCTTTTAGATTCTGATGGATTGGCATCTAGAAAGGTAAAAAACAAATGGAAAATGGGGCTTTTCTATCTGGATTGTTTTACAGAGTAACTAAAGCATTTGAAAAATCTTTTCCATTTTTAAGAGCTAAAGTATTATTGTGATCAACTAAAGAAAAGCAAACTAGCTTTGGGGGAATGATTTGCCAAATGCACTATGGACAACATACTTCAAAACTCATATCATGGGCAGAGAAGATATTGATTCAGTAAATTAACTGTACAAAACATTACAAGATATGTCACATAACATCCAGAGCGCACATGTATACACGGCTTTCCACCAAAAGCCTTAATATATTATGGGGGCAACTTTAAAGTTGTGGAGAAAATGATATATTGGTAAAACAATTTTTTTTTTTAATTTATAATTTTTATTGCTGTAAAAGACAAACAAGAACATGCGCTATACATGATAAGCAAACGTCGAACAATAGCAGAACCAGAAAGTATGCAATACAGCAAAATTTAGTTTACAGCAGTAGTCCCGCCCCCCTCCCCCCTCATGCTAAACAAGCTGTCTGGTTCATGTCAGTGATCAGTCACTCCATCCAGTACCAACATAGAGGCAGGAATCAATACGATGTAGAAAAAGAGAATGTTCCATTAACTGGGCATAAAAGTTAACGATCTCCAGGCAATATAAGGCTCCCAGACTAGAAGGAATTTAGAAAGGTGATGATATTTCAGGGCTGTCAGTCGGTATAGAGTACAAGTCCCATCCAAACGTTTTAGAAGTTCTTCCGGAGTAGGTGGTTGGGGTCGCTTCCAGTGGTACGCTATCTCCATCTTCGCAGCTGTACATACTTGTTGTACTAAAGTTTGCACGGATACTGATAGGGAATCATTGGTGATAAATAAAAGCGCCTGTTCTTTAGAGAGAGTGCAGGATGTCTGAAGTAGTCGTGATAGTAGCGTTGAGACATAGGACCATAGAGGCTGGATAAAGACACAGTCCCACCACATATGTATAAATGTACCAGGCTGATGACAATTCCGTCAGCAGGAAGGATTCACTCTAGGGTAGCAATGGTGTAGTCGAACTGGCGTCAAATGCCATCTATAAAGAATCTTATAGTTAGCTTCAATAATCCGGGTGAAGAGTTCCCACGTGAGATTTTGGAAAATATGGTAGTCCATTCCTCTTCCGATATCGACCTCTGGAGGTCAAGTTCCCAGGCAGTCATGAGCGTAAGTAGTGAACGGGCGAGATACCAGAATCTGGTACAATTTGGAAATAATACCTCCGATAACTTTAGTAGATACACAATAGCCTTTGAACAGTGAGCGGGAAGCAGACAGGAGGCCCTTGGATTGAATATGAAGTATGAAATGGCGAAGCTGCATGTAGGAGAGAAATTTCATTACAGGTAGCTGGTATGCCTCTTGTAGCACCGAAAAAGAGAGAGCCCTGCTGCATGGTTAAACAATTTTTGCTGACGACAAGCCACATTTCCCTGATAAAGAAATGATGGTTGTATCTGGAAGAAGGCATCCCAATAACTAAATTGTCCAGTTCTGGAACCAGAATAGGCACAGTTTATTCCAAATCCACTTCTACTAAACCAACACTTTTGTCTGATCAGCACTGATATTTATGTGTTGGAGCCGAGAAGTTGATGATGTCCATAAAGATATGGCACCTTTGTTTGTTTGGTGGTGTCGGTGAGTGATGGCACTGAAGTTTTGTCGGCACATCCAGGGCCTGTTTTGGCTCCTGTAAGCTTCAGCACCAAGAAGTGCATTTTCTCCCCCTTTTTTAGAACAGAGGGAATGATGCCTGCACCAAGACATGAGGAGACACTTATTTATTTTTAAGCGATGGAGGCTTGAGGAAAAGTTTAAAATTCTTTTGGCGTGCAGCTTCTGGATTTTCGGGCTGGGGTGATATTTGGGCATACACAGCACAGTCAGGCACATCCTGAAAACAGAGTGGTCACATTAGCTCGATAAAGACATCTTGCAGGAACAGTGGGGGTACCTTTTGAAGCCTGGTTTGTTGGCCGCATCACAAAGTGTGCCGAATCCAAGTCAAACTCAATTTTGGAAATGTTAACCTTTTTTTTTTTGTATTATTAGGAGACTCGTGACAAGAAATAAGGATACTTTAAGAAAGGAAAGAAAGGGGGGCAAGATGGCGGCAGAGACGCAGTCACAACACTCCGCACTCTAACTCCACTTATCTTTACTTTCTCCTTTCCTCTGCAAAATGCCTCCTAAACGGAAAGGAAAATTGAGGGTCTACCCTCCAGACCCTGCTTTCTCTTCAGGGCAGCAAGTTATCACCGCGATTGCAGCTTCGCAAGGACCTGTGGAACCTGGTGTAATCTGCGGTGCAGGAGAGTCACATGGTCCTGTAGATGAGGTGTCCTTGAGCCTGGATCTACGAACTCCTCTGACACAGAGGGCTCTTGCAGCAAGTGCCTACCGATGATGTGTCAGCGCTGTCTGCGGTGGACAAGTTGCTTGCTAGCCTTGAACCGCTACTCTAGGAGACATCTTTCCAGCTGGAGACTTTCCAGTGGTCTAGGAGACCCCTTCCCTTTCAGCAGTGGGGTTGCCGGTTTTGGAGTCGGTGGTGAGACTGCCTTTGATGGGGTTACCCCAGGAATATCAAGCTACCGCGAGTAGTGATTTTTTCGCTATTCCCTCATGCCTGGAGGTGGTGACAAGGGAAATCATCTGGAGCTTGATTGCCGGTCTAGGGAAGTCCTTTAAGATGCTAAATACTAAAATTGACCTTGTTTCAAATTGCTACCAATAGCAGAAACTTTTGAGTTAGTTGAGGTCAATTGGTCTTGTAATTTAGATGATTTTTGAACACACTATTAAATCTCTTCAGGATTTTAACGTTTCCACTAACAAACATCTCAACACTCTTTCTAGAAGGATTATTTGGAAAATAATGTGACAATTAAATTTATGATTTCTGAACTCTCCAAGAGTTCTAGGAGAAATACCATTAGTAACCTTTTAAGAGATTTTTTCAAGATATCTTAGGCTACTCAGAGTCAATGCCATCTGTTAACAATTATTTTCTTCCTAATGTTATCTGCTTTTTCTCAAAATCCTGAAGTCCAGTTTCCTAATTTGTCAAATTTTCTAGAGAATTCTACATTGGAGGTGTTCGATCACTGTATCTTATTGGTTTCTTTCATTTCTTCTGCTGATTTGAGTAATGTAATGCAAAAATATTTCAGAATTCTTTCCTCTCGGTTTCATGGTCAACCTGTTAGGACTTTTCCAGACTTTGTACAGGTTACTCAATTTAGAAGGAAAGGCTTCCTAACTTTAAGGCAGGAAACTATATCTCTAGCTTTTTCTTTTACCTTACGATATCCTTGTAAGTGCGTAGTTAAGTGCAGAAATGAATGTTTCATCTTTTTCCTGCCTGAACTGAAAGCTTTTTTGGAAGCTAGACCTGTAACCTCTTCCCCAGTGTCTAGTAACTAAATGGACAATTGTATCATTGCTGAAAGGTATAACTATGTGATAGAATCAATAATAACAAGAAATGGCTATCTCCCTTAAATTTTATTTGCCCCTCCTTTATTTTGCTCTGCTAGGTTTTCTTGGGATTTTTTTTTTTTCATCTAATGGAAAATGTTACATCTTATTGCTAATCCATATGTTTCTGTAGCAAAGGATATTCTTTGTTTTTGTAAAATTTGAGAAAGTTATAAATAAAAAAAGGAAAGGACAATGAAAGGGAAAGAACACAAAAAGTATTTTGCGTGAGTGGAAGAAGAAAAACAAAAGGACTGAGGAGATTTGCTCGGTGACATACTTTCTAGGTTTTTTTTTTAAGCTTAGAGAGCTTTTCTGCCCCAGCAGTCAAAAAGATGATTTGGTCATTTTACCTACATAATCCTCGATTTTACCTGTAGAGTTCCCTAACTAAGCTTTTGAAAATTGACACCAATCTTACTACTATAGCTCAAGGGCAGCTTTTACCTGGAGAGCTGGTGAATCTGTTGGTAGTAAAAAGGTAAGAAATCTATAGAGGAACACTGAATATTTTATCATTGTGGAATTTCATCTTTTCATTCTATTCAGGCATTCTCGTTTATGCACAAAATCACTTTTCCCTTCAAGGCTGAAACCAGAAATCCTTTTTTCACCTGATTTGTCTTTACTCCTTTTAAAAGGAAACAGGAATTCTAACAAAGCCTACTGACATGCCAGCTAATGGCATATTCACATTGTAAACCCTCCTCTGGTTACTGGAACTGCCATTGTTTGAACATTTATTAGTACTGTTAAAATACTTTGCCCTCAAAAAGGGTTTAATACTGGGGCAAAACCAAAGCAGCAGAAAAGAATTGCACTGCAGGCCATTATGAAAAACAAGAACTGTCCTTACTTAAAATAAAGAGTCAAGATTCACAACATCGGGGTCAGCATGGTGGCCCGGTGGCAAATGCTGCTCACTGCCATGCAGAGAGGTTTTTTGTTGTTTTTTTTTTAACCCAGCCAGGCTTTTGCTGACAGGCTACCTGGAATTGGGGATGCTGCGCTGGCAGCATTCACAGCCTTTGTGGAAAAGGAGTCTGCACCGTGCACACCAGTGATAGATCCTGGCGTACCTAAGGCCCACAACTGCAGACTTCTGGAGGAATCCCTGGCACATGGCCCTTACACCTCAGGAGTGTTGCTGGAACAGGACAGGGATATAAGAGAAGAGGGAAATCCCCGAGCAGTTGTGAATGCAGGCTTATGGTGCCTTAGTCCAATAGATGCCAGTTCCAATTTGATTTGATTTATAAACTGCCGTTTCAGAGAAACAGTGCCCAAGGCAGCAACGAGAATTATAAAATAAACAAAGCACGTAAAAAAAATTCTCCTAAACAATACAATTAGCAAACCTAACAGCCAGTAGTCTAAAAATTAATTCCAAGGCATGCTAGCTAAAACAAATTAATCATAAACAAACATGATATAAATAGGTAAGTAAAATCAGATCTAAAAAAAGTAACTCAATGATTAGTGTTTATATGTTGTTTGCAGCTTGGTTAACAGATCCAGAATAAAAGCAATAAAATAGAAGTGAGAAGCAAGACTTTTGGTACCTAAAAAAAATTGGAAACTAATGGATAAATCTGAAAATGAATTCCAAAGTTTGATGCCCAAACCACTCTCTCTGTTTTCCTACTTGTGCAGTGTCTCAAAATATTTCACATTTTTAACAAGCATCTGGGCAGCTATAATGCATTCAAACCTAGGGAAGCAGAAGTCTTCTGAAGTCTGATCCACACAAGGTGAAGAATCACATTCTGGTATTGCAACAGCAAACATTGGGGAAATGAATTAAAACATTACCGAGTAGTGGGGATTTTATATTTTTCTTGACTAATTTCATCTGATTTTAGATTATGGCGAGAGTAATTTCAAATTCTGATCTTTCTACCCATCTCTGGCAGATGATATCCTACATTTAGCACTAGCAGAGGCCTGGGAGTGCTGGCTGATCGTTTCAGGCAGCGCCCAGAAGGTTAGTCCTCGATGGGGCTCAGCAGGAGGTAAAGGCCAGGCACCCGTACAGGCAGGAACTTTACTTTCTACATTTCTCCTGGGAATTTCACCGTTTATTATGACAAGAACAAAATTAGGAGAAAATCTGTGGGGGAAAAAAATGATCCAATATTTTTCCAGGAATTTGTTTTGGTGAATAAAAGCTAGGATAGTGAAACAATATTAAACAGATTCTTCCACCCACTAAATCAGCCTGTCTCTCTGCCCCCATCAAGAAGCTCTACAGCACTGCACTTTTGCCTTTGTATGGGGCCAGGGAGCTTGCAGGGAAGTGATTTCAATGGTTGCCACATCGGTGGCACCAGACAGCAAGCATTTTGGCTGGTGGGGAAGGGATACATGGGCTGGGTGGCACTGGAGAGAAAAAGACTTGCAACATAGCACATACGTTAGCCCATAGTGGCTTCCAGCAGTGACAGGCCACCTTGAAACCTGGCAGCTGCAGCTCTGGAGCTGCTCTTTAATCAGCCTAAAATTAGGGCGAAAAATCATTTTAAAACGATTTTCACTTTTACAAAATCTGGGAATTTATAGGTTGAAAAGTCATGCTCAGTGGGGAGTCCCAAGCTGAGGGTTGCCGCCACGTGAAAATGATTTCATTTCCTTTTTTTTTTTTTGGCAACTTGGACTCCTTTGTGGACAGCTTTCTATCACGATTACATTTGATGGAGCACTGCTTGTCCTACTGAGCCACCTGAATTCGCTTGTTAATCCACGCAGTAGTACAACACAAAGGTGTGTACAGATGACCGAGTCACTGCTCTGCAGATTCTTCCATAGGCACGTTACGTAAGTGCGCTATGGAAGCTGCTGTCGCTCGCATCTGATGTGCCTTTACTATGGATCCATAAAGTCTAGAGGATGTGAATGAAGAGAAGAGGCATGGGGGATGGCTTGCGGGAATGACGGCTACTTCCTAGTGATTAATATCCTTATTCAATAAACATACACACGGTTAATGCGACTCCAACATTGCTCTATGCTTCAACGGCAAGAGGATCTGGCAGTATTCCAGAGGTTCTACCTGGAGACCCGGGGGTGAACTTTCAGGGATGACCTACCTAGGTGACGGGTCCCTACAATGTTCACTGGATAGTGAAAAAATTGTAAACTCCTCTCTGGTATCCTTGGAGGAGGTGGAGGGAGGTAACGGTGGTACCCCTGGCATGACAGACTCCGTTGTCGGCAGTATAGGATATACTGGAGGAAACGCCGATTGCTCTGCGGAAGTAGCAATACAAAGTTGTTTGTAACAACTTCAGTAATTTGTTCTACCGCTTGCTGGGATCTACTCCCTGGACATTGCGCTGGAACATTTTCTTTGGGCAGTGAGATTTTTTTGTTCTGCTAATGGTATTAGCTCAGCAGTGACAGTGAACATATAGGGTCCAGCACCTGCAGGTAAAGGCTGTGCTGCCATAAACTGAAAGCCAATAGGGATCTTGGGGGCCCCTGCAGGAATCTGGATGGCTGTTTCATAGGAGGAAGAGACTCCCCGAGGAGTCTATTCCTAGGTGGTGGTAATGCTGCACATATTATGTCATAGGCAGATGTAGGATCTTGCAGCAAATAGGTTGGTAGTGGTTCTCTGTGTGAAGAGAAGCACTCGTTGGCTGGATTCCTAGTGAAGGCTGTGCAGGAGTGTGTGCCGACAGAAGTTGCCTTCCACTGATCCTGGATCTTGATTGCTCAATAGTGTGGTGGGCCGGTGCAGCCTATTTTGGTGCTGACCTGGCTGTGAGTTGAGGCAAGGATGTTTTCCCCAATGACTGTGGTGTCACCTTAACGGTGTCCTGGTGTTTTTGTTTTCTGACAGGAGGCCCCGTAGGCGTTATCAAATGTTTTATCGGTGGTGCCTTTTTATAATCTTTGGAGCTGCAGTGCTTCTTAGCTGGGTGCGTTGCTCCTTTTGCGGTCTGCACATCACCTCATGCGTTGACCTGGTTGAGACATGTGCCATCTTGTGTTGCATCATGTGTCGATGCAGCTTATGTGCCGCATGAGCCTCTGCGTTATGCACTGTATGCGCAGTTTGTTTCCACCAGTTGCTTCTTTTTCGGTGGTACAGTATCAAGCTTCGATAACCGGCTAGAGGAAGATTTTGAAGATGTTTTTGGCGCATGAGCCAAGCCAGAAGAGACCGGCCGGCACTCCTGTTCCTGGGAAACTGTCCTCTATGAAAGTATATTGATCTCCTACCTTCTCATTTTTGCTCTGTAGACAAACTGCCTGATGCCAAGGAAGAGAAGGCTGTTGTGGGTGACAGGTCCTCACCCTCTATCTAGAGGTGGGCTATTTTCTCCACCCATTGCCTCTTGGTCCTTAGTGACATTCGGCCATTATCCCTGCAGTTGGCCTGGTAATGTGGTAGGGACCCAGGCACAGATAACAATAGTTATGTCCATAGGTGAGGGATATTGTGTACCTGCAAGAGCAATATTTAGAACCAGGTATCTTGCAGGCAGCCATTGTAGCAGTGAAAAGTGCTGTTTGGGGTTCGTAGTCACGAAGAAGTGGAGAGATGGTTCCTGTGAGAGACAGGGTTCCTACCATCTTTGCGAAGCACAGCCAAAATGAGACTGAGGAAAGTTCTGTAACAGTCAATTGAGCAGGAACCACCCATGCATGCCCAGTAGAGCTAAAGCCTGATGACATCACCCACTGAGCATGGCTAATTCAGCCTCCTTATTGACAGAAAATGAGAGAGAGCAAAGAAAGGGACATCTTCATGTCAATACACACCACACATCAGCCTACACAAATAGTAAACAGCTGCAAAAACAACTGGAAGATAAAGGCAGAAATCACATCAAATTACATTGTTGGTAAGCTGGAAGACTTTAAATCATCATGGATTCCATGACAAAAAACCTTAACATGTCTCCTCTATCTTTATTCAAAATATTTTAATCTCAGACATGATGTCATATAAAGAGTGCAAATTTACACTTCTCCAAATTTTGTTTGTAGTGCAGGTTTTCTACATATTCTTCAATGGAAAGTGACAACTGTGCAGATTAAAAACAGACAAAAGTAATTACCTGAGGTCTCATTCTTGGATTCCACCTTACATAATAGTTCACCCAAAGTTCCAGATGGCTCAGACTAGCAATGGGATACAGCACGTGGTTTTCATAATTTACGTAGAAAGGATTACTAAATTCTTCAACTTGGCTGTTAATATAGGACCACAACGATATAGTCTTGGTATGTATCTCCTGAATAAGAGAAGACGAAAAAGCAGCTTAGTACCAGATCTCATCCAACTTGGGCTCTCATTTCAACTCTCAAAGAGAATTTTACAACAGATTATTAAATCAGCGGGCAGATATATTAAGGGTTTCTCTAATCTTGTCTGCGGGAACATAATCAGTACCTCTAGCCTAACAGCATGCCATTGAATTTAGTGATAGACTTCTGGCCTAAATGCTTTGAGGTCAATATTCAAAATGGCAAGTTTCCAAAGACTGAGCTACTTCTTCAGCTAGATTTTAGCTGGCTAATTCATTTAAAAAAAAAAAAAAAGTGTTCTGGGGTGGGGAATGTTAAGATTTCCTGGTAATTTAGCTGATTTTTAAACTATAACTGGCTGAGTTATCAGAGCAGGTCTAAAGTTATCCAAGCATCTCTGTTTAGACAAGTAAAAAAAATAAAAAATGCAAATGGGCTTAAGGCCCGAAATTCACCCTCCCACTCAAACTTTCATACAAGGCCCTGTTGGACCCTGCACGCCACCCCTCAAACCTCTCCAAAATGTGTCACTCGTGTCCTGAATCCACAGGTTAGGATTCCCCTGCCCCTTTCCCAGTTCTATAAATATATTTACAATCATCCTGCCTCTTCCCTATGGAGCCCCCCCCCAGTGCTAGTCCTGGGCTGCCCCCTGATAACTAAACCCTGCTGGGAGGGAGGAACACACTTAGCAACTCCTGGCGCTCCAGTGCTGCTTTTGCTAGAATGGCACTGGCGTGCCAGGATGGCTGCCAGCAGGGGTTATTAGGTATCAGGGCACAGGGGTGGCCTGGAACTAGAACGGTGGGTGGACAGAATGATTTTACATATAATTACAGAACCGCGTAGGGGAACCAAACTTGCAGACCCAAGATGTGATTGACACATTTTGAAGGGCCTTAGATGAAGTTTTGAGTAGGAGGAAAATGACCGGGCCGCAGGCCTGATTACATTTTTTTTTTTTTTTAACTTGTCTGATCAGAGCTACTTAACTGGATGGCTTTTAAAGATATTCCAGTTAAGTAGCAAGTTATCTGGCCACATAAGTCCAGATAACTAAAAAACCTAATTGCTTATCCAGCTCCATGTCACCGGATAAGTAAGTGAATATATTCAATGGGACATTTATCCCCCTGAATATTTGGGACAGATAACGTGTCCACTCCCAGACTTACTGAATATGGACCTCATTATCTCTTTCTGCGCATGGAGAACTGCCGCCTGGTACCTCTACAATCAGGACAAAAAATAAAAAAAGGCAGTGGTCATCTAATTTACAACAAATTGAAATCTTTCTGAATGGAGGTCCAGAACAAATTGCTCGTTTCCCCAGAGTGTTATACATTTTAAATTCTGATATTAAAGCAGGAGGTGCCTGCACCTGAGAAATGTTACATGGAGGGCCCCTTAATTTTCCCCAATTCCGGCTGTAACAGCCATGGCAGAATCTGTCCCTTGCCACTGATTTGTGAGAAGCAGCCCCCACCTACTGAATGCTTCTGCCCTTTTGAGGCTATTCGTGCCCCTCTTTCACGGCTGCTGCCTGGTCCCCGCTGCCCTAACACTACTGCCCTGCTCTTACAGTGAACTGTGACCAGAGGAAAAAGTTGCCAATGGGAAACGGGCAGAGAACGTTACCTTTCTTACCTATAAGAAGGGTTCTTCCGGCAGGATAAATAAGCCACACAAGTGGGCGATGCCCTGACAGCTTGGAAAAACTCAGATCATCTTTCCAAGCATTTGGGGACCTTCTTGCACAGCCACCTACTGGGAGAGTCTTCTTAGTTTTATAAGCAAGCGAAGCTTCAGTTCTAAAGGGGAGGTGGCAGGGACTGTGACTGATTTATCCCGCTGTCTAAGGAGAGCTCCTGTTACAGGTAAGCAACTTATTATCCTGCTTGCCCACAGAGAAAACTATCAGCTACACAAGTGGGAATTTCCAAGCCGAGGGTTGCATTTGATGAATCAGGTATTTTGCATGCAACCATTCTGTATTGCCTGGGGATAGAGCATAAGAGTTGAAGGAATTAATTCCATAACCTTTCAAGAATGGCCTGTTTAAAACTGCTATTTTGACACAAAGCAGTCTCTAGGCAGCAATGAGCAGTGAGGGCATGAAGAGAAGAGATCTTCTATGAAAGCAGGGCCAGAAGTGCTAAAGAATTTGCTGTAGTCCTAACCTGACGGGCCAGTACTTTGCTTTGAATATGCGGCCCTGCTTGATTGCAGTAGTGACTGATGCAGGCATCCAAGTAGAAAGAGTTCTCTTTGTAACCGAAAACTTGTACTAAACCCCCCCCACCCCTCGCACACGGGGGTAGCTGATTTTATAACATGGACGCCCGTGCGAGAGTCTAAAAATTCACCTTTTATTCTTTGAGCAGAAGTAAATTCCATCAAAATACAACTTTCCAAGAAAGGCATTTTAGTTCTGCTGTTGCCCAAGGTTCAAGATACGTGAAACTTTTCATAAATCTGACAACTGTAGGCTGGGAGGAACTAGAACACCTTCTGAATCCGCTTGGTACACAGCTATTGTACTGAGCTGAACTCTGAGTTAATTTTCAAATTGAAGTTGGAAAGGCATAGCAGATATTCAAGTAAGAGGAAGGGTATAGGAATTCTGTCTGAATTTTGAGCACCAGGCAATAAATATTTTCCATTTAAAGTTGCAGGATATTCTGATAGCAAACTTCCTTGAAGCAATGAGAATTTCCTTTACTCTGGAAGGCGACTGCATGGATAAAATTAGTTGACTTTAGATATCTAAGACATCAGAGCTAAAGACTGAAGGTTGGGATGTAGTAGATGCCCACTGAAGTACCATAAGAAGGGACAGGAATAGCTGAAATCGTATTGGTAACTGAAATAGCGAGGTGTTAGAGTCAGCAAGAAGGTCATAAAGAGACTATCAAAATCATGTGTCCTTCCCTCAGTTTTTGAACAGTCTTTGAAATGAGCAGATTTGGGGGGACCTGCATATAAAAAGGCCTAGATTCCACCAAACTGAGAAAGCATCTAATGCCAATCTGCTCTTTGCTGTCTCCTGGAGCATTGCAAAGATCCATTTGTCGAGTACCTCAAAGTTGAAAAACTTCCTCTACTAAATGGTTGTGTAGGGACCATTCATGTGGTTGTAATTGATAACTTAAGCTGTTTCCTAAAAGATAACTAGCAGAAAACGTCCTTGGGAAATTGCCCATTTCCAAATTCTGGAGGCTTCCAAGCAAAGGTTCTAAGAACCTGTTCCATTTTATTTGCTGATTTAAAAGACTGCCACCTGGTTGTCTGTCTGGATAAATACCATCTCGTTCCTCAACCACTTTCAGAGCATTGAAGAGTGCTTTCAATTCTAGATGGATGATATAAAGGAACCTCTTTTACACATTCCTTGAGGGGGTACATTTTTCATATAAGCTCACCAAACCTTGATTGAAAGGTAAAAGAACTGACCTTTTACAAGATTTGCATGATCTATCTACCATATCAGAGATTTTATGAGAGCACTGGATAGTCTCACTTTGATCAGCAACAGTTGAAGATATTGGCTCCACTGAAGAGTTCGCTCCTATTGAGCCTCTCTCAAATGAACATAACGTGCAAAAGGGATAACATGAACTGTTGCTGCCATGTAATCTAACATCTTCATGAAAAGGAGGGCACAGATATGTCCCTTAGTTCCTGATCCATATGATTAATTTTGATAATTTGTCTGCTCTCGAGACCAAAATTATTTTTCCCTGGGCTCTGTCCAGATGGACCTCTATGAAGTCATTACATGAGATAGCTTTATGTCGTATTTTTGAAGACTGATTAGAACTCCTAAGGAGTGAAGTGTGCTCATTATAAGAAAAAAAGATAAGTGAGCTTCCTGAAAAGATTGGTTCATATCCGGTCAAACATCCAGGTAAGAAAAACAAAAACACTGCTGTTCACTGAAGAAAAACCAATAACTGCAAAGTATTTTGTGAAAACTCTGAGTGCTGCACAGAGGTTAAATGAGAACAAGGTACTGCTAGCATTGCTTTGCTATAGTGAAATGTAGAAATATCCTGTGAACCTTTTTGGGAACCAGATAAGAGGGACTTCTGGAGGCCTCTTATCTTTGGGAAGAGAAAGAAAACTTTGCAATACTGAATGAGTTTCATCTCTGCATTAATATGGTGGCATAATGGACTAGGTATCCAATGTCATAGACAAGGTGTCCACAATAGGCGTCACTTCCTCTAAATGGAGGAGGTGGTGGCAGAAACACGGACATATCAGTTAAACAATTTTTTACAAAGTCTTCCCACACCTTTATCAGAAAAGAATGTTGATGCATTGGAGCAGGAAGAATTGCTGGATAGAACGTAAGAACATGCCATACTGGGTCAGACCAAGGGTCCATCAAGCCCAGCATCCTGTTTCCAGGAGTGGCTAATCCAGGGCATAAGAACCTGGCAAGTATCCAAAAACTATGGCTATTCCATGCTACTGTTGCTAGTAATAGCAGTGGCTATTCTCTAAGTCAACTTAATTAATAGCAGGTAATGGACTTCTCCTCCAAAAACTTATCCAATCCTTTTTTAAACCCAGCTACACTAACTGCACTAAGCACATCCTCTGGCAACAAATTCCAGAGTTTAATTGTGCATTGAGTGAAAAAGAACTATTCTCCGATTAGTTTTAAATGTGCTACTTGCTAACTTCATGGAGTGCCTCCTGGTCTTTCTGTTATCCAAAAAAGTAAATAACCGATTCACATCTACCCGTTCTAGACCTCTCATGATTTTAAACACCTCTATCATATCCCTCCTCAGCCATCTCTTCTCCAAGCTGAAAAGTCCTAACTTCTTTAGTCTTTCCTCATAGGGGAGCTGTTCTATTCCCTTTATCATTTATCATTCTGGGACTAGAATTGGTATTTTCAGTAGCAAAATCTCTTCTCCTTTCAGCAGCAGTTTTGCTAGAGTATTTTTAATCTTTTCAGACTGCTCTGAACCAAAGAAAAGGCATAGACACTGCACCGATGCTAGATGATGTGCCAGCTGTCTGCATAGACTCAGTGGACGGCATCAACTTCTATGCCTAGCTCCTTTCCATTCCATGCCCTTCAGAAGACTTCCAACTTTCACTGAACCAGTAATCTTCAGAACCAGCATATGAAAGTTACCTCTTTTTCTGTGCTGGTAACCCTTTGGTACTGAAGAGCACAAATTATCACCCTTTATACTTGAGGGGGAATGGCACACGTGTGCCAAGACTTCGCCAGATGATTCCAAACATGAGAGAACTCTGCCCCTTTTAGTTTGGGTGAAGGTTCTTCTGCAGATGTAAACTCTCCTTTTTCCAGACGAGGAGTAAGGCAAGAATACAGTAAGCAAACTTGCTTTTGTGTTTCATTTTTTCTCTTCTATCTTTTGATAAATGTCACAGGTAAATCTTTTCTAGTTGGTTCCATTATTGTGACTCTAAAGCACTAGTTCTCAACAGGTGTTGAGTAAAACCCCGGAAGGTGTGTCGCAGAGCCATCAGAAGACTGATCTTTCCTCATCAGTCTGGGCAGGGGTTGGCTGACTTCTCTTTTATTGGGTATGACAGGAAGCTGCTCTTGCTTCCTTCTCCTCTTCCTGGCCAGTGCGAGGTTGTTCCCTCCTCCTTCATCCAGATCAGAGTGCAATAAATCACCAATATCTATTCATATGGGCCCAGCAGGACACCAACTTTATCTTTCTCTGGCTGGCCTGGCAGTGAGGCTGCTGATGCTCTATTAACCCCATGGGGCCTGGATGTAAAAGCAGGAGCAAAAGGGAGAAAGGTGCATGCTCTGCAGATCCACTGCTGCTGCCTCATCTTCCTGTCCTCAATGCTTCTTGCCCTCATCTGTTGCTGATAAAGAGAGAGGGAGACTCTGGATTGGACAAGTCTTTTCTGTTGGCTGGGAGCCAGGAAGAAGAGAAATGTACTGAGCAGGAAGGCATGGGGAGATAGGGAGTCAGGAGTCTGCTGGATATGAAGGGGTGGGGGAAAGGAGGTTGGGTTGCTAGGTAGGGAGAGACGGTGAAGGGAGGGGTTGGGGCTGCTGGGCAGGGGATGACAGATGGACGTGGAGAGATGGAGGTGTGGGGCGGCTGGATTGGGGAGAGGGGAGTCTGAGCAGGAAGGGGTAGGAAAGCGGTGGTCAGAGGCATTCTGGGTAGGGGAGAGAGAAGGGCAGAAAAGGAGCACAGGGAAGAGGATGTGGGGTGGAGGGTGTTAGGAATGTTAAGACAGGGATATGAGCATGAGAAGGGATGATTGAGTAGTTGGGAGAAGTGAGGGGTGATGGGAGCATGGAGGGGAGTGGCTGGGTACAAGAGTCATACTATGTCAGTTTTGAGAATATGCGTTTCTTCCTCTTTGAACTTTGCTTAGTGTAGGGGGAAGTATATTTTTGTTTCTGGTCTCCAGTTTTGCACTGCATGCAGAAGGTGGTCTTGGGGTTTCCATTCCAGGTTTGTTTTACACATTTGTAATTTGTGGCTTTTTATTCTATATTTAGCGATGGCAGGCCTGTCTGTGTTCTGTGTGTGTGTGACTGAGATGAGGTACTTGACTAGAGGTTTGTATCAGCCTTATTTGCTGTATTTTCTCAATCTTATATTGCACTGGTGGTGAACTGCTGCCTTTTCATGGGTAGGGCTATTGCTCTTTTATTTCTTGGAGTTAGTGCTGCTGAGGTATGGCAGGTTTGATAGACAGGCACAGAATGGTGTTTGTTTGTATTACTTTACAATGCACCTGGTAGTAGAGGGAGGAGTTAGTGATGCTGTTATTAAGATGACACCAGAATCAGAATATCTTTTCTTTAAGGTGAGTTGTACAGGGAAGTGTCTTAGTTCTGCTCTGCACCCATTTTTAGGAAGCAGGGGTCTCCTGTGGATGCAGAGCATATGCTTATATTTAGTTCCATGATGGTCATGTGTTCAGTGTGTAACGCATGTGAGCATCTCTTAGGTGTGTCCTGACAGGAAAAAGGTTGAGAACCACTGCTCTAAAGTATTGCATTTAATGAAAGAAAGGTGCAAAAGAATTCAGAGTTGCAAATGATCTCTTATTGCTGCCATAAGAATATGGGCTAGGCACTGTCTAAGGGATATCAACGTTTGACACATCTTTATGCCGATCTGTAAATTTACAGCAACTGGAATACCTGCATGTAATCTGCTAAAGGGCCTGAAAAGTGTAAAGAGTCTAAAAATCCAGAGAGTATGTGGCTCCTGGATCTTCTAGCCCTGGGGAACATGCACATGCAATCTGGCATGTTGGGAGAAGGGCCCAGACATCTGACACAATTATCAAGGAAGTCAGACATTTTCTTAGGATATCTTTTGAAGCTTGGTTTCAATTCAGACATCTTGAACATCCTTGAGGCAATGTTGAACTCAGTTTTGGAGGAAAAAAAAAAAGCTAGTTTGCTTATTGTAAACAGTGTTTTCGTAGATAGCAGGTTGAATTAGCCATGACTGTGGGTGACATCTGGCAGCACTGAATAGAACTGTCTCTCTCCAAGCAGGTATAACTTTGAGCTCTACTGAGCATGTGCAGGAGTTCTTGTGCAGGCATTGCTTCAAGGTCTCCTCAGTCTGTTTCAAAGCTGATGGAGAAGGATAGTCTGTTGTCCAGGGAGGAGAGTAGGCTTCATGGCTACTTCATCCTGCTCTCTAAGGAAAACACTGTTTATGATAAGCAAACTTGCTTTTTTACCCATCGATAAGCAGGGCTGAATTAGCCATGACCTATGAGGAGTCCCAAGCTGAGGATTGCAGCAGAGCAATTGTTTCAAGCAACCCACACTTCATCGTGGATAACAGACTATTTGTAAATGAGATGGTGCAATACTGCTTTTCCCACTGCACTGTCTGTGAGAGCCAGAGAATCCAGACAGTGATGTGAGTAAAGGTGTGCACTGATGACCAGGTAGCTGCTGACCTCAATTGGAACTTCTCTGAAGTGTGCAATGGAGGAAGCAGTTTCTCGTACCTGGTGAGATCAAGGCCAGCCGCAGAACAGCAATGCTGTATGCATTTTGTAATCCAGTTGTAAAGAATCCTTTTTGTTACACTTACTCCAAGCTTTTTGGGATCATATGACATGAAGAACTGGGATTCTTTTCTGTGGGGATGCGTACAGTGCTTGTAATATGCCAGAGCTCTTTTACAGTCTGTGTGAAGTGTTTTTTCGCCCTCATGTGTGAGGCTTTGGAAAAAATGTAGAAAGCGCAATTGAGTGGTTTAAATGAAACACAAACTACTATTGGTAGGAATTTCAGATGCATTCTAAGCAGTACCTTATGAAAAAATTGCAGATGTGTGTGTGTGTATGTTAGGGGGGGGTAGTTAACTAGTGCTTGCAGCTCCCTTACCCATCAAGGGGACGTAATTGCTACTAAAAAGAGAACCTTCCATGTGAAATATTTTAGAGGAATTTGCATAAGGTTAGTTAGGACTGCATTAATCTCCCAAGACAGCAGTGGTTTTTCAAATGGGAGGATGTAAATGCAGTAAACCTTTCATAAATATGGATATGAGAGGGTGCATAGAAATAGAGTTTCTGTTGCCCATTGCATGGTAAGCTGCAATAACTACAGTACCTGAATGCAATCCATTTTGAAGTGCTGAAAAGTGGAATATAAAATAATTAAATAAATAGCATTAAGATGCACTCGTATTGAAGTCACTGTGAGCCTAGATTGCGCCAGGAAGTGAAGATAACATAACAAAAACCTTGGTCCACAATTAAAGGGATCAAAAGTTGAAAATGTTATTTTTAAAAATGGATTAAAAAAATTAAAATTGGTTTTATGCATATCAAGCAATATAAAGCAGTATGCTAATTTATGCAAATATACCATAAAATCTCAAAAACTGTACTACAGAATTTAATCTTTGTCACAGAATCTAACCATGAACTGGCACAGAAAACCAGAGGCCTCAGTCATAATATAAATAAGAAAATAAATGTGACATGAAGAATTCAACTCAGCTACAGTGACTGCCTGAATAGCTTCTGGTTTCATAAAACTCACTGATGAAGTATTCTTATCTAATTATTAACTCAAAATCTATTGACTTGTGTGGTATCCAGGTTTGCAGCAGCTGATTAAAATCACAACCACTGCAAATGTAACTCTGCCTGTGTCTCTAGGGCCTGGGAAAGGGCTATTAGATAATTTAAAACTATCTTTGGCTTCATTAAATAGTGTACAATGCAGGGAATCTCAGCCACTAGAAAGCAGATTTGATAACGTTTAGCTGAAAGTGCAGTAATACTGTAAGAATGAGTTTGTGCTTAATGGTAGAGAATGCATCTATTTCCAATTTTTTAAATATTTTAAAGTTAACAGCTACAAAGTATACTACATGCTAAAATACCACCAAAATAGTAAAACATCAAATTAATGAATAGAGATGTGAATTGGGTGCCCAATCGTTCCCGCTTTCGGGTTCGTCTGGCCGTGGGAAAATCTCGTTTTCCTGCGGAACGATGGGGTTTTTTTTCGTGAAAAATCGGTTTTCGGCTTATTGCGTGCTAATGGGAGTTAGCGCGCACTAACAAACAAACAGCAAAAAGTAACAAAAAAATAACAAAAATAAACGTTTTTTTGTTAGTGCGCACGAAAATTAGGGGGAAAAGTGTTTGTTTCTAGTTTTTAACCGATATATAACGAATTTGTTATAAAAACGATTCACATCCTTATTAATGAACAGTACGATTTTAAGAAGAACATATACAAGAAAAGTTTTGAATTTGATTTTGAGACACAAAATCAGTTTTTGGGGAGACTGATATAACTTATTTTCCATTTAAAAATACAAAGATTTGGTGGCCTGGTTGTACACATCTCTCACATCCCAAAAAACGGATGCTTGCAGTTGACAGGGCTGCTTTAATGTAGCACTGTGGCGCAGAAGTGCTTTAGCAATGCCTTTAGCTAGTTGAAACCAAAAAAAAAAGCTGCTGCCTAAATGGAATATTTCTTAAAAAAATTAAAATGAAGGTAATGTGATTTGCCATGTTGGTCCACTTGGATAAACCAAGTGTGGAAAATCACAAACTACTGTTTAAACAAATTTCTGGAGGAGCTGTAATACATTTGGAGCCAGGTGAAGTTGAAAAGGCAATCAGTAAAGACTTCTTTGAACTCTTTTGCTAGTGTATTCTTAGCACTTTCTTTAAATAGTTTATGAGTTCCCATTCTTGGCTTATTGCTATTATTACCCGCGGGACTCCACGGCACTTTATTATTTTGATACAGTCCTCATACATAAAGGTGAACTAGTAGAAACTTTGTAGCCAGAGAGCCACAAGTTTCCCCTCTCTTCTGTGGGTTCTAGTGCTCCAGTTGCAAAAATACGAAACCTTGGGTGTTATTTCTACGGTTTCCCATCTCACTGTGCTTTGGTGTGCATAAGAGATACTTCAACGAAAGACATCACTCTCAGAAATGAGGTTCGAATGCCTCTTATTGTAAATCACTGCCAATTACAGCAAATTGTTGTTAAACCATGATTAAATCCTTTTGAACCAATTCCATACAAAGTCTGTACAGCCATGCTTCCTGTTCATTAGCATTTATCCTGCCTGTGCAATTACTCTGAGCACGCTCTCATATATTATGCTCATAGCCAAGTCCAAAGTACTTAACTCAGTCAATTTTGCTGATCTTCCAATTAGAGCAGGAAATCCATTGGTTTTAACATATGGTCTTCCTTAGGAGCTAGCAAGGCTTGATAAAGAGCTGCTACAGAGCACCCGCTCTCCTGTGTTCTCCTGTGCGCGCGATACAGTAAATTAATTTATTAAAATTAGGGCTGGTGGTAAAAAGAGGCGCTAGGGACACTAGCGCGTCCCTAGCGCCTCTTTTCGGACAGGAGCAGTGGCTGTCAGCGAGTTTGACAGCCGATGCTCAATTTTGCCGGCGTCCGTTCTCGAGCCTGCTGACAGCCACGGGTTCGGAAACCAGATGCCGGCAAAATTGAGCGTCCGGTTTTCAACCCGTGAGCCATGGGCCTATTTAAAAATTTTTTTTTTTTTTAAACTTTCGGGACCTCTGACTTAATATCGCCATGATATTAAGTCGGAGGGTGCACAGAAAAGCAGTTTTTACTGCTTTTCTGTGCATTCCCCCGGCGCCGGCAGAAATTAACGCCTACCTTTGGGTTGGCTGCACATTTTACTTACTGAATTGCGCGGGAATACCTAATAGGGCCATCAACAAGCATTTGCATGTTGCGGGCGCTATTAGGTTCGGGGGGTTGGATGCCCGTTTTCGATGCGCTATTATCCCTTACTGAATAAGGGGTAAAGCTAGCGCGTCGAAAACGCGCATCCAATCGCGGGTTAACAGTTCACTCCGCCGGAGCGCACTGTACTGTATCGGCCTGTTATTCAGCATTTGGTTGAATCCACTCAGTGAGAAAAACTACCTCGCAGACCTCTACTTTCATTTCTTCCTGCTCATACGCTCTCCCTTATAGCTCAACAAAGCATCTTCCGATCACTTAGGCTCTTCCAAATAAAAACAGAGAGCAAGGTGATTAGAAAATGCCAATTTGGTAACCATGAGTTACATACAGATGACACTTTATTGGTCTAACGTAATATACTTGTGACCAGCTTTCGAGGGCTGCGTACAAGCATATTGCAGGTTGCATATCTATTATTATTTAGACAGAGTCAAGATAGCCTTGCTGAGAAAGGTTTATTGATCATAGAAGGATCTGAACCCTGGTGACAGAGGATGAGGTGAGAACCCTGTCCCAGGGATTTTAGATTTTGTTGATGCCATTAACACAGTGTGTCTCACCGCACTGTACAGATGGATGGATATGTTGGATACTGTAGGCCTGGTTATGCTGCATTGGGCTAGTTGTTAGGAATTGGGAATATAGTTGGATGAGAAAGGATTATGGGAGAGTTGTACTTCATTTTAAATCTCAAGGAGTTGAAGTAATAAACTTTTAGTAAAAAGTATGCACTACATTTTAGTGCATTTGTTTTTATTCACTGCTAAAAATTTTGTTAAATCCCAATGCATTAAGCTATTAGCATGCAAATGCATTGGGAGTTAAAAAAAAATGCATGCCAAAAAATGTACACACATGTGAGTAAACCTTTGCATGCAGTTTTATTACATTGGCCCAAATATGAGTAGTATGCATAAAAATGATTTGTGCACATAAAACTGAGATGCATTAGACAGGAGTATAGTGACCTCAGCTGGGAGGGGGAGAATAGTAGGTTATGGTGGGTATCACTGGGTAGGGTCCTGAAGCAGATTTCCTCTGGCTTGGAAGTCTTGGATTTTAGGCTTAGACTCCTGGGTCAGGAGAAGCAAGTTTGCTTACCATATTTTTCCTAGATAGCGGGATTAATTAGCCATGAGATGCGGGTGGCACCCTCTCCAAGTTAGAGCTTTTAACTCTACTGGGCATGTGTGGGAATTCCTGCGTGGGTGTCATCACAACTCAGTCCGTTCCAAAGCTTTAGGATGAAGTGAGAGTCTGCTATCCAGGGAGGATGGCGGGCATTTCATGGCTAATTCATCCTATCTATGTAAACACCATTTATGGTAAGCAAACTTGCTCTTTTCTGTTGATAAACAGGGCTGAATTAGCCATGATCTGTGGGAAGTCCCATTGCTAAGGGTTACAGCGCTTTTTCTGTTATTTTGTTTTGCAAACCGGACTCCACTGGGGAGAGCAGACTACCCAGATTCTGTATGCCATAACACAGTATGTCTCACCGCACTGTCTATAGAAGCTAGGGTGTCCAGAAGTAGTGGGAAGTGAAAGTATGTACAGAGCACCAGGTGGCAGTTTCCAGATGTCCTTGATGGGAATGTCTTTCAGGTGTGCGATAGATGCAGCAGTCACTTGCACCTGGTGAGCTTTGATTGGATCCGTGAGGTCAAGGCCAGCTGCTATACAACAGTGCTGAATGCAGTTAGTTTTCCAGTTAGAGAATGTATGTTCCAGTATATCAGAATCATAGGAGACTGATGCCTCTAAATCAGAATCCGCCCTAAAAGGAACGATGTGCATGCTCCTGTCGATGGTGCTCAGGTGGACTCTGACTGAGGAAGCTGCCAGATCTGGATTGCAACAAGTGATGCAAATAATCCAGGAGATGCTGAGGGCTGCAAGTAAAGGGGGATCCAAGGAATGTATGGCGCACCACTGTGAATAACTAGTCCAATTGAAGGAGTAATTGCATCGGGTTAATTGCTTTTGAACCAAGAGAAGCACTTCTTGGACTTATGGCTTGGTCCCGGATGACCTTCTAGATAGTACAAGTGATGAGCAGTATTGGTGGAAAAAAGTGTACATTAAGTCCTCTCCCCAGTGTAGGAGGAACGCGTCCGGGGCTTCTCACCATTGGCTGAAGCATATGGGAGCAGAAGCGATCGAGATTTTTTGTCTCCATTGCAAATACGTCTATTCATGGTCTTCCCCAATGTCAATAAAGACTATTGTAGCCTGATCTATTGACCATTTGTGAGGGTGGAATACCCTGCTGAGTCTGCCACTGTGTGGTCCATCCTGGAAGGTCCGTTGCTACTGCCCACTGCCAGATGCAGTGTCTCTTGACAAAGACAAAATTCCATTCCCCCCTGCTTGTTCACATAAAACATTGCCACTTGTCTGTTTGAATCATGATGCTTCTGTGGAGGGTGTGGTGAACAGCCTGGAGTTTCAGCAGACTGATCTGTAGCCGACACTCTGGGGCCGACCAGAGTTGTTGTGTTTTGTAAGGCCCCGTGCGAGATCCCCAACCCGCAGTGGAGGTATCTGTACTCAAGAGCGTCTGATGAGGGGTTGGGTGCAGTGGGGCACAGGTTGCATATTGTTGTTGGGTGAGCCACTAATATATTTCTTGCGCCATCCCAGCTGTTACTGTTATCTTGGTATTGAGGGACTGGAGTCACTGGTTCCACTGCATTAGCGGGCCCCACTGGAAGAATGCGCATATGTAAGCACGTTAAAAGCACTACATGGATAGTAACTGCAAGGTGTTACAGCAACTTTAGCAAGTGGCGGGCAATAGTGTGTGGTGCGGCCTTAGTATTAAGATGACTACCTTACGAAGGATTGCTACTCTGTCCAGGGGTAGGAAGGCTTTCCCTTAAGTAGTGTCTATGAGCACTCCAATGAACTTCAGTTGCTGTTAAAGGACCAGGTCAGATTTCTCAAAGTTGATGAGGAAACCCAGAGACTGAAGGAGGCCAATGGTGGACCATGTATGACTGAGAAGGATATCCTGAGACTAAGCCACTATCAACCAATCATCCAGGTATGGGAATGCCTGAATCCCCGGACATCTGAGGTGCGCAATGACCACTGCCAGGCACTTCATAAAGACTCGTGGAGAAGAGGAAAGGCTAAACGGCAGTAATTTGTAATGGCAGTGGAGGTCAGCTACTTTGAAGCAGGGGAAGCACCAGTGAGATGGATGGCTATGGATATGAGCATAAGCATCCTTCAGGTCCAGCGAGCACATCCAGTTATTTATTTATTTATTTATTATTTATTTTATTATTTTCTATACCGGCTTTCACGACCAGAGGTTGCATCAAGTCGGTTTACATTTAACAAGTTGTGCATTGAACATAGAACTAGAGGTATTGAACTGGTGCGGAAAATAATAGTTACAATGAACGGGGAAGTTCACAACTGGGATAGGAGGAAAAAGAGAGAGGGACAGGAATATTTACATAGTAAAAACGCATTTACAGTTAATATTTACATAGTATGCTATAATGGATCTGTGTTATTGGGCTGGATGAATGGTTCCTAGGAAGAGCATCCAGAATGTCTCCTGGTGAACATGCTGATTGAGGTTATGCAGATCTAATATGGATCGAAGACGGCCATGCTCCACTATGCTCAGCACCCACTGATTGCTCATTATCAGTTTCCAGGCGGAAAGAAAGAAGCAAATCCTCCTCCCTACTCAAGAAGTCTGTTCTGGGCAAGGGCAAATCAAAAACTGGGCGCTGCTTTCGCAGGTTGTTGCTATTGTGGTTGTTTTTGCTAACAGTGGTCTCTCGGCAAGCTCGTGCAGCTGGCACTTGTGATTGCTGTCTGGCCAGAGACAAAGGAGGCAACTGATAGTTGATATTACCTATATGGCTTCCTAGGGTAGTAAGGCCTCTTGAAGGCAAAATATGGACAACTGGTGTTAGGTTGCATGTCCAAGGACAAGGATTGCACCATCACATTCTGCTTTTTAATCTGGGACACTGTTTCTCTGAGCTTTTCTCTAGACAGGTTGTCCCCCAAGGCAGGGAAGATCGGCCAGCTTCTCATGTACATCCTCACGAAGGGTGCTGGTCTACTGCCAGGCCATGTGACAAGCACCTATGGAGGCTGCTGATGTGTTTGCCATAGTGTTGAAAACTTTGTAAACTGATCACAGCAAGTGGTGTACAGCTTCTTCCCAGTCATATAAGAGCGTGGGCGAGATTGGCTCCCTTGTCTCCCCTCTGATGAACAGTTTTAGGTTTTGAACGCACTCATCTATATACTGAACCACATAAAATTGGTGCTAGGTTATCCAAGCCATGAGAATGGACCCTTGTAAAAACCTTCTTACTGATTTTGTCCAGTAGATTGTCCTTCCCTGGAGGTGTATTGAGTGGAGATGGGCTTTCTTCGTTCTCTTCATCGCTGATTCCACCACCACTGAGTTGTGTGGTAGCTGGACTACCCCATACCCGGGGCCTCTCTCATGAAAAACTTCAAATACAGTTTGCGGGCCACCATGGGTCCCAAGAAGGGAATCACCCACATCTTCATCAGTACTGTATCCAACACTTTGTACATATGGCATGTTCTTAGGTAACGCAGTAGGGTCTGATGGAATGTCTAAGATCTTTAGGATACCCATGACCTCCAGATCTAGTACCTGGATACTTCTGAACCTCCACTTTCAACACTATATCCATCTTTTCCACAAAACAGGAGTATGTGAGGTCCTCTGGTAGAGAAATATGGTCAGGCAACTCCGGGACTAGGGCAGAAGGGATGCCTGTCGAGCTGCTTGGGAACTCCTCAGGAGAAAGGGGTGTTGACTGTGTAGACGTAGGTGATCTGGGTGGGCTTCGCGGAGATTGAGGCTAGATGGAGTAGGTTGCCATCCCCCAGATGCCGACGTGTGATGACCAGATGAGGGGGAGGGTGGCAAGGGCGGTGTGCCAGGCACGATCCATTCAGGAGAAGTGGGAACTATAGGGTAGGCAGGAGAGAAAAAAAAAGAACAGAGGCTCCTGTAGTGGAAACAACAACAAGAAAAAGAAGGTGTGGAAACAGTCTGTAATCTGTTCCATTACCTGTTGAGCATGTTGCCTTGAAGTTAAGGGAGGGGCATCCTCTTCCAAGACGAGAATGGGTTCTCCTTCCAGCAGTTGGTATGCTGGCAATGGGAGGACAGAACAGAGGTTCTGGAGTCTGAAGGTAGAGGACTTGTGACAATAGCTGTGGCACCATGTAGGCTCTAGTTAAAGGGGTTAGCAGATGGGGTTTTGGGTCTCCCCATGAAATTGATGGTGCTGTGTACCTCTGAGAGGGTAGAGCTGCACAAAGGATCTCCCTTGCAGTTCCTTCTCACAGGTGCCCCAGTAATAGTAATCCTTCCTTCATGAACTTTTGAATATCATTGAGCGGAGTGAGAGGGGGAAAAGATCCGGTTCATTATCTGAGCTGGTGTATATAATTAGCTGTGGCTTGAAGGGTACAGGAGAAAGTCAAAGAGCCAGCCCATTGTCAGTGGCTGGAAAGTGGGACACCGCCTTTGGCATGGGTTGCTCCGAAAGTTTGCAAGCTGCTGTTGAATGTGCTCTGTGTGCCAAGTGTTTTTCCAGTGGATGCTTCATATGGCTTTTCTTATGCATTGATGCGAGTCAAAATTTGCTTCAAGTGTATTTGTAGTTATTAAAATTTATTAATCGCTTAACACAAAATAGGTCTAAGCGATTTACAGTAAAACATACATAAGATTAATTAACAACATTACATACATACATTAAAAAAAAGTGTGTTGATTTTGAAGATGTGCATGGTCCAGTTTTGGAGAGCATCAGCTCCTATCGACTACAGTGCATTGTGTCTTGGTCACTTCGACTGAGTGTTGATGGTTCGACCCAGGATTCTTCAGATGCTCAGATTCAGGTAGAGGAAGATTTTTTTGGTTGATGCTGCATCAATGTTTTAGTTTGAGACCACTGTTTGCATTGAGTGCACTGAGGGCTCCCTGTGTTGTGGCTTGGGGGTGGGGGGGGGAAGGTTGATCGGCTACATACATCAAAGCATACCAAGGCAGCATCAAAGTAAATTGGCTCGGTAGCTCTTGATCCAGCCTTCCAGCGGCACTAGCCTCTGATGACTTGCTCTTACCACTCCCAGATGAAGAAGAGTGGTGATGTTGCTGGAGCCAAAGCAATCCAATTTTCACCACCTTCACTCATTGAGCTCGGGGGGGGACATACATCCACAGGAGGGACAGTTGGCTTGGTAGGTTGATCGGCTACATACATCAAAGCATACCAAGGCAGCATCAAAGTAAATTGGCTCGGTAGCTCTTGATCCAGCCTTCCAGCGGCACTAGCCTCTGATGACTTGCTCTTACCACTCCCAGATGAAGAAGAGTGGTGATGTTGCTGGAGCCAAAGTAATCCAATTTTCACAACCTTCACTCTGAGCTCAGGGGGACATACATCCACAGGAGGGACAGTTGGCTTGGTCATGTTCGGGGCTCAGGCAAAGATAGTACCTGTCATGGCTGTCAGTCAGCGACATGATCTGGCCTCAAGAACAGGCCATGAAGCTGCTAGTGGATATTTTTGCCATACCTAGGACCTATTCACTTTTTTTTTTGGTTGTTGTTTTTGAGAAATCCCATACTGGGAGAGTAGCACTGAGAAGTGCTGTTGGGCTTGCTGAAGCATGGAAAATACCACCAAGAAAACGCATAGACAAAACCACCGTCCATGTGAAATACGGACAAAATTAGACTGAGGAGTTACGCTGACTATTCCCGCGAATGCCCAATTCTGTCCAGTGCCACCAGAGGGCACCACCCACATCTCATGGCTAATTCAGCCCTGCTTATCGACGGAAAATAAAAATAACTCGCACTGGCTAGTGTTAATCTATAGTGTTGTGCCAGCATAGTCCTGGACCTGGGATTTTCTAGTGCAATGGTCAATCCCGGACCCGGGAGACCCGTCCAGGACCCCTGAGCCCAGGAATTCCAGGACTGGGAGCACACTGGCACAGAACCATACATTACACGTGAGAAAGTTACCTTTACTCCACATCTGAACAAAGAGTTAAGTTTGCAGTTTTGGTTTTTTTTTTAATACTGGAATTAAGCCTTCAGGGCTTTAATACACCTCCAAGGCACTGGGGAATAATAGCTACTGCCTTCATTAACATGGAATTTACATGGAGGTGTGCTAATTTGCACACACATTTGAGTAAAAATGTGTGCTCAGCCCAGTGCATCTTATTACTATGTCCCCAGGGATATCTGTTGGATAATAGGAAGGAAGGAGCTATTCCTGGTAGTTATTAGAATTATTACACATTTTTATATTAGATATTTTAAGTAACTATTATTTTGTCCTTAATACTTTGGTATCCAATGTTTTTATATTTACTATAAATATAATGTCTCTTTGGTTTTCTTTGTTTTATCCAATATTGCTATGTTTAGTTTATTATATTGTAGCTTGCGCACAATGCTATCAGCCAGATTTTAATTCACGTGCGCGCGTAAATCCCGGGCCTTACGCGCGTCGGGCCTACTTTCAAATGGGCCCGGCCACGCGCGTAAACCCCAGTACGTGAATAAGTGCCGGGCCCAGGGAAAGGGGCGAGGCTGGAGGTGCCCGGTACAGCGGTCATTTGCTGCTGTGCTGGGGAAGCGCGCGCCAGCACACACAAATTTGCTACTGCTCCTGTTGAGGAGCAAAAGGTAAAAAAAAAAAAAAATTCAGGAGGGAACTGGAGAAGGCCGGGATGCATCGCCACGCAAAATTTGCAGAATTGTACCCCCCTTGTGCACGGGGATTACAAATCCAGCCCGCATGTGCGCGTGGCCTAATGATTTTATAACGTGTGCGCTGGCGCACGCATTTTTCAAAATCTACCTGTATGGGTATAAGGCGAGAAACAAATATGAATAAATAAATGTCTGCAAATTGCAGTTTTGAAAACCACCACCATCATTCATACTCTACTGAAATGCAGCCTATAATCTGCTTTATATTTAGGAAACTTTATGCTTACTTAGCACATTGTGTGGCAACCAGAAGAATAGGGCATAGTTCTTGAAAGCTAGTCACATGGATATTGTTAGAACAATAAGAAGGTAGAACATATAACCTATTTATAAGCCTTTAATTCTATGTTAAAATGCATGAAGTATTTCGATTTTTCAATCGCTCTGTCTACATTTATTTTATTTATTTAGATTTATTTCCGCTTTTCACACTTTTTTTCAGTGCTTCAAATTGGATTACATTCAGGTACTGTAGGTATTTCCCTGTCCCCAGAGGGCTTACAATCTAAGTTTGTACCCGAGGCAATGGAGGGTGAAGTAACTTGCTCAAGGTCACAAGGAGCGACAGCAGGACTCGAACCCTGGTCTCCTGGTTCATAGCCCACTGCTCTAACCACTAGGCTACTCCTTCAACTCAAGGCAATTTACAAACAATACAGCAAAACAAAATACCGAAGATACATATGAAAATACTATTTATCCAGAAAATTGCCAAATAAGATTCCTAATTATAAAAATACAACTCTTTAAAATATAAGATAGATCACATGATAAAAAGACTACAACTGGCATCCTCAATCTCTTAACCGTTGTTCTGTATCATTCAATATCCCTTTCAATAGTAAAACATTTTCTTGCAACCCTAACAGTGATTGACAACTTGTCTCCTTGTCCGGATCTACTACCCTTCTTCAATGCTCCCTGCAAGGGGTGACCTCTGTGCGCACATTTTTTTAAACCAATATTTTCTCAGTGCCAGTATTCGTGCTGCATTTCTGTATGAAGTACAAAAGCATTTATGTGAGCAACCATGTGAAACCTGTGAGCGATGCTCTGAAATGTATGAGCAATCTCTCCCGTGCTCAGCTTGGAGTGAGCTACGTCCCTCTTAACCCTAGGAGCAATTGCTGAGGGGCTCTCCAACCTCGCATCCCATGTGCCCAGGAAAGGGGTATTCTATGGAGAACCCAATTTCCAGGGATGATCTTTATGTTGCTTTACTGTGTCCTGTTCCCAGTAAGTCCCCATTCTCACCAGAACTCCCTTGCACACAGGCTCCTGGGTCAGTCTACCACCCACTGCAAGGGCCAAGGCAGTCCTCTCCCCACAACGCCACCCAACCCAGATGCAGTCGCCTCTCTCCTTTTTCTCCTTCCTCTCCCCGCCCAGGTGCAGGCTTCTCTCCTCTTCCCCCACTCGCTGTTGCTAAGAAAATTACACCTATTACAATACTGCACATGTAGAGCTGAATCATCACAGAACATATGGGTAGGCACATAACACATTCCTACAGCACTTTATTTTAAAGCATGCCTAAAACTGAATAACCTGTTAAGTATAAAATTAATGCAAGACATTAGCTGAGGCTAACCTTTTTATACGAATTCTGCACACACAAGGTAAAAGCACACAGAATTGCTGACCATGTACTGTTCAACTCCATCCCGTGGTAAACACAAAGAATTGTCCTTTTTTTTTAATCGGGTTTTTTTTTCATATTTTATATATCATCAGTTCATACAAGGATATGGAAATCCCCCCCAATGCTCTTCATTAGTACTGATTTAAAGCTAATTATGTCATAGACTTATTAAATGATTTTAGACAATGGCAAACTAATGTATTCAAAGAGCAGCAAATACTTATTTTCCATGTGGAAAACAAGATCAATAATTCAAAGTGCAGCAATCAGACTTTTTATTTGAAAGCAACTAAGGAGCTTGAAAATAACAGGGGTGAAGACCGCTAAAACCAGCAGGTGCCATCTGCACCAAAAGTTAGGATGTTGAAATAAGGCATGGCATGCCAGCAACCATCCCTTCAAGAAAGTAAAAACTAAGCAGTCAATATTCAGGCAGTTTATCTGGCTAAATTCAGGACTTGTGTGGTCAAACCACACATTTTAAAAATCCTGCCTCCGAGTGCCTCTCACCTGCCCAGCTGGATAAGTTGGAAGCGCAGCAGGGCTAACTTCTCCAGCCAAGTCTGGTCCTGCTGGGACCAGACTGACATGGGATCTGAACCCCTTTTACCTTTAAAAAAATGAAAACCGATAAACTCTGACCCATTCAGAATTATTTTAAATCATTTTTGATCTAAAAATGAGCACTGCACAAGTTGTCTCTAAATGTGAAGCAGGCTCTAGTTTAAAAGACAACATTTTTTTTTTTCTTCAGTTGTCAGGTCTGGGAAGCCAGCCAGCACTTTAGGAGTGATTTATGTTCCAGGCACGGCAGAGTTTCCAGACATTGCTTTACAATTAACACCGGACCTAGATAAATAAATAATTCCTTATAGCCTTTTGCACCTAAGAAGAAAGATGCTGTATTGCATTTATTACAAATTAGAGAAGTGAAATCAAGTGTTTCTTTTGTCAATTAGATGGAATTATTACAAAGCATACAGGTGGCTTGACGTAGTGTATTTGATGTATTTTATAAGCAATATTTTCTTGTACATTTAGTAGTTATTTAGTAACTTATGAGGTTAAAGGATTGTTATGTTAGCCAATTACATGCTAATTTTAAACTGTTAAAAGTACACAGCAAAGGTGGTGTATATATATATACACCGTACGTTCCAGATATGCAGGGCTGCTGCTGTCTTATTCTGATCATGGCACACCCAAGGTTTTGGCAAAGAATGTTAACTCTTGGTAAGCAATCACTTTTAATGTCATCCTTTTGTATCAAATGACTTGATCTGAATTAATTTGACTTAGATTTAGTCTGAATTTATCTGACTTAATCAATTAAATGTATCAATTGAATTTAATTGTATACTTTTCTCATGTAAAATAAAAATATATTCTTCTTTTGAGAATCTCTCTCTGACTGAGTTAAGTGAGTGGTTCTGATTTCATAATAATTAACTGAGCTCAATAAATGCATTAACTCTTAGGAGCTCTAATGTGTTAACTTATGTTACATGATTTTTCGAATGCCAGGAGAGTAACATTTAATGGGCAATCCATTAATGACGTCTCTCCCCTTACAAATACCTATCACAACAAGGACTGAGACACTAACGTTAGCTGGACAAGTTTATCCAGCAAACTAGGACTTATCCGTTTATATTCAGAGCACCTAATCAGCAGTACTCCACTGAATATTGATGACAATCTACCTGACTCATTTCAGACAGATAAATTGTTCACCACACTTCTGAATCTTGACCGCTAAAAACATTTTCAAAGAGCAAAAATTGCCAATGCTCAAAAGAATCCAGTGTCAAATGGTTAAATCTTGAAAACACAACAGCTCACCGCAGGTATGTCAGACAAGAAAATGTTTCCAGTATGTCCATCGAGTATAGTACTTTGCTGTTCTAGCTCTTAGGTACTGGAGTAATTGTGTGACCATTTAGGTCAAGCTACTCATGGCACAACTACAAAATTCATGACCTCATGATGTCAAGAGATTTCAGAAAGAATAAATAAAAAAATAAAAATACCTAAAGGAAAAATAAAAAAGGGATGCTTAATATAGTTTCTTGCCAGTCTGAAAACTCCCTTCACACTCTTTTTAATGCCTTTTGCAATGTTCCTGTCACTTCTTGTGCAGCCAAATACTTTGTCACAGGCACGAGAATGAAACAAATATTTGCAACTGATGTCACATAATTAATGTAATTGCTAAACGGAGGCAATTGCCAATGGTGTTACCTCTTTCATTCTCTGCTGCTCAGAATTGTACAAAAAGGTTCCAAAAAGACAGCTATAAAGATGATCCAAAATGGTGATGAGGAACAGCTCATTAAACTCGAAGGCTGCAGGAAACTAAAAAAAAAAAAAAAATAAAAATGAAATACACTTGTTTTAATAAATCCACATTTGCTGTGTAATCCCAAATGCACCACAATAAGGATCATTTTGACAAAAACCAATGCACGAAATAGGAAGGGCTCCCAAAAGTCCAGTGCAAGTAACCACTTTGTTTACATAAAGAGAAAAATAATCATAGCATGGTCATCCAGGCACGTATTAACATACTATAAGCCATACCAGCTATGCAATGGAAGCATTAACAACATTAGCTAACACAGAACCGGCTGAATGACCAGCCCCAGTGGCAGTGGGCAGTGCTCTGTCCTATCATATGGGAGACCCAGCATTCCCTGCCATAACCCCTACTGATCGACTCAAAAGGGCACTTGCCACGGGCTCCACAAAGAATCTTGGCTACTGCAAAGGCTGGACTACACAGGGTTGGAGGGGCAGGGCAGACGTTATAAACACACAAATAATGTAATTCATATTCAGACTGATTGTTTTAGACAATCCTATGAACAAAGGCCTGATTATCCACATTTCACTCCTTTTTTGCAAGAGGCTGCCCCAGGGAAAGAGGGTAAGTATGAGAGAGCTTGGAACGAGATACGAGCTGATGAACTGAATCTTAATGAAGGAAGACTGGTTTTGTGCAGAATGTACAAAAGGTAAATTCTGTTACAGCCCGATCCAGTAAAGTCCGTGGGAGAGCGGACTAACGCCCGCTCTCCCGGCGCGCGCACCGGCCCCTCGCCGGTGCGCGCGATCCAGTATTTAAATTAGGCGACGCGGTGCAAACGAGGAAAAGGAGGCGCTAGGGACACTAGCGCGTCCCTAGCGCCTCCTTTTGGCCTGGAGCGGCGGCTGTCAGCGGGTTTGACAGCAGACGCTCAATTTTGCCGGCGTTGGTTCTCGAGCCCGCTGACAGCCACGGGCTCGGAAACCGGACGCCGGCAAAATTGAGCGTCCGGTTTTCGGCCCGACAGCCGCGGGCCGAATTCAAAATTTTTTTTTTTTTTTACTTTTTTATACTTTTGGGGACCTCCGACTTAATATCGCTATGATATTAAGTCGGAGGGTGCACAGAAAAGCAGTTTTTACTGCTTTTCTGTGCACTTCCCTGGCGCCGGAAGAAATTAGCGCCGACCTTTGGGCGGCGCTAATTTCTTAGAGTAAAATGTGCGGCTTGGCTGCACATTTTACTTACTGGATCGCTCGGGAATACCTAATAGGGCCATCAACATGCATTTGCATGTTGAGGGCGCTATTAGGTGCCGCGGGTGGGCCGCGTGTTTTCCTCCCCTTACTGAATAAGGGGTAAAGGAAAACACGCGTCCAGAGCAGGGTGACAGTGCGCTCCGACGGAGCACACTTTACTGGATCGACCTGCTAGTGAGCTAACGCAGAAAAATGGATATAAAATCCAGTACTGGTGGTGTTATACTCCTCTTATGTAAAATGTGTGTTAAAGCAGGATTTGGTGTGAGAAGTAACGGCAGTGGGACCACTTGGCAACAATGATCATAATGTAATCAAAGTTTTAGTTAATGACTGGAGGAAGAATATTAAATAAATCTACTGCTCTAACATGTAACTTTCAAAAAGAAGACTTTGAAAAAATTAGGAAAATATCTAGGAAAAATAAATTTAAAAAGGTACAGCTACAAAGGTGAAGAATTTACATCAAGCATGGACATTGTTTAAAAATACCATCTTGGAAGCCCAGACCAGATGTATTCCATTCATTAGAAAAGGGGGAAAGAAGGCCGAGTGACTACTAGCACGGTTAAAAGGCGAGCTAAAAGGGGCAATTTTAGCCAAAATAACTTTTTAAAAACTGGAAAAAAGGATCAAACTGAAGGAAATAGGAAAAAGCATAAGCATTGGCAAATTAATGTAAAACATTGATAAGGCAGGCAAAAAAGAGAACTGGAAAAGAAGCTGACCATAGAGGCAAACATTTATACCACCACCTTTTTGAAATATATCTGCGGCAGGAAACCTGTGGGGGAAGACAGCTGGATCGATAGATGATTGAGGAGTTAAAGGTACACAGACAGTAACTTTTAAATGGTTGCACATGTACGCGCGTATGCCAGCTCGTGCCAAAGGATGCATGGATGGTATAAAATTGGCTGTACGTGTGTACATGTGCTCACAATTTTATATGGACTCGTGCATGTGGGCGCAAATGGGAGGATTTTAGTAGACATGTGCGCTGATGCAATTACCAGTTTCTCCAGCTCGTTCCTAATTAGCCTCCCTTTTACCCTGTGGCCTCTACCCTTAAAACCCCGCTGACTAGCCTAGATGTTTTGTTTTAGGACTTGCACACAATCCATAGCTGAAGTAAAGTTACGCAGTAGGGCACCCCGGTGTGCACTTGTGCACATAAGCATTTATGTGCTGGTTTAATTCAGAAATCCCTGCCCCTTTTTCAGGAAAAGAAAATGTGTTCACATACTGGGAGATAAGTGCCTACACGGGTGCCTTTTAAGATCCGCATGGCAGGAGCCGGCCTGACTTCTGCACCTATTTCCTAGCTTTGTGTCTTGCCCACATACAGTAGCTTACAGGGGCAAATGATGACATATACAACCCCCATAGAGTCACAGTCAGAGGTACCACATAGTATGTATGTGTGCTTAGTATTGGGATGTGTGAATTGTGTGATGGTGGAAGTGTGGACGCAAACTGAGCAATGACCACAGGGTCTATGACAGCCCTTGTGTGCTGCTTTGCTAGGAATCCCTGCTGAATGAACTAATATGTCCCAAAGATTTCTACCCCTTCGGTGAGTGAACCTAAGATCCGAATTGAAAAATTTGTCTAAGGCTAACACCGTCCAATGTTTACGTATGAGTTCGGACATCAATTTACTCTGTGTAGAAAAAGGTAAAATACAATTCACTGTTGGATCATGATTTTGAGATTGTGGAAGAAACAAGAGGTCTCTATTAGCATATAGGGCGCGTTTGAATGCCCTCTTCAAAACCTTGTAGGGGTATTCTCTTTCCTGAAAGCGGAACATCATCTGCTGAGCTTGTGTAATATATTCTGATGTGGAGGAACACAATCGCCGGAGTCTAAGAAACTGACCAATGGGTATGTTATTTTTCAAGTGATGGGGATGGAAACTATCAAATGCCAAAAGGGTATTTCTATCGGTGGACTTTCGGAACAGTAAAGTAACAAATCTTGCATCCTGATAAGTGAGAGTAACGTCCAAAAAAGCTACCTGCCTATGCTGTATGCAAAAATTGAATTGCAAATTAGGGTTGCAGTGGTTTAGCCAATCAATGAACCGAAAAAAATTGTATATCTGTTCCCAACCAAATAAGCAGCACATCATCAATGTATCGCAACCATTTAAAGATTAAAGGCCACCATTCAGATCCATAAATATATTGTTCCTCAAAGGCTGCAACGTAAAGGCAGGCTAGGCTCGGGGCCATTGTGGCCCCCATAGCCGTACCCTTAATTTGTTGGAAAAACTGAGACTGGAACTGAAAATAGTTGCGTGTGAGTGCCAACCTTGCCAACTGGACCAAAAAGGATGTAGGTACTCTTATCGGAGTTGTACGGGTATCCAGAATGTGTTCAATAACTGATAATGCCTCCTCTTGTGGTATATTGGTATACAGTGATATTATGTCAAGTGTTACCAAGTAACAAGGGCCATTCGGAGGGTCACAATTATCCAAAAGGGTGATTAAGTGGGATGAATCTCTTACGTATGATTTACTTAATGTGACGAAAGGTTTGAGAAACACATCCACGAATTTTGATAAAGGTTCTAAAATAGAACCTATACCAGAGACTATAGGGCACCCTGGTGGCTTTACCAATGATTTATGAATTTTAGGTACAATATAAAAAATTGGAATCACTGGATATGTAGTAACCAGAAACTGCGACTCGCGTGGGGTTATATATCGGGCATCAGTTGCCGCCTGTACAGCTGTTTTAATCAAATCTTTCAATTCCTCTGTCGGGTCTTGTGCCAGGGGTCTATAAAACTGTTGGTCATTGAGCTGTCGCCAGCATTCAGTGATATAGTCTCTCTCTCTCTCTATATATATATATCTCTTAGTGATTTTGTCTCTAGAACCTCAGTATATAAAAAAAAGTTAAATAAATAAATAAATAAATAAATAAATAAATAAATAAATATAGTCTCCACTGCTCATCAGGACAATACCCCCTCCCTTATCTGTCGGCTTGATTACAATACTAGTATCTTGTGACAAAGCTGGTTCCTGGTAGTTATTTACTTCTGTGTATTTTCAGATCGTTGTTAAAACTAATCCCCCCCGAAGCAGCCGGGTGGCGAAACACGGGACCGTGTTGGGGGACCTTCAGTAAGAGACTGTATTTAAACTAAGGAGTTGCCGTAATAACACATTATATGTGACAGTTCAAACGCTTCACCAGGAACTTACTTTATTCTTGCACTTTTTTTGTGTATGCTGATAAATTTTGAGTGCAAGCGGTGCTCCGGTGTGTTGTTGTAAATATACACACACACACATATACACACTAAACAGAATTTGTTTATAAGAAATAAAGATGATGTATTTTCATAGATACATTTAGTAAATCTTAGAATAAATTAAACAAAAAATTTCATCACTACCAACTGGATCCAAGAAAAACATGACCAGCGATAGAGGCAGTTCCTGCAGCCGTGTTTTTTTTGTCCTTTTAACTCCCTCAAATGATTTGCTGAATGTTCTGGCACTTTTATTTAGAATGACCATCAGCATATTATTGTTACTTTTGAATGAACATGTCTGAATTTCTGAAATAGTTTGAGTTGAACCTATTACATGGCAGTAGCACTGAATGCCACTGGAAAGAAAACCAAAGTGTAGGTCTCTGTCTTGCTACAAGAGCTAGGGTTATCCATGGTACTATTCTATGGCCTATGGGGTATTGGGAGTGGGATGTTTTTGTTTTAAGGGTGCAGAGAAAGGGCCTGCACAGTACAGATTCAGTTTTTAAGTAGGTTTCTCTTCCAGCTCTCTGGCATGGGATTCCACTCAGTACAATGGTCAGGAAAGGTGAACACAGAAAAATAAAATTCAACCAATTCAAAAATTCCAAACAAATTTTAAAAACTAACTGAAAATCTCTCAATAGTTCACTTTCTTGTACGGATAAAAGTGTTGTAGAAATTTTTTTTTAACAAGTTTTTTTTTTTAATAGTTATAAAACTGTTTAAGATAATCTACACAGCACATCATGGCTATGCATGCTTCACTCTCTACTGTAAAAGCAAAAAAATGTTGGTTTTCTATATGGACTGAACCAGAATTAACTGTATTCTCTACTGAACGTACTTATTTTCATCAGCTTACTCGGTAAAGATTTTTTTTTTTTTACCAAACTGGTATATGTTTTTTTAAATTGGGGCTTTGCCAGAAGACCTCAAATGCCTAAGTGCCCTGAAAGGTACTTTTTCCCCCCCTTGTCAGGAAGAACCCAAGGAAGCATGGTGCATTAGCTTGTCCCACCTATCCTGAATCAACCCCTAAGTCCCACCAGCCGGTGGGATACGGGCTACATTCATATAAAATTCTAGATAATAACAAGGTGAACTGAAGCTGAAATATCAGTACAAGCAATATTAAGCAGCTTACCTGTTTTGTCATTTGCCAAACACAATCAATAAATTGAAGGAAAATGGGTGATCTGTCTGCATCAGCGTGATTGTCATCTCCATGGCCAACTCTCTGTAAAACAATATGAATGACATATCTATGATAGAACTTTGCAATGAACTTTGCATGAAACCCACCCGCCACCCAACGGAGTTGGGTGGCGGGTGGGTTTCATGAGGACTACATCCTGCTGTCCTGGGAGAACACCTATTACAGGTAAGCAACTCTGCTTTTTCACAGGACAAGCAGGATGGTAGTCCTCACATGTGGGTGATTAGCAAGCTACAGGCTGACTCACATTTAATTGGACCAATGGCATACAATTTGTGCAACAGGCACAACAAGATTCTTATATTATTAACGGTTATTCATTTAACATACATAATGCTTTCAATAGCTTAATCAGGTTTAGCCAAACCATGTGAAAACAGTGGTTATTGTTTTTCCTCTACTTTCAGACTTTTCTTGTTTTTTTTTTATAAAATTAGTATAATTATGTTAAAGAATTAGGGATTATAAACATACATTGTATTTTGTTTCTATTACTTTACTTTTTCTATTTGTATTTTATTTTATTCATTTGTTTTTATATATTTGTTTTTTGTTTAATTATCACTTTATTTTATTTTATTCTTTTTATCGGAAGTTGTAAACCGTCTTGGTCAGACTTGTCTGGGAAAGTCGGTATAGAAATGCCATTAAATAAAATAAATAAATAAACAACTGGTGTACTGTTGGGAAAAATGAGGCAGCCTGAAAATCACAGCAGATGGATGTGGAAGGAGTTGGGATTATACTGGAAATAAGTTCTTCAAGACGGATTGGCCAAAGGAAGAGTCCTGTCGTCCTTCCTTGTCCAGGCAGTAATGAGCTGCAAATGTGTGAAGAGAGCTCCATGTTGCAGCTTTACAAATCTCAGCAGTCGGTACTAAACGATAGTGTGCTACCGAGGTTGCCATGGCTCTTACCGAGTGCGCCTTCACTCATCCCTGGAAGGGACGGCCTGCTTTTTCATAGCAGAATTTGATAAAGTCTGCTAGCCAGTTGGAGAGAGTTTGCTTGCCCACTGCAACTCCTGGTTTGTTTTTAATCAAAAGAAATGAAGAGTTGGGTGGATTTCCTATGGACTGCCATGCAGTCTAGGTAAATTGCAAGTGCACGTTTACAGTCCAAGATGTGTAAAACCCTCTCACCTTAGTGAGTGAGGCCTTGGGAAAAATGTGGGCAAGACTATAGACTGAATCAAGTGAAAGTCAGTTACCACCTTGGGAAGGAATTTAAGGTGAGTACGCAGGACTACTCGGTCATGTAGGAACCTGGTATAGGGTGAGTATGTGACAAGTGCTTGTAATTCACTAACCCTTCGAGCGGATGTAATGGCTACTAGGAAGAGAACTTTCCATGTAAGAAATTTAACATCGCAGGAGTGCAAAGGCTCAAACGGGGAGCGCATGAGCCTTGTAAGTACTACATTTAGGTCCCATTCAGTGACTGGTGGCAATAAAGGGGGCTTAAGTTGTAGTAAACCCCTCATAAACTGACTCACAAGGGGTTGCGTTGTTACTGGGGCATCCCCTACGCCCTTGTGGTACGCTGAGATGGCACTCAGGGGAACCCTCACCAAGGAAGTCTGGAGACCAGAGTCTGAAAGGTGCCAGAGATAGTCTAAAAGAGATGGAGTGGGGCATGAGAAAGGGTAGATACCATTTTGTGTGCACCATATGGTAAATCTATTCCACTTAGAACAATAGGATTTCATGTGGAAGGCTTTCATGAAGCTAAAAGCACTTGAGAGATATCAGTTGAAAGGTTGAGCATTTGCAGGATCAAGCTTTCAACATCCAGGCTGTGAGGGATAGAGTTTGAAGGTTCAGGAGGCATAACATTTCTTGGTTCTGAGTTATGAGAGTGGGCGCTGTGCCCAGGCAATTGTGTTCTCTGATCGAGAGGTCGAGAAGCATGGGAAAACATACTTGTCGAGGCCAATACGGGGCTATGAGTATCATTGACCCTTTGTCCTGTTGTAGTTTCACGAGAGTTTTGGCTATTAGCGGTATCAGGGGATACGTGTATAGCAGGCCTGTGTTACAGGGGCAAGCAAAGGTGTCCATGGCTAACTTGTGTTGTTGCCTGTGCAGGGAGCAGAATTTGTCCACTTTGTGATTCAGTTCAGATGCAAAGAGGTCAAATGTTGGTTGACCCCAATGCTGGAAGATTTTCTTCATTACCACAGGATCCAGAGACCATTCGTGAGGATGGAACTGTCGACTGAGGCGATCTGCTAGTACGTTCTGTATGCCTGCTAGATAAGTGGCCCATAAATGCATGGAGTGTGCAAGGGCCCAGGCCCAGATCTGCGCAGTTTCTTGGCAGAGGAGATAAGAGCCTGTGCCTCCCTGCTTGTTCAAGTACTACATTGCAACTGTGTTGTCTGTTTGTATGAGAACAGTCTTGTGTGAAAGGCAGTTCTTGAACGCATATAGAGCATAACGTATAGCCCGAAGCTCTAGGAAATTGATCTGAAATGTTTCTTTGAGCTGTGTCCAAGTACCTTGAGTTTGAAGATTGTTCACATGAGCTCCCCAACCCAAGTTGGATGCGTCTGTGGTTAAGGTCACTTGTGGAATTGGTTGCTGGAAGGGTAGATCTGTCAGCAAGTTGGCTCTCTTTGTCTATCAGAGAAGCGATAGACATAGCTGGTGGGTTAATTAATCTGGGATGAAAGAGGTTGAGTGGCTTGGAGCCATTGAGATTTCAAAGTCCATTGAGTTATTCTCATGGCCAGTCTGGCCACAGGAGTGACGTGGACCGTGGAAGCCATGTGGCCCAGCAACATTAGGAATTGATGGGCTGCGGCTGTTTCTTTTGTGCACAGAGACGAAGCTAGCTTGGAAAGTGTGTCTGCGCGGTCGTTGGGCAGGAAGGCCTTTGCGACTGTGGTGTCCAAATCTGCTCCGATGAAAGTAAGGAGGTGAGATGGAGTCAGGTGGGATTTTTGGTTGATGAGAAATCCCGAGTGTAGTAGATTGATAGTGATCTTGAGAGTGTTGAGAGCTCCTTGCCTGGTTTGGCTCTTGATAAGCCAGTCGTCTAGGTAAGGAAACACGTGTATGCTGCTCTTGCATAGATGAGCCACGACCATTGCTAGGCACTTTGTAAATACACGGGGTGCCGAGGCAAGTCCGAAAGGCAGAACCCGGTACTGAAAATGTTGATGTCCCACTATAAAGCGCAGGTACTTGCGGTGCTGTGGGGATATTGTAATGTGAGCATAAGTGTCTTGAAGATCCAGAGAACAGAGCCAATCTTCCTTTTGCAGAAGGGGAAGCATGGTGCCCAGGGACACCATTCTGAATTTTTCTTTCTGCAGAAATTTGTTGAAATTGCAGAGGCCTAGGATGGGGCGGAGGCTACCTGATTTCTTTGGAATAAGAAAATAGTGGGAGTAGAACCCTCTGCCCTGCTGTGCCAGGGGAACGGCTTCCACAGCCCTGGCGCTCAGAAGGGTGGACAGTTCTGACTCTAGAAGGGTTGTGAGATCTTTTTGCATCCACAGTGGATTGGGTGATGAATCTGGGGGTACCATGAGGAAGTTTAGATGGTATCCTCTGTGGTAATGCTGAGCCAGTTGGTTATGAAGTGGTGAATCCAACCTCCTACTGGCAAGTCTGGTTTTGGATTTGTGGAGTGGCTGCTGTTCTCTGGATAGATTTCATAATCCAGAGGCTTGGCTGAGGCCTGGATGGCTTGGGCTGTCGTGGATGTCCTCTCTGAGGTGGTTTGGTTTATCTCACGCAAGATGTAGGTGGGTAGTACCTGAGTGAGCGATAAAACGGTCTTTTGGGGTCCCTTCTCATGGTCCTCCTTGCAAACTGTCCGTAGTAACTGTGGACAGTTGACGCAGGGTCCCGTGATGGTCTTTCAGTTGAGCCACTGCATCCTGTATTTTGTCGCCGAATAGATTTTCTCTGGTACACAGCAGATCAGCAAGCTTGTCTTGGACTTCATTTCGCAAGTATGATGCCTTAAAGCCTGGCCCACCTTCTGGCGCTGATTCCTGTCGCTGATAAGCGAGAAGCAGTCTCGAAGGAATCGTAAGCAGCCCTTACTTCATGCTTTCCAGCCTTTGTGTAGTATGGCGTTGAGGTTATCTTGTTGTTGCTGGGGAAGAGAGTCAAGTATTCCCTGAACTTGCTTCCAGAGATTCCCCTGATATTGCATGTAAAATTGATATGCAGCAATGTGTGACATTAGCATAGAACCCTGAAAGATTTTTCGACCCAAAATATCCAGGAATTTTTGGTCTTTTCCAGGGGGAGATGAAGAGTGAGGGCGCAGTCTCCTGGCCTTTTTCTGTGAGGATTCAACTACCACTGATTGGTGGGGTAGTTGTGGCTTTTGGAATCCTGGATTATGCTGGACTAGATACGTTGCATCTATCTTCCTATTTACTGGTGAGACAGTGCAAGTGTGCTCCCATAGACGATGTTGGAGATCCAAGAGAACCTCGTGGACAGGAATAGCCATAATTTCTTTGGGAGCATCAACAAATTGGAGGACTTCCAATGTTTTATGATGTGTGTCTTCCTCTATGACCAGGTCAAAAGGGATTGTCTCTGACATTTCCTTTATAAAATTAGCAAAGGAGAAGTCTTCTGGGGGAGACGTCTCCTTTCCTCCGGAGGAGATGGTTCTGATAGTATGTCCTCCACAGAAGTGTCGGTGTCAACATCCTCCCATGGGTCATATGGGGTCTCTGGCTGAGATCCCGAGGGAGGAAAAGAGCTGGTACTGCAGGACGTGTTGTCATTGATGGATCCCTCGATGGAAAATGCGGTGGCACCAATGATGGTTTTGGCGGCATCGATGGCATCAAGGGCGTCTCAGTCCTGAGAGCCCCGACAGACCAGGAACTGGTTGCGGCATCAGTGGAAGAGGTGCTGGAAAAGGACTGGAGTCCGTACCTTTGTCTTCCGAGGACCCCGGAATGGGTATCGGGGGTTTCGGTGACTCAATAGGTTGTTTTGGCATCGACACCCAGGCTGGGTCAGAAGGGCACCATCAGTGTGTCCAGGCAGTCGCGTAGTGGTGTAAATATCGATGGCTCCAGTGTCTGTGCTGGTATGGGGGCCAGCATCGATGGCGGCTGTAGGTTCTGGAGGGCATCAAGGATCACCTGTCAGACAAGCATGTCCAACTCCTCCCTGGAGGCTGGTATGGGTAACACAGCTGCAAGGGGAGGCAGGCTAGGCGCTACTGGCACCTCCACAGGCATTTGTGGGGGCTCAGTACCCGGCACCGATATCGATGGGGATCGCCTCGGTATCTTGGGTGGAGAGGAGGTTGGAGGCTCCTCTACCCGTGTCCTCTTCGCAGTCGGCTCGATAGCCATTGATGCCGAAGCTGTGTTGGTGCCAGCACTGCGAGTGGAATCGCATCGGTGCCAGTGATTCCCTTGATGCTTGGTCCGGTCTTTCTCCAGCACAGAGAAAGACTATGCCGATGCCTTAGATGTTGTGTGTGACGGATGGTCACTGCTGCCTTGGTGCTCCCAGCGAGGTTTGTCGATGGATTTTTTTGATGTTCCTGCCGGTGATGACTGGGTGGACATCGATGGAGTTATCTTGATTTTGAAAAGAGACTCCATCTTGTCCTGGTGAGCCTGCCCGCCTTTCAGTGTCATTTGAGCACAGCTTGGGCATCGACGAATGTCATGTGATGAGCCAAGGCACAGCACACAGACATCATGCGGGCCGGTAATTGACATGGTACGCGGACACTCTAGACATTTTCGAAAACCCATCGCCATGATGGAAAAAAAGGGGCCACAAAAGTGGGTCGATGATCTGCGAACACCAAGGAAGGGGGAGCAGGAACCGACTGAAGACTGTGGAATTTACTCACCGAGCGATGAAAAAATGATGACGTGATGGGAGACCCCTATGAAGGAACCTTTTTGTAAAGTAAACTTCAGGTTTTTCCGTGAGGAAAAATAGAGAGAGAATTCTCACAGAGCTCCTAACCACGAGGCATACTGCAGCGCGGAAAAAAAAAAAAAAAAAAGACTGAAGGGAGACCCCTGTGGCTACAGGGATTATGGCATGCTGGGCATGCTCGGCGTGCCAGTCAAAAATTCTAGAAACTTTGACAGAAAGGTTTTCTGTGACAGGGCTCCGTCCAGTGACGTCACCCACATGAGAGGACTACCATCCTGCTTATCTGGGAAAATTAAAGAAACATATGTAGCCTTTTACAGTACCGAGAAAAGGTTTGTGAACCTCTTAGGATGGTCTATAATTTAGCACAATTTATACTCCAACATGATTAGATCATAATAAGAGAGAAAGATAATCCCATTAAATAAATAACTTGGGGGATACTTGCGGGGAATGCTGCCATTTGGGCTGTGATAGAGGAGAGGAGTCCATTACCACCTGAGATCACCGCAATTGAAGCCCTACCCTCACTGTGCCACTGATGTCATCAAGCGGCGCCTGAACTGTTGGCTATATTAGAGCTGCCCCTTGATGTACAGCTGTCGGCATGCAGCCAAAGCCATGCACCAAAGGGGCGTGCCCCTTCTGACAGGTTTTGTAAATCATTTTGTGTTGGATGGGGAAGAAAAGAAAGGGCAAGCTTTGGTCTTCATCTCCTGTGAATATCCCGGTTCTAGGCTCTATGGATCTTCATGAAGAGTGATTAATATCAAGTTTTGTGGAGTCTACAAATCGGGGAGCTTCTGATACTTCTGGAGCCTCTCTAAGCCCTGGTATAGCGCAACCTCCATCCCAGCCATCAAGTCTGTGTAATATAGCGGCATGCAATACCTCCCTAAGAGGCCGATACAGTACAGTGTGCTCTGACGGAGCGCACTCTTAACCTGCCCTTGGACGCGAGTTTTCCCTTACCCCTTATTCAGTAAGGGGCGGAAAACGCACGTCCAACCACGGCACCTAATAGCACCCACAACATGCAAATGCATGTTGATGGCCCTATTAGTTATGCCCGCGCGATACAGAAAGTAAAATGTGCAGCCAAGCCGCAAATTTTACTTTAAGAAATTAGCGCCTACCCAAAGGTAGGCACTAGTTTCTGCCGGCACTGGGAAAGTTTCGAAGAAAAGCAGTAAAAACTGCTTTTCTGTGCACCCTCCGACTTAATATCATGGCAATATTAAGTCGGAGGTCCAGAAGGGTAGAAAAGTAAAAAAAAAAAAAAAAAAAAAAAAATTTAAATGGGCCTGCGGCTGTTGGGCCGAAAACCAGATGCTCAATTTTGACGGTGTCCGGTTTCCGAGCCCGTGGCTGTCGCAGGCTCGAGAACAGACGCCAGCAAAATTGAGCATCAGCTGTCAAATCCGCTGACAGCCGCCGCTCCGGGCTAAAAGGAGGCGCTAGGGACGTGCTTCCATTCTCCTGGGTCTAGACTTTCTCTGCTGAGGTAACCCGCCGTGATGTTGTCTTTCCCGGCGATGAGGACGGCCGAGATCTGAATATTCACTTCCGCCCACGACATTAGGGGGTCTATTTCCAGAGACACCTGTTGGCTTCTGGTTCCTCCCTGACGGTTGATGTAGGCCACTGTTGTGGCGTTGTCCGACTACTCTGACCGCTTTGCCTCGGAGTCTGTGACCAAACCGTAGGCAGGCTAGTCTGACTGCCCGAGCTTCTAAATGATTGATGTTCCATCCCGACTCTTCTGCTGGGTCCAAGCTAGGAGGAGCGGTATCCCTGGGGGGCCCCGTTTGAGGGGGGGTCCCGCTGGAATTTGCTAGGTCCGGGGTACTTATTGAGGAGCTAGCACTCAGTCCCGGATGGGGCTGGCACCCCCAGGGCCTCCTCACACTGGATACACAGGGCGTTGGCCTCTTCGTGTTGTGTGACTGATGTGGCATGCTGGGCAGAGGCCCTGAGCTCCTTTTCCGGTGGTGCCATGGATGTAGGCGGGTAAAATCTGTTATGCGCTCCGGTGCGTCGACTATGCTCGCGTGGATGGGTGTGCGCTTAGGATGTGCACACTGGTGTGCGCACAAGTCGTAGATATGCGTCTGGCACAGTAGGCACGTGTTATGCACGTAACTTGTGCGCACAGTACTTGAGCGTGCGATGTTGTGCGCACAAGTAATTAGTGCGCCCGGCTCGCCCTTTGTGCGCACGGATAGAGACCGCGGACAGGGCGGCGAACAGGGCCAAAAGGCGACGGCGACCATGTGGACAAGATGGCGACCACCTCGGAGGGTCTCCATGTGGGAGGACCCTTGGATCTAACCGGGGCCTAGCCTTGCTAGGGCGGATCAACCCGGTGGCACTTGTCCCGGCCGGCGACTTGTGCGACTCCTCGAGCTTCGGAGACCGGAGTCTTTAAAAGAAGATTTCTACCTTACCTTGTCTCGGCGCTTCCCGGTTTCGTTCCGGGCAGTCTCCGGCTGCGGAAGGAGAGGGGAAATACCTTCACTGCCGCACTCGAGGTTGCACCCGCTGCCTCTCAGCCGCGCCCTAAATTGGGGGCTAGGACCCTGCCAAGGGTTGGCTGCCGGACCAAGGCTCACCTCCGAGGGATCACAGAAATCATCTCGGGAATTCTCAACTGGGGGAGGGACCCGAGGGTGTCACCGCAGGAGAGCGGGGCTCGTCTGTAGAGGTAAGATTTCTTCTTGTTTCGGGTTTTCTCCGTTAAATTTACTCTAACGCTGTGAGAGCGTGCCGGTAGTCCCTAACTGCTATGGAGATGGAAAATACTGAAGAGCTGCACTTCCTGCAGGGGTATATGTACTAGGGCTGACGTCAGATTGAAATCTGATCAGTCTCCAACTGCTATCAGGAGTACACTATATCCATTGGTCCTGAGTCCATCTGCTACACGCTAGGAAAAAGAAGTTGGAGGCAGAGTAGATGGGTACGGAGAGCAAATCCCATCCGCAGGAATTCCCTTGCTAACTAAAGGCTAGCAATAAACAGCCTTAAATATCCTGGCAGCGTGACGTCACAGGTGGATGCCCCTGAGGTTCGCGCCATAGAGGAAATAAGAATGAGGGCCGCACGGCGCGCCCTAAGGTACCTGAGGAGCATGGCGGGAGGCAGCGCCCAAGCCGGTCTGGGGACACCGGAGAGGACGGCGGACAGACGCCGCGGCAGCCAGACGTCCACAGGGAGCAGGAATCGCTGCAGAAAAAGAAATGTAGGCGGGGTGAAACCGTCGGGCAGCAACGGTTGCAACAAGTCCAGACAGTGATTCTGTACTCCAGAGAGTTACAGACTGCTTGTGCTCTGTGACAGTGACTGAAAAGTTTAAGTTTTGACTTATCTGTCCAGAGAACATTATTCCAGAAGTTTTGAAGGTCCTCCAGATGCTCTTTGGCAAACCTGAGGCCAGCAGCAAAGTTATTTTTAGAAAGCAGTTGTTTCTTCCCAACTATCCTCCCATAAACACCATTCTCATTCAGTTTTTTCCTGATTAAAGCATGAACCCCCATATCAACTGCGGAGAGAGACCTCTACATATATTTAGATGGTAGTCTGGGGTTCTTCGTGGCCTCATGGATAATTTTCCAGATTGTTCTGGAGATGATCACTCCTAGGTGGTATCACTGTAGTTTTCCACTTTTTCCTTTGTGGACCATCTGTGTGACAGTGGTTGGATGGAGCCCCAAATGTTTAGAAATGGTCTTGTAACCCTATCCATATCGATGAGCATTATTGTAAGACCTCTGAAATTTCTTTGGATTGTGGCATAAATTCCAACTAATGTTTATGGTGAAGACCAAACAAAATCTTTTTGACAACTCAGTCATTCAGATTTACTCTGCAGGGTGGTTTACCTGTTGCCCATTACTTAAGCACCCAATTCTAATTAACCAATTAATTGTGCTAAGGAATTAGAGGTTCACTTACTATTTCACACAGATTGATTTTGAATTAGTCTGAATTGTTCCTTTGTTTCTAGAGAATTATTTGCTTCTTTTTAATCGCATAAGGAAAGACAAGTTTATTTAAACAGGGTATCATGGTAAGAACTTGTAATTCTCACTACATTTTGGGTTCCAATCTTTTTCTCAGCACTGTATGTAGTTAGTCCAACTATAAATTCTGGTGAGTGTCTCCACTGGCAAAAGGGAAAAAGGAATAATGTAAATTATTATTAGCGAGTTAGGAGTGAGTTATCGGAGGTTAGGAGAAAAACAATTGCTCAAGGCTTAAGTGTCAATGAGATGACAATTTCAACTCGTGTCTCAGAACTGGCTGCTCACACCTATATGAATCAGTCACATTGGCTTTAAAACCACATCGTAATCATTTCTATGATACAGGCAAACATGAGTTTTCTGTTATTACCTTTAAAAGAAACAATGAAAAAGGTGATAGTATAAACAAGAAGTTCCACACAGAACTAAATTCTCATGGGGTACAAATATCCTCTTCATGTAAGCTACTCTAACAAAATAGTAATCAGAACAACAAATTAATTCCCCCATGCTTACCAAAGCAAACCGGTGTCCAAAACTTATCCATTCCTTCTCTATAAGATTGCCAAAACCATTGATAGTTCGATAGTAACTATCTAGCATAAGCATGGCCAGAGATGTGAGCTGTGCTGTACGATCCCAGCCGTCGCTGCAGTGGACTACTACAGATGTTTTGCTGGACTCAATTTTATCTGCAATTCTCACTGCTCCAGCAAGAAGCATCTACAACAAAAGAAAATTTTGCAGTAATTCAAAGTGCCTATTGTAATTTTTTTTTTTATATTAGTGGAATTTTGACACAGAGCATTTTGTATAAACCTGTTGAAAAAAATGAGGTAAGAGTGCAGATACTGTACTTTCTCTGATCATTTCAATAATTAATAATGCACAACTCAGGACTGTACACTAGAATGTGTTCTCCGTACTTTCCATGTTGAAACAATGTCTAAGTAAAAAAGGATGTGACTTCTTGGTAATCTGCTATAAAATTCTGGATTTTAAAGTTATCATCATCCTTGCCAGCAAGCAGAGAAAGAAAACATCTGAATAGTGGCTCATGTCACATGACCTTCATTTCTGCATCAATGATGATTTTTCCAAAGCTAAAAAATACTAAAACATCTTGTACTAATGCTACTGTAGAATTACATGTACACAAAGTAAAGCAGAGTTGTTTACCAGTAACAGGTGTTCTCCAAGGATGGCAGGATGTTAGTCCTCACACATGGGTGACATCATCAGATAGAGCCTGGAAAACTTCTGTCAAAGTTTCCAGAACTTTGACTTGGCATACTGAGCATGCCCAGCATGCCCTATACTACGCATCCAATCGGGGTCCTTCTTCAGTCTCGTAACATAGAATTACGATTAAAAATAAAAAGTAGGAGAAACCCAACTCAGCGGGGTGATGGGCAAGTTTCGGAAGGACTAACATCCTGCTGTTTTTGGAGAACACCTGTTACAGGTAAGCAACTCTCCTTTCTCCAAGAACAAACAGGATGGTAGTCCTCACACATAGGTGAATTTCTAGCTACAGGCTGCTCCCCAAAACAAAAGGAGACCAACATACACCAACTAGGTGCCAATGGGCACAACAACAGTGCTGTTGTAAGAGAGGGGGAGATAGCCTGAACCCAAATGGGCCTTAGGTGGGAGAGTTGAGTTCTACACCTCAAACAGATTCCAAAGGACAGACTGGCCAAACCTACTGTCACGTCAATAGTGAGATGTGAAGATGTGGAGAGAACGCCAAGTCGCAGCCTTGCAGATCTCCTCCATGGGAACTGCTCGCAAGTGGGCCATTAACGTTGCCATGGCTCTCACAGAATGAGCCTTGACATGACCCTCAAGATGCAGTCCCGCCTGGGACTAACAGAAGATGTAATCTGCTAGCCAATTGGCAAATGTCTGGCAACGCAACTCCCAACTTATTGCTATCAAAAGAAATAAAAGTTGGGTGCACTGTCTATGAGCTTCTGTCCGCTCCAGATAGAAGGCTAATGCTCATTTGCTGTCCAAACTGTGCAGTGCTTGTTCTCCTTGCTGCAAATGGGGCCTGGGAAAAAGCCGGCAGGACGATAGACTGGTTAACATGGAAGTCTGTCACCACCTTAGGCAGGAAGTTAGGATGTGTGCGCAAGACCAGCCTGTCATGATAAATTTTAGTATAAGGTGGATAAGTCACTAAGGCTTGGAGCTTGCTGACCCTGCGCGCTGAAGTGACTGCCATCAAAAACGACCTTCCACCAGGTCAGGTACTTCAGGTCACAGATGCGCAGCAGCTCAAAAGGAGCATTCAACAGCTGAGCTAACACCATGTTGAGGTCCCAAGACACAGCGGGAGGCCTTAGGGGAGGCTTCAACTGAAGCAGGCCCTGCATAAAACGTACAACTATAGGCTGTACAGAGATGGGCGTATCATCTACACCATGGTGATATGTGCCAATTGTACTCAGATGGACCCTAATAGAGTTGTTTTTTAAGCTAGCTTCTGATAGGTATAGGAGGTAATCAAGCAGTTTTTGTGTGGGGCAGGAAAATGGATCAAGGGCCTTCTGCTCACATTACACGGAAAACCTCCTCCACTTCAGTCCGTAGGACTTTATAGTGGAAGGTTTCCTAGAAGCCAGTAGGACCCAAGACACATCCTCTGAAAGACTGAGTGGTTGCAGAATTAACCTCTCAATATCCAAGCTGTGAGCAACAGGGCCAGAAGGATGGGATGCCACAACCTCCCTCGATTCTGCGTGATGAGATCTGGGAAAGTCCCCAGACTAATCGATTTCCGGATGGATAACTCCCATAGGAGCGGAAACAAGACCTGTCTCGGCCAATGAGGGGCTATGAGGATCATAATTCCTCTGTCCTCGCAAAGCTTCAAGAGATTCTTCGCAGGCAAAGGAATTGAAGGATACGCGTTTGCTGGTTTGCCATCTGTCCCCTACAGGGAGCAGAACCGAGTTACCTTCCTGTTCCAGGGGGATGTGAACAGATCTATGTCTGGGCTCCCCAGAGGCGGAAAATCCAATTCGCCACATCCTGGTTCAGGGACCATTCATGGGGTCTGAAGGTACGACTCAGTCTGTCGCCATCACGTTCTCCATACCTGCCAGATATGTTGCTCTGAGCACCATCCCATGGGACAGGGCCCTGACAAATCTGAACCGCTTCTTGACACAGGAGGTACGATCTCGTACCTTCCTGCTTGCTGACATACCATATTGTTTCCTGGTTGTCTGTTTGGATCAGGACAACTTTGTAGGATAGCCAGTCTCTGAAAGGCCATAGCATATATCTGATTGCCCGGAGCACCAAGAAGTTGATGTGGCAACAGCTTTCCTGAGCGGACCAGAGGCCCTGGTTGCGGAGTCCCTCTACATGAGTTCCCCAGCCCAGGGTGGATGCATCCGTAGTTAGGACAATTTGTGTAGAACTATGGAAAGAGATCCCCTGTTCCAGATTAGAGAGTACGCGCCACCAGGATAGAGTGAGTCCTGGAGAGACAGGGTGACTCAGATGCCATACCGACCTCAGGGTCCACTGAGCTCTGCGCATGTGTAAACATGCCAAGGAAGTGTCATGGATGGTTGCGGCCATGTGGCTCAACAACCGCAACGTGTACTGCACCAACACCTGCTGACTCCCCTGGATCTCTGCCACAATGGCCGCCAGGCTGGCAGCCTGTGAATGAGGTAGGAAGGCTTTTGCCTGAGCCGTGTCTAGCAGGGCTTTTATAAAATCTAATTGAGGCGGACTGAAATGGGACTTTGGATAGTTTATGACGAACCCTAGTAACTCCAACACCCGGATGGCCAAGCTCATGGACCAAATGGCCTCTGCCTGAAATGTGCTCTTGACCAGCCAATCATCCAGATATGGGAAGACATGCACTCCCAAGCCTGCAGAGGTGCACCACCACCTCAGCCAGGCATCTGGTGAAGATACGTAGGTCTGACACTAGCCCAAAACGGCAATACTCTGTTCTGGAATTGCTGTTTCCTCACCACGAATTGGAGATACACCCATGTCGAGATCTTCCCAGGTCACAGGAAGTATGTATCCTGGAGAGCGAGAGAGCATAACCAGTCCCCGCTTTGCAGAAGGAGGATCAAGGTGCCTTCTTTCCATCTTTCTTAATGTGTGGAATACATCTAGACTGTGCTTCTAGAATGGTATTTTTTAACAATGACCACGCCTCTTGCACACTTTTCATCTTTGTAGCTGCTCCTTTCAGTTTTTTTCTATTTCTCTCATTTTATCAAAGTTTCCCTTTTGAAAGTTTAGCACGAGAGCCGTGGATTTGCTTACTGTCCCCCTTCCAGTCATTAATTCAAATTAGATCATATTATGATCTCTATTGCCAAGCGGCCCCACCACCGTTACCTCTCTCACCAAATCCTGTGCTCCACTGAGAATTAGATCTAAAATTGCTTCCCTCTCTCGTCGGTTCCTGAACCAATTGCTACATAAAACTGTCATTTATTCCTTCCAGGAACTTTATCTCTCTAGCATGTCCCAATGATACACTTACCCAGTCAATATTGGGGTAATTGAAGTCTCCCATTATTACCGCACTACCAATTTGGTTAGCTTCCTTAATTTCTCTTAGCATTTCACTGTCCGTCTCACCATCTTGACCAAGTGGACAGTAATATACTATTCACTATAGTCTTCCCTGACACACAAGGGATTTCTACCCATAAAGATTCGATTGTGCATTTAGTCTCATGCAAGATGTTTATCCTGTTGGACTCTATGCCACCCGGACATAAAGCGCCACATCGCCTTCCAGGTGCTTCTCTCTGTCATTGCAATATAATTTGTACCCTGGTATAGCACTGTCCCATTGGTTGTCCTCCTTCCACCATGTCTCTGAGATGCCAATTAAGTGTATGTCATCATTCACTGCTATACATTCTAATTCTCCCATCTTACTTCTTAGACTTCTGGCATTAGCATACAAATATTTCAAAGTAAGATTTTTTGTTTGTATTTTCATTCTGCCCTTTTTTTTTTTTTTTTTTTTTTTAGCTCAGGTGAGTTTTTAGTTACAGGCACTTGGACTACTTTTCCTATTATTGGAATCTCATTCTCGGGATGCCCTAATTCTAATGTATCATTAGTATCCTTTGATGATACCTCTCTCCAAACCATGCACTGCTGAGCAACTGTTGAGATCTCAGGAAATCACTGGGGGGCGAGTAGGAGACCAGCTGTAATAAGCCCTGTATGAATTGACCCATGAGCGGATGGGAAGAAATTGCAGTTCCATCCGCACCCCGATGGTATGCCCCAATGGCACTGAGGTAAACTCTCACTGAAGTGGCCTGCAAACCAGACTCAGAGAGGGACAACAGGTGGTCCGAGTGAGGGCAGGGAGCACGAAGGGGGATCCAGACTATGTCCCTCACACCAAGCTGAAAACCTTTTCTACTTTAAGTTGTAAGATCTTCTAGTGCAGCGCTTCTCAACCGGTGTGTCGCGACACTAGTGTGTCGCCAAACACCGCCAGGTGTGTCGCGTCTCCCGGTGTCCCACTACCCCGTTCTACTTTCCTTTTGCCTTTTTCCAGCACACGCGGGCCAATTGGAAGCCTTCGTTCTTCCTACCCCCATTACACAATGGGAAGCCTCCTTCATTCTGCCTGCCCCCGCACAGGCCAATCGGAAGCCTCCTCCCTACCAGTGGGAGTAGGAAGAAGGGAGGAAGCCTTTGATTGGCCGGTGAGGCAGGCAGGGAGGAATTTTGAACTCTGACGAAGCAAGATCGCGCAATGAAGAGGAAACCCAACCCCCGACGAAGCAAAGCCGCCATGGGAGCCCATTCCCATGGCGGCGAAGAGGAGACCTGACCCCGACAAAGCAAGGCCGCCACAGCCTGTGGCGGCGAAGAGGAAACCCGACCGAGGCCACCACGGGAGCCCATTCCCGCGGTGGCGAAAAAAGAAGGCCCGCCGGAGTAAAGCCGCGGCGGAACTGGAGCCCATCCCTGCAGCGAAGGAAGAAGAAGTTTTTGGTGAGAGCGGGTGCGTCTGTGCGTGGATGAGTGCCTGGGTGAGAGCGGGTGCGTCTGTGTGTGTGGATGAGTGCCTGGGTGAGAGCGGGTGCGTCTCTGTGTGTGAATGAGTGCCTGGGTGAGAGCGGGTGCGTCTGTGTGTGTGAATGAGTGCCTGGGTGAGAGCGGGTGCGTCTGTGTGTGTGAATGAGTGCCTGGGTGAGAGCGGGTGCGTCTGTGTGTGTGAATGAGTGCCTGGGTGAGAGCGGGTGCGTCTGTGTGTGTGAATGAGTGCCTGGGTGAGAGCGGGTGCGACTGTGTGCGTGAATGGGTGCCTGGGTGAGAGCCGGTGCGTCTGTGTGTGAATGGGTGCCTGGCTGAAAGCTGGTGTGAGTGGGTGTGAATGGGTGCCTGGGTGAGAGGTGGTGTGTGTGGGTGTGAATGGGTGCCTGGGTGAGAGCTGGTGTGTCTGTGTGTGAATGGGTGCCTGGTTGAGAACTGATGTGTCTGTGTGTGAATGGGTGCCTGGTTGAGAACTGATGTGTCTGTGTGTGAATGGGTGCCTGGGTGAGAGCTGGTGTGTCTGTGTATGAATGAGTGCCTGGTTGAGAACTGGTGTGAATGGGAGCCTGGGTGAGAACTGGTGTGAATGGGAGCCTGGGTGAGAACTGGTGTGTCTGTGTGTGAATGGGTGCCTGGGTGAGAGCTGGTGTCTCTGTGTGTGAATGGGTGCCTGAGTGAGAGCTGGTGTGTCTGTGTGTGAATGGGTGCCTGGTTAAGAGCTGGTGTGAATGGAAGCCTGGGTGAGAACTGGTGTGAATGGGTGCCTGGGTGAGAGCTGGTGTGTCTGTGTGTGAATGAGTGCCTGGGTGAGAGCTGGTGTGTCTGTGTGTGAATGGGTGCCTGGGTGAGAGCTGGTGTCTCTGTGTGTGAATGGGTGCCTGAGTGAGAGCTGGTGTGTCTGTGTGTGAATGGGTGCCTGAGTGAGAGCTGGTGTGTCTGTGTGTGAATGGGTGCCTGAGTGAGAGCTGGTGTGTCTGTGTGTGAATGGGTGCCTGGGTGAGAGCTGGTGTGAATGGAAGCCTGGGTGAGAACTGGTGTGAATGGGTGCCTGGGTGAGAGCTGGTGTGTCTGTGTGTGAATGAGTGCCTGGGTGAGAGCTGGTGTGTCTGTGTGTGAATGGGTGCCTGGTTGAGAGCTGGTGTGAATGGAAGCCTGGGTGAGAACTGGTGTGAATGGGTGCCTGGGTGAGAGCTGGTGTGTCTGTGTGTGAATGAGAGCCTGGGTGAGAGCTGGTGTGTGTGGGTGTGAATGGGTGCTTGGGTGAGAGGTGGTGTGTGTGGGTGTGAATGGGTGCTTGGGTGAGAGCTGGTGTGTGTGGGTGTGAATGGAAGCCTGGGTGAGAGCTGGTGTGGGTGTGAGAGCATTTGTGTGTGATTGAGAGCTTGTATATAAGAGACCATGAGTGTGATTGAGAGAGAGACTGGTCAGGGAGGTGAGAGAGACCGAGACTGTTCGTGGGGTCTAATTGGAGTTATGTGTGTGAGTGACTGGTTGTGGGCTCTAAGGAAGAGGACTGTGAGGACAGAGCTTCAGCAGCCCTTGCTGCTTCCTGTGAGTGCTATTGGCCTGGAAGGGAAAGGAGTAGGAGAGTTGCTGGAGAGGGTAAGAAAAGGTGGCTTTTTAAATTTATTTTTCTTGATTGCCATTTTAATTATTGGGTATTATGCGATGTCTGCTGTTTTGAAATATTTTATTGATATTTGGACATGTTTTAATAATTTTTATGAGTTTTTAATTGTTGGATATTCTGTTCAGCAGCTGTTTTGTAACATTTTTAGTAAAGCTTTACAATTATTTCTGTGTGGGGCGCTATAGCAGCTTGGCTTATTCTGTTTTCCCAATAGGAAATGTATTAGTGTTTAGGGCCTGGTTTAATAGTTGTATTCCTTAGATAGGGTTGTTACTGGTTGAGTGTGTTCCATAATACAGGTGTATCTTTGTGCGGGTTAGTTTGTGTGCATTATTGCAGATCCTGGGACTATGTTAGGTGCTATATTTCTCTTTCCATTTCTCTAGGTTTGCACTGCATGCAGAGTGGCTTTTTTGGTTTTCCATTCCAGTTTCTGTCTCCATATTTATAATGTGTGGTCTTTCTGTACTTGGTGAAGGTCAGTTCTGGGTGTGTGACAGAGGTGAGATATTTTACTAGCATGTAGGCTTTTGTATCAATCTTATTTGTTGTGTTTTCTCAATAGGATATGCATTAGTGGTAAATTACTGTCTTTTCATAAGAAGGGCTATTGTGCCTGGTAGTAAAGGGAGTTTGTTTTGCTTTTACTGAGATGTCATCAGAACCAGAATATCTTTTTTTGTATGGCGAGTTGTACAGGGTAATGCCCTAGATCTGCTCTGCACTCATTGCGGGGGGTTGAGGGGATTCCTGTGGATGCAGAGTGCATGTTTACATTTAGCCCCGTGACGGTCACATGCTCAGTGTGTCACGCATGTGAGAACCATCTGTCAGGTGTGTCCCGGCCAAAAAAAAGGTTGAGAACCACTGTTCTAGTGGATGGTTTTCTGGGCTCCAGGATAACTTGGGATACCCCCTCCAAAAGGCCGAGGGCCTGCACAGTCACCCGGTCAACATCCAAGCTATGAGAGCCAGGGCTTGTATGTTGGGCTGGCGGAGCCTGCCTTGGTCCTGGGTGATTATATCTGGACCTGTTCCCTATTGGATCGGAGGGCGCAAGGCCAGGTCCCGAATAGCTGGAAACCAGACCTGACGGGGCCAGTAGGGGGCGATATGAGAGGAAGGGGAGGGTAAGCATTCAGCAGCCTGTTGCCCTAGTGAATCGAAAAGGCATCCGCCATCGAACCGCTGCTCCTCCGACCTAGGAAGCAGAAGCGTTGTACTTTTCTGTTTTCCAGGGAGGCGAAGGGGTCTATGACCAGGGTCCCCCCGAAGCAAAAAAATCTGGTTCGCTATCTCTTTATTGAGGGACCATTCGGAAGGCCAGAATACTCGGCTCAAGGCATCTGTTAGGGCCTTGCCACCCCTGGGAGGTACACTAACCTGAGATTGATGCCATTGTTGATGGCCCATGACCAAATGTGGACCGCCTCGTGACAGAGGGTGAAGGACCCCGTTCCTCCCTGTTTGTCAGATACCACATGGCTACCTGACTGTCGATTTGCACAAGTACCACTTTGTTCAGGAGCTGCTCGCGGCACACCTGTAGGGCATACCGAATTGCTCACAGCTCCAAAAGGATGATTTGGAATTGCGATTCCTGTGCAGACCAAAGCCCCTAGGGTGTGGAGGGCCTGCAATATGTGCCCCCCACCCCATCTGGGATTCGTTGATGGTGAGGGTTACAAAAAGGGCATCCCAGCTCCAGATTTGAGATTGCTGCAACAGTTTCGTGATCAGAACATGAGCACGCATGGGTACTGGCCAGGTTCCTATGGCCCGGATTGGCCACTGTTGGAAACAGGATGCTGGGCTTGATGGACCCTTGGTCTGACCCAGTATGGCATGTTCTTAAGTTCTTACGAAGGTCCTGAGTAGCTTTGACACCACTGGGAATGCAACATCCACTGTTCTCTGCGCATTTGCAGCTGAGCCCGGGTGGGGGGGGGGCATGCACTTTCGCTGTCATGTGGCCCAACAAGCGAAGGAATTGGTGAGCCGAGACATGTGAGTGGTCTGAGATCTGTACAGCAAGAGCCGTGAGGGTCTCCGCCCTGCCTCAAGGCAGAAAAGCTAAAAACTAAGCAGGCAACACAGAATTTCAGTGAGAACAATTTTTTTTTATATATATATATATATATATATATATATATATATATATATATATATATATATATATATATATATATATATCCCATGAAGCCCTTACCCTTATGTATTCCAACCAATGTGTTCCATCCACATTGGACAGCCACCGGGCCTCATCAAGCGTTGGATACACTATTTCTTTAAGTTTGCGCAAGGACTCTCTCATCACATGGATGTTATGTATTTCCAGAAAGATCAGCTCAGCATTTGGGTACGCACTTTCACTTTCATAGCCTCCACCTTTTGCCTGCCATTAAAAAGCACAGTTATCTAATTAGAGAACTAATCTTTTCAACACACCTGAAACATGGCAGTAAACTGTAACAGTCTAAATACTGAAAAAAAACAAACCCCCCTTAAACCTGTAGCATTTGTGTGATTTATATTCCACCTTTCAGGAACTTCAACGTGAACCCACGTTCAGGGTTGTTCTCGTTTCCATTCCAGTCAAACTCAAAAAAACAGTCAGCACTGCAGGTACGTGACAGGAGACAAGAGTTGCCCGTGTGATTGTTTTTAAAAGAAATGCACCATTTTATTTCAACAGGGAAAAATGTTCTCTGACGATCTCTATATTCAAAGAAGAGTCTACTTGCTTTTGACATTTATATTAAATGTATCATTTACATTATGCTGAAATTCAAATTACTCAAACATATATGGATATATAATCCATAAAGTAACGAGCACACGATTAATGTTCCATAACAGACAACTCATTAAACTGATCACCTTGTTAGTGTCAGCAACACTGTTTTGTCTGGCATCAAAGATGATGAGTTTGTGGGACTGTGCGTTGGCATCCATTATTGTTTGCAAATACTTTTCATCCTCTTTGCAGCGTTTGTCATTCGGGCCCACTAAGGGCTGACTGCAGCGGGTGATGGTCGCCTGACTTTCTGGGTGGATCCAAGACAGAACCTGAAGAAAAGCACAAATTAAACTACTTTATAAATGTTAAATTTAAAAACGTTTTGAACCTCATGCTTACAAGTGTGTTTACAATCTCTTACACGCCTGAAGTGCTGTCCAGTCTTTCCTTCTAGCCCTTCAGCAAGATAAGTGTTATAGAGTTTTCACAAATATTTACTTAATAAAAGTTAAGACATGATAAAATGAATCTTTTAGGAGCCTGCCTTGAAAGGGAACAAACGTGTGTCACCAGGTCCTTCCTGCTCGGTTCATGCTATCAATAAAACACACACAGGGAAAGATCCAAAAGTAATCGTGCAATTGGGTTGACTAATTAGTGCATCCATTCTTCTTCTATGGAGGTAGTAAACATAACAAAAAGATGCTCTGTACTGGTTTACTATAGAAAGGATGGATGACAGGGAGGGCAATGAAAAAATTGGTTATTACCTGCTCATTTTCTTTCCAAAAGTCCTAGACCAGTCCAGATGCATGGATTTTTCTCCCCTACCAGCAAATAGGAAACGGAAAACAAAAGCTTCACTGTGCTCTTGGTACTTAAGCTACTGTACCACCTGTAGTCTCACAATAACTGTATAACAAGCGAAAATAATGACCCTCCTCCCTTCCTCTGAGCAGAGGATTCAGTGAAAAGAAGGAATAAATATCAGAAGCAAAAATCTATTAAATGTATTCTGTCAAAATAACGTACACTAGAAAGAGCAGTCTTTGGAAACCAAACATGGGATTCTGAACCGGTCTGATTGACTCAAGAAAAGAACATTAGCAAGTAAGATCCAATTTTGCCTTCATTATCATCCTCCAGACCAGGTCAGACGATTGGGATACACTCAAACCTTTCTAAACTGGGTGGGAACCTGAGAGACCTACTTGCAACATACTCACACCAATTATCTCCATGACTGGTGTGCAAACATCTAACTGGCAGTGCTTGGCAAAATGGTCACACGGCCACCCTACAGATCTCCTAAAGAGATCATCTGACTCTTGGTGTAAGACACCACTTGAGCCCTAGTGGAAAGGGCTTGAAGACCAATGGCACCTCTAGGCTCTGCCAAATGTAAACTGATGCGATCACCTCTTTAATCCATCTCACAATAGAAACCTTTGATGCTTCCTGCCCTTTATTAGGACCATTGATAATCTATCTCCAAAAGCTATTCATAACCTTTAAACATCAAGCATATGAATGTAATCCGCTTTGATGTACATTTTGAAGTGTCGAAAAGTGGAATATAAAAATCTAAATAAATAAATGAAGATCCCAATTCTATTCTGCCAAATGGCTTTGTGATCTCTTAAATGCCAGCAACTTGATTGGCTAAGATGAAATGTTGAAACCACCTTAGGCAAGAAGGCAAGCTCCATATAAATAGACAACCTATCCTCTGAAAACTAAGAACATAAGAACCTGTCATACTGGTCAGACCAAGGGTCCATCAAGCCCAGCATCCTGTTTCCAACAGTGGCCAATCCAGGCCGTAAGAACCTGGCAAGTACCCAAACACTAAGTCTATTCCATGTAACCATTGCTAATGGCAGTGGCTATTCTCTAAGTGAACTTAATTAATAGCAGGTAATGGACTTCTCCTCCAAGAACTTATCCAATCCTTTTTTAAACACAGCTATACTAACTGCACTAACCACATCCTCTGGCAACAAATTCCAGAGTTTAATTGTGCATTGAATGAAGAAAATGTTTCTCCGATTAGTTTTAAATGAGCCACATGCGAACTTCATGGAGTGCCCCCCAGTCCATTATCTGAAAGAGTAAATAACAGATTCACATCTACCCGTTCTAGACCTCTCATGATTTTAAACACCTCTATCATATCCCCCCTGAACCGTCTCTTCTCCAAGCTGAAAAGTCCTAACCTCTTTAGTCTTTCCTCATAGGGGAGCTGTTCCATTCCCCTTATCATTTTGGTCGCCCTTCTCTGTACCTTCTCCATCACAATTATATCTTTTTTGAGATGCGGTGACCAGAATTGTACACAGTATTCAAGGTGCGGTCTCACCATGGAGCGATACAGAGGCATTATGACATTTTCCCTTTTATTCACCATTCCCTTTCTAATAATTCCTAACATTCTGTTTGCTTTTTTGACTGCCGCAGCACACTGAGCCGATGATTTCAATGTGTTATCCACTATGATGTCTAGATCTCTTTCTTGGGTGGTAGCACCTAATATGGAACCTAACATTGTGTAACTATGGCATGGGTTATTTTTCCCTATATGCATCACCTTGCACTTATCCACATTAAATTTCATCTGCCATTTGGATGCCCAATTTTCCAGTCTCACAAGGTCTTCCTGCAATTTATCACAATCTGCTAGTGATTTAACTACTGTGAACAATTTTGTATCATCTGCAAATTTGATTACCTCATTCGTCGTATTTCTTTCCAGATCATTTATAAATATATTGAAAAGTAAGGGTCCCAGTACAGATCCCTGAGGCACTCCACTGCCCCTTCCACTGAGAAAATTGTCCATTTAATCCTACTCTTTGTTTCCTGTCTTTTAGCCAGTTTGTAATCCACGAAAGGACATCGCCACCTATCCCATGACTTTTTACTTTTATTTATTTATTTAGAAACTTTTATATACCGGCATTAGTGGGTACATCATACCGGTTCACATAATAACTGAAAGTTTGGAAAATACATTTCAACAGGGAGACAGTAACTGGGCAGGGGATAAAATAAATAGGCAGTAGGAAAGATAGTTAAAAAACAAGAAAGTCATAACCAGAGAATACAGTTTATAATTTACAATGATAGTCTCCTTAATATAAGGAGAGGGCAGACCCCTGAAGGGGGAACTGTGAGGGGAGATGGAGAAGGGTTATTCTGGGTAGGCATGGTTGAACAGGAGTGTTTTTAATTTCTTTTTGAATTTGATTGCACAGGGTTCAATGCGCATGTAGTCAGGTAGGGAGTTCCAAAGAGCTGGACCGGCAATAGAGATAGCACGGTCGCGGGTAGTGGAGAGATGAGCCATTTTCAGGGATTGGACATGTAGGGTGCCTTTGTTGGTAGATCTGGTGGCTCGGGTGGACAGGGGGGCAGTGAAAGGTAGGTCGAGCCAGTTGGAGTTGTGGGTGTGGATGGACTTGTGTATTATGGTCAACGTTTTGTAATGTATACGGGACAGGATGGGGAGCCAATGTAAGTCCTTAAGGATGGGGGTAATATGGTCGTGTTTGCGTGCGTTAGTAATGAGTCTTGCAGTAGCATTTTGCAGTAGTTGAAGGGGTTTTATTGAGGACAATGGGAGCCCTAATAGGAGCGCATTACAGTAATCTAGTTTGGAGGTGAGAGTGGCTTGAATCACTGTACGGAGGTCATGGGTGTAGAGCAGGGGTCTGAGTTTCTTTAGTACATTGAGCTTGAAGAAGCCCGCTTTAAGGATGGAATTGATGTGAGGTTTCATGCTAAGATTAGGATCAAGAAGGACTCCGAGGTCCCTAATGGACGGTTGGGCTGTGAGGAGGTTAAGTTTAGGGTCGTTAGGTGGGAGGTCGGGGGGATGTGAGGAGATGTAGAGGAGTTCCGTTTTGTTCGTGTTGAGTGCAAGCTGAAGGTTGGAGAGGAGTGCGTTGATGGCTGCAAGGCACTTTTCCCAGTGCTCCAGGGCGTCAGATATAGAGTTGTGAATGGGAATGATGATCTGTACATCATCAGCATAGAGATAGAATTTGAGTTTAAGGTCGGAGAGGAGGTGGCAGAGAGGGATGAGGTAGATATTGAAGAGGGTAGATGAAAGTGATGAACCTTGCGGGACTCCTTGTTGTAGGGGGTATGCGGCAGATAGGTTGTTTCTGATTTTAACAGAGAACTTTCTGTTAGAGAGATAGGATTTGAACCAGGCTAGAGCTATTCCTGAGATGCCGATGCTTTCTAGCCGTGTCAGGAGGTGGTGGTGGCTGATGGTGTCAAAGGCCGCTGAGATATCGAGAAGGGCGAGGAGGTAACTGTGACCTTGTCCCAGTCCTCTGAGAAGATAGTCAGAGAGGGAGAGCAGTAAGGATTCGGTATTAAAATGTTTTCCTAGAAGGATTCGGTATTAAAATGTTTTCCTAGAAGCCTCTCATGAGGAACTTTGTCAAACGCCTTCTGAAAATCCAAGTACACTACATCTACCGGTTCACCTTTATCCACGTTTATTAACCCTTTCAAAAAAGTGAAGCAGATTTGTGAGGCAAGACTTGCCTTGGGTAAAGCCATGCTGACTTTGTTCCATTAAGCCATGTCTTTCTATATGTTCGGTGATTTTGATGCTTAGAACACTTTCCACTATTTTTCCTGGCACTGAAGTCAGGCTAACCGGTCTGTAGTTTCCTGGATCGCCCCTGGAGCCCTTTTTAAATATTGGGGTTACATTAGCTATCCTCCAGTCTTCAGGTACAATGGATGATTTTAATGATAGGTTACAAATTTTTACTAATAGGTCTGAAATTTCATTTTTGAGTTCCTTCAGAACCCTGGGGTGTATATCATCCGGCCCAGTTGATTTACTACTCTTCAGTTTGTCAATGAGGCCTACCACATCTTCTAGGTTCACCGTTATTTGGTTCAGTCCTTCTGAATCATTACCCATGAAAACCTTCTCCATTACAGGTACCTCCCCAACATCCTCTTCAGTAAACACCGAAGCAAAGAAATCATTTCATCTTTCCGCGATGGCCTTATCTTCTCTAAGTGCCCCTTTAACCCCTCGATCATCTAACGGTCCAACTGATTCCCTCACAGGCTTTCTGCTTCAGATATATTTTAAAAAGTTTTTACTGTGAGTTTTTGCCTCTACGGCCAACTGAAGGAAAGAGTCCCTTCACAATGAGGCTTGCAGCTTAGAAATATGTACCACTGAACTTAGAGTAAGATCCTTCACAGAGGAGAGCCAATCAGGAGACTTACATAGAGCCTTCAAGACAAGATTGAGATTCCAAGGTGTTACCACTGGCCTAACAGGACGTAAATACTTTACATCCCTCAAAAAACAGGCCACATCTGGATTTGAAGCAACAAACCATGAACCTTACCCCTGTATCAGAATAATGCCACTACCTACACCTTCAGAGAGTTCAAGGATAAACCTTGCTGCAGTTCCTTCTGCAAGAAAAAAAAAAAAAAAAAAAGGAGTGTATCTGGAATGGAAGCCTGAAAAGGGTAAAGATCAGACTCCTGACACCAAGACTCAAACACCATCCATATGTGCAAATACACTACAGATATAAACTCTTTCTGGCTTGCAACAAGGTGGTAATGACCACTTCCGAATAATCTTTAACTCAACCTTCTCCTCTCACAAGCCAGGCCAAGAGGCAAAAGTGATCTGCTAACCAATGAACTGCTACATTCCATCTATCTCCCAATGATATCTTCCACGCCACCCAACGCATGTCCTGTGCACAACAGACAATGACTGTTAGCACTCCAGGGCTCTGAGTAAACTGAGCCACTGGCAGAGGCCATAGAGGTGAACATGGCAATGTGAGAGTAAGGAATGGAGGAAGAAAGGAAGAATAAGAATGGGGAAGAGAAGAGGGGTGAAAGACTGGAAGAGTAAAGGCAATTGAGAAAGAATGAAAAACTACAGTGAGAAGAGGAAAGGGAGTGAGATAAAAAGTGACAACTGAAAAAAAAAAAAATCAAAGTGAAAAAGCTGAACTGGAAAAAGAAAGCAGAGTTGCTTACTTGTAACAGGTGTTCTCTGAGGACCACAGGATGTTAGTCCTCCCATATAGGCGACATCATCCCAGATACAGAAACCTTGTGTCAAGGTTTCTAGAACTTTGACTTGGCACACTAAGCATACCCAGCATGCCCTATACCAGTCATAACATAGAATTATAGCTATATAAATGAAATTTAGAAGAAACCCATCACTACGGGTTGCGGGCGAGTTTCGTGAGGACTAACATCCTGCTGTCCTCTGAGAACAACTGTTACAGGTAAGCAACTCTGCCTTCTCTAAGGACAAACAGGATGGTAGTCTTCACACATTGGTGAATCCCTAGCTACAGGCTGCTCCCAAACACAAAAGGGGACCAACAGACACCCAACCCGGAACAGCCACAACAGTGCTGTTGATAAGAGAGGGGGAAGACAGCCTGAACAAAAACAACAGACCCTAGACAGGGAGAGCTGGGTTCTACACCTCAAACAGATTCCAAAGGACAGGCTGACCAAACAGACTGTCGCTTCGGCCATCCCTATTCGGACACGTTACAGACTTGCAGATCTCCCCCATTGGAACTGCTTGCAAGTGGGCCACCAACACTGCCTTAGCTCTGACAGAACGAGCCTTGACATGACCCCAAGATGCAGTCTCACCTGGGCATAACAGAAGGAGATGTAATCTTCTGGCCAACTGGATAGTGTGTTTGGCAATGGTCCAACCTATTTCTATCAAAATAAATACAATTTTGCATGGACTGTCTATGGGATTCTGTCCCCTTCAGATCGAAGGATAAAACTCACTTACAGTCGAAACTGTACAATGCTTGCTCACCTTGGTGCGAATGGAGCCTGGGAAAAAATGTTGGCAGGATGAAGGGCTGGTTAAGATGGAAGTCCGACATAACCTAAGGCAGGAACTTTGGATGTGTAAGCAAGACCACCCTGTCATGATAAAACTTAGTGGAAGTTGGATAAATCACTAAGGCCTGGAGCTCGCTGACACTGCGCACTGAGGTGACCACTTCCAAAAATATGACCTTCTGGGGTAGATACTTCAGGTCACAGGTACGCAGCAGTTCAAAAGGAGCTTTCATCAGCTGAGCTAATACCACGTGTTGAGGTCCCAAGACATAGCTGGAGGCTTTAGGAGTGGCTTCAATTGAAGCAGGCCCTGCATGAAACACACAACTATAGGTTGTACAGAGATGGGCATACCATCTAAACCATGGTGGTATGGGCCAATCGCACTGAGATGTACTCTAACAGATTTGGTTTTTTAAGCCAGCTTTCAATAGGTGTAGAAGATAAGCAAGCAGTTTTTGTGTGGGGCAGGAGAATGGATCTAGGTTCTTCTGCTCACATTACACAGAAAATCTCCTTCACTTCAGTCCATAGGACATTCTAGTGGAAGGCTTTCTAGAAGCCACCAGGACCCAAGACACATCCTCAGAGATCGCATGGTGGCAGAATTAACCTCTCAAATTCCAGGCTGAGAGTGACAGGGCCTGGAGACTGGTATAGCGCAACCTGCCTCGATCTTGCGTGATGAGATCTAGGGAAGTCCCCAGACTGATTGGTCTCCGGATGGACAAATCCCACAGGAGTGGGGCTATAAGGATCATAATCCCCTTGTCCTCATGAAGCTAAGAGAGTCTTTGTCACTAAGGAAATCGGAGGAAACGTGTATAGAAGACCCTTGCCCCAATGAAGGGCAAGGGCGTCCGAGGCTGGTTTGCCGTCTGACCTATACAGAGAGCAGAACAGAGGCATCTTTCTGTTACAAGGGTATGCGAATAGATCTACGTCCGGGCTACCCCAGAGGTGGAAAATCCAATTTGCTACCCCCTGGTCCAGGGACCGTTCATGGGCTCTAAAGCCACGACTCAGTCTGTCCACTACCACCTTCTCTGTCCAGGCCAGGTACATGGCCCTGAGCACAATCCCACAGGACAAGACCTATGAGCAGATCTGGACCGCTTCCTGACACAGGAGGTACGATCCCATATCTCCCTGCTTGTTGACATATGCTACCTGGTTGTCGGTTTGGATCAGGACAACTTTCTGGGTAGCTGATCTCTGAAAGCCAATAGCATGTACCTGATTGCTGAAGTTCCAGGAAGTTGATTTGACAACAGCGTTCCTGAGCAGACCAGAGACCCTGGATGCTGAGCCCATTAACATGAGCTCAAAAGCCCAGGATGGATGCTTCTGTGGTTAGGACAATTTGGATAGGAGGACTTTGAAAAGAGAACCCTCTTTCCAGATTTGAAAGTACTTGCCACTAGAACTATGAGTCCTGGGGAGATGGGGTGACTAGATGCAATCCTGAAGATTCTGCATGGCCTGGCACCACTGCGACCACAGGTTCCATTGGGCTACACACGTGTAATTTTGCCAAAGGAGTGACATGGACGGTTGCGGCCAAATGGCTCAACAGCTTCAACATGGGCCAGGATGATACCTGTTGGCTTTGCTGAATCTCTACCCCGATGGCCTATTGACGAGGCAGGAAGGCCTTGGCCTGAGTCGTGTCTAACAGGGCTCCTATGAAGTCCAATTGAGGTGTCAGGCCAAGATGGGACTTTGGGTAATTGATGACAAACCATAGTAACTCCAACACCTGGATGGTCAAGTGCATGGACCTGTCGGCCCCTACCTGAGATGTGTTCTTGACTAACCAATCATCCAGATAGGGGAAACATGTACCCCCCAGCCTGCAGAGGTGTGCCGCCACCAGAATCAGGCATTTTGATGCTAGCCCAAACCACAACACCCGGTACTGGAGGTACTGTTTCCCCACCACAAATCAGAGATACTTCCTGTGACTGGGGAAGATCTTGATGTGAATGTATGCGTCCTTTAGACTGAGGGAGCACAGTCAGTACCCTTTTTGAAAAAAGGGGAATAAAGTTGCCCAGGGAAACTTTTTTTTTAGAAATTTGTTCAAGGCCCTTAGGTCTAGGATGGGACAGAGTCCCCTGACTCTGGAATACAAACCTTTTCCATTGGAAAGAAATCAGAAGAACTAGGGGTCACGATTTGAAACTTCAGGGAGGAAGAACCAATGTCAGGAAATATTTCTTCACAGAGAGGGTGGTGGATGCCTAGAATGCCCTTCTGGAGGAAGTGGTGAAATCTAAAACTGTGAAGGAATTTAAAGGGGCATGGGATAAACACTGTGGATCCCTAAAGGCTAGAGGATGGGAATGAATGAAAAGAGGCATGGGGGTAGCTTGCTGGAATGATGGTTATCAGATAAGCCTTCATATGGTTAATGCAACTCCAACGGAAAGGGGAAATGTGGAAGAGAGGATTTACATTCAGACGACAACCAACAAGGACATTGAACTGTACAGTCTGGGAAAACAAGCATAGGGGTAACTTGCTTGATGCAGCAGTTACTACCCTAAATGTGGAAAAAAGAGGAATTAGATTCAGACAACATTCAACATGGCATTGAACTGTACAGTCTGGATAAACAAGCATAGGGGTAAACTTGCTTGATGCGGCGGTTACTACCTTTAAGCAATAAGCCTGATACTTCACTTTTAATGCAACTCTAATATTACTCTCTGCTTCAACGGCAGGGGGGTGGCGGGAAATTGGACTTAAACAGTAACCAAAAAGAGCCCTGACCTTGGTGGTCTATGAAACTGGTAATTATGAGAGCTTGCTGGGCAGACTGGATGGGCCGTTTGGTCTTTTTCTGCTGTCATTTCTATGTTTCTATGACTCCATCCCATCCTACCTGGAGTAGAATCCCCATCCTCTTTGCCCTGGTGAGACAGGCTCGACTACTCTGATCATTAAAAGGGAAGAAAGCTCCGCTAGCAGTACCTCCTGATGTCCTACTGGCCCCCAAAACGGGCATGAAGGGCAATTTGGTGGGAAACCCAATAGATTAAATTGGTACCCTTGATGGACAATGTAAAGAGCCCACTGGTCAGAGGTTACACAGGTCCACCTGTTTGCGAAGAACCGCAACTTGCCCCGGACTGGATGGTCCAATGTCCCCGGGTATGGGCGACTGGCCTACGCTCCCTATGACTCAGTCAAAAAGCTTTCCCTGGGGCCTAGGGACTCTCTGCTGCCTGGGTCGGCCACGGGATCCCTGATGCTATTGAAGGGAGCGAAGGCACGGAAGATAGTACTTCATCTGGGTAAAGAAAAAGACTTCCTCTGTCCAGTTCTCGCTGACCTCCTAGAAGAGGAGGATGGGTCCGGAGTGCTGGGGGAGAGTTGTTGGAGTCATTCATGTACCTCTGGTCAGATATCAAAGGCCTGCAGCCATGCAATTCTGAGGTTGCTGATTCCCACTGCAGAGACCTTTGATGCCATCTCAAAAACATTGTAGGTCGCTCAGACCTTATGTTTCCCGCACTCCAAGGACTTATGCACTAGCGACATGAGGATGTCCTGCTACTGTTGAGGTAACTGCTACTAGATGTCCCGTGAGCACTGGCTCACATAGAGCTGATTGGAAGCAATGTGGGCAATGAGCAAGGCCCCCTGAAAGACTTTCTTTCCAAGAGCATCCATCGTTCTGTGGTCCTTCCCTGGGGACGCAGACAATGAGTCAGAGAATGCTCGACTTTCTTGAGAGTGGATTTGACCACCACAGACTGGTGAGGTAGCTGATGCTAGTCAAATCTGGCAGCCTTCTGCACGAAGTAGACCCCGTCAGCCTTCTTGTTAACAGGAGGCACTGTAAGCAGATTATCACATTCTCAGCAGCCGCTCCTTAAGGATATAGGGGAATGGGACCTCCATGATCTTCTTAGGAGGCTCCACAAACTGGAGGATCTCAAGCATTTTGTGTCTGGCATCCTTCTCAGTCAGTAACTGAAATAAGATGGCTTCTGCCATCACCCTCACAAACCTGCGAAGGTTAAGTCCTCAGGTAGAGACCTCCTTCACTCTTCTGGAGAAGGGATGGGAGACCCTCAGATGCCTCGGAGGGCTCTGAGATATCATCCCCCTAGGAGTTAAATAGACCCTCATCCTCACTGTAAGCCACATGGGATGGGGCCCTAGGTGCTTGGCCTTTGTCCAGAGGTGCAGGCACTGGCAAAGCTGGGCAGGAGGCTACAGGCCTTGGCGTCTCTGCTGGACTGGGTAGAGCTTCGTCCTCGGAAGAACCAGCAATGTTGGGCACCGATGCTGTCCAGGTAACCAACACTATCTGGGTCGGTAATGCACTGATGAGCGCATTGAGCTTCTCTACCAGCGCTTCCAGGATGGATGATACTGGCTCCGGTGCGTCGGGGCCACAGGACCGATGCTCTGCAGCACCCATTCCACCACCAGCTGGACTTGCCACTCTAGCTCTTCCTCGAATGTTGCCGATGCCAACACAGATTGGGAGGAAGGAAGGGTGGCCAGATCCTCTTCGGACCCGCAAGGTGAATTGGTGACTGGCATCAGGGCTGGAGGAGACCTTTGCGGACCCCCGGCACTGATTGTGGACTGGCACTCCTCGCTGCGGGGTCGCTTCAGGGGCATCGCGGCATAAGCTGGTGCATTCCCATGCCTGGCACCGTACATCAACGGGAACCGGTTCCACTTCTTCGGCTTTTCTCAATGCTTGGCTTGGTCCTTCCCCAGTGCTGAGGTCAACAATAAGGAACCTGATGTCGTCGGCCTGGAGAAGATCTACGGTGGTCGGTCTCCAGTACCCCCATCCGCCGACAGCACCAATGGAACCGGTCTCGCCAATGTCGATGGCAAGGTGTCCATCGATGCTGATGGCTCGGTCTTCTTCGACCCAAAGAGCTGTTTCAACTTGTCGATCTGAAGACTATATCCCTTCAAGTCATCTGTGCGCATAAGCGGCAACCCCAGAAGTCATGCAATGCCCCCAGGCAGAGGACACATATCTCATAGAGGTCTGTAATGGAGATAATCCTCAGGCACAGAGGGCAATGCCGGAAAACTGGACTTTGCCATGACGGAACAAAATAAAAAGGTATGTAAAATCAAAAATTGATGCCATCAAGGCATTGCCGCCACAGGGGAATCGACCATGAAAGGAAACTTACCAGAAGCATTGAAAACCCTGACTAGGAACAGTACAGGGAAGCACAGAGAGGGAACCCTGGGTCAAAAACAATGACGAAAAAACCCATGGAAAGTGAGAAAAAAAAGAACATTTCCAAAAAAGGCCAGAAAACCAAACAGGCCGATCCAATAAATCTGCTCAGAAAACAGGCACTCAGTATTGCCACAATATTAAGTTAGAGGAAGTAAAGAAAAACAGCATTTTCTGCTTTTCTTTACACTTTTTGGGCTGCTCTGAGCAGGCGTTAATTTTTGAGGGTGAACATTTTTTTTTGCATCGGGGGAGAACAGCTAATAGCCTAATCAATATGAATTTGCATGTGATGAGCACTATTAGCTTTGCAGGAGGTTGGACGCACGGTTTGGATGCACTAATCCCCTTAATAGCATGCGTTCAAGACCAGTGTCCAACTATGGGTTAAACGGTGTGCTCGACTGAACGCAGTGTTTGCAGCGGCCTGCTAATGATATCACTCGCACCGTGATGCTTACAGCTCCGTGGGAAAAAAAGACTGGAGGGAGACCCCACGTGGATGCACGGTATAGGGCATGTTCAATGTTTTCTGTGTCGGGACGCCATCTGATGATGTCACCCATGTGTGAGAACTACCATTCTGCTTGTCCTCGGAGAAAACATTCAGATTACAGGTTAAAGAAATATTGCTTTAAACAGCATTTACAAAATAAGATTTTCTATAAAAGTTTGTTGGAGAATCACAACAGAATTTTGAAGTTTTAGCTACAGAATTTTGACCCTTGCTGCAGGAATTTGGGTGCCTTGCCTATAGCCCTCTAACCCCTTCTGCTGTGAACAGCAGGATCACAGCACAGAGGAGATTAGATTTACTTGGAAAACTTTCAGCAGAATTCTAAACCACAAACAATATTCTATCCAAAGGATCCTAATAAAAAGCAAATCTGAATGTCCCGTGTTGGAAGTAAGGTCATTACTTACTGGAACTCTGCCTTTTGCTCTAAAAGCAGCCACCTTTGAAAGGTCGTCATCTTTTACGCTAGTTGGTATAACAAAGACAGCAGGATACGTATCACAAAGCTCATAGTTGCTATTGATTTTAGTTATTTTCCAGCTCTCATTGGGCAAACCCTAAACAAACAGTAAAAAAAAAAAAGAAAAAAAGGGTTAGGTTAAGCCATCACAACCATTGGAAAATCTATGCTGAGGTACTGACAAGAGATGACGCACTGTGGTTTTGATGCAACAAAAAGCTGTTACCCTACAGACTAAAATTAAGAGGGGGAATTTTCAACAGTGTGTGCAAGTCAACATATACATGTACAAGTTTGGCATAAAAGTTATTCCTGTATTTTATACACTGTGTGGTGGCATCTCTGCCTGGAAAGGATTCGCATGGGTTTCAGTACGCCCGCATTTTTTAATGCAGGGAGCCGCCTACTTTATAATATTCCATGCATACATTTTACATGCAAACTAATTGTTAACGTGCATGTATTCCCGCAGTTTATGCATGGAGACATATTTTAGAAACTAGTCACATAGGCTGCTTATGAAAATACCTGTGGACATATTTTTAATCAGGGTGTTGACACCAGTTCAGAGACAACCCCCAGCCACTTAACCCAGACCTCCCATCCAAACACTATAGCCAAAAGAGAAGTGGGATTTAATGCCCACGATCGCACATAAATTTGGTAATGTATGCATGTCTATTACTTACAAAATACTAACTTATGGCAAACTACTTAACTTTGATCAAGAACACCCCAAACCCAAGCACCCCTTTTTTTTTTCATTTACATGCTCACCACTTGTATGTGCATATTTCAGGCTTTTATAAAATACTACGTGCATGCTAGTTTTACAGGAGCAATTTCCAATGTTACGCACTGAAACCTTTTGAAAGTTACCTGGGCAATTTTCAAAAAAGAGCATCCACAGTAAGTGTCCTACCCCACAGCAATTGGCTTTTTAAGAACCGCCTACCCGATATGCAGGTAAACTTGTGTGGTTACTAACTGGCTGCACACATGTTCACCCAGACTGAACCAAAGGCATTCCTGGGGACAGAGCTGGGAGTCAAAATGTATGCACGGAAATTATCAAAAACTTTCTGCGACCTAAACAGCAGCTGTCAATGTGTGCAACTAGATTTGGGGGGAGAATTTTCCAAGGGGACTTGTGTCGTCAAGTCTGCTTTAGGTGTACCTTATTCAACCATTTGCTGGCTAATTTATGCACAAGGTTACAAAATTCTCCCTTCAAAGTAAATCTGACACCATATACAAATGCAAGGTCAATTTTCAAAGTGCCCACTTTGCTGCAGTCTTTGCCCCCATATTCAACAGAAAAATACATGCGTATTTTCGCTTTGAAAATTGCCTATGGACAAAGTACCAGCAGAGATTTGCACCTCCTCCTTTTTGTGGATACTTTCTTCCAGCCAAAACTATGTGCAGAGTTTGGAAAATCCAAAACTACGAGGACAGATTTCTCTCTCAACTTAACCCCATCCTGGGAACATCTCCACTAGAGTGAAGGTAAAACTACACTCTAGTGCTTTATAGGGAGATGCATCAAGCCACGGTAGGGCTATAATGCACGTTAAACACTGTATATCATTCGATATAGCCCCATCGAGGCAATATTGCACGATATCCGTGATATTTTGAATAACCTGGTCCACATTCCCGCCCTTTTACAATGAGCTGCTTTGAATGGGATTTGCATGCATGAATTTTGCAAATCCATGCAAAGCAACTAATGAGGCTCCCGCATTAGATTTAGATTAAAAGGGCCAACACAACAAAAAATTTTTTTTTAAGTAAGCATAAGTAAAAAATGGGCAGGGTTCAAACCACATCCCCTCCTCAACCTGGGGGCCTCCACTCGAGGTGGCCCCAACACCCAAACCATTAACTACCTGTACACGATGACAGAGCTGCCCTCCCGCATCCCAATCAAAAGGTAAAAAAAACTGATGCCATAATGCACTCCCCACCCTCCTTTTTCCATCAAAACCAAGTCTCACATGTCCCCCCCTACAACCCCCTCCCCGATCTGAAAACCCAACTCTGTCTCGTGTGCCACCCCTCCTTCCCCCCCAGACCATCCAAGTAAGAAAAATCGTTGGGTTCAAATGCGACCCTCCCCCCCAAAATAAAACTCCCCTTCTACCCCCCATTACCTCAAATTGAAGAAAAAATGCATAAGGAAGGACCCAGGGTGCCCCTGGCCTGGGGCAAGGTTCAGGCACCAGACCTCAGCCACGTGGCTCTGACTGGTGGCCCTGGGCTGAGGAGGGGGGGGGGGGGGGTCTGGTTTGACTTTTTGTACTTTTACCCTACCTAGTTTGTTGTGTTGAGTCGGTCCTTTGACGCGAGGACAGCCCTGTGCTTTGGGAGCCGCCATCGCACAAAGAAAGGCCAAGGCCGTGGGTGTTTTGTCACGAGACAAAAATGCAGCAATACAGCCTCAATGGGGTTTTTGTTTTTTTACGAGATGCCCACTAATCACAGCTTAATCCACCTCCCTGCGATACTGGGGCCCCTCCCGTGGAGGAGAAAAAAAAAAAAAAAAAAATCACAGCTTAGTGCATCCAGGCCGTAAGCAGGTAAAACGCTTTTTACCTGCGGAAATCCCTTTGAAAATTGCCCTCTTTAATAGTAGTTTTGTGGGTCCAGAATAAATTGATATAAAACCAAAACTTGAAAACCTTGAATACTATATGATAGTGCATGTGTGGAAAATGTGACCAAGTTTCAGAATATTTTTAAGAGTATAATATAAGCTTCTTGCATAAACTTATTTAAATAAGAAATCTAGAAAGACAGAAGTTTACCATTCACAATTGTGAGGCCATAGGCCAGCCCTATTACTATTTTGTTTCTCCCCTACAATCTCTGCTGCTTCCACTCCACAGGCAGCATTGCCTGGATGGCACCGGTACGCTTTGCTGGGTTCCCTCCTTCGTGGGTCTGAGCGTCCTCCCCTCCCATCATGGACAGGTCATCTGAATTCGTATTTCTCCTGTGGGCAGCTTGGGGCCCATTTTTTGGTCACTGTAATAGCTCATCATGCCATTGTTTGAGCCTCAGGAAATCTGATATTTTTCTCTAGGAGCTGGAGATTTGTCATTTTGAAAACAGTGGAATGTAAGTCGATTTGGTTGGCTCCTGGGTTTTACATCTTTCAGGCGTATGAGGCACTGGTTCCAAAGAAAGTTCAGACAATGTATCAGGATAAACCTCCTTCCCTTTGCTTAACCAAGAGCTAAGAGAAATGAAAAGAGAATAGAAAATTGGAGAAGACTTGGAGTGAATCTGAACTAGATGTGGATAAAATGGCTTTCCTAGCTTAAACTACAAGGAAGCCATTATGGCCTCTAAATGAATAGAATAATTCGCAGCAAAGGATTGGTTTCTCCTCCATCACAACTGTTATCTGCTTCATATTGTTCTATTGTAATAACTTTCCCATCATTTTTGTTGATAAAGTTAAAATAAAATCCATAAATTTACTAATGAATCTTATCCGTTAAGTACTGTCTGTAATACTAATGGAGTTTCTTCCTTAATTTTATGGGAAGAGTTTACTCCATTGCCCTCAGTAGACTTTGATCTTTTCTTCTTAGTGCAGCTAGGGCTACTACTAGTGTTTTAGATCCATGTTCATCTTTACTGGTTAAGAAGGCTGGAGAAGTGCTTGAAAAGTATAGCTTTTGTTTTTAATTTGATTATTGATTTCATTGATTTACTTTTGGGTACTCTTTCTGAAGATGTTTTGTTTTTTTTTATCTTTAAGTAAGAACTGATTAGGCATCTCTTGAAGAAGTCTTCTTTGGCTCCCTCTAAGGTAGATGATTATTAGCCAGTTGCTAACCTTTCATTTTTGTCCAATATGGTGGAATGAGTAGTCTTGGGAAAGATGAAGGATTTTTTTTGACCAGTCATTGCTTAGATCTTTGTCGGTCCTCTTTTCGCTGGTTCGTAGTACAGAAACTACTCTGATTGCCTTAATGGATGATGTTTGGCTGACACCTGATAGAGGAAAGCCCTCCCTGCTAGTTCTGTTGGACCGGACAGCAGCTTCCAACATTGTTGACCAAGAGGGCTTATTGTTTAGGCTCATGGACATCAGTGTCAGAGCAAGGGTTCTGGCTTGGTTTAGGTCATTCTTAAGAGGTAGAACTCAGTCAATAGTCTGCCAGGAGAGTCCCAGCCTTTAGAATATAGGGAGTCCCACAAAGAGCTATTTTGTCTCCTACTCTTTTTAATCTATAATCGTCTGGTCTTTGAGATCATTAGGGATTTTGGCTTTAAGACTTGGCATTATGCTGATGATTTACAAATATATTGTTCTGTGGAGAGTTCTCCAGCTGAATTGGTTATGACCATGACTGAGTTCTTGTCACAAATCTCAGCTTGATATAGTTCTTATTTGATTTTTAATTGTATATTTGTTGCACGCTGCTTAGAGCTTTAGATGGGCGATATACAAACCTAAATTTGTAGCATACAGTGTGCAGCACAGTGGACCTAATTTGGATTATACTGGATTAGTGCAATATGAACTCTAGTGTACCAGAGACCCAAGGTGCATTTATTTCTTAGATCTAGTTTAAAGCAGCAGTCCAATAACGTTTCTAACAAAATTGTTCCCCTTGAAGCATATCTTGCTATAGGATAGTTTTACATCTATCCAGTTGTCAGAAAGGTAAAAGCTGAATAATCTTTGTCTAAAATGGACTGCTGAAAATCCAGAACAGATTGTTCTGGTTCATTACCAACATCATCATATCAATCCGATATAGGATACTTAACATGTAGCATCCGCCCAGGGCATAACTATCAAATCCTTTTTCCAATGCCCAGGGTCTCAAAACTACCTAAAAGTTTTCTTTGAATATTTAATACATTCTTAAGTGATGGAATGATATTTTTAAACTATCAAAGCTGCTGGTACAACAATAGTCATTAAGGATTTATACATTTCCATTTCTATTTGAGCAAAGGCACAAAACTAAGCATTTGAAACAATGAAAAGAATACAGAACAATAATTTTGTTTTTGCCAAATGGAATCAAAGAGATCTATATTTTAAGAAAGACAGAGGAAACAGCATCCAAAAGAGAGGGTATGGCTGGCCAAGATTATATTCTGCCCACTATCAAAAGACAAAGACATGGGGATAGCATAAGAGATAATGGTAAAATGAACATTTGCTTTACTGTTCTGAAAGATCATTGACTTAAGAGTTTTTTCTTTCTTTTTTTGCAGGAGGTTTAATCCTTTTGCTTTGACAATGGTTTTATCATCATCACATCCCCAATGGGTTGGGTAGCAGGGCATTAACCCACGATATTGTACAGGTTGTCAATCTCACAAAAAAAGAAAACAAGAACGAACCATCTTCAGCTAACAGGTCAAACTCCGTGCTTGTATTTTAGCCAAAAAGAAGCCAAGAAGATTGTGAGACTGAATTGTTTAAAAGAAATCAAAATTAGAAGGATGGAGGGTTTTCAGTTCTTTGCAGGAAAAGCCACACACACACACACGTACTTACAGTTTGTAAGAATATCATTCAATTGCCACTTAAGAAAGATTGTTCGATAATGAGCTACAAAATAATGGACCGTATGTCCAATTTAAGATGCCTTTTTTTAAAAGAAATCTGGTTACACTTTTGAAGGATTAGGTTACAGGCTGTACTACCATTTACTACAATGTCAAATGTAGACCGTAACAGAGAAAGCTAATCTAAATATCTAATTTCTGAAAGCAAAATTGTATCTAGATAGTTCAGTAGCTGTTCTATTCCTCACTTTCCCCAGATCTTATAGAAGCTTCTTGTATGAGCGAGATTAAAGCAGATGTACCCTGCATCATTTTTCAGTCCCAAAGTACATTATGCAGAGCAACTCTCGCTAACATTTGTCACAAGCAAATGACAGTAATGGATTTTCCCAGCTGCATTGTTAAACAAGATTATATTGAATGTTCTTCAGCCTTTTGTCTCCTCACTGCTTCCACGGTTGCTCTACGCCCAAGCACTGCCCTGCCCTATTACAATGGCAACAGATGAGCCTTGTGTGCTCACCTGAATGAAGTGAACAGACTGCATGCTCTCAGTGCCATAAGGAATTCCTCAACATGGCAAACCAGGTCTGATCAATTCAATATATGATCACTAAACCTCTCTGGAATCGAGTCTGAAGGTGGAGATCCTCTTGTGAAGCACTGTGCATTTACAATAGGGCTGCATATATCTGGGGAACCTAAACAGGACTAAAATCACTGGCAAACAGGATAAAATTCAAGACATCATGAACTTACGACAAACTTGATCAAATTTGCAAGCTCATTTCTGAACTGGCTTGCACAAGCAAACTGAAACAAACATTTTTTTTTTGTTTTCAGAATGAGTTCAATTAAGCTTAAGTTAATTTATGTACAAATACATAAATCTTTCACACATGCTATTCCGAGAGAAAAGTGCAGCACAGTATGAGCTTGAACTGTGCTCCCTAACATTTCTATATTCCTATGAAAAATGGATACTAAACTGCCAGTAAATATGATAAAATTAATCAGCACTGGATCAATACAGTAATTTCTATATTACCAATTGTTTTTGGACCAGGCAACTTACTCCCACTCTTTGGGCTAACATGCGCCATTAGCCACTTCTTGACATTTATGACAGATTGGCCCATCTAAGGAACCTTGGCCATCATCTGTATTACCCGAGGTTTTCTTCTCCTAGTTTTAATCTCACTCCCCCCCTCCCTCTTCCTGCAACAATATCCTGGCTGGAAGGTATGGGTTGTGATTTCTTCTCGAACAAGTGTGCTCTTGATACAGCCGGTAACGCTGATTCATAAAGCCATATATGGCAATAATAATGAATGGCTGAATGCAGCCTTGCATATCCATACTCCTTCTCGTAATCTACGGTCTTTAGGCAAGGCTTTGCTTTTTGTTCCTTCAGTAAAATCAGCTCACCTCAATGCAGTAAGGGAAAGGGCTCTTTCGATAGCTGGCCCTAAATTGTGGAATTCCCTCCCGCTTGAGCTACGATTAGAGGAAAATATTCAGTTTTTCAAGAAGCACCTAAAAACATGGCTGTACACGCAAGCATTTACTATAACAGATTGATTCCAACAGATTTTCTGGGAACTAAAATACTAAAATACAACTGCTAGATTTTATTTTATTTTATTTTTAACCCTATTACTAGTTTGAAGATTGAATGAATGTATGTATTTTATTATTTTTTTAATCGATTATAGTATAATTTAATGTTATTATTTATAGGGTTTTATTTTAATTTCTAATTTAGTTTTATCATTTATAATATTTTATTTGTTTTAAGACTTGTCGTTAAAGACAGTCAGTTGTTTGATTGTAAACCGACTTGAAGTGTATACAATATGTTCGGTATATAAAAATGTTTAAATAAATAAATAAATAAATAAATAAATAAAGCAATGGTGGAGACTCCCTTTCAGGGGTTCGGCAACGCCATTCCCACCAGACCAAAAAGTAGCAGCCCGGAGTGAACACGGACCTCCCAGAAACAGGGCCAGCTACTAAATGCAAACTTTTAATCTGACCACAAATGACATCCAAGAAATTCTAAAATAGCATAAGCATTATTGCAAAAACTAGAGCTAGTAAGTAACACGGTAAATGATGGTGGAAGACGTAGTCATTAGAAAGAGTGGGGCGGGGGGGGGGGGGGGGGAGGAAGCCACAGGAACCATGGACCCTCCAAAATTCGGCCCGCCACCTGCAATGATTGCTCCCTCTTCCCCTGCTCCTAAATTTCCATTGGCTTCCCTATAAGCTGAAAAGTACAAGAGAGTAAAACCTCCTCTGGCTAGAGAGCTGCAGGAGCAGGCAAGAGAGTGAGACCTCTGGCTAGAGTGTGTCGCGATTAGTCAAGCTTTGCTTTGACTTGCTTGATTCATTGTTAGGTATCCAAAGCAGGCAATGTAGAGATTAGTATTTAATAGTATATATTTAGCATGTCTGAAATGTATCACCGCTGTGCAAGAGGATGTTAAATGTCAGAAGTCTGGGGATAGGATGAAAGAGGACGTAGGGTTAAAAGTTACAGTGGAAAGATGTTCTGACAAGCTTAGCAAGGCAAATATAAAAATATGCCAAAAAGTAATTATGTATGCTTGTTTAAAATAAGAAGGAAGAAATAGAAAAATACAGGTCAAGATGACCTAGGAATGGTGAGATGTGTGATTCATGCCGATTTTTAAGAGTATAAGAGAAAACAATGCGGAGGTCAATTTTAGAATTCTCCGATGAGACGTGTCAAGTCAGAGAGAGTATCTTGGTATGTGCATATAAAAAAAAAATTGATAATTGGAAAAGGTAGGGGGGGATCTAACACTTGGCAAAACGCAATTTGAGTCTTGGTGTGATCAAGCGGACACATTGAGAAAAGCTATTTCGCAGGTTTATAATTACCTTAATAAGGACCCCAAGGTTAAACCAGCCTATCAGCAGGCTTGGGAGAAAGACTTGCAAAAACCCCTATCGAAAGAAACCTGGGATCAGATATTCTCTTGCACGAAGACAGGTCTCCCTTATTCACAGTTGCTCGAGAACCGGTATAAAGTATTATTACGCTGGTATTACACACCATCTAGATTACATAGGTTCAAGTCAACTTATGATAACAGATGTTGGAAGGGATGTGGGGAAGAGGGTACATTCTATCACATGTGGTGGACCTGTCCCTATTTGGTAAACGTCTGGGATGATGTGGCTATCCTTCTCAGAGCAGTTCTGGGGATCGAGTTAGTCCTCAAGCCAGAGCAAGTGTGATTGAATCTTCCGTTTGATCTGTCTAAGATACAGGACAAACTGGTTCATTATATCTTGTCGGCTGCGAAATGCCAGATTGCCCTGGAATGGAGAATGCCTGGGCCTATAGCTTTTGGGAAAATTCACAACAGGCTGCAGACCCTCAGTTTATTGCATGACAGTGTTAGTAATTTTCGAGCATGTGAAGTAGCCTCAGCTCGGAAGGTGTGGCAACCATATAGAGATTGGCAAGCCCGACAGCGACCATCGGAATCCACGCTCCCATAATATTCTTACCGCAGTTTTCAGACTTTTAGTATTTCAGGCTTCCCACCTACATAGCCTATACCTCATCTTTACACGCATATGGGGGGATGGGAGGGAGGGGGGGGAGGGGTACTTAAAGACAAGTGTGTTGGTGGACAAAGGACCACTGGATGGGCGATAGCTTGTTTTGATGACATACCTATGTTGTATCTTGTTTGCTTGTATTTGACAAAGTTGTATTTTCAATGCACACTTCTAATAAAAATTTTCAATTATAAAAAAAAAAAAAAAAAAAAAATTGATAATACTTATTTCAGCCAACTTGGTAAGATCATTCTTTCATCTAGGTTAGGAAAAGGCCCAGGGATCTAATAATTTTATTTTAGTATCAACAAGTGCTCTGCTTGCTGGTCCATCCCTCTCCCTCCTCAGAACAGGCTCTGCTGATTCAGTTTCTCCCCTCTCCAACCCCCACCCTGGATAATCTGATGACATCAGATGAGCTCTCTCTGCTGGAAGAAAAGCAAACCCCAGTCAGCAGAAAAAAAAAAAAAGCAGGAGCTGCAACTTTATCATCTCCTTATGACAGGCTGACAGCAGCAGAAAACCAGAAGACAAGGTGAGGGCTAAGTATCTTTTGTTTCTTTTACTGCCGAGCTGCTGGGAGTCAGGGGAAGTTCTCGGCCCTGCTAGACAGGCCTCCGTGTGAGCTGGCTGGGCTGATCTCAGAGAAGAACAGTGTAGTGGGCCATGGAGAGAGTAAATGCAGTCAGTGAGTGCCTCCTGAGGAGGGAGGAGGAAGAGTAAAAATGGATACTGCAGACTGGGTAAGGGCTGGCAACAAGGTCAGGAACTTTACATAATGATGCTGTAGTGACCTTCGTAGCCAGTCCAGAGGGGATATTTCGCAAAGGGGGTTCTTTTCAAAAGGATTTAAGTTTCAGTCTATTGCGTTTTCATTTTAATCACATTAACAACATAGCGAACCCTGGTGTACACTTCCCAGAGTCCGCCATAAGAACTAGTACAATATAAAACACGATATCAGAGCCAAATAACCCCCCCGACCCGGCGCGCATCAGAGAACATTTAGTGTATGAGCGTCACCCGCTTGGAAACACTATAGTCATTTAGAATTTGGCTTCTCGTCCTCGGCGGGAGGGACTGCAGGTAGGTATCCCAGGTCAGCAGAAACATTTGTCTTTTTTCCATCAAGTCCAAAGTTTCCATATATTTTTCACTGATGCACACAGCATGTATCTGATTCCTCAGATGTGTCATACTAGGAGGGTCCCTCCCCAAGCCAGCTTTGCAGGATTGTTCGCTTAGCTAACACGAGCACTTTACGGATCCAAAGTCACACGTATGGACGTCTAGGCGCTACCCTACTTAGTTGGCCAAAAAGAAGCACCTCTGCCGTCAGAGGGAGGGAAAAGCCGTTAGCTTGTGAACATAAGCGACCAGTGCCCGCCAGTAGCCTTGAATGTTAGGGCACTGCCAAAATTGGTGCCCCAAAGTTCCAGCTGCTTCCTTACATTTCACACAATGATTGGATTGGACCTTGCCCTTTGAATACACTTGCTTTTGCGGGCAGTGGTAGCGTATCAGGAATTTGTAGTGGATTTCCACGAAGAGCAATATTGGTAGTGGTAGTGTCTCAGCGGCAAATCCATAGCTAGTTCTGCAAACTATTTACTCAGTATTTTAGCATCGTCCAGATTTGTATGGAGCTTAGAGAGAGCAGCATAATAATACGAGGGGGAATGCCGCGAGGGGTCCGCAACAAAAACCTCAGTAAGCGTTCCTCTCTGTGCCGATCCCCAATCCCTCACAGGTAGAGACTGAATGTAATGGCGGGTCTGCAAATAAGTAAGAGTCTCTGCTGCTCACTCCATAGGCCTCCTGCAATGCGGCAAAGGATCGAATAATACCATCTTCATCTAGAAATTGGGCTATCCATCGTATTCCTCTCTGGGACCACTGACTAAACACCCTTTGGGTAGAGCCCGGTGTCAACGCCTGGTTGCCTAGCAAGGGGAGAAACTGAGAAATACGCAAATCTAATCCCAACAGTCGACAAAACTGATGCCAAGCGTGGCGTATGGGGATTAAGAGGGGGCTATGTCAAGCTGGGTGGGGACAAATGTAAGTGGAGAATGCAATAAAGAACCCAATTCATTAGTGGCAAAAAGCAGGCACTCCGTAAACATAGGAGTGTAGTATTGCGTCCCCAACAACCAGTCAGCCACATGCCGCAAGTTTCAAGCAAGACTAGCATTTCAAGTCCGCCAATTCCAACCTGCTCTTTTCCCATTTACGCATGAGCCTCACGAGTGCTATCCGTGGTTTGCCCCCTTTCCAAAAGTATTTGCGTACCAGTGTTTCTAGGGGGCACACGTCTTTGCGCTTGAAATGACAGGGGATGATTTGAAATATGTACACCCATTCGGGCAGGATCATCATCTGAAATAAATTCACCTTCCCAGCAAGGGACAATGGGAAATCTCGCCAGCTACACAGTAACTTATCAGTTTGGGCCATAAGTCTTTGTATATTTACTGGGCTCAGCTGATGTAAGTCTCTGTGAAGGACAATCCCCAAATAGACAAAGGAGTCCCATCACATTGGAAACTCCCCCTCCCAGGTTTCTTTTACTATGTCATCCGTGGGCAATGCTTCACACTTATTCAAATTTAACTAAAAACCTGCGAGTGCCCCATATCGCACAAACTCCCCTAAGGGCTGCTGGAAGCGAGGAGGCAGGACGGATAATGTGTAGCAAAATGTCGTCTGCAAACACTGCTAGTTTAAAGTTGTGGGATGGATGAGCGTGAAACGGCACACCCGCTATTTGTGAGTTGTGTCTAATGTGCTGCAAAAGGGGCTCCAGAGCCAAAATATATAGTAGGGGAGAGAGGGGGCATCCCTGTCGTGTACCCCGACCTAAGACAATATCCACGGACTGAAAGCCATTTACCTTTATGAATGCCTGCGGGTCAGCGTAAAGCACACGGCGGATTTGGATGAAAAATCCCTCAATCCCAAAGGCCTGGAGAGTTTGGAACATAAAACCCCAATCTAAGCAGTCAAACGCCTTTTCAGCGTCTAGGCTTACCAGAAGGGAAGACTCTTGTAGCCACTGGGTCCACTCAATAGAAGCCAATATTAAACGAATATTCTTGATCGCATATCTACCGCTCAAAGCAGCCCACTTGGTCCTCCCCCAATAGAGCAGGGACTAGTCTAGACAACCTCTTTGCCATAATCCTTGCCAGCAATTTGATGTCAAAATCTATTAATGAGATGGGTCGTTAAGAGGCTAGATCCTGTGGGTCCTTGCCTGGTTTGGGTATCACAATGATAGCTGCTCTATTCGGCGTGAGTGGAAATTGGCCCAACTCACTTAGCTTAGTGTACAAGTTTGTTAGAGGGGTCCCCACCTTTGCACTTAATTTGTAAAATTCAGATGGCAAGCCATCCGGCCCTGGAGACTTCATCACGGAAGCCTCCTTTATCCCAACCAAAATCTCATTCATCAGTATGGGCTGGTTTAGCAGAGCAAGCTGTGCCTCAGACACTCTGGGGAGGCCTATCTCCCTGAGATACGCTTGAGCTGCCTCTGGGCTCCCCCCTTCCACTGTGTAAAGATAATACCTATGGTGCAGTTCCGTAATCTCGGGTCCAGGAGTACGCACGGTCATGACATATTTCGCGCCCGCCCACTGCTTAGTTAACATAGCTAGCGACCTGCCCGCTTTATTCCCGTGTTGGTAGAACCTACATTTATAATACATAAGGGATTTCTTAGCCCGCTGATGTAAAAGTTCATCGAGGGACACTTGTGTTGCCCAATATTGTGCCTTAGTGGCTGGATCAGGGAGCTTCTCAAATTGTTATCTATCCTTAATCAATTGCTTCTCTAGATTTAGAATGGCGGCCGTAGTCACTTTCCATTTGGTTATTACATATGCAATTATATCCCCCCTTAGGACCGTTTTGGCAGTTTCCCAATAGAGCACCGGGGTGTCTCTATGCTCCTGGTTAGCAGCCGCAAACTTCATCCCACTTTTGCCCAATGTAGTCCCTAAATGCCCTTTCCGTGTAAAGATATCTGGGGAATTGCCACATGTTACGCATACCCGGGGGGTGGTAGCCTTCCAGGTCCACCCATATGGGAGCATGATCCAATATCACTTGTTGTCCAATAGCTGCTGCGGATGTTTTAGGAACGGTGACCTGGTCCACTAAGATATAATCCAATCGTGAGTGAGTGTCGTGGGCCCTCGAGGAGTGGGTTCAAGGCCTGCCATGCGTCTATTACATTAAGAGTATCGTATAAGTAGCCCATGCCCTTCCTGCCGCCGTGTGACGTAGACTCTCGACCGTGGGAGTGATCTAGTGTGGAATCTAGAACACAATTAAAGTCTCCCCCCACAATTAGTTCCGCGGAGCTGTAGGGCAATAGCATCTGCATTAATGCTTTAAAAAACTGTGGGCTATACACATTAGGGGCATAGACAGTACATAAAGTGAGTTGTCTCCCATACAGTCTACCCTCAACTAACAAGTATCTTCCCTCCAGGTCCACAATTACCTTGGATTCCTGAAAGGGGACTGCCTTACCGACTAATATCGCCACTCCCGCCTTACGCATGCCCGATGGGGCAGCAAACTCCTTCTTTACCCATTGGCGACACAGCTTCTGGTGCTCATATGCATCTAAATGCGTTTCCTGTAACATAACTATGTGCGCTTTCCAATGCTGTAGCGCTTGGAGGATTTGACATTCATGGAGCCAGCGGACCTCAGCCTGGGCCGCTGTTCCCTAGGTATAGTGGGCCGCTCCTTATAGCAAGCCTCAAGTATCAACACATACTTTCCCCTGTGCGCGCAGTCACCCCCTCCACTCCCTATCCCCAACCTCGTGCCCTCTCCCTTCCCCCGTCCCCCCTTCCCCCAAACCATTCTGAACTGGCCCGCAATCGGGCAGGAAGTCAACATGATCCACATGGCAGGGTCCTACTCCTCATTAGTGTAACTAAGTTCGCCTCCCTGTTTGTCCTCAGATCAACATGTCTCAATTCTGCGCTCACTTGGTGCATCAGTACCATCAGCCCAATGGCCGTCGCAAAGTCAACAAAGAACTAAGTTAAACTCAAGGTACCGGCCAGATCAGGCCGGTAGTAAACAGAACCAGTCTCCTTATGGTGCCATTAGCTTCCACTTATTTATATCCATAGCCTCGTGTCCAGTAGTTGGCTATCCCCAAGGCCTTCAGCGGGCATCTACCGGTGATGTGGTACCAGCTTCTGTTTCCTTCAGCTTGGGGTGAAGGAAAGCTTCTGCCTCCTCTGCCGTGGCGAAGAAATGCACTGTGTTATTATAGAACAACTTCAAACGCGCAGGGAATTGCAGGGTGAATTTTAGTTGGTGGCAAACTAAAAGGGAGCAAACACCAGCAAAGGCCCTATGCTTCACTGCCACCACAGCAGAGTAGTCCGCAAAAAGCAAAATCTTTTGCCTTTCGTATTTGAGGTTACGTTGCTGTCGGAACTGTGAGAGCAGTAGTTCCTTGTGCCGAAAATTGAGAACCTTGGCTATCACAGGTCTAGCTGGATTGTGCCCGGTCATTTTTAAACCCAAGCGGTGAGCTCTTTCTATTTGCACCATTGTTACAGCACAGCGCGGAGGTCTCTGTCCGAAATAGTTTCTGGGAGGCCGATCAATCTTATGTTGTTGCGCCATGAGCGATTCTCCAGATCTTCGAACTTGGCATCCGTTTTCCCAAGCGAAGCTTTGAGCGTCTCCAATTCAGTCGCCATTTCTTGAAGGTGATCCTCTGTCGTACTAATCCGTGTTTCCGTCTGTTAGGCGTCCAAAAGGATTTAATGCATAAAACTGGGTTTTACATGTGTAAATGCACTTTACCCATGTAAGTAGGCTTTTGAAAATTGCTACATTATATGCCATTGAACTGTCCATAGGTTATACACACGAAAGTGCACTTTACGCATGTAAATGGCTTTTGAAAATTGCTGAAATGGTATGTTACATTTAGACATGAAAGTCCTTTGAAAATTACCTTTATTTAAAATATTTATATCCCATGCCCGCCACATGAACAGCAGTGTGTCACAGCATCTGAGAACATGTGTGTGTCTGTGTCAGAGTGTGTAAGAGTGGGTATCAGTATCAGAGTGTCTCAGAAAGTGTGTGTGAGAGAATGCGAGCTGTCAGTTTCTGAGCAGCAACCGAGTGTGAGTGTGAGTTACCACTCTTTTCCTGCCAATCTTAGGCTCACCAGCTATGTTGACATCACTATGCAACATGGTTTTCGCTACTTTTTTCCCAATCCGGAGACCTTTCACAGAGGATCTAGTGACTTTCTTCAAGTAGGAGTTGGCAACAATTCATAGGCATTGGACAGGATAAGCCACCCAGACCCTAGCTTGTCCAACTTTATCTCAAGGCAGGCCATCCCTGCTTGCAGACAGAAAGATGTCCCTAGTGGCTTTCCAGCATCAAGTATTTTATTGGTAGGTCTGGGAATAAATAATTCTAATCTATGTTATGCAAATAATGTACATAAGAATAGACAGAGCTTGATTACCTCCCCCCCAAACCAAAAAAGCATTCCACTGCCCCTGGTGGAAAAGGAATAATTGGATGACCCAATCTGCCCAGTTTTATTCTTCTTTGGTTCTCTACCATTTTGGACATATGAATTCCCAAATGAAAACCAACACCAGCTACCACCCTCCACCCAGATCTTTTAACTGACAAACCTGTTTCTACCACTGCCCTCTAAATCTGTCCCAAGCATATCCAAATTCTGTTATAGTCCTAGCCTCCATCAACTCTTTGATGCTTAAAAGTCTCACACTTACTCCAATGCCCAGAGCCTCTCGCATGCCTTACCACCAGGCTTTGTAACAATCCAAACAGCTTCCAAAACTAGCAAAGCTGTTGTCTGAATATTCAGCCACCCCCGTTCTTGTCTAAATTAGGGTTGTAAGCATGGCCACTTTGTGCGAGTTACCTCCACCTTCTTGGATGCCACGGTCAGGGGGTATTTAGTGCCCACAAAATTACTAGGATCAAAAGATGGCGCTCTCAGCAGTAGCCATACTATTGTTGTTAGGACTGTAACCAAGGTTGCTCCACGAAGGTTCCACGTATTCTCCCCTCTTTGACACTCTAAAACATCACACGATTATACAAAAAACGCTCAAGTCCTCTCTGTCATTTCTTCTCCCAAGCATGCTTCACATTCTGTCAAGATTGTAGGTGCTACTAGTAATCTAAATCCGGAAGTTCATTTTTCAATAAAATCTGGAATGCACATTGTAACTTACCTGCCTTTTATATTCTGCTATTGGATCATATACTTTCCATCCATTGACAGGAAATTTTTCTTTATAACTGAATGCAAACAGTGGCTTTAAAAAAAAAATACATATTACAAAAAAAAGATATTAGCTTTCATTTTCTGCTACTGTACTGTTCTTCCACAACATTAACATAAAAAAGTTAAAAAGTACAAAATAATACTTATGTACTAAGCGCTTTACATGTACAAGGAGACTAGTATGGAACAGCTCTGAAGAAAAACCAGACAAGCAAAAATATAACACACACAAATGAACAGCGACAGCTGGGTGCCTAGTTTTTAAATAAGAAACATGTCTCTGTCCCCCAATAAACTCCAGATGGTGAGATCTTAAGAAGCAGCCACCTTCCACATGAAGCCTCATCAGAACATTTCTGGTAGCTTTTGGTTCCTTAGTGCTTGGCTGGCCTGGGCAGCCCAGTGGGCTTCAGCAAGCCTCTCCTGTCAAGCAGACTTAACAGGACCCAGGAAGAGTTATAGATCTGCTGGGAAGAAGAGGCATTCCTTACATTCTATCTTTCATTATTTTCAATGTTAAAAGATGTGTTTTACATTTAAAAGATAAGACTAGAACTGTGTAAGTCTTTACATAAGGATACTAAACTATACACCTGCAATGGATCAATTAATCAGATCTGACTTTCACGGCAGCTACTATGAACAAAGAATGGTATTGTTGTGTTAATTCTACATAGCTAAGTGAACTAAGGATCATCAAACAAGTTGGTTTAATTTATCTGTGATAAGCTTTTGAGAGAGATTTCTTAGTTACAATGTATCAATGTGGTAAAACAGAGGTGGGGCAGGGCATGGAAATGACTTTAAGATGTTAGTAATAGAAAGAAGTGCAAAATAGTCCAATAAAGCAGAGTTGCTTACCTGTAACAGGTGTTCTCAGAGGACAGCAGGATGTTAATCTTCATACATGGGTGACATCATTGGAGTCCAGCATGGAACTTTGATCTCAAAAAATCTAGAACTTTCAATATTCCCTACTGAGCATGTGCAGCTATAGTCATCCCCCTGCCCCCTAGACAGAGTCCCAATACATGGAGCAACCAACTCCCTGGGGAAGCGGGTGGGTTTTGTGAGGACTAACATCCTGCTGTCCTCAGAGAACACCTGTTACAGGTAAGCAACTCTGCTTTCTCCAAGGACAAGCAGGATGGTAGTCCTCACACGTGGGTGAATCCCAAACTACACCGTGCTGAAAGCACCATTTCTCTCCCTTTTTCCTGTGAGGCAGCTGACCCACAAAGGGATCTAGGCGGGAAGAGTTGGGTTCTACAAAGAGAAAACCATAGAAAAGACTAAGACACAAAATCCCAATGCGTAACAGAGGCACCTAAGGCAGGGGAGGGATGCGAGCACCAGCAAGAAACAAACTCTGCATAACGGAAAATATTACAAGCAAGGTTTCAGATCAGTAAACCCTGACAGTAGGTCTAGAACTTCCTGGATACAGGAAAAACGTAACAAGAGAAGGACTCTTGGATGAAAACCGCACAGTTTCCTTAAGTTTCAAGACAACTGAAAAACCAACTGGGCCCAAGAACTCCCCAGAAAGAACTGTGGTCCACTGACATCCGAAAGACAGAATGTCTCTGCAGAAATGTGCCCATGTTTGGCTAATAGGCATAAGGGGCAGAAAACCCAAGCAACGTCTGGAAGAAATCAGCAACAATGGCAGGGTCTGTGACAGACTCTATGGGCCAAAGCACCAGACATAGCTGATCCTGCAGGACAGCATCAAGAGTTTCAGGGGATGCAAAACCCCCAAGCAGGGAGATATGTTAGGCCTGAAGCTCACCCACATTGAACCCTGCCAGGGGCAGGGCTATCCATCCTATCTACAGGATAGTTCAGGTGAGCAGGAAGACCCTTTGGGCAACCTAGTGAAGTGAGAAAAGCTAAAGGCAGTATTGGCCAGAGCTTGGCGAAAATATAGGGGAAAAAAAGTGATGTATCTTTCCCTGCAGATATACACTACGATATACCACAAATGCCTTAGCTTTTCTTCTCCTCCCCGTGACATTCCAACTGGAAGCTGGAAGAAGCGAAGTACACGAGGAGGCAGACTGCTGGACTGGCGGGGTAAGCACAAGTCGCTAGGCTGTAAAACTCAACCCTATGCGACTAATTCACTGCCCATTGCAGTAGGGAGTTACCTGAGATAGTGTCCTCAGTCTGCTTGGAACAGCTGAAGCTGAGAGCAAATTCCACAGGGAAGAAATCCAGAAACACTCCACTAAGAGACAGGAAGCCAGGGTGCCACAAGTGCAAGCCACTATCGAACAGGATTTCTTCACTGGCCTGGAAGCCCTAAGGGTACCAGAACAGGGCAAGGGTGATCTCAGAACAGACTGCCCCAAACCTGGCTTAGGTATTAATACCTCAGTCTTGGTATCATATACCTCCCCCAAGGAAGCACTCAGTCCAGTAAATGGAACAATCGTGACATGAACCAGGACTCCCCTGTCCGCAGACAGAGTTAGCCCTAAAATGGGGAAGTACAGTTTGCAAGCGATTGCAACCAAAGAGCAGCACCTTTGTTGCAGGGTCCCTTGACCCCCAACTGCCTCAGCCATGGATATGGCAATAGGTTGAATGGCATGCTCACCAATTAGATGGATTAGATCCCGGCAGGTGAGAATGACTGGCAATAATGGTCCTTATTTAAAAAAAAAAAAAAAACCCAAAGAAAACACCCACTGAGCTCAGCAGGTATCAAAGGAGAATCCTGGACGAAAGAAACCCCTAATCTTCACGGGGAGCTATTCTGGAAGGGCTCTCATGCGAAATAGACCTACTGTGCCTTAGGTTGATCTAAGGAGAGCGCTACAACTCAAATGGCTCTCGAATCCCACAAGGAACCGAGAGTGACCATCAGTCAGAAGCAGTGACATGCCTTCGCTGGGAAACTGAGAACGAGGGACACTCCTTGCAGAGTTGGACAACCAGGCATCCAGAGGGGAACCCATAAGAGTTGCCCTGGAACCCAGTCGAATTCCCCCTTCCTGAAGGGACAGGAAAGTAACTGTAATCAAGGCCTCCCAATCCCAAAAAACTGTTCAACTCTCCACTTGAGAGTTGAGACACAACATTGATCACTGAGGTTCAGAAGTGACCAATCTGTCACTGGCAGCCACACTCAGATGGGGGAAGGCCATTATAGTAAATCAATGAAGGTGCCCCAGCAAAAATGGTCAGATGACTGCCGCTGCCGTCCCCCAGCCTACAAGGACATGCACAGATTAAAAAAAAAAATCGAAGCTCCGGTTCAGTGATAAACCTGCCAGGAACAGGGCCACTGGAGAATACAATCCTCTGCTGTAAAAGCATGCTGACTAGTTTTCATACACGATATCCCATCCCATGGATATCCCACTCACCGTGCTTGTGGGTAGAATCCCATGGCACAGCAAGGGATTCTACCCTAGAGTTGGTGGCTATGTGCTGCCAAAAGGCAAATCACAGAGTGTGTGATGACGCCATCCTCGCCAGTATTCCCCAGCACTTTGTGGTGCAGAATTGACGCGACAATGGCAGAACCCTGGCATGGCTGAGAACTGCACAGACAGGGAGAATGACGCCTGCCATCATCAAAGGCGCTTGGAATAGATGCTTTGCCATACCCAACCGTGCATACTGCGCTCCACTGTCACAGAAACTCCCAGTGGAGTGTATAGGAACAGTGTGTCGACGGCTTTCCCAGTATCACTGGGGCACTGGGTGGCATTCTATGGCATTGCCCCCTCCAGTACCTGATAATGCACCAAGAGGCTGGACAAAGCCCTTGAACTGCATCAGGAATGGATCACCGCCGCTTTTCTCATGGAACATCAGCAGCAAAGTCCATGGCAATCGATAGTGTCCATGGTGCTCTGTGGTTATGTCCTGCGGCATCCGACCATAACCACTGGTGCCCAGAGTGGTGGCTGTGCCCGCAAAGCCATAGTGCTTTCGCGCTCACTAACGATGGATCACATCAAGAGCACTAAACAATGCTGCACCCAGGGTTTTGACAGTGCTTGACCGAATCTTGATCAGTTTGATGGTATACAGCGCCATCCCAGGCACCACAGGTGCCCACCAATAGAGACCCCAGTGCCTGAAGGCATCGATGGACCAGCAGTACCAAGGATGCCAGGGGCCCCTGTAGGCATAGGCTCTGTAGCCCCGACACGCCCCATCAGTGCCCAGAGGAACCAATAGCTGCCAGAGCCATCGACTGCTCCCCTTGGCTCACCTATCCGTCCAAGGACGTTGATGCTGAGAGTTCAATGGCGTCCCTGGTCATCGGCTATAGCTGATGATAGCCTCACTAGCGCTCATTAACATCAATGGTGCACAAATCCAGGCGGGGCCTCCAATGCCCCTGATCCCAGCAGCTCAGGGCCCTTGAGATCATTATCCATGGTGCCCCATAGCTGTAGGCTAGTGATGGGACAGCACAATGCCCCTCAGTGCTCCATCGGGACACAGGACAACTGCCCCTGGGTGCCTCAGCATACCAGGATGCCTTGAGTAAATAACGACCTCAGCACTCGATCTGTTCAAAGCCAAAATCCCTGTTGCTTGATGAGAACTCTCAAGAGCCCCAGCAGACGGCTTCAGGGTCGACCAGGGCACTCAATGGCAATCCTAGTGCCTTGTTGGTGGTGCTTAACATTGTCGACTCCCGATGGTTTCCAAGGTGGCATCGAGGGAGTCAATGGTATCGGGGAAGCTCCACACCACGATGGCATGGAGGCTGTCGCGGTGCATGACCTCGGGGATGGCCACTCATGCATCTCGACGGGATCGAGGGCATGGATGGAAGCAAGGCATCGACGCACTAGAGATCAGTGTCACTAGTCCGCCACCTCGAGGTCCACAGATGCCTATGGCACAGAACCCTTTATGGCATCGAGAGCGGTCATGTACCCTGATAGCATCAAGGGCACTCTGGCACCTCGACAACGTCAAGGGTGACCATGACGCACAATGGCATTTCTGATCCCAGACATCGATGCATCAGATCAATAGTGTGCTGGTCACGATGGGCACGACAACAGTTACTGGACATGGCACCAAAGGTGCAGCAGCAAGCTGCTTGCCCAGGCTCCTGCTCACCCTCTCACAAGAAGATTGAACTGCCATCACCGGCAAGCAAGAGGGGAGGCTACATCATCCAAGGCTGCTGCCCATGGAGACTAGTTCCTTTGAATGTGGGGAGGATGAGATCTTCACCCCACGGGACCATGTGGTCCTTCATCTCTGCACTGTATGAACCTCCATAGATACCGATCAATGAAACGACATGGAACTCCTGTCCAGATAGAACTCAGATGAGTCCCCAGGTTCAGCGGCCTAAAGGATCACCCACGGACTGCATTCTGTCAGTCCTGCCAGTACCAGACAAAAGGTACAAAACAAGACAGAGAAAGGAGAAGACACAATTCAAATAGGTAGAGACAGCGTAGCAATAATACAGTGCACTGCAAAAATTTTAAAAAATTACATGATCATATACCAATATCTGAATTTCTACTTACCAGACTGTGAGAAAGGGGAAATGCATATTTGGTGAGATTTTCAAATATCTCCAGCTTGCTCTGCTCTTCCTGTCTGTAGGCCAGCCGCAAATTTCTCATATCCTGTCATACAATCAGCCACATTCATTTTCCAGCAGTGGTTATACAATTACCAGATCAATGCTTTCTAGGTTCTGTTAGTAACATCCTAAGACTGTGTTTTTCCATAGCGTATCTACATACCATTTTCATGAATAAAATTAATCCTCACTATGGGCCCGATACAGTAAAACAAACCTCGTCTTAGCTCAAATTTTCTCACTCCGTTGACAAGCAGGGTTGAATTAGCCCTTAGGGATGGATATTTGTTAGGCCATTCCTTTCATGAGTACACACGTACCTCACGGATGTATGGCACGTGCTAAAAGCAGGCGTCACTTTGTGCGTGCCGGCCGGCAGCCCCGCTCCGTGTTCCGGTCCTGGGGGCTGGTCCGGAGGCCGCAGCCACGCCCCCGGAACACCCCCGGCCCGAAACCACGCCCGCGTCACTGCCCCCGAAACGCCGCGTCACTCCGGCCACGCCCCCGACACACCCCTTTTCGAAAGCCCCAGGACTTACGCGCGCCGGCGGCCTATGCAAAATAGGTGCGCCAGCGCGCGAGTGCCCTGCACACGTAAATCCAGAAGGATTTACGCGCGCAGGGCTTTCAAAATCCACCCCACAGTGAATTTCTAGGGAAATTCTGCTCAAAATTTAAAATTCTGCAACTTTAAGTAATAACTTTTTTCTGTATTAATTTAAAATGTAATTACTTAAAGACTGTCATGTAAATTGTGTTATTTTGACCAATATAAAGTTTGCAGAATTTTCAGTTTTTATGCGCAGAATTCCCCCAGGAGTAATGTGTGTGTGTGAAGGTGCACATATACCAGGAATGGCCAACTCCGGTCTTCAGGATATCCATAGTGAATATGCAGGAGATAGATCTGCATACAATGGAGGCCCAGCTTTCCTTTTGCTGCAGGAAGCTGCAAGCTGCACAGTGGTTTCCACAGATTTTGGAGTCACTCAAAACACTGCAGCACGCACCATGCTGCCACAGCAGAAGAAAGTCTGTGCTGCAGGCAGCTCAAAGACCCCACTGGGCTCCGCACTTAACATAAGACTTCCTGAAACTCCTACGCCCTTGTTATAAAACTTTTGAAACAGCAGAACTACCCGCTCACAACAATATGAAAATTTGCAGGATATAAAAGGCCCATAATTTCTACAGCAAGCCCACATTAAAAGAAAACATAACCCCTACATTAAAAAGAGCAAAAAAGGATAGCTGCGTCCTCTTTCTTGCTTTTGCCCTACCAATGGGTACTTTTAAAGCGGTATTCAATCATGAGCCCTGACCAAGAAAACAAATAAAACTGTTTTCTAATGTATATGCCACTTTGACAATTCTCTGATTCATTTAGGCTTACCCTGTTTTAATTCTGTTTGACACAATTTTAATTCTGTGGCCAGTAAGTATAAGGCACTGCTGTATTAACCCTAAAATAAATTAGCTGCAATTTAGGATTGATCCACGGCAAGTTTTATAGGCATCCATTCTGGGGGACAGAAGTATAGAATGTAAATTCAGTACTCTAGGCTTTTTATTAAAAATGTATTTTCTAAATCAGCCAGTTTCTGCATATATTTAACTTTTTTTTAAAAAAAAAAAGGTTTGTATTCCACATCGTCCATCACTTAGTTCAGCATGGATCATAAAATACAAACATACATTTCTAAATAAGTGCAAAAGCAGAAAAAAAGTCAAGCTCTTTACCTTGCAAACTATTTCAATGCCGGAGGAATTGTCACCATGACTCTGCACGCCAATCTTTTCAACTCTGCTGATCACAGCAAGAGGAACATCAAGGATAAAATGCGGATCCTGCAGTTTAGAAATTAGAGCATTATTGCACATATTTTCTCCTACAATTCAACTTGCATGAGCTAGAATTTATACTTTTAGCTGAATTTCTAGAATTGTTTTCCTGAGCATTTATTTATTTAAAAAAGATTTTTTTTTTATCTGCCTTTCCAACGTTCAGGGCAGCGTACAATAAAACATCCATAACAGAGCAGACAAAACATAAAAGCAATGAGTACAAGTAATCAAATGAAAGAAAACAAAAAACAAACTGCTGAATGCAGAACATTCATTAAATGAAATGGCTTGCTGTAAAAAAAAAAAACCAAAAACAAACAAAACCGTGATGATTGATGCTCACCCTTTCCACATTCTTGAAGTACATTTTGAAGTCTGTCACTGTCAGTGTTCCACTGACTGCTCCCATAAACGGACAGATATACATCACATCTTTCACTGTACCAAAAAAAAAAAAAAAACACAACCCAAAATGAAGCCTCAAGCAATGCTATCAGTGCTTCTCTAAAATTGTTCTACAGACATCCATCTTCCATATCACCGCCATCATGTTGTTCAGCAGCAAAACCACTGCCCCTGCTGTCCTAGGCATAGTACTGTAGCTTTGGGGCCTGCCTATGACCACAGGTTCTCTGGCTGAACACCAGTACAAAGTACCACGGGCTACAATGCCGAGAGTGCCCCCTCGCAGCCACCATCACAGCACTGACCCGGACAGGTGCCAGCATCCTCAAGCAGATTACAGAAAGAGATATACACACACACATACACACTATGTCACAGGTACTCAAAGTATCACTTAGTGGAGTTATGTATGGCTCCCACCAATCTGCAGTTCATAAAAATAATCCTCAAACTAGGAAGAAATATGTATTATAAGGAAGCACTTCATTCCAGAAAGGGAGGCGGAGGCATAGAGGGGAAAAAAACTGCATGAGACAACTATTATGAATTTCTTGGCTTCTTTTGAGTTAAAATCAAACACCAAGTCTTGAGCTGCAGACAGTCTCTTCTTGGAGGAGGCTGAGAATGTGTAATATGGGAAGTTTAACGCCCGGACACCTAACCCTGCTGGAAGACAGCGTCGTCTGAATCCGGACCAAACCAGAAGGATTAAAATTCCCATTAAAAAATGTAAATCTGAAGAGAGAAAGTCAGGCACAGAGAATCCTAAGCTGTAAGGATGTGCAAATAAAGCTGGAAGATGAAATAATCTGTACTATATAACAGGAAAGGAAAAAAGGATAAGATAGACTGGCCTTGTGGCTTTAATCTGTGGTCATAATCTGTTTCTGTGTTGCATTTACACAAGCATTCTCTTATTGTGATGCAAGCTAAGTAATCACCCTTTTCTCAAAAATATACATAACCTTTTTTGCGTTAACCAACTCCAATCACAGTAAACTGGGATTTTTACAAACTTTTTCATATAAATTAACAGAAAATTCCGTGCCTATTTAGAAACGGAAGTAATTATTTTAGCCACATTAAGAGCTCCCCACTTACCAATAGCTTTGATGGCTTCGCCAGGAAAGAGTGGTGCCTCTTCCATCTGTGCTAGTTTGTTGCCATCCCTCAGTGCCTGGCAATAACCAAAAGTCAGAAGTAAATCTTCGGCTGTCTGTACAAAGGTTGGCACATCTGCATTCTGCAACACCACAACTTCCGACTCTCCAAGCGTTAAACAGTAAAGCATAAAGGGCGAATGCTGTACATTTTCTGAAGGGCTGGCTCTGCTCTGTGGTACATTGAAACAGCCTATCTGAAATGGCCAAGAGGGACGTGGCATGCTTAACCCTAGGGAGGAGGGACGGCAACTGAGCCCTTCTGCCACAGGGGTGGCCCTGAGGAGACCTTCCCTTCTAGCCCTCAGCTGACTGAGGGATTTGGGCAGAGTTTAGAAAAAGGATGGAAGAGACAGTAGGGAAGGGCCATTATAATGAATGCTGTGATTTGGGATATGGCATCCATTTCAAAAATGCAGTTGGTTTGTACTTTTGGAACATGGTCTTTGCAATGGATTCCAACAGTACTGTGATAATTTGAATTTGGCTGTTGTGAGAGAGAGTGTGTGTGAGAGTGTGAGTGTGAGAGAGAGTGTGAGAGAGATTGAGATTGCAAGAGGTTTAATCCTCCCTGCTTTGGTAATTGTCTTTACATCATCATGCTGTCGGGGGGGGGGGGGGGGGGGGGGGGTCAGATGGCAAGACATTAAGCCTCCATGTTGTACAGGTTCTCAATGTCACCCGAAAGGACAAGAAAGGACCCTGAGAGAGAAATCTCAGTTTATTCAATCAATAAAGAAAAATGTTTTCAAAATCACAGCAAGTGTTTACAGTAACCATTTTGAAAAATGTGCAGCAGTCCTTTAAAACAAGAGAGAGCTAATCATCTGGACTTAACAAGGAGCTCCAGCCTACCACAAATAAGGTGGCTGCAGGCTGGAGGCAGGTTAGTATCTACCAAATTAGCAAAAAAACAAAACACACTGGGGGCATCAGAACTAGAGTGAGGTCAAAGTCCAGCAGTAAGTACTATTGATTTCAAGTGATTCGCTGGCATTTCCGATTACTGCCCAGATGGGCTTGCTAAGCAACAAGCCCTGCTGGTGATTAACTAGGGCATTCAGCAATCTGACTAGAAATTAAATTAAAGAATGAAGGAATGCAGCACTTCACTAAATATGCACGTTTTCAGTTCTGCCAGGTTTTTGTTTGTTTTTTTACTGTAAAATACTTAAGGTTGTATGAAATTCATAAGAGTTTGAAATGGGCCTCACTATTTATAACTTTAAATGTGATGTGACAAGAGGTCTAAAATGTTGCAAGATAATACTTTTTTGGTTATTTATATTGAGTTTAATATGGACTTTGTTTTTAAGGAGTCACAACTTTCTATTTTGCCCCCATGATTCTAAGCTAGATGTACTACAAACATTACACTGACTAGCAGTCCCCTCCAGAGCTAGATTCAAAAGCCAGACGCTGATTTTCAGGTCTCTAAGAGGAAACAGACCAGGTTATCTAAGAGAAAGGCTGATTTTCACAAGCCTAAGAGACCTCCAGAACAACCCCGTCAGCAGACACCCCATAAACTTTTTCAGGAGCAACACCTGCCCTACATAACTCCCTCCTAGAAAAGCTCCAAACACGGGACTACTCTCCCTTCAGAACACAAGTAAATGCGTGACTCTTCCACATATGACAGCAGATAAAGACCCAAATGCTCCTTCAGTTTGCCCGCCGGGTCAGCTGCTGCTTCATGCAGTTCACCCCCATGCAAAAATGGTTACCCAGTTTCTTCACTTCCATCCTTTAGCCACTAGGGTCCTCTTAATTTGCCCCACGCCCTTTTAAATGCCATCACCATTCTCGTCTTTGCCACCTCTTCTGGGAGAAGTATTTCCTAATATCGTTCCCGAGTCTAACCTCTCGGAGTTTCTTATCAAGACCCCCAGTTCTACAGTCTCCTTTCATCAGAAAGTGTTTGGATCTTGTGCATCATTTATACCTTTAAGGTAATTTCAAAGTCTGTATCATATCACCCCGGCTCCCCAATCTTCTAAGGCTTTCGGTGCACCCCTCACCATTTCCTCTGCACTGTTTCCATCCTGAGATACAGCACTGAACACAGTGCTCCAGGTGAGGCTCCAAAAGCTTGCACAGGAAGCATTATCACTTCTTTTCTCCTGCTGGTTATGCCTTGCTAACCTCTCATGGTCAGACACTATCATCCGGAGATCTTCCTCCTGGTCTGTGCATAGCAGTTTCTGTACTTTTTGGAATCGAAACCTAGCTGCCAAAAGCTTCAATCATTTCACATTTTTTCTAAATCACTTTCCATTCTCTCTACAGGGGCATCTACTCTGTTGCAAACGGTAGTTTCATCCGCCAAAAGACGGACTTTACCTTCTAACCCCTGCACAATATCACTCAAAGATACTGAGCACATCATCAAGTCCCAGAATGGACTTGTCACCATTACACACCGACATCTGCCAGTTAACCAGTTTGTGATCCATGCCATCACCCTGGGACCCCTCCAGGATTCTCATTTTATTCATGAGCCTCCTACGCAGGACCACATCAAAAGCTTGGCTGAAATCCAAGTAAACTGCACAGATTGCTCTTCCTTGATCTAATTCTGTAGGCACCCAATCAAAAAAAAAATCAAAAAAAATCAAAACCACCCATTCAGATTTAACACAACCTTCCTCAGATCCTGCAACTCACTGGATTGTAAAACTCCACCCTGACGGCAGCTGAAACCTATACACCAGAAAAGAGATGGCACACTCTGGCCTTCAGGAGCCTCATATACAAGCTTAGTTTTCAGGAAATCTGCAATGAATATGCATGAAACAGATTTGCATGCTACGGAGGCAGTACATGCAAATCTCTCTCATATGCATATTCATTAGAGTTCCTGAAAACCAGGCCTGTATGTGGCCCCTTGAGGACCAAAGTTTACCCAGCCTACATTAGGACTAAACTGACACCTTACTCAAGTGCACGAATGTGCTACTAAAACCCATTTTACGGAGATGTTTTGTATTCTAGTCCTATTTAAGTTTAGCCCGGTTATGCTTTTCACCTAGCTCAGTCCTGATGCTGATTTTAGACTAGCACTATTAAGCTGCTACACCCTCAGGTATTGTTACCTTTCTAATATGCTGTACCTGCCTTGGGTGAATTTATTATTCAAAAAAAGGCAGATAAGAAATCCAAATTTAAATCAGAACAGATTCTTAAGGAATAGGACTGCAAGATTTTCTGAGCATTTTTTTTTTCAGTTTTTCCCTTCATTATTTATAAACTCCCCAACCCAGATGGCAATGCCCGGACAACCATCAGATTCACTGGCCTAAAAGCTGAAAGGAAGAGCCCTCAGACTATCCTTCAATGCCGTAGTGGCAGCAGTTCTCTTCCCTTCCCTCCCTCCCTGTGAATGGCACTTCATCACTCTCCAGAGACCACGCCAGTGGGCAGCAGATTCAAAACCAGAGGGTGCTGCACGGTGGCATGCAAAGGCGGCCACAGCCTGAGCCATAGGCTCTCCTGGCCTCTTTCTGAGGCAGGGAGGTAAATGTTCCTAGCTTCTTGACTTCAGATCAAGCGGACCACTTCCTCTGCCCATCTCCAAACGCTGATATTGAGGAAGCGATTAACAATCAGGAACGGGATGAGTGTCATACATTAATTAGCCGATTCGTTTCAGCATGTGTCAAGCAACGCACAGTGGGGCTGGTCTAAAAACCCACGAGAAGGGATTCATTCACCCCCTTCCAACACTATTTTTATTTATTTTATTTTTTTTTTAACATTAATAAAGATATTTGGATCCTAACTTGGCAAACTGTTCTCCTGAAAATATTTCTAATCATAACTGCTGTGGGAGCTTACAAAAAAACACTAGATTGTTCTAGATATCATCTATTATAATTGTTAAGACTAGGGAGTGACAATGAATCGGAAAAGTTGGATTTACAAAGTGATTCGACATGTCTGAAAGATCTGGTGGATTTCTGAGCTATATTGTTTAGGATTGTAGTTCGCTCCTATTTCCCTGTTTTATTTCTTGCTTATTCTTTAATTTGCTGAGTAATTTTTTTTTTATATGTTTCTAATTTTAATGGTATATGCTCCTCTTGTGTTAAGGAAACTGTGAGCTTTTTGTCGTTCTACCTCGCCTGGAATACATTTTTAATAAGGTGAGTAATTAATGTCCAAATAAAGAACTACAAGGTGACTAACAGCACAACAGAAAATCTCACTACATATTTAATAAATGGGAGTAAAAAAAAGCAAACTTGCCACCTGATCAGTTCCCGTTTCAGAAAGATAGCCATTGTGTCCGTCCTGAAGCTCCTGCTTAGCATGAGGCAGCATTGGGCAAAAAACAGAGGCAACAGGGAGAAAACATGCAAACAGGTCAAAGGGCAGAATGTGGGTCTTCCTTTAAAAGAGACAGCAAATACTTTACAGTGACCTTTTCCATCAACACTGGACCTCTGATAGTCCAAAAATTAACCTTTTTTTTTTTTTTTTTTTTTTAAACAAACAGAAGGAAACTTGGACATGGCCAAGGAAGATGCCTTAGTCATCCTGAAAGTTTGCATCTTTAAACATTCTTTAGCCTTATGAACGGTATATATTTTGCTTTTCGACAACTACTATGCCGGTTCTTTCAAGCAATTTTAAATCGTCAAAACAAAATGATATTCATTCGCATTCCTTAAAAACAGGGACACTAATGCAGGCACCAAAATGCAAGGTATGTACTGTCTTTTTAAAACAAGCAATATTATAGCAAGGAAAATGCAACAGAATAAAAAACGGTATGCAGCATGCTTCAGAAAACAAAAATCAAATAACCATGCAGGGGGAGGGCAAATCCCCTCCATCCACCAGGTCTGGTTGGGCCCAGGCACATCAAGGAGGTGATGCACTCAAGGAAAGACCACGGCTGCTGTGAAAACCTCTGCTGGCCAAGCGAGGATGCACCTTGGAGGATAAACTCCTCCGGCTGCCTGGACACACCGTGTGGGGAAGCAGAGCAGCAGAGAGCATTGAGGGGAGAAAATGGGGTAAAGAGAAAAACAAAACAAACCAAACACACATAACACAAAATCAACCATGCAGTATAAAAAGCATTTCATGCACTGTCAAAGCCATTAGAACTAACATTCTCATAAAGTAAAAATATTCTAACTGAACGTAAAGACAAGTCGATTATTTCACATTTCTCCCTGTCCATGTTAGCAAGGATTATTTCCATTTGTAAATGTAACAATACCAAAATTATCTTTTTAAAAAGTTCTGTTTTCCATTTTAGATTACAATGTATACATTTGTTAAATTAATAAAAAAAAGAGATGTTATAGTCCTGAGGGATGAATTCACTGAGGTGTTAAAAGGCCCAATACAAAACTGTAACAATAGTCACAAAATGTTTTCCTCAATAACCACAAAGTGATGGTTAATTACATTTAAGCAATATTAGTTCTGATGGAAATTTTCCCACCAGATTTCCTTTTTGAAGTTGTTGCTGGTCTTGTGAGGGTCGGGGCATTGCCGCTCTAACGGGAGAGGATCCGGACAGGGATAACACAGGACCCTTGTCTCCTTCCCTCCCCCTGTACTTCCCATGAATTCAAAGAGCTGGGATGGGAGTTGACCCCTCCATCTCTTACCCTCCAGTTAAATCTTATCTGCGTAGATTGATTTATGCAACTAAAACCGTAAACTGGTCATCCCAACTGGTCGGCTGAAGGTTTTCAAACACAACAGTTAACAGTAATATTTCAGCTGCATCAGAACTTCCCTAAATATCTCAGTATGCCTTGATAAAAAGGATGATGCCTAGAAGGGGGGCAAGTGAATAAGAGCTCCCGATGCCAGCTCTGCTTCCAACTGAGCTGAAAGCCCAAAGGAACAGAAGGAAGCTGCAAGGTCCAAAAAGTCAAACTGCCGTACTGTGCAGCAGAACGCCACTGAGGAAGTCTCGGGCAGCTAAGTTATAAAATTCATATTCTACAGTGTCTTGCACCAAATAGACTATCAAGCAAGAGATGGACTAGGCCGGAGGTGCACAACCCTGGTTCCTTGAGGCCTACAAAAAGGCCTGATATTCACCAGGCCTGTCTGCATGCATTTGGTCCGATTTACCTGGAGAGCTAGATCTGTTTCTGGTACCTCTGGTCTAGTGTTTTCCATTTCTCTTGCTTTTCTGACAACAAGGTGTTTTTAGACTAACAAAATCAGTCCAGCGCACCAGTTTTAACGTAGCTAATTTGGAGGACTTCAAGGATCTAATAATTTCAGCTCTCAATAAGATTTATTGTCACAAAGAATATGGAGAAATGCCTGTGAAAAGTGGCCCATTGTGCTTCCCTTCCTGTCATGCACTCCAATTAATCCATTCTCATCCCATTACCTGCTGTGATTAATCTTATTGTTGCCTTTGAAGCTTTTAAAGTTGAGACTGTCTGCAGCCGACATCAATCTACTCAACACAAATTATATCAGTACAAGTGTATTCCACACTTGTCACCTTACAGACGGTAGTTACATGACTGCACTGCTAAACAGCAGTGGCACGATCACATTGGGCCTCTAAGAAAGTATTGAGTGGCGGTTATAACCCTAAGAAGGCAGAGGTCACCTGTATGAAACAACCATGGTGTAGAGAGGCCAGGTAGAAGACATAGGGGACAGGGGAAGTTGGTGTCGAGTTGCATATGGGAATTTATATGAACATCTATTCAAAGTGGATTCATCTCAACAGGGCAGGCTGGCGAGGCCATTGTGGTCTTCGCCTGCAGTCATTTACTGTGTTACTATTATACTTTTTACTTGTAGTTTTCTTAATCCGGTGAAGACAAAATATTTATAGAAAAGAGTAAAAATCACACATTTTTAGCTTTCTTAAAATGCTTAACAAAAGTTATGCTTCTAATCTTTAAAAGAAAAACCAAACTATATTACTGCTTATGTCAATTCTAACTTACAGTGATGCTTTAAAGTTTCATCAGTCAAAGCAACAGGACAAGCACATGAATTAGAGCCATACTAAGGAGCCTACTTACGAAAGCATGTTAAAAACGTGCGTAGGTACTGGCCATTTAACGTGACATTCATTGAAGTGCATAAAGCATTACAGCGATTTTTACTAAAGTGGGGAATGCACACACATTACCAGCAGGGCTAACACAGCTGTGTTGCTTGCATGGTAATGCTAGCCTGCTTCCTCCTAGGACTTAGGGGCCTGTCTACAAATCAATGCCACCCCTTCCCACCCCACAGACCAAATAAAAGGGCTCAGCATCACTCCCAATACCTGCCGGATCCCACAAAGAAAATTCCCCACATGAGCAAGGCAAAAAAAAAAAAAAAAAAAGCATCGGGTCAGCTAGCACCATTTTTCTACTTGAAGCCAGCGGAGCAGGGACAAGTTGGGATTGCTCCTGCCTCAAAGACCCTTATGTGCTGAGTGGCATAGGAGTTGGTGGTTTATTATGCCCAAATGATTTTATGAATGTAAACTGCTGATGACTAAGGATCAAGCAGGTATAAATTTTAAATAAAGAAAATCCCAATTCTCCCACAGACACTCCTTGTGGCCTTGGGCAAGCCATTTTCTCTCCCAGAGTTTCAGATAGCCACCTAGATTGTTCTCTCTTTGGGGAAGGGACTCGGCACACCCAAATATGTATCACCAATGTACAGGGCTGCATCCATCCAGTAGTACTACAGAATAAGTATCATTATAGCATGGGATAAGCATGCAGCTCCTTCCCAGATATTAGGGACTGTCTCCGACACTGAACATCTGAGCCCTTTACATGAGCTAGTAGCAGGGCATCAGGCTATATGCACAGCTCTTTTCTCCTCAACTGGTTAGTGCAGGGAACAGGGATCAGAGCAAGGACATCAGTAGGCATACTGATGCCATGGACAAAGATTATTGACCCCTTTTGAGATGTAGTTCGCTTTTTTCATTACCGGGAGGGAGAGTTATAATCATATCATAATATGAATTTTTGGTAGCTTAAATACTAATGAGTTGTTTTGCATTGAACTTGCATGCAACACATCGCATTGATGTTTTTTTTTATACATTGTGATTTTTTTTTTTTTTAAATGGTAACACCAACCCATGTGTTACCATTATTGTGTACCACTGAATGCACATTAACACACTTTAATAAATAGGCCCCTTAAACAGAATGGAGATATTTATAGAAAACAAGATTAATCCCTTACATTTTTACACCTACTCGTGAATTTCAAACAGTGCATTAAACCTAATAGCAAAGTATTTTAGTTTGATGCCTAATCATACATATGCGCAGACTTCACAGAACTTCACATTACACGAGTGCAAGATGATTATTCAGCACTGCTGGTTTGTTACTGCACACAGAAATCTTGTTTTTTTAAAAAGCATAACATACAAATAAAAGACTGCTGCATAGCTATGTAAACGATTTGATTGGATCTTCAACAAGTAAGCAAAAACACTAGCCACCACATTGAGATTTCAACACAGCACAAAAGACAAACAGCTAGGAGGCCAAATTTGCTGCTAGCCATATGTATTCTTACCCTTATATCAGGCCTCCTGTAAACCTGTTAGTTAAAATACAAAATGTTATAATAAGGCAGGGGGGAAAAAAAAACCCAACAAACTTTATATGGCAGATTCCATTATAATCACATGCCCTGAAATCAAATTACCCATACTAGAGATATCTTGTGGCTCTCTCACTACCTGCAGCTATTTCAAATGTCTAATTTCTGACCACGTTACAATGCAAGGTCAGAAAAAGCAAACATCACTTTCCTGTAACAGGTATTCTCTGAGGAGAGCAGGGTATCAGGCCTCAAGGAGAGGGGGGTGATACAGGGGCTGGTCGATGTCATCTGATAGAGCCCAGGTTGGTGTGATGATGACTGCACAGCATCCAAAGATTTCAAATGCTCTACTGAACAAATGCGGGCTGTCCTAAGTCATGGCTGTTTCATTGCACACAGTCAGTATTCAGCTCCATAATTAGAAGCCAACTCTTAAGGTAGGCGGGTGGGCTCTGTGAGGATTGATATCCTATTGTTCTGGGAGAACCGGTGACAGGTAAGCAACGCTTGCTTTCTCAGAGGACAAGCAGGATATTCTGTCCTCACAAGTGGGGAATCCCTCGCTACAGGTTTCTCTCAACACTATGAGCCCATGTGTACCCTTCTACATTCAAAACTGCCTGGGCATAACAGAAAGAGATGCAGGCTATCCAATGTGTGTTTAGCAACGGCATTGGCAGGTCTAGTTGGGTCTGCTCCAGACAGAAAGCCGGGGCTCTTTGACAATCCAAACTATGCAAGGTTTGTTCACCTTTGTGGACATGTGGTCTGGGGGAAGAATGCTGTCAAGCCGACTGACGAGATACATAGCCAGAACCACCCTATTGTGGAAAAGCTCTGTATAGCGTGGATAGATCTGGGACCTGGGACTCAACGACTTTACAGATTGAAGTGACCACCAACAGGCCAGGTGCTTCAGCTCACAGGACTGAGGTCCCCCAAGACACAGCAAGAGGCTTGCTTCTGTCGAAGTTTCCCATGAGCCTGATCATAAATGGTTTATATAGAGATGGATTTACCTTCTGCATGTTTCAGTTAGACTGAAACTGGACTCAGAGATATGTGAAAAGGTGTTCTATTTGTGTGTGGAACAGGAAAAAGGATCTATGGCCTTTCCCTAGAAGGCAAACTTTCTTTATTTAAGACCATAAAGTGTACTAGAAGATTCTTTCCTAGAAGCTGGAAGGACAAGTCACAACCTCAGGCAGATTCAGGGAATCAAATAGAAGATTGTTCTATACTCCCATGAACACCAGGGCTTGATGGGACTATTGCTGCAGCCTGCAGCCTTCAGTTTTGATTTCCTACAGTCTGCTTTGACAGGGCCTCCAAAACGGCTTGCCTGATCAGCAACATGCATGGTTGATTGGCCAGGAAGCTCCCTGTTCAGGAGAAGCTATTTCTGACTCCAAACTGAGCAGCAAGCTCCCAGACTAGGTTTCTGGTAAAATCCAAGCCCAAGCGTTCTTCTCAGAGTGCTCCTGAGAGCACGTCTACATTCAACCACCCAAAATCTTTAACTCACTGCTTTTCTTAGGCACTTCCAAGCTACTGGAAGAAGATACTACAAGCTGACCCTATGTCTCATAGATGTTCTTACACAATTAAAAATAAGTTTTACTGCAGTTTTGATCTCGTGTCTACGTCTATTACATTTTGACTGTTTTTATATTTACTGTAACTTGCCCTGAACAATCTTGAAAGATGGAATAAAAATTGAAATAAAGAGACAGCATATGAAACATACAGATGCATGGAAATGTTCGAGTACACAAGTTTCCTTAAAGAGAACAAAAAGAATCTACTGTACCATAAGAGAACATAAAAAGTTGCCATATTGGATCAGACAGAGGGTCCAACAGTGGCCAATCCAAGTCCCTGGCAAGTGCCCAAACATTAAATAGATCCCATGCTACTAATGCCAATCCAAGTCCCTGGCAAGTGCCCAAACATTAAATAGATCCCATGCTACTAATGCCAATCCAAGTCCCTGGCAAGTGCCCAAACATTAAATAGATCCCATGCTACTAATGCCAATCCAAGTCCCTGGCAAGTGCCCAAACATTAAATAGATCCCATGCTACTAATGCCAATCCAAGTCCCTGGCAAGTGCCCAAACATTAAATAGATCCCATGCTACTAATGCCAGCAACTAGCAGTGGCTATTCCCTACTGATTAATAGCAGCTGAACAGCCTTTCTCCAGTGCAACTATATTTTTTTTTGAGATGCGGTGACCAGAATTGCACACAATATTCATGGTGTAGTCTCACCACGGAGCGATACAGAGACACATTATGACATGCTCTGTTTTATTTGGGAGTTAATTGCTTGCACTCCAATGAATGTTGCAAGCATAGGAATGAGACAGAAAAAAAGGTCAGTCTACCTGGCTTTTGTAAACATGATGGACAGCAGAGACACAAAAGACCAGTTTTATGAGAAAGAAAATTGGTAGGATTCTCGGAAATCACGCAGACAAAACAAAGTGTGGCCGAAATCCCACTTAGAAATAGTTTTCTTCAGTAGTTATTGTCTGCTGATCCTGAAAGGCACCTCTTGGGATAAATGGGTTAGCAAATGGACAGGGCACACAAGGATGGCCAGATTTACTCAACAAAATACTTGAATATGTTTTCAACAGCATTATCCAAAAGATCGATACTGAGTTTTATACAGACTAGAAAACAAATCTACATATTTATAGTAGTCTCAGATGTATAAGTTTCATGACATTCATAATTTCAGATGTTATTTAATAAGAAGAAACAAGTCAAACAAGTTGCATTTAGTCCAATAAGAAGGTATCAGCTGGCTAATTCCAGTCCTAAAGAGCCAATAAGAGGCCTGGTTTTCAGGATGTCCACAATGAATATGCATGAGATAGATTTGCAAACAATGGAGGCAGTGCATGCACATCTCTCTCATGCATACAGTGCATGCAGATCTCTCTCATGCATATTCATTGTGGATATCCTGAAAACCTGGCCTGTTTGTGGCTGCAGAGGACCGAGTTGACAAACCCTGACCTACAACTTGTTATTTCTGCGAATTCAAGAGGACAAATATGGAAACTCCATTAGTTTTAACAGGAAATGTAGAGGTGGAATGACAGAAAAATCTTCTCTCTCTTTGAAACCCTCTACTCTACATGACCCCCCAGGTCCTGCCTCAGGAACCAATTCTTCATTAGCCCCTCCCACATTCACCCTCAGATGTGCCCCATCTTCCCTTTAATTTGCCATTCTAAGCTGCTCTGCCGCTTCCCAGCAGCCGCTGGAAGTTCCCTCTGCCCTCTGGGGCCATTCACCTCTAACCTGGGTACCCTCTCCTCGGGGGCCCTTCTCTCTTTCAGGTGCCTAACTGGGAAACCGGGTACTCGCTCCTCGAGGGCCGGCATTACCTAACCTAGTGCCTGTATCTGCCTGCCAGGATCTTCATCAATACAGCCAACTGCTCAGTGAGTACCACCATTCTCAGTCTGTCTCATCTTCAGCGCTCGGAGTCTACATCCGGGTTCTGCCTCTACTACCCTGTGCTGCCTTTCAGCTACCTAAGTGTGGGACTGGTCTCCTCTGCCGAGGACCCCTGGACTGCTTCTACTGAGTTACCTTCACTACTGTCCAACCCGGGCAGTGCCATCAAGCTGTATAATAAATACAAATTATCTGTGTCTGCGTGTACAGAGTGTAGCCTACATACTGCGGTTCCTCACGGGGCTCCTCCCTGTGGGAGTGGCCATCATCGCAGTGCCCAAGAATCCACTTCAACACCTCAAAACCATAACAGTTCCCGAGGACAGTAATCAAGAAAACAAATCCACCAACATCTGGAAGTCAGGACTGGGAGCAGATCAGTTTTAGACTAGCCATCTATGTAATATCCACTGCCATATTTATTTATTTTTTATTTATTTAAAATCTTTTCTATACAGTTGTTAAGCTAGCTGCCGTCACAACGTTTCACAATAAGGCACATAATTTCATATTTCTTAAAAGTGTTAAATTATATTAACTAAACAGGTGCCATCAAATACTATAACAGTTTCATATTAAATATTACTTAGTGGTTGTGATAAGTTATGTCTACTTCTATCTATATCAGCTATATATGAATTAAGCACTTGTGAGAAAAGAACACATTTCTCTTTTCTGAGCTCTGAAAGGAATTTTGGTTCTAGTGCTTATGGGTGTATAACACACACACACCCTAGTCCTTTTTTTTTTTCCTGGGAGAACTCTGCTGGGATTGGGATAAAATACCAAGGAGCAAAATCCCTAAACTGCACTGGTAAATGATCAGTACCGGTGACACAGGGAGGGAAATAATGTTTAGACCCATATGTACATCTCTACAATTTACTGTGGGGGGGGGTTTTGCCTATACTTATGTACATTTACCACAGGGCTATAACAAATATCTATTTTTGGTACTGGTTAAAACAGTGAATAATGGTTAAGATGAAACAGAAAAAAAAAGGGACTGTAACAAAATACAGTTAAATGCAGATAACTAAAAATCACAACATTCACTTGTATGTTGAGTGTTGGTTCGTTGCTAAATGTCACTTACCCGGTAATCTCTGGATAGATTCTCTGTTGGCACAGGTCCTGAAATCTGACTGGAAATTGTAGCGGCTATCAGCTGTTTGCACCATTCAACATGTGATCCTGTAGGGCTGTAAGAACTGAATAAATATCTCAGATTGTTCAACAAGAATTCATGCAAACAATACAATTCGAAAGCAACGCAAATGATTACTTTTAAGAAATATAAAAGTATAATGTATAATATAAGACAAACCTTATTGATATTTTATTCATGTTATGTGAATCTGCTTTTGTGTTTGAAGAAGAAACTATATTTATGCTTTGAGAAAAAGGAGAATACTCAGGTAAACTTTTTTACAATTAAGAAAAGTGTAATGAAACATGACTGCAAGTAGACTAATGTGAACTGAAAATCAATTAAATCACTAATTTAACCCTAGACCATCACCTGACTATCAACTACTACAGGAGTGGCCAACTCTGGTTCTCAAGAGCCATAAACAGGTCTGGTTTTCAGAATACCCACAATGAATGTGCATATGAGAAATTTGCATGGATTGCCTCCATTATATGCAAATCTCTCTCATGCATATTAATTATGGATATCCTAAACACCAAACCCGTTTGTGGCTCTTGAGGACTGGAGTTGGCCACCCCTGCACTATTAAATGCATTTTAGAGATTATCACAGTACAAATCTCAAGAGTGGCACACAGGTAATTTTAAACAATGACTCACGATTTTTCCCCTTATTAACATTTAGCTAAAAACCATAATTCCATCTTAAAAAGGGAAATCATTATATTTATCTGATTATTTTCAGCTTTTATGTTTTGGTTTAATTTTATTGATGTTTTACTTCTTTTAGTATTTGTTGTACACTGCTCTGTATTTATTTATTTATTCAACTTTATATACCGGCTTTTTTGTAGCATTTGAAGGAGAGGTGGTTAGAAAATGGAAAATAAAAACTAATATAGACAATAGAGATGCCAATGCAGTAACTGAAACACAGATGACAGGATTATGAACAAAGAATCAATCAACAAAAAAATTAAAAGCTCAATGCATATACACAAACTATAAATCCATTTTCAGAGCTATCAGACTTGTTGGCAGCTATTCTCTTTATCTCCATTTGTATGTTGGGAATACAAGCCCTCTCCGGCCATATTCAAATCCTGAGGCTTCTTTTAAATCAAACCCTGGCTCTCCCCGATCAAAACTGAGTTTAACCATGTTTTCTATAACAAATAAGTTTCCTGTCTTGTCTGTTCATTAGACTGGTACAGTGCTATACAAAAATTAACAATGAAGTGTTCATTGTAAATAACACTACCTACAAAAATGGAGAAATTACTTACCTGATAATTCTGTTTTCCTTAGTGTAGACAGATGGATTCAGGACCAATGGGTCATGTGCTCCCCCTGCTAGCAGATGGAGAATGAGTCAGGTTTCAAAGCTGACGTCACCCTAGATACACCCCTGCAAATGACCTCAGCCATTCAGTAAGCTCTTCAAAAAGCCACCATGGACATATTATTGAAGAGCTTGATTAGAATTTGAATACAACTTGATTAAAAACTGGAGACTGCAACTGTACTCAACACAACATAAGCGCTGAATCCCAGCAATTCTATAGATGCCCTGGACTAGGGCTAGGATAACGGCTTACCTGTAACCACATGGAATTGAGATTCACCTCATGGGCGATTCCTTGGTACCTCTCCTGGGCAGCCATGGGCGGGATGCTGAGTCCATCTATACACTAAGGAAAACAAAATTATCAGGGAATTAATTTCTCCATTTCCTAGCATGTAGCCAGATGGACTCAGCACCAATGGGATGTACAAAAGCTACTCTTGAACGGGATGGAAGGCTGCCCGCAGTCCAGTTAGCGTCACCCTCGCAAAGGCTGCGTCCTCTCGGGCCTGGGCATCCAGGCGATAGAACCTGGAGGTGTGCAAGGAAGACCACATCGCTGCTCGACAGATGTCAATGGGAGACAGTAGCTTAGCTCCCACCCAGGATATGGCCTGGGCCCTAGTGTAATGAGCTTTGACCTGAAGGAGTAAAGGCTTCCCTGTCTCCACATAAGCTCCCATGATCACTTCCTTGATTCAGCGAGCTATGGTAACTCGTGAAGCCACTTCGCCTTGTTTTCTTCGACCGTGAAGGACAAACAAATGGTCTTATCTTGCGCGCCGGTTCTGACCATTCCAGGTACCGTACTAGAAGCCTACTGATGTTTAAGTGGCGTAGTAGGCGGTAGTCTTCTGTGTCCTTGCATCCATCTGGGGATGGTAAGGAGATGGTCTGGTTCAGGCGAAACTCCGAGACTACCTTTGCGAAGCTGCAATGTTCCTGGAGTAAACCGGAGGAACGGTTCCCGACATGACAGCGCCTGTAGTTCGGAGATGTGACGAGCTAAGCATATTGCCACCAAGAATATAGTATTCAGTGTTAATAGGCATAGAGAAACTGCGCAGTGGCCTAAAGGAAGGCCCTGCTAAAAAGTCCAATACTAGATTGAGGTTCCATAGGGGGACCAGCCACTTTAAGGGTGGTCGGAGGCTTTTAACCCCTTTTAGGAAATGGGCCCAGACCGGATGTGTCGACAGGCAGGTTCCGTTCACCTCTCCTCCCCTGAAACAGGAGAGAGCCGCCACCTGGATCTTCAAGGAGTTGAGGGGCACTCCTTTATTCAGGCCAGCCTGTAAAAATTCCAGAATCATGGGGGATCTTGGTTGTTTGCAGGGGCAACTTGCGGTCGATGCACCAGGCCTCAAATATTCTCCAGATCAGTACGTACGCCAGAGATGTGGAGAACCTTCCACGTGCGGAGCAAGGTGGCGATTACGGCCGCTGAATATCCCTACTTTGTCAGGCAAGTCCTTTCAAGGATCAGACCATAAGACAGAATAGAGTTGGGTCCTCGTGAAGGAGTGGACCTTGTTGGAGAAGGTCCCTGTGCACGGGGAGGTGAAGGGGACTCTCCCTGAGAAGCCTCCGCCATGTCTCCGTACCATGGGCGTCTGGGCCAATCCGAGGCCACCAGAAGGACCAATCCTTTGTAGTGTTTGATCTTGCGGATGATTTTGTCCAGCAGAGCCATGGGGGGAGGGGGGGGGGGAGAGAAGGCTTATAGGCTTATAGCAAGTCCTCCTCTGGCCAGGTCTGGACAAGGGCATCAATCCCTTGGGAGCGCTGATCTCACCTGCAACTGAAGAATCGGGGGACCTTTGCATTGTGAGATGTGGCCAGTAGGTTGATGGATGGGAGGCCCCAGCGAGCTACTAGGAGTTGGAAGGCTCTGGTCGATAACTCCCATTCCCCTGGATCCAGACTCTCCCTGCTGAGAAAATCTGCTCTGACGTTGTCTTTTCCCGCGATGTGGGTGGCAGAGATCTTTTGTAGATTTAACTCCGCCCATTCCATAAGGGGATCTATTTCCAGAGACACTTGGTGGCTTTTGGTGCCTCCCTGGCGGTTGATGTAGGCTACCTTTGTTACGTTGTCAGACATCAGGTAGACTGCCTGTCCCTGGAGCATTGTGGCTGAACTGCAGGCATGCTAATCTGACTGCCCGTGCTTCCAAGCGATTTATGTTCCAGTGTGCCTCTTCCTCGGTCCATTGCCCCTGGGTTGACAGTTTCTGACAGTGAACTCCCCACCCTCGGAAGCTTGCATCCGTCGTAAGGGTGATCCAATTCTGTGGGGATAGGCTTACACCCTTGCTTAGGTGAGCTTTCTGTAACCACCACCGGAGCAGAGAACATACTTCCATCAGTAGATGGAGGCGGACAGAGTAGTCTTGAGACAGTGGGTTCCAACGTGACAGCAGGGAGTGCTGGAGAAGCCGCACGTGTGCCCTCGCCCATGATACGACTTCCAGTGTTGACGCCATGAGGCCGAGGACCTGGAGATAGCTCCACACCCTGGGGCACATCGTGTTTGTCAACCGATGCACTCGGCAATCAGCTTCCTTATCCTTGAGGAAAGGAGGAAGACCTTGTCCTCCTTGGTGTTGAACCGGACTCCCAGGTACTCCAAGGACTGGGAGGGGTTGAGGCTGCTCTTGTCCATGTTCACGACCCAACTGAGTTCTTGTAGGAGAGACCTGACCCTGCTGGTCATCTGGAGGCTCTCTTCCAACGACTTCATCTGGATTAGCCAATCATCTTAAGGGTGCATCAGGATCCCTTCTTTCTTCAGTGCCACCGCCACGATCACCATAATTTTGGAGAATGATCTGGGGACAGTTGCCAGGCTGAAGAGAAGCGCAGTACCGCAAAACATAGGAAACGCTGATGATCTTGATGGATTGGGATATGAAGATAGGCCTCAGAGAGGTCCAGGGAGGATAAGAACTCTCCCGGTTGTATGGCCATTATGACGGAGCAAAGAGTTTCCATGTGAAAGTGAATTATCCGCAGATGACTATTGACGCTCTTGAGTTCCAAGATGGGTCGGAATGATCCCTCCTTCTTGGGTACGATGAAATAGCAAGAGGCTTTCTGTAGAGACAACAGGATGGGATTCTTCCTTGGTTTCGTCATAGGGTCTGTGCCAGGAACTCCCAGGGTCTGGGAGACCAGGGCCAGTGTTTCATCTCTGTGGAAAAAAAAAATCGAAGCATGGTCCGGTATGGTTCCAAACCTGGAGGGATTTCTCCATCCTCCAATGAATCCGCAGACCCTTCATCGTCCATGGTGTCCAGGTCCCTTTCAGGGATACTCTTAGCGAGGCATGTCCAGAGACATTCTGAAAGGGCTGGGAGTGCAAGGCCTTCCCAGCTGGGGCTCTGGCCAAGCAGGGGCAACAGCCGACTGCACCTGAACAAAGGTTCGTAGGCCCTGAAAGAATTCCAACCAAGCAAAGGCCACCGGGTCCATATTTAGCCCAGGAGGAACTGGGGTAGGTGCCACTGAACTTCCCTCTCCGAGGGGGGGGGGGAGCGCCCTGGAATTGCTCAGGTCCGGGGTGCTGCCAGATTTGGTCATGGCTGACCCATCCTCTGACGGGGGGGGGGGGGGGGGGGGGGGGGGGGGGGGGGGGGGGGGGGGCTGGACTTCTGAGAGTCCAGCCTTCCCTGAGCTTCCTCACAATGCTGACACAGGAAGGATTCCAGGTCAGGCTGCACAGCCCTAATATGGCAGGCAGCACAAAGGGAGTATCGTTTGAGCTTCTTTGCTGCCGGGGCCTTAATACTCTGTAGCTTGTACGTTCAGCCAGATAGTGCCTCTCAAGCGCACACAGGCCCATCTCGGTGTGCGGAAATCTGAGCAGCCGGTCATGCACGCAGTTATGTGTGGTTATGCGCACAGGAGTGCGTGTGTTAGGTGCACAAGGGCTGGCCCGCACTGCACGTACTGATAGACAATGGGGGGAAAAGGTGCTGCAACAAAACCGCTGGCAAGGCCGCTGACTTTTGCCTGCCGGAGCAGGCTGCCACCGCTCCGTTGAAAATTTGTTTCCTGTTCACCTGTTGGCCCCTGACGTCGGAGGGAGGAGCCTTCTCAGATGCCCATATCATCGGCATTTGTACGGCGTGTTTCGCTGTCGGCTCGTCATACCAAGAGGAAAGCAAAAACAAGAGAGATTTCCAGTAGTGAGTGATAACCAAGCTCGTATTCAGGATCTTTTTGCGAGAACTATATTGTTGACACCAAGAAGTGAAGTCGCTGGAGATTCTGGCCAGGAGCAGGGTCAAAGTCCCTTGACTTATGAAACATCGTTGAGCCCTGGTGCCCCAATAACACCTGAGCCGCCAACAGGAAAAAGAGGGGGAGAAATTATTTTTGAGGATCCCAAATTAAACTTGGCTTTTTCACCATCTTGTGATCAGAGTGGGGTAGGAAGTATTAACCCCCCTCTGTTGAATCCTGGAATTCAAGTTCCAGGAGACCAAGTGGGAAAAACTAGTTTTCAACACCTACAACCTGTGACAGCTCCTAAGGAGAAGGGGATGGAAGGAAGTCAGGGGGGAGCGATGATTGACATACCTGTAATAACACCTACTAAGTTTACTTTGGAAGAAATAGAAGTATGATATTTTCTATGCAGAAATCAATTAATGATATGGCTAAGATGGTTCATGATGCTTTGAGTAGTAATAAGATATTGCAGACAAAAGTTGAAAAGATAGATGGTTCAGTCAACACCTTGTCAGTTAGAACTGATGAGATTGAGAAAGTCCAAGTAAATTTAATTAAATCAGAAAAATTTCAAACTGACAAATTAGAGCAACTGGAAAATTAAATCAGGAAAGCCAATCTTAGAGGGTTAAATTTTCCAAAGACCCATTTAATATCACCTAAGGAACTATTTAAAAGTTATCTGATGAGGGGGAGTTTCCAAGATGGCGATGTAGATGGTTGTGCTGTTGTCGCAGCTCCCATCTTGCTATTATTCTTTTATTTCATATCTAGACCACATTTTGGTCTTTGGAATCAATTATGCCGCATAAACGCAAGGGCAAGATCAGGGTTTTCCTGGCGGACTCTGGTCAAGCGGTGGAGCAGCGTTTAATCACCCAGTACACAGCCGTCCCACAGATACAACCGGCGATGAGCCCCATTGGCGGACTGCGGGGAGAGACCACGATATCGCCTGGGGAAATCACCTTAAGCCCGCCGGATTCTAAGCAACCTCTAATTGCTTCCTCACCGAACCCTGCCGCTTCTGTACCGACACCGACAGATGGTGAGAATCCTATCGGAATGACTGTGCCCGCGGGAAGAACCGGCGGAGTTTCGGAAGAACTCCCTACCTCCTCTCTGCTGAGAGCGCTGGATCCCCTAGAAGGAGGAGCAGCTGGAGGTGTGACTTCTATGGTTGGAGAGGAACATGGCCCAGCAGGAGAATTTGGATTGAACGAACTGGAGGCAGAGGATTTGATTAAACCTGAGGTTGTTTCCATTGATTCCCTTTGGGGAATGATGGCAGGTATGTCTAAACTAATAAAGGAACAAACTTCTCAAATAGTGAATCTGGGGACAACTTTCGTGCACAACAAGAACAGGCACAAGCGACTGAGGCACTAAAGCAGGAAGTGAAAAAATTACAGGACACATCTACAAACCTAGTGCGAGACTTCCTGGTTTCCTCAAGGCGTTTAGAAGCTGTGGAAAATTTCCATAGACATTTAAACATCAGACTCTTAAATTTCCCAAAGATTTTGGGTAAAATACCTATTGTGACTTTTAAAAAATATCTCCAAGAGGCCTTAAAGATTCCACCTGAGCAAATACCTCCAGTAAAGAAAATCAGTTTCTTAACTCAAAGAACTGGTAATGTTTCTTTAAGAGAAGAGAATAGGCCTGATCTCTCCAATCTTACCCAGTATTTAGAAAATTCAGAAGTAGAAGTAATAGAAAGAGCTGTTTTGTTCATATCATTATACTCGGAACAGGACTTTAGTCTTATAATGAGAGCTTATTTTAAGAATATGAAAGAATTGTATTTAGGTCAACTGATCCGTTTATTCCCTGATTTATCTCGGCCGACTCAGTTGCGGAGAAACGTTTCTTAACTAGGAGAGCGGAAGTGTTGGCACTAGGAGCGAGTTTCCATCTTCGCTATCCATGTAGATGCATGGTTAAAATGTCTAATAATGTATATGTTTCAACAAAATCCTCGCATCATAAACGTGCCATATCTACAGCAGGCCCCATTCAATGGAATGCGCTCCCACCAGACATTCGGCTTGAGTTCTGCCACTCTTCATTCAAAAAAAAACTTAAAACCTGGCTCTTTAGCCAAGCTTTTCCAGGACCATGATCATCATTTTTTCCCCTCCAACCAGCAAGAACATATCTTCTTCACAAACCCCCATTTTCCATACCACTACCTACTTCGGTATCTAATCTCTTGCTGCAGGACACTTGAGACTTTCTCACTTATACGTTATAATTTTTATGCTCAATAAGACCTGTCAACTTAATTGTTTAAGTCTTTTTTTTTTTTTTTCTCCTTTATCTTTTGGTCATCAATGTTACAACGTTATTGTTAAATTTTGAACTTATGTACACTGTTCCAAGTTTCATAACCTTGTTCTATGTAATGCCTTTTGGCAATTTTCATGTTCTGTTTCAATGTAAACCGATGTGATCTTTATTTCATATAGGAACACCGGTATATAAAAATCTAAAAATAAATAAATAAAATATGTTTTCTTTAACCCAGATCACTTGAGAGAATTCCTGGTTAGTAAAAGCCAACCTCCTCCCACTGTAGAAAAAAAGAAAGTTAATTTGTGTAGGAACTACGTCAAATGTTTCCTTGAGTGTTGACTTAGAAATCTTAATTATAGTAAATACGCCCCCTCCAAAGTTGCCTATATAGATTTGAGATATAAAAATATGAGGAGTGTGTCTAGAGTCATATATTATATGCTTATATGATTTTTCCTGTTATTTTTTTAACCTGTATCTCATGAAAGTGTTTCAAACAAAGGGCCTCATTTACCAATATCGCATTGGTAACGCATTAAGGGGCGTTTCCCATGCAAATGAGGCTTTTTCGTGCAGTGTGGAAACATCGCATGACGCGATGTTTTCGCGAATACATTTTCCGCAAATCGCGAAAACATCGCAGCACACGAAGCGTCCCCACTGCGCGATAAAACACCCAAAGCATCATCGCAGTGCACGAAAGTGTCCAGACAGCCTATTTCAGGAGGGAGGGAGAGAGAGAGAGAGAGAGAGAGGGAGAGAGAGAGAGAGAGGGGGAGAGAGAGAGAGAGAGGGGGAGAGAGAGAGGGGGAGAGAGAGAGAGAGAGAGGGGGAGAGAGGGGGAGAGAGGGGGACTTGCTATTATGTCTACTCCCTAGACAGCTATTTGTATCCCTATGAGAGGCTCACCTAGTAACTCGAGGTGGGGATTAGGTATGAGTGTAGGGGGTTGGGGGCCACTTTCACATTCAACATGAGACGTACGAACAGAACAGTGGTCTCTTGTGAAGATTTGATGGCCTTCGGAGTGAGGAAACTCACTCCAAGATGAGATTTGGGCAATGTTCTCTCAAACTAGCTTGAATCTTCACAAGAGACCACTGTTCTGTTCGTACGTCTCATGTTGAATGTGAAAGTGGCCCCCAACCCCCTACACTCATACCTAATCCCCACCTCGAGTTACTAGGTGAGCCTCTCATAGGGATACAAATAGCTGTCTAGGGAGTAGACATAATAGCAAGTGTCTCTCTCTCTCGAACACCGAAACAGGCTGTCCGGAAATGTCGTGAACTGTGATAAACCTTTACCGGCCTCTAGCGCACAACGTATCACGAATGAAAGGGTTGTAGCTATTGGCCGCGTTAGGAGCCGCGCTAACACTGCGGCTGTTTCGCCGCACACGATAACTTTACATATGCTCCGCCCCCTGAATACAAAATAAAAAATTTGCATTCGCAAATCGTGTTAACGGCTGTTAGCGCGATTTGCGAACTTATCTCCTGCGGTAACTCCTTGGAAAATGACCCCCAAAGTTATTCTTTGTGAATTTTGTTTAAAAATTGATTAAAAAAAAAAGTTATCTGGTAAATGTGCTGAAATACAGATACAACTTTACCTGCAATATCCAGAATTTATTATATCTCCCAACCTTTTAGCTTGGGAGGTATACAAGATCAAGAACAGGGAGATCAAAAAGAAGACTTAAATTTGTCAGAACTTTTAGAAAAGTCGTCTGATATGGAAATAAAGACACGAGCTACATTAATTGTGCAATTTGCATTTATATCCGAGAGAGATTCTGCTCTTAGACTATTTCAAATATCAAAACTCCAGATTTCATGGTCAGTTAATCAGGATTTTTCCTGATATTTCCTGTAATACACACAGTTAAGAAGAAAGGCGTTTTTATCTATGAGAGACAAGGTTACTCAACGGGGGGCTAAATTTCTTTTACGATTCCCATGCCGTTGTATAATTTTATATCAAAATACGAGGTATATGTTTAATCAACCTGATCAACTTCGTTCATTCCCTGAATCCTAATCCTAGATACTCCTTAGTAATTAATTTGGGGAAAATAGTTTAAAATATGGTTTTGACACAAATGCTGGTGTTGTATTTCTTTGTATATCTGCTCTTTTCTTTTATCCTCCAGACTTTATAATTGAATTTCCAAGGTTTTCACAGACTGTATGTGTAAAAGTATTAGATATTGCTTGTTTCTTGTTAACAATATGCTGGATACAAGCTGTGTATTATCTTTCTGAAACTGAAAAGTTTATAAAAATAAAATTAAAAAAAAAAAACAAACCCACTGGCAAGATGGCGCCGCCTTGGTCTGCCACATGGATTGCGCACCAAGCCTGAAGCAGGGCCTAGCCCATCAGGGGGCCGCTCAATCAACTTGTAAACCCCCTTCCTTCGCCCTATTGGGGGTCGGGAACAACGTCGGTACGGTGTGCCGAGCAAGGAGATCGGAGGAAAGACTTACCGAGCCCTTCCACGTCTCTGGATAAGAGGAGTTTTTTTCTACTTACGTGGGCACAGCACTTACCGGCTTTACAGAGACGGTTTCAAGTTATGGGGGGGAGAGAGCTTAGGCTGTCACCACCGTGCTCTGCTTCCTGCACCCGCTGCTTTTCAGCTGCTTCAGCAGCAAAGTCCACGCCGGGAACTGGCTATGGGACCAAGGCAAACCTCTGAGGGAACTCGGAAATCGCCTCAGGAATTCTCAACTGGGGGAGGGACCCTTAGTTACCAACTGCAGGAGAGCGGGGCTCGATCTTCTCCAATTTAAAAGTAGAAATTTGAAGGTAAATTTTCCTCATCTAAAGAGTACTGCGATCCCGATAGGAGATACAATCTACATGTGCTAGGAGACGGAGAGATACTGAATGGCTGAGGTCACTGCAGGGGGGTATCTAGCTTTGAAACCTGACTCTGTCTCCATCTGCTAGCAGTGGAGCACATAACCCATTGGTCCCGAGTCCATCTGGCTACACACTAGGAAAGCTATTTATAAACTGGAAAACACTATTTAATTGGCACCGTGTTCTTGTAACGATAGTGCCCAAAAGTGGAATATAAAAATTAGATAAATAAATAAAATAATGATCTGGCCAAAGGAAATTAAAATGGGCTATTTAAGATGAGTTATTAGCTACAGACCGTAATATGGGTCAGATGTATAAAGCACTTCTCCAATAGACACCAAACAGGAAAACCTCTTTAGTTCAGCCAGCCCCAAAGTAGCAATATTAAAAGAACTGGTTGATTTTCTAACTTACAAGCAATGCCCCTCATAGGGGTTACAAAATGTCAGACAACTGCTACTGTTCGAGAGGATCAACCTCTTGTTCACCCAGCCTTGAATATAAAACACTTGCCCCAAATACCTCTCAAGTTGTCACTCATTTGGAGAACACTCAACATTCTACATTTACAAACTGCTTCCCCCCTCTCTCCCCCCCCCCCCCCCCAAAAAAAATAAAATTTATAGCAGAATATCCCCACTAGCAAACTATCAGTCCGGCTCCCATTCCCTGATAAATCATTGGACAGAGCAGTAAACTTCAATAGCAGAGGCGGTTAGCCATGTCACCACCCCTGTCCCATCCAACACTCCAACCATCACCCCCCCCTCCAATGCATGCAGACACCCACAAGCCTGAGCTCCAAATGAGGGAGGTGCGCACTACCTGTCCAGGGTCTCCACACTAGGCTGATGTGAGCTCACAGACGCCGCTGCCAGCACGCCCGGCGGTGCCGCAGGTCTGGGGGGTTTTCTGGCTCCGCTGATTGGCGCACCAAGATCTAAGGCCGGTATTTTGTCCATGGTTTCTGCCAGGAGGCTTTTCACCACTCTTCGCTGGTTCTTTCGCTGAAAGGGGGAAGGGGGATGGAAGTGAAGTCCACAAGAAAGGCAAGATTTGAGGGAAGCACCGTCACCTTCCTGCCAGGACCATCCAGGTTCAAGACAAGTCTTACTAGGTGTCAGCTAAACTTATAGTCCAAAGCCACTTCAAAATTAGATCATTTTTTAAACAATCACATTTTTATAAATAAGCTGCTTCACGCTGGCACTGAATGCTATGGGCTATAACAAAGAAACAATAGCAGCTTAATAAAAACTGCTCTGCGTACAAACCAGTAAAATTATTTGAAAAAAAAAAGTCAGGAAGCTGCCCGTGTGGAATGCCTTAAAGTCCACCTTTGTTTCAAACTAAGAACTACTGGTGGCTATGTGAGGACTTCAAATGGTCTGGCATTCAGTTAGAGCAGACGGATGGATGTGACATCAATGGCAGCGATAAGGCACAGTTTGTATCTTTACTCCTTGATACAAATGGGCTACTTGAGGAGCGAAGATGCCTCAGAAACAAAGATCAGGGGCTCTGCCAGCTGTAGAGTTGCAGGGATTGTTTTTCAGTGCTTTTATTCCAGATGGACCAGCCGAAGCACAGACACAATGGAGCCCAGTGGTGGTTTGAGGAGGACTGTTTTAAGATGTAACAAAACCAGCATTTAAGGAGGTAAAAGGGTGTTTGAGAAGATTACTGAATTCTGATAAATGCAGAGACAATGGTTATTTTTCTGTCTCTATCTGACTGAGCAGTTTAGCACTGTTGTTACTTTCTGTGTCTTACATGCTTCTTTACTCAGATTAAGTGCGGGTTTGCTTCTCTGACTTCTACTTGAAGAGCTGTCAAGTGGCCAGGAGAGCAAACTCAAGTCACGCTACATGCAGGAGACTCAGACTGCACACACACACAAATGTGAAATGTTTAACTGTACACTCTATAGCTCAAATGCACGTGTGGCAGCCTGTTCATCAGCTCTTTTTGGTAAATTAACAGATTCAGTGTAGAGGAGATTGAATCCTATTTGGAGGCTCCACTCTTCTGAAAGCTGTCAAGCACTTGCTCTTTTCATGCTTGCTTGCTGATTCCATTGTAAGTTCCAGGTATGTACACACTTTGGTTCCACAAAGCACTTCAGGATATAGACCTAAAAATAAAACAGGGCAAGGTTGGAATACTCTAGTAATAAAAAAAAAAATAGATAGATAGAACAATATCTAATGCTTTGAACTGTGAATCTGAAACTTAAATTAGATTACTGGATTAAAGTCATAGGGTGCAAAGGAAAGCCAGCTATCATTATAATGATGCTTTTTGGTCATACAAAGAATTAATCAACATACTGTAACTCAATGGGGAGCAACAGTTTGCTCTTTAAGCTAAAGGGAGTTGTAATATTATTCAGCCTGCATATGAAAGTTGAGTACTGGAGAAACTAGAAAAATTGTTAGAGGCCATGATGCTCCCCAAAGATCTGACCTGCTTTTCAACTGAATCAGTTATCGGTGCAAGGAATCCACTATCCCACACAAACAGAAAACGGAGGGCAATTTGCAAAGCTTTTCCTGCAGGTAAACAGCTATTTACCTGCAAGAAAAGCCCTACTGAGAGTTACCCTTCTCCTCACTGCAGGTAAAATTATCAATGCTGTTCACGGTATGGGTACTTTAACCCAAGCTGAAAAAGAGGAGAGGTTAGGTCATATGAGGGAAAGTCTGCATGGAATTTCTACGGATACATCGGCACCTGCTTCAAGGCATGTACAAATACACATGCTCAGAGTGAAGCCCTGTTCCCTGAATTTTCAAAGGGAAACCACCCCTGAGTAAGGATGCCCTTGAAAATGTGTTTGCAAGCTTTTGGGGCCTGCAAGCACTGTGAGCTGTTTAAGACTTGCCCCATCCATCTATTTCATTCCAAATGAAAATTAATTGCCATTTTTTGAAAATTCAAGGGCAAGTGCCTCTCCAATGCTTGTGCTTAAAATGTACAAGAAATGGAAGGGGACAATTTAGAGATTGGGGAAAATCATCAAAAACTCCAATATTTACAGTTTGGGATGGATCTGGTCCACTGCTGCGCCACCGATTCAGTACAGGTTTCATGCTGCCCCACCCCCCACCTAACAAACTTTCAAGCTCTGCTTTGCACAACCCCCAACCCCATCCAGTTCCAGTGGTAATCCTTACAGCACAGACCACACTGCCTGCACAGAAGCCTAAAGTGTAAGCTTAGACCTCGTGCTCATTGCGCTGTGAGGATTACTGCTGGAGCAATAGCAGCAGCTTCACCAACCTGCCTCAAAGATGTAACATAATGTAGAGGAGATATTTCTGCCTAAACTGCACATTAAGGGCCAAATAAACTGTAGGTGATACCTTTTTATTGGACTAACTCAAAGTTAGTCACAGATGCATTAAAAGTTAATCCAATAAAAGGGTGTCATCTACAACTTAACAACCTTTCGGGCCGATACAGTAAGGTGCGGTAGAAAGAGGTGTGTTAGTGCCCGGCGCACCCGCATTTGCCGCACTCACAGTTCGGATCACCTACCGCTTGATACTGTATTTAAATGGCATGCAAATGCAAGCCGCATCCAACGCACGTCCATGAAGCGCAATCCATTTTACTGTATAGGCGCTATACAGCGCCTATACAGTATCCTGGGTGCGCTGGTACCTGTCATTTCAAATGTCAGGTACCAGGAAGTGGATGGTTCTCCTACAGACCCCGCTGCCTTGAGCGCCTGGCGCCAGCAAGCCCCAGCAGCAGCCGGCGATCAGAGGCAGGGAGCGCAACAAAGCACCCTCCTTCGGACGGGCAAGAGAGACGAAATTTCACAGTCCCAAACTTTCCCCCAGCCCCCGCTCACCTGCCCTGGCCGCGGCCAGGCAAGCCCCCAGCAGCAGCAGTAGAAGTGCGTCAAGAGAGAGCGGCTTCAGCAGCCCCACCGGCGAAGGATGAATACGTGCATGCCTGTAGGTCCAATATGGGCGCTCAAGGCAGCGAAGGCGCATGCGCACACGCCGTGACCTCCAACGTCCAGCCAGTCACGGCATGTGCGCATGCGCCTTCGCTGCCTTGAGCGCCCATATTGGACCTACAGGTGTGCACGTATTCACCTTCGCCGGCGGGGCTGCTGAAGCCGCTCTCTCCTGACGCCCTTCTACTTCTACTGCGGGCTTGCGTGGCCGCGGCCAGGGCAGGTGAGCGGGGGCTGAGGGAAAGTTTGGGACTGTGAAATTTCGTCTCTCTCTGCTGGGGCTTGGATTGGGTTGGTTTGCTTTGGGACTGGGCGGCTAAGTGCGAGAAGCATTTTTTTTCTGTGGATTGGGTTGGTTTGGGACTGGGCGACAGTGCGAGAAGCATTTTTTTCTGTGGATTGGGTTGGTTTGGGACTGGGCGGCTAAGTTCACCACATAACGCCAGTGTCAGGGTAGGCGGTAAATTAGTAGGTTAAAGACGCGGCAAGATAGCAGGTTAAAAAGGCGATAGTCGGGGCACACTTTACTGTATGGGAGGGAATAGCTAATCGGATCGTTTACATACATATACATGCTGCGGGCGGAAAGGGAAACGCGTCGAGTTAAAGAAGTGGTAAGGATCGGTAAAAACAGATAGTGAATCGCAGGTTAGACTTACGCGGCCAAATTGTGAGTACACAGCGGGTTAGAAACGGGGTAACTGCGACCGCGCTTTACTGTATCGTCCTGTTTATTTCTACAGATTTAAGTGGTCTTGAATCTGTAGAAATTAGGGGTAGCACACAGTTTAGGTGAAACCATGTATTAAAAATTCAGGAAACCATGAGCTGAACATGACTAATAAGTCTGATTTAAATTCCCATATTGTCCTGACCTCCAGATGGGCAGGAGGTGAGAGAATCACCTGGACTAGAGAGCCTTCTATCACAAAATATCTTATAGGACAAAACACTTTTTAACAGCCATCAACTTATGCACAAAGCAATGCTTCCATACTGCGAATAATCAAGTTAGAACAGCCCTTCAAAAAAACTTTTCTTCTTTCAAAGCTTCAGTACCATTATTCTACCTTCCAATAAAAGCCTATCGATCTTTTTAATTTAAAAAAAAACAAACCCTAAAATATGATTTCCAGCATGCACATTCTTATTTTAAGGAGGGTTCAGCAAATAAAGAACTAGATTTATTTTGCTATAAATTTTGCTGGAATAGCACCTGCGATTAAAAAAAAAAGGGGGGGGGGTCCATAGTTAGGATAATTTGAGAGAGAGAAAGAGACACTCTTTATAAGGCTCTCACATAAGTAAACTATTTATACCACTCTAAGAGGGAGTGGCCTAGGTTTTGGAGGGCAATTTTAGATGCCTGGTCAGAGCTACAAGCAGCACAGTAGACATCAGTGAATATTTGATGTGATTTGGAGTTATGACAGGTACCACCAAGATTTGTACAATGTACTCTTGACCTAGTTTGAGGCACTCTACACCTAGCTGCTTTCAAGCTAGGTCGAGAATATATTGTACAAATCTTGGTGGTACCTGTCATACCTCCAAATCACATCAAATCTTCACTGATGTCTACTGTGCTGTTCCTACCTCTGCCTGTGCCCCTCTAACAATGGTATAAAAAGTGGACGAATATGTTTGCCTTGCCAGAGGCTGCCTCTCTCCGAAACGGATTTGCGATTTTTATCGCAAAGCCTGTTTCCCACTGGGAAACAGGCTTTGCCTAACGCCAGGTAAAAAGGTGTAGTTATTTCCAGCGTTAAATCATGTGTTGCCCATCGCATGCAATGTTAAACACCCCTCATTTTCATGAACTCTGCCCAAACTGGTCCCTTTTGACTAGATTTTTTGTTTGCATATACATCTCACAATGCGCTGCTTATCGCATGCGTTACGGCGGGGCGTTAGGGCCCTAACGCGATTTGATGAATGACCCTGAAAAACCGATTTCACAAGACCGTGCACCCTCCCCTTGTCAAGCAAGCTTCAAAGCCGCGGGGCTCTCAGGGGCTCAATGTCCATGGTCCGGGCTTCACGTTCCCATGGCAACCACCGGCCACCACCCCAACTGGTGACAGAAATCTGCTCATCCCGTCATCTCCAGCACCGGGAGCCGCTCGGAGCCAGGCTTCAGAACCGCTTCCGAACCTGCTGTGTTCTGCTACCTCCCCCCCCCCCCCCAATCTCTCGCCAGAATATGGGGCCTTTTATCTCCGACAGGACCCAGCCCCTCCCCCCCAACAGCGTTCCGGCGGGGCTCACATCAGGACACGATGTGACCGTGAAATTACAAAAAAAAAAGAAAAATGCTATCTGCAGTTAAGATGGTTCAGTACTTCTTACCTTCCCCTCAAGTCATTTTATGTGAACCCAACGTCGTTCGGAAACCAAACCCTGCGCTCGCTCTCCCTCCACAGGCAGGAAAGGCTTCCGTCACCGCGAGACCGGAAGCAGCCCGCGGTGTCGCCGCCTTCCGGGCTGGTGCGCGCGCATGCACGGACGTCGTCTGCGGCTGCGGCTGCTGCCGCCGCCGCCTCCTGTGGAAATAGGGAGCTGGGGCTTGTCGTCGGAGATAGCGCGTTGTCGGGGGGGGGGAATAAAACACCACGCATACAATTTAAAAGCGCCCCGAGTTGGCGGGGAAAAGCCGCCTACTCGGCAACACCCGGTGCCGACTCTCGCTACCCAGAATGCAGCGCGGCGCAGGGGAGGGGGCGGGGCCGGAGTTGCCTGTGCGCGACCTGGACCAGGCCGGGTCGCTGGTGAGGCCATCTTAGCCCGAGAGCCGGCCGGGAGAGTTAAAGGGCACGCGAGGGGGCCTCACTGTGCTTGAGGGACGCCGCAAACAAAGCGTGACCCTTCTGAACAAGCGAGCGAGCGAGCCTCCTAGCTTGTGAGCACAGCCTGCTGCTTTTTCTTTTTTCCCCCTTCTTGGACGGGGCTTAGATAAGTTTCTCGTTTTGCAAATAGGAATGAAAGTCAGACAAGTTGGTAAGTACTCTGATATATATATACATATCTCAAATAGAGTTTTCCTTGCCATTATTAACGCGATGCCTCTCACCCCCAACCCGAGTCAGTGCTTCTGGGAGCTTAGCAGCAGCAGCCGAAATGGTAATGAGTGAGTGCACGTGCTGGGGGTGGGGGCAAGGCCGGCGTCACGCCCCCTTCCCGGCGTCACTTTCCCCCATCGATGACTACTTGCAGCTGTTTGTCCGCCCTTCCCCTGCAGGAGGGGAGCGAAGCGATGTGACGTGTAACCCCGGGGGTCAAGGGATGAAGCTCCCCTCCAGGAGAGGGCCTGATCCTTGCACTCCTGCTGCCCAAGCCCTGTGTTTTTGTTAAAAAGCGTGGCGACACTGCCCTCCAAGTTTGGGAAAGCCATGTCTCGCCTTTTTTTTTTTTTTTTTAACAGAAATACAGATAAGTAATGCCCCATCCCCTGATTATGATACAGTTCTTTGCCTAATAAGTGCCTGTTGCAGTAGCAGTCTTCCCTGCTTGGAGCTGAATAGAAAGCACATCGACTTGGCAGTACACTTGGATTTCATCAACTTCCATGGACAAGGGATATGACCTCTGATCTCCCACATCATTGCGTTTGAGGCTATTACCAGCTAATTCCATTTTTTCAAGATAGGCTAATCTAGTCTAGGTTTTATCCCATGGTCTGCTTAAACTTGTAGGCCTGTTTTTTGTTTTGTTTTTTAATTTAACCTTTTATTAGCAATTAAATCTAATTACAAAAGATTAACAACCATGACAATTATTATGAATTATAAATCAAGACTCTCTCAGGTATATCATCCTTGATAGAAAAAGGGGGATGTTCCTTAAGGAATTAAGTAAAGGCAAAAAAGAAAAATTAAAAACCCCAGAATAAAGAGAGAGGGAGATATAATTAACATGCTTTAAACATATGTATATATATTATAATCAACCTGCCTTTTTATCACTCAGGAACCTAACTAGCAGGCCGAGACAGTACAGTGCACTCCGACGGAGCACACTGTTTACCTGCCATTGGACACACGTTTTCCCTTACCCCTTATTCAGTAAGGGGCGGAAAACGCGCTTCCAACCCGCCGAACCGAATAGCGCCCTCAACATGCAAACGCATGTTGATGGCCCTATTAGGTATTCGCGCGCGATTCAGAAAGTAAAATGTCGAGCCAAGCCGCACATTTTACTTTCAGAAATTAGCGCCTACCCAAAGGTAGGCGCTAATTTCTTCCGGCACTGGGAAAGTGCACAGAAAAGCAGTAAAAACTGCTTTTCTGTGCACCCTCCGACTTAATATTATGGCGATATTAAGTCTGAGGTCCCGAAGAGTAAAACAATATGAAGTCAGCCAGCCGCTGTCGGGTCGAAAACCAGACGCTCAATTTTCCGGCGTCCGGTTTCCGAGCCCGTGCCTGTCAGCGGGCTCGAGAACCGATGCCGGCAAAATTGAGCATCGGCTGTCAAACCCGCTGACAGCCGCCGCTCCTTTTGCCCGTTTCTACCGCCGGGCCTCATTTAAATACTGTATCGCGCACACAGGCGAGTGGCCTGTGCGCGCGCAGGGAGAGCAGGGGTTTGCCCGCTCTCCCGCGGACTTTACTGAATCAGCCTGTAGGTGATCTAGGTCATAGAAACCAAAATTATTATATTGATATGAAACAACATTTGCACGGATATTTAAGAAAGAAGGTAGCACCCATTGTAAGAACTTTTTTTCTTTTTCTTTTTAATAGCAAAAATTGTCTCCTTGTAGCTTGGGTTGCTGCCAGTAGAACAGGAAAAATAGAAATCTTTTGCCCACAAAACTGAAAATTTTTACTTACAAAAGAAAATACTTGTCTTTTTTTGGACAAAAAGAAACTAGCAGGGTAGCCCTAACTGTAATATCAACTGGGGATTCTAAGAATGTAGATATACTTGACAAACTAGTAGTTGACTGATCATAAGCACCCTCATCCTTAAGAACATAAGAAATTGCCATACTGGGTCAGACCAAGGGTCCATCAAGCCCAGCATCCTGTTTCCAACAGTGGCCAATCCAAGCCATAAGAACCTGGCAAGTACCCAAAAACTAAGTCTATTCCATGCTACTGTTACTAGTAATAGCAGTGGCTATTTTCTAAGTCAACAATAGCAGGTATTGGACTTCTCCTCCAAGAACTTATCCAATCCTTTTTTAATCACAGCTACACTAACTGTACTAACCCCATCCTCTGGCAACAAATTCCAGTTAATTGTGTGTTGAGTGAAAAAGAACTTTCTCAGATTAGTCTTAAATGTGCTACTTGCTAACTTCATGGGGTGCCCCCTAGTCCTTCTATTATCCGAAAGTGTAAATAACAGATTCACATCTACTTGTTAAAGACCTCTCATGATCTTAAAGACCTCTATCATATCCCCCCTCAGCCGTCTCTTCTCCAAGCTGAACAGCACTAACCTCTTCAGCCTTTCCTCATGGGGGAGCTGTTCCATCCCCTTTATCATTTTGGTCGCCCTTCTCTGTACCTTCTCTATCGCAACTATATCTTTTTCGAGATGCGGCGACCAGAATTGTACACAGTATTCAAGATGCGGTCTCACCATGGAGCGATACAGAGGCATTATGACATTTTCCATTTTATTAACCATTCCCTTCCTAATAATTCCTAACATTCTGTTTGCTTTTTTGACTGCTGCAGCACACTGAGCTGACGATTTTAAAGTATTATCCACTATAACACCTAGATCTTTTTCCTGAGTTGTAGCGCCTAATATGTAACCTAACATCGTGTAACTACAGCAAGGGTTATTTTTCCCTATATGCAACACTTGCACTTGTCCACATTAAATTTCATCTGCCATTTGGATGCCCAATCTTCCACTCTTGCAAGGTCCTCCTGTAATGTTTCACAATCTGCTTGTGATTTAACTACTCTGAATAATTTTGTATCGTCCGCAAGTTGGATAACCTCACTTGTCGTATTCCTTTCCAGATCATTTATTCATATATATATATATATATAAAAGCACTGGTCCAAGTACAGATTCCTGAAGCACTCCACTCTACTCTTTTCCACTGAGAAAATTGACTATTTAATCCTATTCTCTGTTTCCTGTCCTTTAACCAGTTTGTAATCCACGAAAGGACATTGCCACCTATCCCATGACTTTTTTTAGTTTTCGTAGAAGCCTCTCATGAGGGACTTTGTCACTCGCCTTCTGAAAATCCAAATACACTACATCTACCGGTTCACCTTTATCCACATGTTTATTAACCCCTTCAAAAGAATTAAGCAGATTTGTTAGGTAAGACTTCCCTTGGGTAAATCCATGTTGACTGTGTTCCATTAAACCACCTCTTTCTATATGCTCTAAGATTTTGATCTTGAGAATAGTTTCCACTATTTTTCCCGGCACTGAAGTCAGGTTCACGTCTATAGTTACCCGGATTGCCCCTGGAGCCCTTTTTAAATATTGGGGTTACATTGGCCACCCTCCACCTAAAATCTTGCACATATATACTTTAACAGTTCAATTGGTGATAACAACCGAGTCACTGGGAAGTTCAGAAACCTGAGGTTTCTCCCATAATGTATATTCTCCAACTTTTCCAAAGAATTCAAAATTGCCAGATTATCTTTAACAATATTAGGCCTCATCTCTTGATCAGCAGCAATAGGTAACTTCAGATAGTTCTTTTTCTGCTACTCCCGAGCCTCATATCATATTCTTGATATTTCAAATGAAAAGTCCTTGGACAACCTTTGCGAGTGCTCATTTAACTAGAAAGGAGATCTCTGCGACCTGGATACTACCTTCCAAATGTCTGGCAAAGAAATATTTTCAGAAACCAAATTGTCAGAGGATATTGCCTCCCCAGTAGCCTTGCCCCTTCTCACCTCATTATTCAGAACCAAGCTCACCATAGCATTTGTGAGAGATTTGGGAGTAGATTTCATAGGGGTTGAAGAGCCAGCCGGACTGGATGGATTCAGCATAGCTTGAGAAGGAGACAGTTGTAAAGGGGGCGGGGGGTTAAAGCCAGAGCTAAGGGAGGGACCCTGATGATAACGAGCCCTCCCCTCCATTGCCCATAGATATTGGGAGGCTTGTATAGGTCACATGAAAATCCATAGAACCTAAAATAAGCGTTGGTGCTGGCGTCTTCCCCATGAAAGATGGCAAATAAGGGGAAACAGATGAAAACACAAAAAGTTCTTTCAGGGGTGCTCCGGCAGCAGTGCGCTGCAAACACACCTCTTTTGAGTGCTCGCAGTCCCCCTGTGATGAGGTCTCTGACCGGAGTAGGGGGGGGGGGTGTGGGAGGGAGGATCTCTCTCACAGGCATCACTCTCCCGATGGACTTCCACTTCTCCTTGCAGGTGCACCACCTTTGAGCGCTCGCAGTCACCCTGTGAGGACATCTCCGGAAGGGGCTGATCTCTCTCACCAGTACCACTTGGACTTCCTCTCTTTCGGTGATGTCCCCAGGCCTGTGTTTCCTTTTTTTTTTGTCCCCAAAGCAAAAATCAGATCTACAAGTCCATGTATGCAGTACAGTAAAACTAGGACTGGGTTAACCTGTTCAGGGAAAATGGAGCCACTTGGTAACCCTAGGCCTCATCTACAGCCATTGCTGCTAATGCCTCTGACAAGAGTTTAAAATTAATAGGTCAGGGCAGAGTGTGGGGTAAAAACATTAGAACAGACCTTGACAAATGTTCTCTGTATCTGGGAGCCATCATATTTACTTATCTGATTTATATTCTGCTTTTCTGGCATTTCAAAGAAGTTTACATTCAGGTACTGTGGGTATTTTCCCTGTCCCCATAAGATTCACACTCTCCGTTTGTACCTGAGGCAACAGCGGGTAAAGTGACTTGCCCAAGGTCACGAGGAGCAGCAGTGGGGTTCGTAGCTCGCTGCTCCTCCACGCCACGCATAAAATTAAAAGCCACCGCCTGGGGGTGAATGGGGGGGCTCCTCTGATAAGGTCTCTTACTGCTCTTTGGGGAAGGCCACTGCTTGGCTCTGGGCATTATAGCAGCATGCAGTCTCTCTGCTATTTGGGAGCCTGTCAGCTGTTTGAGATGTGGATTGGCCACTGGTGTAAAGGTAATACTGGACTCAATGGCCTCCTGATCTGACCCAGCATGGCAGTGTCTGTGTTCCTTTAGGGCCAGATTTACTAAGGCTTTTTTTTTCTCCATTCTCTGTGTGTATGGGGGGGAGGGGAGGCTTAGTAAATCATGTCCCCCACCTCTAAGTCTCTCTCTCTCATCCCTACCAGTCTCTCTCTCTCCCTCCCCAGGCCTCTTGACCCAGCCAATCAGTTGTCTAGCCAGCCATTGAGTCACTCCCTACTCTCCTTCCCCCCCCCCCCACCCTACCCTCAGTCACTCAGCATCCTCAGAGCCACCCTCGCCTTCTGGCTGCTCTTGCCTTGGGAACAGCACAACTCTGAGCTCACCAAGAGCAATGAGGCCCCAGACTGGAGAGCAGCACAAGGGTGATTTGGGTGTTCCTGAATCAGAACAAGGACATTTTTAGATAGGAGGGTGCCCTGGATTTCTCAAGCCCTATACTGAAGGTTTCCAAAGCTTGCAACTTTAAACATTTATTAGGTTGCTCCACCATGTTGTTGCCGTAAATAAGAGTTACTTTTTCGAGGCTAATACAGTACTCCTTTCTACTTCATGAGGAAAAGACTGCCTCCTCTCTCTTTCTCTATCCTGTCTAAAAGGTGTGCACAATTTGTATTCTTTGGATCAACTCAGGTTTCTGGTATCTATCCCTGACGTCTTATGGATCTGTGGCTGGAAAAAAAAAAAAATCCCGCTCAGTGGCCAACTATGCAAGGAACTGCGATTTGAAGATTTTCCTTTTAGCTGATGCATCCTAAGTCAAAAATATGGAACAAAATGTAGGACAATATTGTCAAGCAGCCCCTTTACTTAAATGAAAAAAAAAAAAAAGGAACTAGTCCATACAGAAATTTTTATGATTATAAGTAGTTATAATAATAATAATGTTAACAAAAATGCCAGAATAAAGTAGAAGGGGCTAATTGATCTGTTGGTCTAGCAGTATGGGATTTCAGAAAACTGACAGCAGTCAGTGTGTGTATATCATGGAATATGTGGATGCGGCTTGCACTGGAAACATTCATGGAACGATCATGTAATCGTTCCCAACTCCAGTTTCCCTCAGCCTGTGACTTCAGCGCTTGAAACTAAACTAGCACTGTTATCTAGCTGAGAAAACTTACTTTGAGAAAGTATTGGTGCAAACCTCCCACAAACTCTCTCTCTTTGGGGGTGGTAGAATTTGCATTTAGCATGCTTTTTCCATCTGTTTTGTCTTTATTTTTGAAGGGCTTTTTATGGGGGTGGAGCGGCTGCCATGTTTATTGATATATATATATATATATAAGGTCTTTGTTCCTCTAGCCGTTTAGAGAGCAGCCCCACACTGTGGCGTTTCTGCGTAGGCTCTGGCCAGCTGTAGGTGCTCAGGAGGTTTCTGGCTCTGTTACTAATGCATACATTTGAAAAAAGTAATGCTTTGCTTTCAGCACTTCTGTTCACACTGCAAAACTCTTATCTAACAGGTTACACCTGACTTCTGCCATGAAATAGGTGCCTGTTGTAGCTTGCTAGACAAGAATGGTGACAGACTTCTTTTAAGCATAATATTGCGTTCCCAATTATGCCAAACTGAGTCGCACGTTTCTTTGCAAGGAACAGAAGCGCTGTACACGTGCTGCATACATTGATGCAAGTAGCTCAGCCACCTGCTGCTCTGCATTCGGAGGGACAGACAGGCCTTCATTTTGGTTAAGTGTCCAGATTTTAATTCTGTTGTGTGACATGTTGGCAAGCCTTTGACATCTCTTTCTCACTACGCTTGACCCAAAATATACTGTAAAACAGCATTTAAAAGTGATCCTTACCGGATATATTAGTGCACAATGTGTTTAAGCTTCTTAGAGGGAAACCTGGTTGAATAATAAAGAAGTAATGACTAATTTCAAACGAGTTATTGAAATAGTAAGACTAGAATTACCGGGTTTAAGTCCTGTAGATGCTATATTAGATCACAGGCTGTAGAAGATCTTTTTTATGGTTGACTTGATAGATTATTAGCTGTCATGACTTGTTTGTTTTTATTTATTTCAGTTTAGCTCCTATCTTTCATTGGTAGCTCAAGGCCGGTTACCTACTGTACCCGAATGTATTTCCCTATCCCCAGAGGACTTACAATCTACATTTTGTAGCTGAGGCAGTGACCTGCTGAAGGTCACAAGGAGCCTGAGCGGGATTTGAACCCTGGTTCTCAGCTGGCTTCTTTAACCACTAGGTGACTCCTCCTCCACTCCATGGAATCAGAGAAGTATGAGAACTCTGTCATTCATTTGGCAGGCTCCATCTTTTCTATAGGGGTATAAAGAGGTAAAATGTGCTGAGGGTATTACCTGACTATCTATCTAGCAGCTGTATAAACTTATAGGTTGTTACTTATGTTCTCATAGTATTGATGGTTTATAGTATCATCTAGTATTGGTGGTTATATAATCACCCCTTTTGGTAGAAAATCTGACTAATTAGTGCCCCCCAGGTTTCCATGATTCTGTAGCTGCAGGAGAAGCCTCATAATTAGCCTTTTGCCACATAATTTTCAACCTGCCACACAATCATCAAACCTGAAGCTCCCCCCCACCTCCTAATTTAATCATCTGAGAAAAGCTAAAGGGTTCCTTGCCTGTTCCAACCCCTCCACTTTTATGCAGCCTGCAGGGGCTGAGGCTGAAGCACAGAGCAGAAAAGAAAAAAGAAAGTCACGTCCTCTCCTCCTGCCAGGGCCGGATTGACCTGTCGGAGGCCGGTCAGGCCAGTCACATGACACTGGTGTTGATCACAGCGGCCTCATGCCCGCAGAGCCGCTGTGATTAAACCTGGCCCGCGGGAGCCTCCAGCGAGGCTCTCTGCTCATTTCGGGGGGGGGGGGGGGGGGGTCCCTTTTCCCGTGACTGCAGCCGTGGCTCCATGGCTTTTCTTTTTTTTTGTCTCCACGGCTGCAGCGGGGCTCTACAGGCCTGCATTTTTGTTTTTCTATTCCGCAGTGTTGCTGAGCTCTGTGGGATCGCTCCCTGCCCCTCCCCTCATCACCGCCACAGCAGGAAATATTCAGAGGCCTTCCCTCGCCACCATTGCTCTCTTGTCTTGCGAGGCAGCTGATAGACCTTCCGCCCGCTGCCTCGCCACAGCTGAAGGCCTCAGGCTCTGATTGATGGCCTCTGATTCATTTCTGCCCACGGCCCCCCCTTACGTTGGAGGCCGAGGTGAAAAATAACCTCAATTGGCTGCATTGGGCTTTTCTACCTACCTCTTCCCACAGCAAGGCCATCAGCTAGTATCCCTGCCTGGATCCCTCCTGCCCACCAGTGTAAATAAATTTTTTTTTCATATAATATATTCAGAGGTCGCAGGGGAAAAGAGAGAGTGGGAGTGTGTGAGGGAGCATGCATGTGTGTGTGTATATGTCAGTGGGTGCAAGGCAGTATGTGGGTGTGACTGACGTATGTGTACATGTGTTAGTGGGTGTGAAGGATGTGTGTGTGTATATGTGAGTGGGTCAGCAGGTGTGAGGGAATTTGTGTGTGTGTGTGTGTGAAGGAAGAGAAAGTTTGTGCTCCCTCACCCCCACTAATCCAGAACAATCTCAGGGTGACTAGAAAGTATAGAAAGTGAGAGATTTTTAATTATTCGGTATTATGTTATTAAAATATTTTATTGGTTTTTGGGAAATTTTTTAAAGTTTTTTATGAATTTAATTATTCACTGTTCAGTTGTTTTGAAATATGTATTTATTTTATTAGTATGGCTTTATTATTGCTGATTTATATTTCTTGATTTGATATTTTATGAGGAATGGTAATGTTTCTCTTTTTTTTCCATTGTTTATTTATTTATTAAAGACTTTTTTATATACCGACTTTCTTGATACAAATCAAATCAACTCTGTTTACATCGAACTAAGCAGGAACTATAAACCAACCCATCAACAAGAGACAATTTAAAAGGAGCATAAAGGCTTGTACCCCCAGGCCCTTCCCACACACACAATTATGCATGTATAACCTTTTAGATTAAAAAGTACCGTCTTATGAGGTAAAAGTATCACTGACAGCATGCACATTATATTTACATGCACTCCTGCGGTGCCTGCCAAAAATACCCTGCCAAATAAATTCTCTTAACCAGTCTTTGAACGAATGCTTTGCCAGCATCAACCCAAAGTACAGCCGAGAATTAATATGGCCTGGACGTGACTAATAGGGATCTTTTAAACTTGCTGTAAAATCCTAATTAAGGAAGCAAATCATCATCATCATCATCATTTCTAAGCAGCAAGAAGTGAAGTCTGTTGCTTTATTTTTAGTCTTAATTGTGCTAGATTATTGCAAAATGCCTCAATTTCTTTACAGGAAGAGGTAGCAGTAAGTTAAAATCTATGTTATGCTAGCTAAACACTCAGTTGTTATGGAGCATTTGAAAAGGACAAACGAAGGTACATTAAACAGATATTCAGTACCGGTAAAGATCAGTGTCTCACAGGTGCGGATTCTTGCCTAAAATATCTTTCACACATATTGTAGCTCATATCTTGTTTGGTTAAAGTCTAGACTTGAGGTCATTCAATACAAATAATGAACAGATGCAATGTGTGGATTTGTTCATATTTAATTATCTGCACCAGAAGAGTCTGGTTTCTTTTTGAGAAAATTAAAACATATTTAGGTTTTTGCCCTTAAGGCAGAGAGATCTTGATTAAAGACTGTTCTTTGTACAGATATTTAAGCTGATTTTTCTGCCAGTTACAGGTCCATTCAAGTATGTAATAAAAGCCCCTATTTTGATCTTTTTGTGGTGCATGTGTGTGTGTGTATATATATAGGCTTCTGCTGCAATAGACAGGATTTGTCTTGCTCCTGAACGATTAACTAGTTTGCAAATTGTCAAGCTTCCAGTTATTTATAGTCTGTGATAATTAAATTCCAGCAGTGTGAAATATGGTAGGTGCATAGTATCCATCCTTTCACATCTGTATACTTCTTCTTTTCCTCTTCATGAACTAAGCGTCAGAGGACAACTAAAGCAAAATAGGAAAGGATGTTGCAACTCATACAGCAAACTGAAAAGTCTGTAACTTTTCCGATGACATATTTTGGATGTAAGAATTAACTACATGAAAGTGGATTTTTGTTTTTAAAGCACTTAATGAAGCTAAGGCATGGAGCAAAATTACCAGCTAAAATCCGTACAGAACCCATAATGAAAGGATATGTAAACCATGTTAAAATATGACACTGAATATATATACATAAATGTAAAAATCGAACCTACTCCATGGGGAATTTTAAAAGAATATTTAATATTTTAAGAAAATTGTTTAAAGTAATTAAACCCACTCAATGTTCCATTTTCAGCACCTTCTGCAAATACAAACAAAATATCAACTATTTTAAGAAATTTTAAATTCACTTATCAGACCTCCTTAAGCCAGGTTTGATTTATATGGATGTTGATGAGCATCTATTGCCTAATTATTCTATCATGCTTGCAGTTATTTGTTTTCCAACATTTTCTCTAAATTAGTTATGATTTCATAAAATGTAAGTGTGTGTGTGTGTTTGTGGGGTGGGATTTGTATTTATCAGCATAACAATATTTTAAAGAATAGCCTATGCCCCTCCCTTCCTCCTCCTTCTGGCAGGGTGATAAACAGTTTTACAAGTTACAGTAGTCCCTCAGCATAGCATAAAGGGTAATATCGATGGTAAGGTAATAGCAAGGATGGCCAGCTCCTGTCCCCAACAGCCAGAAACATATATCTCATGCCTATTTATTGTGGGTATCCATTTGTGGCTCTTGAGGATCTAGAATCTTGGCTCTTATCCGTTTCCCTGCCATTTTAGAAACTAGGTTAACCAGAGGTGACTAATATTCTGGTCAGAAAAATGAAAGCGCACATTTTTGCTAAACAACAGACCTGTTTTCAAAAGTTTTCTTTGGGCTTTTCCTACTAAGTCTGAGAATTGTGAGGGTACAGCTGACAAACTCAAAATGTTTGGAAAAAAAAAAAGAAATATTCCTGGTGGCAGGTTTCGGATGGAGGAGACAACTGCATGCATGTTGGATTTTCTAACATGCAGGTGTGTGCCTCCTTCAGTCATCCTGCAGAACCAGGAAGAGCAAGTATGCACAGGAACATTTATCCCCACCTATTCAATCAACTGCAAAGAGTCTATTTGAAAACCCATCTAAGGCTAGGAGGGTAAAAGGACCTGTGGTTTTCACACACCGCGCAGGGTTTTGAAATTACCCCAAAGTGTTTGCAAAAATGGAATTTAAGGCGGAAACCACCCTGGCGGCCATTCTGCCTTGTATTTCTCCATCAGATGAATAAGATTACACTGTCCAGAGCCAAGGTGTGGGAGGGGGATGAAGAGAGGAATTTAATAGCAGATTTCCTGCTTATCAGCTCCATGTGTTGTAACAGAAGTGTCCTGCATGTCCACAATAAAACAGAAGAGAAGTAGCCCTGTGCATTCAGAACACATCATCAATACAGAGCATTTATTAATGAAGAAGTGCTCCTCAATTTTTAAGGCTAGGAAACTTACAATTACTATAACGTACCAATGTTCTCTAGGCCATAGTGTGTTTTCATTCTATAAAATAAGAGTCTAAATATGACTGCATCCGTAAGATTTACATAGTTTACAAAAGCTATTTTTAATAAATCACATTTTATATAGTTACAAAATTGGAGCCCTTGCATTATTTTTCCAGAAGATAAAGCAAATTCTTATTCATCTGGATACTATATAGTCATCCTATTGCTTCTCTTGCACTGTAGCTTAAGAACCTATACAGCAATTTTACAGAGATTCCTGGCACATCACTCGTTTCTGTTTAAAATATCAGCTTTGCTGTAGACCTTTTACAAATATGCTGAAGCGTCTCACATAGGTAATCCAAAACCAGAAATATATATATACTAAGAAATAGATTCTGCCTCATCTTATTAAAAATATGCATCTAAAACACTACAAACTATGACCACAGCAAATCTCCAAATGTAAATTAAGGAACAGGAGCCTGACGAGTGTGACGCTTCCTATTAAAGAAATTACTTAACACAATTTTTGGAACACTGTTAAATTTCTTAAGTTTACTAGTGCCCAATAAGAACAAATATAATGGAGGAATTAACTAACCCCAGGATTCATCATGCTACTATAAATATAGCAGAATGATGGCCCGTGAGAAAAAAACGGGACTGGGGGGTGAAAGCATGCAGGCGGTCGCATCGCGGCAGTGCATTTTTGCCTGCCGCAGTTGCCACACACCTTTGCACCCATAGTGCCACGGGAAAAGGTGTTATTTCCTGTGGTACTGCCAGTGCCCCGCAGCACTGTCCGGCCATAACCCCACCCATACTCCTCCCCTTCCCCTGATTTAAAATGTACTGCCACGCTGCAGCCGGTATCGTGATAATGGCACATCGCAGTTTAAAGAATGACCCTGCGAATTTGCACATGGTCTATATGGTTGCTCTGAGCACAAGCAGGGTAGAAGTCCTTACACATGAGTAACATCAGCAGATAGAGCCCAGCTCAGAAATTTGATTTCAAAGTTTCTAGAAACGCTGAGGGTGTCCTACTTGTAGGTGTAGTATGCTATACTGCCATGCATCCACATGCGAGCACCTTCAGGCTCATCTCTTCTGCAGAGCCCACACGTTGCAGTTCTTTGTCTCTCTTACTATTAGAGAACTCATGTCAAACTAGCTTCAGACGTCTTGTCACAAAGTCCTTTGTGACAAGAGCGTGAGGGACCGAGTCTCATAGCACCCTTTTGGCAGAGACAAATGTTTCCCACTCCTGTGGAAGATGTCCATCAGAAACCCAATTATGCTGGGTGGGGGGGCTCTGACTGTCATCACTCAAGAGCTGGGACTGATGCACCATCCCAACATTGGTTCCTTGACACCAGGTGCCTGGATGTTGACAGTATGCTACAACTCCTGAATCTAAGAACGTGACTCAGGTTCTGGCTTCCAAGAAGGATTGCATGTGGAAGTCTTATGCATTAAAGTGAAGGAGGTTTGCCTTTTGGTTTGAGGGAAATGCCCTAGATCCTTGTACTCAACCCAACAACTGCTTAATTATCTTCTACATCTCTGAGAAGCATTCACCTTTTGTGCAACTGGTGCTTACCATCACCATATAAGAAAGTAGATCCCTCTCTGTACAGCAGTGGTTCTCAACCCTGTCCTGGGGACCCCACCAGCCAGTCGGGTTTTCAAGATATCCACAATGAATATGCATTGCTGTACAGCCTTTAGTTGTCAGGTTCAAGTAGGGCTTACTTCACTTGAAGACTTCTATCAAGCTTCCCACTGTATCATGGGACCTCAGCATGATTTTGACTTAGCTGATGAAAGCGCCCTTTGAGCCTATACTTGTGAGTTGTACCTGACCTGGAAGGTCATATTTTTGGTGCCAGTCCGTTTGGCCCGCAGAATTGGTGAGCACCAGAGAATGACGACTTATCTAACTTATGCCACGTTTTTTCGCAATGGGTGGGTTTGCGCATGCATCCAAAGTTCTTGCCTAAGGGAGTGTCTGACTTCTACCTTAACCAGTCAATCATTCTTCTACCATTCTTTCCCAGGCCACATATCCACAAGGATGAAGAAATACCACATCATTTGAACTGCAAGAGATCCTTGCCCTTCTATCTGGAGCGGACTGAAGCCCTTAGAAAGGCCACCCAGCTTTTTGTTTCTTTTAACATCACCAAACCTGGACTTACTATTGCCAAACACACACTTTCTCATTAGCTAACATGTTCCATTTCCTACTGTTATGGTCACGTTTAAGGGTCATAGTGTCAAAAGCCATGGCAGTGACAGTAGCAAACCTAAGCTCAGCCTCCATGGAGGAGATCTGCAAGGCTGCAACATGGAGTTCTCGCCACATATTCACATTGCACTAGTGCTTGGAGAGGGACTCCCGGTGTGGCCAATCTGTCCTGAGGAGTCTCGTTGAGGTGTAGAACCAACGCCATTCCCTCACCTTCCTGCTATTTTGGCTCTAGACTGTCCATTAAAAAAAAACAGAAAATACAAAATGGCTTATAGCCAAAAATGTTGTTTTTGCCTGCGGGCAGTTTGGGGCTTTTTCTCCTTTTCCAGTTGAAGCTGTCTGTAGCTGTGGCTTCCCCCTCTGTAAGGACTGCTATTGTGCCTGGTCTCTGAGAAAGCAGAATTGCTTACCTGTAGCAGGAGTTCTTCCCGAGGACAACAGGCTGTCTGTCTTCACAGAATGCACCTGCCTCCCAGCGGCGGATAGACGATGTCAGACCGGCCCGGGTATTCGCCGCCCAGGCCGGCCCACAATGCATCACGTGGTCTGCCGAACGCGGCTCTATCACGGCCGCGCACGGCAGACCACATGACTGGAGTGATCAGCCCACCGGGGGATGCCCAATCCGCCCCTGCTGCCTCCCCTTGGAATTGGTTTTTCAGGCCTAAGTTTTATAGACAGAAGGAGCCCCTCGCCAGTCTCAATCTGATGTCACCCATGTGTGAGGACAGACATCCTGCTGTCCTTGGAGAACCCTGGTTATAGGTAAGCAACTGTTATATGAACAACTTAAGATTCCTAGTGTACTTTGGTATAAAAGCTCTGAGCAGGTCCTATGTCCTCTTAAGAAAAATAAGGTTAAATGTTTCAAGCACAGGATATGCCGCGATTGACTGCAATTACATTTTGTAAGATGTTAAAAGTATTTTTTGCTTTTCACTTTTACACCTGTTTCTTAATTCATCTAGGCAATTTCATGATGGAGTGCCTGGAGGACTGTGCCCGCTTCTTGAAAGCGCGCTGCCTGACCGTGGCCATGCGCCAGCGCCTCTACCTGGTGTTACTGTGCATCAACATCGCTGGCTCGGCCTTGAAAGAGTTCTCGCCCCTGCCGGACTCCTACCTGAGCAATAAGCGCAACTTTCTTAACGTCTACTTCGTCAAGCTGGCTTGGGCCTGGACCTTCTGGCTGCTCTTGCCTTTCATCGCGCTCACCACTTTCGCTCTCACCAGAAACCCCAAGGAGGTTCTGCGTCGCCTAAGCACGCTGCTGGTTGGGACTGTTATCTGGTACGTCTGCACCAAATTCTTCGTGTTCATCGAAAACCTGACCGGTAGCTGCTATACGTCCGAGGCCCTCCACGACCTGAGAGAGGAACACGAAAACAGGAAAGAGTGCATGATGGGTGGGGGAGTGTGGCATGGGTTTGATATCTCCGGCCATTCCTTCCTTCTGCCTTACTGCATTCTGATGATCGTGGAGGAAACGGCGGTGGTGCACGAGCTGACCCTGCAGAGAAACCAGCACCTCCATGCTGTTGTCAGTGCTCTCTTTGTCGCTCTAACGGCCTTGGCCTTGATCTGGGTGTGGATGTTTTTTTGCACAGCTATTTATTTCCATGACATTTCCCAAAAATTATTTGGAACTGCCTTTGGTTTGTTGGCCTGGTATGGAACATATCAGGCATGGTACCTTAACCCAATATCTCCAGGCCTTCCTCCTAAAGGTACTGCTTTGAAGTCAAAGCGACGTGGCTATAAGCTATAATTTACAACTTATCTCATAGAAGTAATATTTAATAGTTATCTAATTCCTACATTTTAATATAATGGTAAAGTATAACTGTATTTAGATTCCACATGTGTCAAAATTCAAGTTAGCATTATTTTGAAAGGGAGGGCAATTTTCAAAAGCCTTTTACCCAGGTAAATACTGATGTGCCTGGCTGACACTTGTCCTTTCTCGATGTGGCTAAAATTGTGGGCACCTTCCCACAATGCACCTACTTTTACCCTCGCGAGGAGGTGTGCCCAGGGGACATGCTTAGGTGACAGGCACAGACGCCATCTTTAACTCTACAGCTGGCATGTGCTATGGATCAATAGCTGCAGGTATAAGGGTCCCCTCAGGCAGTTTTTGAAAGGAAAATGGCCATCTACTTTGTCCTTTGAGAATTAGTGCAAAGTCCAATGCATCCATGTTTGAAAATTACCTCCTTAAGATTTTTTTTTTAATATATACAATTAAGAATGAAGTCTTCCAAACTGCCTACTGCATAAACCAGTGGTGCCTTCCTGTGCATAAAGTATAAATTAATGGACTTCTAAAGGACTGTACGGTGGGTTATCTTAAATCTAGTGCCTTGCAGCACTACATCAAACAACTAAATCCATTTCTTAGATTGAGCAACTAAAGAATTAGCTTGGGGTGAGCCCTGGCTCTGGGATACTGGGAGTGGAGTGAAGCTTTTGCCCTGTCCCCCAGCAGGCTCGTAATCTAAACATTCGACGGGCAGGCTCAGAGGGTTTGACTGGGTTAGAAACTCCTTGAGCGATAAGTTCACGCTAAGGAAGAGGGATCATCACTGACCTGCCTTAGCGATCAGGCTTAGGGTTCATTTTTCTTTAAGATGTTCAAAAGGGATAGTGTAAGGGGGCAGGTAGAAAAGGTGTGGGAGGTTTTTCAGATCATTGTCTGCTTTGGTTCAGATCTTAGTATTATCTAAGAGCACATCAGCAGTGGTCAAGTGCCTGGCAAGATGCAGTGCAATGACGGGCAGGCACGTGCATTTGGGATGCAGAAATAAGGGAAGGGCCTGAGGTGCTCCAAAGAAAGCAATTACAAGATTATCACTAAGAATATGAAGGCGCATAAGGGGAGGGATAACCAGCAGGCTAAAAGGAGGTAATACCCTTGGACCAGTCAATGGTGTGAGACCTTATCTGGATTTTTATGACCAATCGTGGAGACCTTATCTCTTTAAGGACACGGTCAATCCTAGGATGGACTACCAGAATGGTACTGAAACTGCATGAAAAGCTTCAGAGGCATTCAGCAACCCTAACACCATAAATAATGTGCAAGAAGCAAACATTTTTCAAAGAGGGTAATTTCCAGAGAGCGTCAAGGCCTGCAAGCCTATTTTCAAAGGGAAACTCCCATCGCACGACCATGGGAAACATTTTTGCCCTGCACACTTTCAGATGAAGGGATGCAGGTTAAAACAACAGGCAGAGATTGCAACCTGCGATCCTCCTGTGTAGCTGAGTTAGCCTGCCCCGTCACCCAGTATGGAAAATTACACACACACACACACACTCTGTTGTTAATTTTCAAAGGGGGTCACCCCTGCAATATAAATTCTGGTTTACTCATGGAGAATGCCTTTGAAAATTGTCCTTATTGAGGATCAAAGTAAGTAACATCAGAGAGCCAGGGGTGTCTTTTGTGGCACAGAGTGTGTGATGGATGCATAGGACAGCCTCTGACTGGAAGCAAAAACGGCAACAAAATTCAAGAAAGCATGCGCTTAGCACTCAGATCTGTGGGTAATAAGAAGTGAAGGTCAACTGCTATCATAATATGAAGTACACGGGGCAGGCTTGATGTGCCTCTTCTGCCATCGGACTTTGTTTCTAAGACTGTATCAGTATCGTATGCCTTTCAGATAGGCAGTTCAAAACTATCCCCACACTACCAGTCTTAAACAGCAGAGGCATTTTATGCTGAAGGGATAATGCTCTCTTCGCTTCATGGCACTAAGACAGGCAAGCCTAGCTTCAGCTTTTTCTCCTGGAGTCTCTGTAGGTTGCGATACAGTCTGATGGATCAACAAAAAATGCTGCAGTTCAGAAGGTTCTGAGATCATAGGGTTTCCTGACTGATCTGACGATGTGGGCAACAGCTCATGGACTAAGTCATTGTGTTGGTCCACTAAAATGTATCGCCACATCCAGAGATTCTAGGCTCTGGGAGTAATAAAGCTACTCGAACTATGCTTGCCAGCTAGCACTTAGTCACAGGAACCCTGTAGCCATACTAGTCTTGCACACCCACAGTTTCTCTAGCGGATCATAATATATGGAGAGAAAAATGTCTTTGTGAAAGAATTGCACCTGTCTAGGCAGTGCACTCCAAGGACGGCAGTCAGGACAGTGATTGTCGTAAGAAAGGAGAGAGAGAGAGGCTGGAAATCAGCCAACAGCCGTCAAAGGCTTATAAAAGCCATAAGCCACTCCTAATTTACACTACCTTCTAAGACCACTTGATATTCCAATCAGCAGAATATAAAATAAACCCAAATCCTTCCATGATCTTGATTTGAGATATCCACTAAGCTTCACCACACTAAACATGCCCCTACAATGCATGCTCCAGTTCATTTAAGCCACTGCAGTGTTACAAGTGCACCTGGAAAAAAGAAAATCCTGAAAAGTTCAGTCTTTGCCTCTGGATCTCAGAAAAGAGGTGCATGAACTCTATGTGTCTCTTCAGAACCAGTAGATGACTGATGGGTAAAGGCAGATCATGGAAGTTTGATGGTCTACCTTTAACCAGGAGTCAGCTATTGTTTGACACACACATTTCATGGTTAATAAAAAAAAATGTTCTGGACAAAATCTGTATAACGCCTGCTTCCTGTGTTAGCTTTTGCCCAAAATACCTTCCAGAGAATTCCAAAAGCTGAAAGGCACATTTTACAGTGAGAAGGGAAGTAAAACGGAGCCGTTTGTCAAGTTAATTCCCACTGTGAACAAAATATCAGTAAGGCTGGACTCCAGATCTTCCTTGGCAGATCCCCTCTCAAGGTCTTCATTCATAATATTCCCAAAATGATTCTGCATGGACATCAAAACTGTGTGCGTAACTGGGATAATATTTGCGAGGGAGAAGCGGGGGAGGCTGAGGAGTTGGGGATCTTTGAGGAGTTGGCAATCTGCAGCTCTTCCAGCTTCCTGATGTAATCGTCACGGAGAGCCAACAGTTCCATGTAGCGCTGCTCCACGGGGTTGGGCTGCTGGATGACAGAGAGCAAAGCTAGTTAGGATTTCGGTCCTGCAGGGTTTTGATTCTCATGGGCCTTGCACCTATCAAGAACCTGCTGTAATAAGAGGTGAATAAAAAACGTGCACTGAACCTCAGTATACAATTCTGTGCTAACGCTTAAAAAGTTAGCATTAAACAAGAGGTTAAATAAATAAGCAGGCTAACCCAAACATATGCTCAGCACCCATAAAACATGATTTATACACTGAACGTGTGATTTGTACACAAAGTGTCTGTGCATAAGTCATGGTTTCTGCACGCTTAGGGCCAGATTTTTAAATCTACGCCCGATTTTATAACATGTTATAAAAAAAATAGGCTCGGCTCGTGGCGGAGCGGGTTTTCAGGGTTACAGGCGTAACCCTTTGAAAATCCGCCCCTAAGCATATATTTTTCAAAACATTTTACACAAATAAATGGGCTTTTGAAAATTGCTACAATATAAGCCATACAGGGGGGTCAAGAATAACAAAGGAAATTTCCTTTAACTCCAAATCTGAACACAGACTATTGGCTCCAGCAAATCAGCAATTAGATTCAGTGGGTATCGACAACCAAAGCCTACTGAATCTTGCTGTGCTTTCCCTGATTTCATAATCTAATGCTAATATTACCAGACATCAAACTACTACATTGCCTCATCATGCAATATCCCAAGCCAAAACAGCAGTGCAGGCAGCTTTCTCAGGAGAATACAACTACTAGCATATAAATAGCTTAGTGTTATGGCATTTAGTTGAGATATTCCCAGGAAGTCCTAATTACTCACTTTGTCTCTTATCAAAATCCCAAGTGAGTGACTTGTCTATAGATAGTAGGGATGTGAATCGTTTTAGGACGATTAAAATTATCGTCCGATAATTTTAATATCGTCTTAAACCGTTATGGAACACAATACAATACAGATTCTAACGATTTATCGTTATAAATCGTTAGAATCGTGAGCCGGCACACTAAAACCCCCTAAAACCCACCCCCGACCCTTTAAATTAAATCCCCCACCCTCCCGAACCCCCCCCAAATAACTTAAATAACCTGCGGGTCCAGCGGCGGTCCGGAACGGCAGCGGTCCGGAACGGGCTCCTGCTCCTGCATCTTGTCGTCTTCGGCCGGCGCCATTTTCCAAAATGGCGCCGAAAAATGGCGGCGGCCATAGACGAAAAAGATTGGACGGCAGGAGGTCCTTCCGGACCCCCGCTGGACTTTTGGCAAGTCTCGTGGGGGTCAGGAGGCCCCCCACAAGCTGGCCAAAAGTTCCTGGAGGTCCAGCGGGGGTCAGGGAGCGATTTCCCGCCGCGAATCGTTTTCGTACGGAAAATGGCGCCGGCAGGAGATCGACTGCAGGAGGTCGTTCAGCGAGGGTTCCGGCGCCTCGCTGAACGACCTCCTGCAGTCGATCTCCTGCCGGCGCCATTTTCCGTACGGAAAATGGCGCCGGCCATACGCGTATGGCCGGCGCCATTTTCCGTACGAAAACGATTCGCGGCGGGAAATCGCTCCCTGACCCCCGCTGGACCTCCAGGAACTTTTGGCCAGCTTGTGGGGGGCCTCCTGACCCCCACGAGACTTGCCAAAAGTCCAGCGGGGGTCCGGAAGGACCTCCTGCCGTCCAATCTTTTTCGTCTATGGCCGCCGCCATTTTTCGGCGCCATTTTGGAAAATGGCGCCGGCCGAAGACGACAAGATGCAGGAGCAGGAGCCCGTTCCGGACCGCTGCCGTTCCGGACCGCCGCTGGACCCGCAGGTTATTTAAGTTATTTGGGGGTGGGGGATTTAATTTAAAGGGTTGGGGGTGGGTTTTAGGGGGTTTTAATGTGCCGGTTTTTCGATTTTTCGATTTTTTAACGATTTTTCACGATATTTTACCCCCCCAAACGGCAACAATACGATTCCCTCCCCCTCCCAGCCGAAATCGATCGTTAAGACGATCGAGGACACGATTCACATCCCTAATAGATAGTGCCATTTGATTTTAGTCATCCGCAGAGAAAATGATCAAACCACTTTCCAGAGTGCTTTGGTTGCAAATTTGTTCAGAAAATAGTGAAAACTGCAAGAGGCAGCTCTCCGAATGTAACTCCTCACACAGATTCAAAAGTCAATTACATGTTGACTTTACACCAGTTAAGAAGATAAGAACTTGCCATACTGGGTCAGACCAAGGGTCCATCAAGCCCAGCATCCTGTTTCCAACAGTGGCCAATCCAGGCCATAAGAACCAGGCAAGTACCCAAACACTAAGTCTATTCCATGTAACCATTGCTAGTAATAGCGGTGGCTATTCTCTAAGTCAACTTAATTAATAACAGGTAATGGACTTCTCCTCCAAGAACTTATCCAAACCTTTTTTAAACCCAGCTACACTAACTGCACTAACCACATCCTCTGGCAACAAATTCCAGAGCTTAATTGTGCGTTGAGTAAAAAATAACTTTCTCCGATTAGTTTTAAATGTGCCCCATGCTAACTTCATGGAGTGCCCCCTAGTCTTTCTATTATCCAAAAGAGTAAATAACCGATTCATATCTACCCGTTCTAGACCTCTCATGATTTTAAACACCTCTATCATATCCCCCCTCAGCCGTCTCTTCTCCAAGCTGAAAAGTCCTAACCTCTTTAGTCTTTCCTCATAGGGGAGCTGTTCCATTCCCTTATCATTTTGGTAGCCCTTCTCTGTACCTTCTCCATCGCAATTATATTTTTTTTGAGATGCGGCGACCAGAATTGTACACAGTATTCAAGGTGCAGTCTTACCATGGAGCGATACAGAGGCATTATGACATTTTCCGTTTTATTCACCATTCCCTTCCTAATAATTCCCAACATTGTTTGCTTTTTTGACTGCTGCAGCACACTGAACCAACGATTTCAATGTGTTATCCACTATGATGCCTAGATCTCTTTCTTGGGTTGTAGCACCTAATATGGAACCTAACATTGTGTAACTATAGCATGGGTTATTTTTCCCTATATGCATCACCTTGCACTTATCCACATTAAATTTCATCTGTCATTTTGATGCCCAATTTTCCAGCCTCACAAGGTCTTCCTGCAATTTATCACAATCTGCTTGTGATTTAACTACTCTGAACAATTTTGTATCATCTGCAAATTTGATTACCTCACTTGTCGTATTTCTTTCCAGATCATTTATAAATATATTGAAAAGTAAGGGTCCCAATACAGATCCCTGAGGCACTCCACTGCCCACTCCCTTCCACTGAGAAAATTGTCCATTTAATCCTACTCTCTGTTTCCTGTCTTTTAGCCAGTTTGCAATCCACGAAAGGACATCACCACCTATCCCATGACTTTTTACTTTTCCTAGAAGCCTCTCATGAGGAACTTTCTCAAATGCCTTCTGAAAATCCAAGTACACTACATCTACCGGTTCACCTTTATCCACGTTTATTAACTCCTTCAAAAAAGTGAAGCAGATTTGTGAGGCAAGACTTGCCTTGGGTAAAGCCATGCTGACTTTGTTCCATTAAACCATGTCTTTCTATATGTTCTGTGATTTTGATGTTTAGAACACTTTCCACTATTTTTCCCGGCACTGAAGTCAGGCTAACCGGTCTGTAGTTTCCCGGATCACCCCTGGAGTCCTTTTGAAATATTGGGGGTTTACATTAGCCACCCTTTCCAAAGGAAAGTAGGTATAGTCGTTCCCTTTGCAAATTTTCCCAGAAAACCCAGCTGCCTGCATTTACCCTTGAGGAAATAGACACGCAAACTTTTGAAAATGCAGAAGTATACCCACCAGTGCAAACTCCGTTTCAGCCCCCACTCCCGGGATCACCTTTTGTCACTGTGGGTAAAATTATGCGCATAGGGCGGGCAATCAAAACAAAAACAAAAAAGCCATTTCCATGGCCAAAGCACAGTTTTATCCAGGGCTTGGAAAATTAGTCTCTAAAATGCAGAGGGAACCCAAATGCCTTGCATTCCCTCGCCTTAAAACTGCTGCCCTCTGACATGTCCCTCTAACGTGGTATCCACCAGAAGCAGTGTAGCTACACCAAGCCAGTGATGGGACCAAGGAAAAAAGTGCATTAGCAGGCTTATTACGAGTGGCACAGTGAGCCGATTACCTGCTGCCGAATCCGGGGGTTCCATCTAATGTAATAGTTGACCCAAAGTTCCAGATGACGCATGCTTGCCACAGGATACAGTACTCGTTTCAACTCCTTAGTATAAAACGGGTTTGTGTACTTTGTTTTTTCACTGTTGATCAATGACCATACTGATACAGTTTTCTCCCTTACTTTCTGTGAGGAAATGACAAGTAAAATTATAAAATCATCATCGATATGGCTGGAGTAACAAAGCCAAGAATTAAGATACAGCAAACTTTTTTTTCCTGTGCCAATTACAATTATGCAGAGCAAAGTTTAATATTCTCACTAGAAGTGAGAATTACAAGCATTACCTTCATACACATAATGCAAAAGGCAACTTATTTTTAATGCTCCTCAATCTTTGTAACCTCAAATAAATAAGAAACTGAACTGTTTTGCTACTAAATACTTTTATTGCACTGTACAACTGACCATACATGTTTCTCAAACGTGGACTTTATGTACATAGAGGGTACACTTCAAAAGAATTTGCACGTGTAAATGTAATTACTGCTGTGGCAATTTTCAAAAGCCATTTACCCATTTAAAGTCTACTGATGTGGGTAAGTCCTATGGACAATTCAATGGCATATATTGCAGCAATTTTCAAAAGCACACTTACACGGGCAAAGTGCATTTACATGCGTAAAACCCAATTTTCAGCATGTAAATGCTTCTGAAAATCAGGTCCATAGATTGCTAAAAACCAAAATGAGATTAGGTTGATTTTAAATTGTGAACTATTCTCATGCTCCCACTTTCTTACACAGCTACAGCTTGCTCCCAAATTCCAACAGCAGCTCTCTGTTACATCAGGTCTATGTTTTATTTACAGCTTAGAGGCAGGACTGCAACCTGCCACACGTCTACCTTCACTTCATCAAGGCAGTCGACACGTATAAAGAGAAAAACAGCAACAGCTGGCTATTTCAGTGCTCTTGCATTACTCTCAACAAGGCGCTTGAGGGTGATGCTTCAGTAACATCACCAGAGAAACATAAGCAAGCTTCAGTCACTGAAGTGTTCATGCACACTTGTTTGTTTTAAGCTGCTGGAAGTTGGCCCAGTGCAACTGGAATCCTGACACGCACGTGCCTGCCTTGATCGGTGGTGAAGATAGCAAATTCTGCACCAGATTTCTATGTATACATGGATTGTTGTTTATCCGGTGAGCTGCTGTTCAATTAAATGTCAAAAAGGTCAACTGTGCCAATCTTGTTAACATTTCAATTTGGATTTTTGGTAGGACTGTAGGGGTCAAAGCGCAGCAGATGGGCATTACTGCTATATATATATATATATATATATATATAGATAGCAAATAACGTACAGGGCTGGCTTTTGGGGTATGCGACCCTAGTGGCCACACAGGGCTCAAAGGGGGTACCACTGCACCCTTCCATAAGAGGTCTGCAAGAAGAAGACTCAAGAACATTGTGCAGAAGGAACGAAGCTTCTGTCGGTGCTGGTATTTGAAGGATCAGCCTGCCAGGGAAGTGAGAGAAAGAGCGGGATGCTGCTGGGCAGGGCAGAGGGGTGGGGAGAGATGGATCTGCTGTGCTAGAGCTGATTCTGACCTAGTCCGACCTGCACCTGAAGACTGGCAGCAAGCTGCAGCTGTCTCCTCGCTGAGGTTATCTGCTCTAAATGCTATTCTTGAGAATCTCTGGGGCTAGGTGCTGCTGTTTATTCCCTGCTATGTTTTGGATAAGCAGTATTCCTACCTCTTTTTCTCTGACAGACTCACAGTTGTACAAGAAAGTACCAAATCGACAGCTATAGAGATGATCCAGAATTGTGATCAAAAAATGTTCGTTAAATTCAAAAGCTGTAGGAAACTGGCAAGAAAGAAAGAAAGAAAAATTAAATTCTCCTCCATACAGACTGCAGTAAAACTTCATTACCAATGTCATTCACTTTTGCACTGACCCACATGTTAAATGATTTTATGTATTACATTTTATCTTTTCTTGCTTCCTAACATCATCCTCTCTTCCTTGCACCTCCAAAAATAAAGCTTATTTTTCAGCCTCCAAATTTCCAGGATTTGAAAACAAAAGTACTTAATTTCTAAACTAGAGTTTATATACCACCTTTCTGGTCCAATAAAGAACCACCCAATAAGAGTTTACAACAAAAATAAAATACATCATAATCCAATGCATCAAAATCAAATCTATAATCACAAACATTCTAAATATATATAATCAAATATATTTAAAAACATACTTAGCAAATGCAAACTATAAAAACAATATTAAAAAGCCCAACCATCAAAAGTTTTCATCAACCCTCCTCTCAAAGTGTGAACAGTAATTTCATGCTATATTGTTTTTAAATGACCATGTAGTGTTTATTATTTGTGATATGTTTATTATTTGTGATATGTTCTGTTTGCATGTTTTATTTTATTATGAATGTTTTAATCCATGTCAGACATATTTTTGGAGGTGTGGAATATAAGACTGAATAAATAAAAATCTTGAAAAATGCAATATACCCATAAACTACAGATCTACTTCATGTTTAAACCCCAAACACACCTTTACAGAGAGGCTGGGGAGAGAAACAAGGAAAATTCCTCCACAACCAAGGAGAAACTACTGAAACCCTCTTAACATAATAAAGCTGCTGGTTGTTCCCAAAGGGGCAACCTCCTTTGGATTACCCTTTCAGAAGTGGCCTTCCCCGGCAACAGGATTCGCTTAAGGGGGGGGGGGGGGGGGGAAAACCGTGGACGAAGGCAGCCATGGCTATTTCTACCTCCAAGGAGTGTAGGAGATTCTGTGGATGGGAAAGGGGGATTACCAGCCTCACCACAATGGTGGTTTGGGGGTAATGGGGGAATTCCCATAGCACAGCTGTTGAACTCTAATCACAAAAATGACTGACGAACCGAAGTCTGCTAAAAAAAAAAAAAAAAATAGAAAACCCAACTGTGAGAAAGAGGGGGAGGATTTTGGGTAAGGCCCCTGCATACAAACATTTTCTGACTCATCGATTCACTGCACTAACCAGCTGACTGCTTACAACATGTGTCACTCACTACCTGAAGAACACAAGCTAGTTTTAGTGATAAATCCAACTTAAGTCATTTCTTCATATCGGAGGTTGTTTGTCTGAATCTGAACCCATCTCACCTGTTTTGACATCTGCCATACACAGTCAATAAACTGGAGAAAAATAGGAGATCTGTCGGCGTCGGCATGGTTTTTATCTCCGTGGCCTATTCTCTGAAATGAACAACATATATATATATCAAGGATGCATTAGACACCGTTGCACACACAAAATCCAGTCCCCTGAAATAGCATTGCTTCAAAGGAGAGGGCTCTCACTTTTTATTTTATTTTTAAATTATTTCCTTGCTCTTTTCTGGTGAAAGAAAGCACTAATAGTCATGATTTGGGAAGTGGGCACTTCCTGCTTGGCACTACAGTTTTGCTTCTATGCAGTAAGTCCGGGGAGCCACTCATGAGGGCGCTATGAGACAGTGCTTGTAGAACTTGATAACTGAAGGATTATTTGCTGCATAATGGAAGCAAAAGTATGGAAGGGTATTTTTTTTTAATGACTTGCTTTTTCTAACGTAAAGCAATTCAATATATGTCTGTTTGACAAAGTGGGTTGATGGATACACGCAATGTTCCCGTTTAGGACCTAGTATAAAGTTTTGATGCTCAAACAATAAAATGTTTATTTTCTGCTTGATAGGCACTCCAAAATGCCCATATACAAGTGAAGTTCCTGAAACATTTATGGGGTAGCCCTAAAATGAACTCCAAAATATGAATTTCAGCAGACAAGCCACAAAGTCATGGTATCAGTGGGTGTCCTAACCATTTCTATGCAAGCATGAATCCCCAAAAAATAAGCAAACGCTCCAAAAAGCCCATTAAAAGACCTGCTCCAAAAACCTAGAAACCACTAAAATACCTATTGCTTATTAATACAAGCAGTGTGGCATTCAGTTGATATAGCAAATGTTGCTTACCTGTAACAGGTGTTCTCACAGGACAGCAGGATGTTATTCCTCACATATGGGTGATATCACAGGATGGAGCCCAATCATGGAACACTTCTGTCAAAGTTTCCAGAACTTTGACTGGCCCCTACTGGGTATGCCCAGCATGGCACTAACCCTGCAGCCAGCAGGGGTCCCCCTTCAGTCTTGGTAAAAAGCTACAGGTAGTGCCGAAAATAAAATAAGAAAATCTTATGAACCCAACACCGTGGGGCGGCGGGCAGGTTTCGTGAGGACTAACATCCTGCTGTCCTGTGAGAACACCTGTTACAGGTAAGCTACATTTGCTTTCTTACAGGACAAGCAGGATGGTAGTCCTCACATATTGGCGAGTACCGAGCTGAGAATATCCGAGTATGCACCAAATGTACCCAAGACTTGCAACAGGCACAACAACTGGGGTGGAATTTGGCCGAGGGCATCCTGAACTCTAACGCGCAGGCGGAAGGGTGTTGGTACATCAATTTGTGAATAGGTTACACAGGACAGATTGGCCGAAGATGGAATCTTGTCTTCCGGCCTTGTCTAAGCAATAATGGGCTGTAAAGGTATGGAGAGAACTCCAGTTGGCAGCCCGGCACCAATCGTAGGTGTGCTACTGAAATCGCCATGGCCCTCACAGAGTGTGCTTTAACACGGTCTTGAAGTGGAATGCCTGCTTGCTGGTAGCAAAAGGATATGCAGTCCACCAACCAGGAGGAGAGAGTCTGTTTACTCACAGGCTGCCTCAATTTGATAGGATGGAAAGATACAAATAATTGAGTGCTTTTCCTGTGGGCAGCTGTACGGTCTAGGTAGAACGCTAGAGCTCGTTTACAGTCAAGGATATGCAGAGCCTGCTCTCCTGGATTGGAATGGGGCCTGGGAAAAAAAGGTAGGTAGTATAATGGATTGATTGAGATGAAACTCCGAAACTACCTTAGGTAAGAATTTAGGGTGAGTGTGGAATACTGCCCGGTCCTGCAGATGTTTAGTGTAAGGCGGATAGGTAACTAGAGCCTGTAATTCACTAACTCTGCAAGCCAAAGTGATTGCCAAAAGGAAAATCACTTTCCATGTGAGATATCGAAGGTCACAGGATTGAAGAGGCTCGAATGGTGGCTTCATGAGCCAACCCAGAACTAGGTTGAGGTCCCAAGAAGGGGCCGGAGGACGCAGAGGAGGCTTGAGGTGAAGCAAGCCTTTCAAAAAACGTGATACAAGGGGTTGTACTGATATGGGAAAATCCCCGACACCTTTATGGAAGGCGGCTACCGCACTGACATGCATCCTGATGGAGGAAGTTTTCAGACCTGACTGACAAGTGCCAAGATAGTCCAGAAACTTCATGATTGGACAGGTAAAGGGGTCAAGGGATTGAGAACCTGGTCCATTTGTAAGAAGACAATTTTCTCGTGGAAGGCTTCCATGAAGCAATCAGGACACGGGAAACTGGTTCAAAAAGGTTAAGTGGCTGAAGGATTAACCTCTCAACATCCATGCAGTCAGGGACAAGGCTTGAAAATTGGGGTGGCATAGGCACCCGTCGTTTTTAGCGATTAGAAGCAGGTCCTTTCCCAAGGGAATGTGCCTGTGAATGGAGAGATCCTGAAGTATTGGAAATCACACTTGGCTCGGCCAGTGGGGTGCTATCAGGATCATGGTTCCCTTGTACTGACGTAACTTCACGAGAGTCTTCGAGAGAAGTGGAAGTGGAGGGAATGCATATAGGAGACTGGTTGCCCATGATAGGGAGAACACGTCTCTTGATTGATAGTGTTGGCTGCGAGTGAGAGAGCAGAAGTTGTCTACTTTGCGATTTTGAGGGTGACGCAAAGAGGTCTATTTGAGGATGACCCCATTGTTGAAAGATCGAGTTCGCTACTGAGGGGTTGAGAGACAACTCGTGCGGTTGAAAGGTGCGACTCAGCTTGTCTGCCAACACATTGTCCACTCCCTGCAAGTAGGTGGCCCTGAGGTACATCGAGTGGGAGAGGGCCTCCGCCGATATCTGCGCAGCTTCCTGACACAGAAGGTAGGAGTCCGTCCCTCCCTGTTTGTTGATGTACCACATGGCCACCTGGTTGTCCATCTGGATCAGGATGGCTTGATTGGAGAGGAGATCCTGAAATACCCTGAGAGCATATCTGATTGCTCGCAGCTCCAGGAAATTTATTTGGTGTTTGGCTTCCTCTGGAGACCAAGATCCTTGTGTCTGCAGATCGGCCACGTGGGCTCCCCAGCCGAGGTTGGAAGCATTGGTGGTGAGAGTTATTTGAGGGTCTGGAGCCTGGAAGGGCAAGCCCTGGAGGAGATTGACCTGATTTCTCCACCAGGCAAGAGACTGACGAAGTGAGTCGGTTACGTGGACAATGGTCGACAGGGGCTGAGTGGATTGAGTCCATTGTGACCTTAGAGTCCACTGCATGACTCATGGCCCGGGGTGACCTGAACTGAGGACGCCATGTGTCTCAGGAGGATGAGAAAGTGGTGTGCAGTCATGGAGTGCTGAGACTGCAGCTGGTGTGCAAGAGACATGAGAGTAAGAGCTCGCTATCAAGGCAGAAAAGCCTTTGCCTGCAAGGTGTCCAAGTCTGCCCCAATGAACGATAAGGTTTGAGATTGGACTAAGTAGGATTTGTTGTAGTAGACGAGAAATCAGAGTGAAATTAGAGTGTGTAAAGTAAGATGTAGGGACGACAGAGCAGCTTGCTGAGCGGGAGCCCTGATTAACCAATAGTCTAGATGGGGGTAGACGTGCATACCTTGAGTCCTGAGGAAGGCTGCAACTACGACAAGGCATTTTGTGAAGACTCATGGTGCAGACGCAAGGCCGAATGGAAGCACTCAGTACTGATAGTGCTTGGGGCCTACTAAAAACCTCAGGTATTTGCGATGAGATGGAATTATCGCGATTTGAGTGTATGCATCCTGGAGGTCTAGACAGCAGAGCCAGTCTCCTCTTTGTAGAAGAGGGAGAAGAGAGCCCAAGGTTACCATTTTGAACTTCTCTCGCTGGAGGTACTTGTTGAGGGCACGTAGATCCAGAACTGGACGACCGCCTCCCAATTTTTTGGGGATTAGAAAGTACCGGGAATAGAACCCTAGGCCTTGCTGGGAATAGGGCACTGGTTCTATTGCCTTGAACTGGAGGAGAAGGGAGACCTCCTGTTCCAGAAGGATGGAGTGATTGGATGTTCTCCACGTCGGTAGAGGTGGGGAGTCCGGTGAAATGGAGAGAAAGTTCAGACGATAACCTTGAGTTATTATCACTAGGACCCACTGGTCTGAGGTGACTGAGTGCCACCTGTTGTTGAAATGGCACAATTGACCTCCCACTGGAATGTGGGGCAATGGAAGCTGGCTGCTGCTCTCTATGCAGGAGTCAAAAACAGGAAACAGGGCCGGGCTGAGGAGCTGCCTGTGGTTTTTGTTTTCGTGTCTGACGAGACTGAGCTTTTTGAAACGGTCTCGTAGAACGGGTTCTAGTTGGTGGCGGGTAAGACTTCTTCGGGCGGAAGAATGACTTCTTAGAGTCCTTTCAGAAGGGCTGTTTTGAAGAGTACTCAGAAGGCATCAGAGAGAGCTGTCGTCGGATCTCATGATGGTCCTTGGGTTCCACAACTGTCCGCTGAATCTGCTCGCCAAACAGATTATCTCCTACACAGGGCAGGTCGGATAATCTGTCTTGTACTTCAGGGCGAAGGTCGGAAGACCTGAGCCAGGCCCATCGTCTTGCCAAGATAGCAGCTGCAGATACCCTGGTAGCAGTGTCAAAGATATCTTAAGATGATTTGATCTCATGCTTGCCTGCCTCAAAACCCTTATTTTACTAGGGTTTGGAGTTGCTCTTGAAATTGCTGAGGCAGGGAGTCTGTTAAGTCTTATAGAGCAGATAAGAGGCAATTCTGGAGATGAGCATTGATCCCTGGAAGACACGGTGACCAATGGCATCTAGAAATTTCTGTTCCTTGCCTGGGGGAAAGATAGGAAGTGTGAGGTTTTGATCTCCTTGCTCTTTTCTGGGCAGATTCGACAACCACAGATTGGTGATCCAATTGAGGCCTGCGAAATCCTGGAGCTGACTGAACGAGATAGGTGGTGTGAGCTTTCCTTTGGACTGGAGCCAGAGAGCCAGGATGTTCCCAGTTTTTTTGAGGAGATCCAAAAGAACCCGGTGGATAGGGATGGAGGTTATTTCCTTGGGAGCATCCAGGAATTGTAACAGCTCCATCTTTTGACGCCTGTCATCTTGTTCAGTCTGTAATTGGAAGAGCACCAATTCAGACATCTCCTTCACAAAATTTATAATGGAAAGGTCCTCTGGAGGAGAATGCTTTCTTCTTTCAGTAGGTGAAGGTGGTGAAGGCAAATCATCGGTGTCTGGTGAAGAATCATCAGCCCAGGTGTCGTAGGGATCAGCACCTGCTCCTCTAGGAATTAGAGGAGGACGGGATGGTGGGATTCCCAAAGGATCTGGTCGAGGCTCTGAAGGCCTCGAATGAATAACGGGAGGCACCGATGAGGGCATCAAAGGCACCTGTGCAGGCATCGATGGATGGCTCAGTTGTGCCGATGGACGCGTCGGCACCGATGGGACGTATCGGCATCGATGGCTGAGGCATCGGCAGAACTCCCGATGGAGGGATGCAGAACTGTGTTTCTCCTCCTGATGACAAAGCAAGCAGGGAGGGTACCGGAGCCATCAGTGACCCGGGGTCCACTGGTGGAAAAACGGCCATAAGCGCTTCCATCCTCGAGAGCAGCAGTGCCAATGCTGCTGGAAACGGGTCAGTGGTTGGTTCCGCAATCGGTACCGGTGTCGGAGGAACCTGGAGTCGATGCATCGCCGAGTCGATGCATCGCCTTGTCGATGGCCTCAGGAACCATCCGGTCCAGTTCTTCTCGGAGACCTGGAGCAAACAGCCCGGCTCCGGAACAGAAGAGGAGGCAGAGGCAGAGCCGGAGGGACCACCATTAAAGGCGGAGTCACGGCTCCTGATACCCTGTCGGGTGAGGGTTGCCTCTGTGACCCAGTCGCCGAAAAGGTCGGTGCCTTTTCTGGATGGGGCTTCTTCGATGGCGGCTCTGATGATGGCAAGGTCGATGATTTCGCTCCCTCGATGGTCCGAGACTTTCAATGCCGGTGGCGATGTTTATCTCTACGATCCCCTCGGTCCTGAAGGGGAGTAGAAGGTGTCAAATGCCGAGAAGTCGTCTATGCCGGACGATCACCGGCCGGAGGTTGATACTGGCGCGAAGTTGATGGTGCCGGTTCTGACGACGTCGATGCAATAGACAGTGTTTGGTTTTGAGCATGGAAGAGAAGTTCCATCTTCTCCATTCTAGCCTTGCGACCTTTTGGTGTCATAAGGGCACATTTGGTGCAGGTTAGGACATCGTGCTCACATCTGAGACACATTACCTAGACTTTGTGAGGATCTGTGATGGACATGATGCGATTACAGTCGGGCACCGGCGGAACCCCGACGCCATGGCCATGAAAAAATTGAGCTGCGGTACGGTCGACGGCCAGTAGGCCGCGAGGGCCAAACTTGACGATAATAGACGAAAAACAGGTAAAAAACTTACCGGAGTACCGCGGCTTGAAAAAGTTGAAGGAGGGACCCCTGTGGGGTAAATTAAATTTTAGTAATTCCGTGAGGAAAATTCCTGTCAGGAATCTCTGCAGAGCTCCTTAACCACGTGGCTACTGCTACACGGAAAAAAGAAGACTGAAGGGGGACCCCTGCTGGCTGCAGGGTTAGTGCCATGTTGGGCATGCCCAGTAGGGGCCAGTCAAAGTTCTGGAAACTTTGACAGAAGTGTGCCGTGATTGGGCTCCATCCTGTGATGTCACCCATATGTGAGGACTACCATCCTGCTTGTCCTGTGATAAATATGCAAACTATACTAGTACTCATTTTTAAGGCACTACTGGACATACAGTTGTGATAAGCAGGCAGATATTGAGAAGCCCATGGCTCAATCTAATTGGGCACTGGAGCAGTGTTGCCAACCTCGCTTATTTACCGCGAGATTGGGCTTCTTTTTGTAGTCATTCGCGGTTTTTTTTCCCGATTCGCGGGTTGCTTTTAATTGGGCTATTTTTTCTGCCAGTCGCGTTTTTTTGGGCTTGTTGGGCGGGACTTGTGCGCTGAATCATGTTACAGTGATTGGCTGCTGCGATGAAGCCTGTCCATAGCAGGCGCACCCTACCCCTATATTGCAGCAGTAAGCCAATCAGAGCAGAATGCAAGCCTTGTTGATGCACATGACACATTTTGTGGGCAGACCCAGCCAGCACAGCATCGCACGTGGGCGGAACGGGAAGGCCGGCAGCGCAGCATTGGAGAGCAACTGCAAAGGAATCCTGAGTGTGCAGCTACAGCCAGTGATCAGGAGGGAAGGAGTTAGTATGTTGGGAGGGGGAATGAGAGTGTGGGGGGCCAGAGATGTGCTCAGAGGGGTTAGGGAGGGGGGAATGAGAGTGTGAGGGCCAGAGATGTGCTCAGAGGGGGGAATCAGTGTGTGCGGGGCCAGAGATGTGCTCTGAGGGGTTAGGGAGGGGGGAATGAGAGTGTGGGGGGGCCAGAGATGTGCTCAGAGGGGTTAGGGAGGGGGGAATGAGAGTGTGAGGGCCAGAGATGTGCTCAGAGGGGGGAATCAGTGTGTGCGGGGCCAGAGATGTGCTCTGAGGGGTTAGGGAGGGGGGAATGAGAGTGTGGGGGGCCAGAGATGTGCTCAGAGGGGTTAGGGAGGGGGGAATGAGAGTGTGAGGGCCAGAGATGTGCTCAGAGGGGGGAATCAGTGTGTGCGGGGCCAGAGATGTGCTCAGAGGGGGGAATCAGTGTGTGCGGGGCCAGAGATGTGCTCTGAGGGGTTAGGGAGGGGGGAATCAGTGTGTGCGGGGCCAGAGATGTGCTCTGAGGGGTTAGGGAGGGGGGAATGAGAGTGTGGGGGCCAAAGATGTGCTCGGAGGGGGGGAATGAGAGTGGGGGGGGCCAGAGATGTGCTCGGCGGGGGGGTGGGGAGAGGGGAATGAGAGTGTGGGGGCCAGAGATGTGCTCTGAGGGGTTAGGGAGGGGGGAATGAGAGTGTGGGGGCCAGAGATGTGCTCTGAGGGGTTAGGGAGGGGGGAATGAGAGTGTGCGGGGCCAGAGATGTGCTCTGAGGGGTTAGGGAGGGGGGAATGAGAGTGGGGGGGCCAGAGATGTGCTCTGAGGGGTTAGGGAGGGGGGAATGAGAGTGTGGGGGCCAAAGATGTGCTCGGAGGGGGGAATGAGAGTGGGGGGGCCAGAGATGTGCTCGGAGGGGGGTGGGGAGGGGGGAATGAGAGTGTGGGGGCCAAAGATGTGCTCGGAGGGGGGAATGAGAGTGGGGGGGCCAGAGATGTGCTCGGCGGGGGGTGGGGAGAGGGGAATGAGTGTGGGGGCCAGAGATGTGCTCGGAGGGGGGGTGGGGAGAGGGGAATGAGAGTGTGGGGGCCAGAGATGTGCTCGGAGGGGGGTGGGGAGAGGGGCATGAGTGTGGGGGCCAGAGATGTGCTCGGAGGGGGGTGGGGAGAAGGGAATGAGAGTGTGGGCCAGAGATGTGCTCGGAGGGGGGTGGGGAGAAGGGAATGAGAGTGTGGGGGCCAGAGATGTGCTCGGAGGGGGGTGGGGAGAAGGGAATGAGAGTGTGGGGGCCAGAGATGTGCTTGGAGGGGGGGTGGGGAGAGGGGAATGAGTGTGGGGGGCCAGAGATGTGCTTGGAGGGGGGGTGGGGAGAAGGGAATGAGAGTGTGGGGGCCAGAGATGTGCTCGGAGGGGGGTGGGGAGAGGGGAATGAGAGTGTGGGGGCCAGAGATGTGCTCGGAGGGGGGTGGGGAGAAGGGAATGAGAGTGTGGGGGCCAGAGATGTGCTCGGAGGGGGGTGGGGAGAAGGGAATGAGAGTGTGGGGGCCAGAGATGTGCTCGGAGGGGGGTGGGGAGAGGGGAATGAGAGTGTGGGGGCCAGAGATGTGCTCGGAGGGGGGTGGGGAGAAGGGAATGAGAGTGTGGGGGCCAGAGATGTGCTCGGAGGGAGGTGGGGAGAAGGGAATGAGAGTGTGAGGGCCAGAGATGTGCTCGGAGGGGGGTGGGGAGAAGGGAATGAGAGTGTGGGGGCCCAGAGATGTGCTCGGAGGGGGGTGGGGAGAGGGAAATGAGTATGCGAGGGCATTAAATGCTATAAAAAATAAAGTTTCAATCTCACGTGTTTTGGGCTTTTTTTGGGCTTGTTTTTTTGGAAAAAAGTGCTTGTTCTTTCATGAAAACCTGGCAACACTGCACTGGAGGCAACCGGTGATGAAGTGACTTGCCAGTGGTCCCCATCCCATTGCTCTAACCAGTAGCCCATTCTTTTTTAGTTTAGTACCATTCATTCTATCGCCAAACAAACATTCCAGACAGCGGTCACGTTTTTTCACTTTACTATAACCCGGGCTCTATAACCAAACAGAACAGTGCCCGAGGCTTCCCTTCCTCCTCCTGAGCTACAAATCTAATAAGCACGGTTTAACAGCTTTCCTAAACCAGTACATGCAAAACTTGTGTGCATGAATCAGTTAAGCAGGCCTTTACTATACATTTTAGCTTCACAAAATAAGAGAACTGCTACACTTCAGATGACAGAAGGTTTGTCTATGTAGGTACAATTGACTCTTTGGAAAATGAAGTGGAAGTAGACTTTTATTGGGACCAGGAGGTGGGAAATAGAGCAGAATGTCTGTTTTCCCCCCCTTAAATATTCTTTTAAACTGATTAGACGGGAGACCTGGTGTCAGAGAATCCAAAGATATCTATAACAGTAAAATTCCTTTCTTCACTGTTTATACAGAACAGTACTGTTTGCTGCTGTCATCACTGAAAAATTGGGAAGAGTTTAATCCATATAATGTTTCAACATGCTAGACGGTACATTTCAGTACATGGTCTACATCCTTAATTTAAAATTAGCAAAAAAATATGTATGCACAATTTATTTTTTATTTTTATTTTTTTTTAATACTTACCGATGCAAACTTGTGGCCAAAGCTTATCCACTCTTTTTGTACTAATACTTCAAACCCTAGAATTGTCCTGTAATAGCTGTCTAGCATTAGCATAGCCAGCGATGTTAGCTGGGCGGTTCTATCCCAACCGTCGCTACAATGCACAACCACAGAGCTTTTGCCTGATGAAACCTTGTCTGCGACTTGGATAGCTCCTGTCAAAACAAGCTGCAAAAGGTGGACAGACAAGCACAGTTGCAAAAGGTTACCAATGTTAAAAAAAATAAAAATTATAATAATAATTTCTATTGTCCTTTTCAGCCATTCTAAATTACTGAGATATCCTGAAAATCAAACTGGACTAACCAGCTGAATTCTGGTAGTATCCAGCTAGTCAAAGCTAAAACAGAACTTTAAATTATCACTATTTTTCCTTCTCCAAAAAGGTATTTTTCCCATTACAATGACTGTTTGTTTTTTTTTAACATGTTGAACTGCTGCTTTGAAAATTAATATAAGGAATTTTTAAAGTAACATTTATATCTGTGTGTATATAGTAGTGTCTGAATTCTATTGTGGACAAATCATGTACTCTCTCTCTTCTCTGCTCCCTATCCTTAACATTTTAACCTAAGGAGCTGGCAGAAAGTACCATAAAAGAGTCTTATCTGCTCTTAACTATATAGATAAAGATAAAATAGCCAATATTTATTTTAAAAAAAGATTGCTGCAGAAATGGGCCATAGCAGAGGTATCTTCAGTCCTGTATTGTGCTATTTTCACACAATACAGCAAAGAAAAGGTGCTTTAAGGACCAAAATCTTTTTAGATTATGTATTTTCTCAAATAAACTAGTTTATCCTCTACTGTACTTTCTTGAATCAGTATGTTTCTTCTTAGCCAAATAAAGAAACCAAAGACATGGCACATCATATATCACATCCTAATATATTAGAGGTACAAGCGAATGTCATCTTTGTAAACATGAACTCACCTTGATATGTTCTAACCAATGCGTTGACTCCAGACTAGACAGCCAGTGGGACTCTTCTACATGAGGGTAAACAATGTCCTTTAACTTTTTCAAAGATTCCCGCATGACATGAATATTATGGATGTCCAGGAAGAAGAGTTCTGCATTCTGATAAGCATCATCACTTTCGTATCCTCCTCCTGTTGCCTGCAAAGATCATCATTCATATTTAACTTATCCTCTAAGCCAGTGTGTCCCAACCTCGTCTGGAGGCACCACCTGCCCAGTCAGGTTTTTGGCACTGCCACAATGAATATATATATACACGAGATAGATTTGCACACTTTGAGACCCAGTGTATGCAAATCTTCCTCATGCATATTCATTATGGATATCCTGAAAACCTGACTGGTTAGGCTTGCCTCCAGGAGAGGGTTGGGAAACACTGCTCTAAGTCGTAGCAAAACATGTTAGATGACATTTAATACCCTAGTATACTGAAGTCATAATTAGTGAAACTCTGATCCAGTTTACCACTGCTGCAACAGCACACCTGAAAAGAGTCTGCAGCCAGGGGAAACCGGCAGTGGAATTACTGTGGCATTAGACATAAGAAAAATTAAAATAAAGCTAAGCTGAACTGAAAAAGTAACTCTCAATTTTATATTACACTGTTAAAACCTGAGATGATAGGTGAAAGGTATCTTTGGCTATAAAATTCCTTGTTACTTTACTCCATAGTCCAAGCATAAGCGAGTAAATGCAACACATTCCAGTAACCACAGACCATGACCTTCAACATAATGAACTCCCTTTTCCAATGTGATTTCTAACTTCAGTAAGAGAAAGGTGTGTGCATGGAAGCGTCTTACATATGACAACCAACCAGTATACCAGTTCCTTTCCTTAATGTACAAGTATCTAAGTGCCTTTAAAGGGAATGAGAAGGGACATTTTTGGTTGTTTTCAGAAGACACATTTATTTATTATTACCTGGTGACTGCAAATACACCAAAACAGTGCAAGTTCAGGGAGAAGGATACTTACTGCAGGGCAAAAAGTAATTAAATATATAAATGCTACAGATTGTCTGATTATAGGCCAAAGGATTAGCTGGGACTATATCCACATCACGGAGGAAGAGGCATGCCAAGGTCAGTGAAGACGTGGGCAAACCACTGACCTTCTGTCCTCATATTGCCTTAAGAGAAAGCAGAGTTACTTAACTGTAACATGTGTTCTCCTGGGACAGCAGGATGTTAGTTCTCACAGATGGGTGATATCATCAGATGGAGCCTGGCACGGAAAATGTCAAAGTTTCTAGAACTTTGACCGGCACACTGAGCATGTCCTAGCATGCCACTAGCCGCGCATGCATGTGGGGTCCCTATTCAGTCTCGTAACACAGAATTCACGAGCGAAAAAATAAAATAAAAAACACAGGAGAACCCAACTCTGCGAGGTGGTGGATGGGTTTCCTGAGGACTAACATCCTGCTGTCCTAGGAGAACACCTGTTAGAGGTAAGCAATTCTGCTTTCTCCTAGGACAAGCAGGATGGTAGTCATCACAGATGGGTGAATACCAAGCTACAGGCTGCTCTTGGCAATGAGTATGACCAACCAGCACCAAACCGGGTGCCAACGGGCACAAAACCAACTGTGGTGCTGTTGGTAAGATAGGGAGACAGCCTGAACCCAAATTATGAGCCTCAGGTAGGGAGAGAGTTGGGTTTAAGCCTGGAAGAGATTGGAAGGAATAGATTGGCTGAAGCTACTGTCTTGCCAACCATTCTTGTCCAAGCAGTAGTGGGCAGCGAATGTGGAGAGAACTCCATGTCACAGCTCTGCAGATCTTGGCGACGGGAACTGCCTGTAAGTGGGCCACCGACACTGCCATAGCTCTCACAGAGTAAGCTTTAACCCGGCCTCCAAGCTGAAGGCCCGCTTATGCAAAGCAGGAGATAGAATCCACCAGCCAATTTGACAGAGTTTGCTTGCCAACCGCAACTCCCAATCTATTCTTGTCGAAAGATATGAAGAGCTGAGTGGATTGTCTATGGCCTACTGTGCGTTCTAAATAGAAAGCTAAAGCCCTCTTGCAATCTAATGTGTGTAGAGCCCTATTGCCCTGGTGTGAATATGGCCTCGGAGAAAACGTGGGCAGAACAATGGACTGATTGAGGTGAAAATCAGTCACTTCCTTAGGCAAGGACTTGGGATGCATACACAGGACCACCTTATAAAAAATTTCATGTAGGGTGGATACGTAACCAAGGCCTGAAGCGCACTAACTCTACGAGCCAAAGTGATCGCCACCACGAAGAGAACCTTCCAGGTGAGGAACTTCAGATCGAAGGAGCGCATAAGCTCGAAAGGATCTCGCATGAGTCATGCCAACACTACGATGAGGTCCCAGAACACAACAGGAGGCCGGGGGTTGGGGGGGAGCTCCGGTTGAAGCAGGCCCCGTATAAACAGTCCTACTATGGATTGCATAGAGATGGGTGCGCCAGCAACACCCTTATGGTAAGCACTGATCGCACTCAGGTGGACCCTGACCGAAGTGGTTTTAAGCCCAGCTTCGGAGAGATGCCACAGACAGTCCAGTAACTTCAGAGAGGGACAGGCAAAGGGATCGAAGCCAAGCCCCTCGCAACAGACGGAGAACCTTCTTCATTTCAGTCGATAAGGCTTCCTGGAAGCTACTAGCACCTGGGACACAGCATCAGAGAGGTGCTCAACATCCAGGCCATCGATACTAATGCCCGGAGGTTTGAATGGTGCAGTCTGCTCCAATCCTGCATTATCAGATCAGGCAAGGTCCCCAAACAGATAGGATCTCTGACTGACAGGTCCTGAAGGAGTAAGAACCAGACCTGTCCGGGTCACTATGGGGCCACGAGAGTCATGGTCCCCAGGTCTTGCTGGAGCTTCAAGAGAGTCTTCATGACCAGTGGAAGAGGAGGAGATGTGTACAGGAGATCTGTGCCCCAATGCTGGGCAAAGATGTCAGAGGGTGGAAGTCCATCCGTCTGTCAGGGAACAGGGTACAAAATTTGCTCACATTGCAATTGCAGGGGGAGGCAAAAAGATCCACATCCAGCATTCCCCACTAGCTGAAAGTCTGGGCCGCTACTGCTTTGTGGGACAAGCAGTCTTGAAATACCCAAAGGGCATAACGAATCACCCGAAGCTCCAGGAAGTTGATTTGATATAGAGATTCCTGGGCCACCCACCGACCTTGCGTGTGGAGGTTGTTCACATGTGCCTCCCAACCGCGGGGGGAGGCATCGGTGGTAAGCACCACCTGAGGCGGGGAAGCTGAAAAGAGATTCCCTGCCTTAGGTTGGAGAGATTCTCCTACCAGGACAGGGAGACCTGCATAGGTGGTGTGATGTAAACACGTGCCTCAAGGTCCTGGGACGCCTGTTGCCATTGCAACCGCAATGTCCACTACGCCTTACGCATGCATAGGTGGGCCAGCAGGGTGACATGGACAGACGCAGCTATGTGGCCCAAAAGACGAAGCAGCAGACGAGCAGGAAACTGTTGACGGCTGCAGACCAAGCTCACCAGCGATGACAGGGCAAGAGCCTGATCGTGGGGCAGAAACGCCTTGGCCTGAATGGTGTCCAGTCTGGCTCCTATGAAGGCCAGGTGGAGCGACGGGCAGAGGTGGGACTTGGGGTAATTGATGACAAACCCCGGAGATTGTAGCACTTGGATGGTCAGAATTAGAGTGAAACGTCCCATGTTGGGAGGCACTTTTGACCAGCCAGCTGTCCAAGTAGAGAAACACATGTACTCCCTGATGCCTGAAGTGCTCCCCCACCACTGCCAGGCACTTGAAGACTCGAGAGGCTGATGTCAGGCCAAATGGCAGCACTCAATACTGGAAGTGAGCTTCTCCCACCACAAAACAAAGATACTACCTGTGACCCAGGAAGATCACAATATGGGCATAGGCATCCTTCAGATTGAGGGAGCAGAGCCAGTCTCCTCTTCTGAGGAGTGTGATCAGGGTGCCCAGAGAGACCATTTTGAACGTTTCCCTCTGAAGGAATTTGTTCAAGGCTCTGAGATCGAGAATAGAGTGTAGGCCCCCAGTTCTCTTTGGTATCAGGAAATACCTTGAAGAGAACCCTCGGCCCTGCTTGTGGTAGGGAATGGGTTCTACCGCTCCTGCCATTAGAATGGTAGAGAGCTCTGTCTTAAAGCCACGATAGACATGGGAAAAAGTCCACAGGGATATCCATGAAATGTAGCCAATACCCTTGGCGGATGATTGTGAGAATCCGCCGGTTTGACGTCATGAGGGACCAGCGGTGGGCAAAGCGAAGCAGCCTGCCCCCAACTGGAGGGCAAGATGCTGGAAGTACGGCAAACTGACTCATGCTTTCTCGTTCCCAGTCAAAACCCCATGGTGGGGCTCTGCTGGGGGCCTGGCTGAGGCCTGGGGGTTCGCTGCTGGCAGGAACGACCCCTGGAACCAGCACGGGGTGTGCAAGCCCAGAAGGTAGTATTTCCTCTGACGGTAGAAGGAATTCCTCGAGCTTTGTCACGAGGACTTCCTGACTGAGGATGGTGGATCGGAAGTGCTAGCTGACAGCTGTTGAAGGGTCTCATGGTGATCCTTCAATTGGGCTACCATATCCTTGACCTTATCCCTGAAGAGATTCTCTCCCATGCAGGCAGATCAGCCGCTTTTCCTGGACTTCCGCCCAGAGGTCGGAGGTGTGAAGCCCCTGAGAGGGGGGTCAGAGTATTCTGAGGATGAGGCTGTGGATTCATCTCCCCAGGGATCAAAGGGACCCTCTTCCTCACTTGGGCCAGGATGCCGAGGGCAAGGGCCATGAGAGGCATCAGCCCTAGGCTCCGAGGGCTTCAGAGTCCATAAGGGCACCAATGGCCCCCCTGATATCAAGGGGATTATCGGCCGTGGTAAGTCAGAGGGATCTGGCAATAGCTCGGGGAACCGTGGGTGACGGAACACGGTACCAGCCTCATCTTCCTCATCGGAGGACCCAGGAATCAGGATCGCTCCCGGTGGAGGGCATCGGTGGCCCCTCCGACACCGGCTGCATCGGTAGGGCGTCAAGTAAGTCGTCCAAACGCTCTAGCAGAAGTGCTAACATCGATGGCGGAGGCTCAGGCACCTGTATGGGGGCCAGTGGCACCTGCAGCTCAACGTCTGCAGTGCCTTGAGCACAACCGATTGCACCCTATGGTCGAACTCCTCCTGGGTGGCCAGGACTGATGAAGGGGGACAAGGCATCACCCGCTCATCCTCGAGGTGGCACGGCGCCCTGCACCGGTGTCAGTGTGGAATGCCTTGGACTACTGGGGGCACCGGAGGATGGGGCCTCCGATGGCCGGTGCCACTTCGGTGGCAGCTTGGCACCCGCCGATGTCACTCCAGAACCGGAACAGTGCCTGGAGAGTGATCGGTACCAGTGCTTCTAGGACCGCTTCTGGTGCTCGGCCCGGTCTTTCTCCAGCGCTGAGGAAGTCGATGACCCCGAGGGTCCAGGAGAGTGGAGAGACCATCGAGGATCGATCTCCCTCTCCCCGGTCCTTGGAAGTGCTAGCTAGTGGGGTCGCAAGGGGGAGCGGTTCAGACGGCTTTCTGCAATCCTAGGGCGTCGAAGAAACTGACGCAGGTGTGGAGGACTTCAGGGTCCCAGAAAGTTTCTCCATTTTGTCGAGGCACGCCCGACACCCTTTGGGTGTCATCTGGTTGCACAGACGGCACCAATGGATGTCGTGCGAGGCCCCCAGGCAGAGGATGCAAACCTCGTGCGGATCCATGATGGACATTTTATTTTTATTTATTTAAAGGCATTTATATACCGTTTTATAAAAATAAATTTTTGTCAAAACGGTTTACAAAAAATAAAATAAAACTGAAACAATCAAAAATTAAATTAAATTTAAAATATACATAAAATAGTCAATAGCTAGATAGAATACTAGCATAAACAAAATCATATACTAAATAAAATGTTGTTGCCATGGGACTTATTATTCCTGAGGGGGAGGGTAAGCAGAAAAATGGGAGGGAAAAGGGGATATGAAAAGTGGAAGTTTACTGAAATAGCTGGGGAAGGGGGAATAGGGAAGGGAAAAGGGGAGTGTGATAGAGAAGACCGGTAGGCCCTGGGGGCACCGATGAAAACCGGTCGATGCCATGAAAAATATACGGCGTGCGGACACCGTGGGGTGGGAAGTCAGGAATCGACCACAAGTTGGAAGAAAATCAGACAAAAAAGTCTTACCGTACCCAAGGAGGCACCGATCGCAAAGGGGGATCTGACGAGAACCAAAAAAAAAAACAGCTCGAAGAATCGAGTGAAAATTCGAAAAAAAACTGGAGCTCCACGGACTGCGAGGCAACTGCACCGTGGAAAAGAAGAGACTGAAGGGTGACCTCGCGTGGACAGGCGTACAGTACCAGGCTGGGCATGCTCAATCAAAACTTCTAGAAACTTTGACAAATGTTTTCCGAGCCGGGCTTTATCGGATGATGTCACCCACATGCGAGGACTACTATCCTGCTTGTCCTAGGAGAAAATGTGTGGGTATGGAAGATAGGTCACTAGTGCTTGGAGCTCACCGACTGAGTGCTAATTCCCAGTGAGAGCCACAAGATGCCTTCCTGCTGGAGACAGTGCCACTTGGAAACAATTTTGTGTCATCTGTACATTTATTCACCTCACTCGCTATTCCTTTTTCCAGATCATTTATAAACATGCTAAATACAACAGGGGCATTCCCCTAATGACCTTTATCCACTTGGAAAACTGACCATTTGCTCCTACCATCTGTTTCATGTCTTTTATCCAGTTACCTACTCACAGTAGGGCATTGCCTCCTATCCTATGATCTCCCAGTCTCATGAGGGACATTGTCAAATGCTTTCTGAAAATCCAAATACACTATAATCAATCAATCTGCTCGCCTTTATCTGCATGTTTGTTTACACCTTCTAAACCATCCAGTAAATTGCTAAGACAGGTTTTCTCTTTGCAGTTCACTAGTCACACAGCAGCCATGTGAGCAGGGCCTGGCACTGCCAGAGTCTTGAAAGGGGGAAAGCCTCATGCCAACCTGCACTGCCATGGCCTCGTGGGTTTGGAATTGGGCAAGAACAACTCCACAGCGGAGGAGTGCGAGTTTCTGTGACTTGCAAATTGCTGTCTTCAGAGATCATCAGTGACATGAAATCACATGCATAGGTCCTAGGAGGGAACAAGAACAGCCAATGGGCAGGAAAAATCCTCTCTCTCTTTTTTTTTTTTTTTTTTAAACAAAAGAGGAAAGACAGTCCAAAATCATAAAAATTGGTCCTAAGAGGCAGTGACAGACTTAGGATTGCCTGAAGCCAGGCGCTGCTGGTGCTGTTCCTATCCCTGGTAAGGTTGGACGACAGAAAGCAGGTGATCTAAGGCACAGCCCCCCTAGTTTCTTGTGGCAGCTCAGGGGTAGATTCTGTGGCAAAAATTAGAAAATTCTGAAGCACCTTGGCAACTATTTCCATCTTTTATCTTTCCCTATCGTTTCCCTAACCTTGCTTGGGTCTGCATAATTTCTTTTCTTTCTACTGGATGAGCAAAAGGGTCTCAAGCATCAGTACGGGGAGGAAATCTCTGCCATTAGGAAAGGAGAAGAGAGAGGGTGAGCGGAGCAGGGGAAAGGAATGGGGTGAGCAGAAAGTGAGAGAACTGGGGATGGGGGGGGAGGTGAGAAGGTGACTGGGGATGCAGAGGATGGGGAAGATCAGGAATCCTAATGCAAGAGAGAGAGAGAGAGAGAGAAATTTGGGGCTTGAGAAAGGGGAGGAGAGAGAGCAGGAGGGGTATTCCAGGATCTGAGGAGAAGGAGAGGTAAGGAAGGAAGGGAGGTTCCAGGATCAAAGGAGAGAGGATCTAAACTGCAGGGAGGAAGGACTGAGGAAGTTCCACCTAATCTGGCATATACACACATGCACCGATCCCTTCTCTCTCACATGCTCAAACATGGCCCCCCGTCCCCACTCCCCTGCTTACTCCCTCCTCCTCTTCAAACACAGACACGCCTCCAATCAAGTTTCTCTCATCCCCAGTGATGCCCAAATCAGACCCCTCTAACCTCCCCAAAAGGATTCTTCTTTGCTCTGTCCTCCAGGCTACCCCCTTTCCCTCCTGCTACATGCATGCTGCCTGGGACGGGAGAGGCTGAATCAGCTGAGTGGCATTCATTACAGCTGCAAGGCAGCAGACCTTCAGCCAACTTGCTGCTCACAGACTTTTGCTACACCAGGCATAGGCCTAATATGCCTATTGATAAATCCTGGCCTGCTAAGAGGGATAGAATTGGGCTCCATCCCTCAAAGAGACCATGGAGAATGGACAGTGCAAACCTTCTGCAATCTTCAAGCCTCGATTTTTATGTTATGTTCCCTCCACCAATCCCAAAGATATATGTACTGCAATTCACATCTTTCTTTATGATCCGCCTTCTGCCCTTTCTAGGAAAAGCTGGAATGGAAATAACTAACTAAATACTGTCCTGACAGGAGGCCATGTCTACGCAGTATTGGAGAGTAAGTGTGTGGACTGAACGCCACAGCCTTACAATCTCCTTCAAAGAGGTAGACCTTAGATGGGTGACTCATCGTCATGGACCCTCTAAGATCAGGCTAACCCGAGTATAACAGAAGATGCAGTTAGAAATGACGGGCTTGCCCAGTGCTATTAGGGTCAACAGAAACAAAACGGGATACACTTTCTCTGGGCTCCAGTCTGCTTCAAGTAGACGACAGATCTCTTGCAATCCAGGTCATGAAGGGCTTTGTCATCTTTATAGAGATGGGACAAGGTGTATACACTGTCATTTTTTTTTTTCATTTCGTGTTTTTAAGTTTTTTAAAAATGTATTTTAGTTTTGTTTGGGATTCCTGTTTAGCTGAAGCAAAATGCAAATGAAAAACTAAACTAAACGTGAACCCCCACCAAAACTCTCCCAACACTGTCACATCATGGTCGGCAAAGGACCCGTCTATCATGAGATTCACGATAGACATGAACCTCTCGCATGAACCTCTCGAAAGGGCATCGGACATGAAATCAATCGACTCAATGACAAAAACTGTGACCAGTGCCACCTCGATGCACTGAAGCCTATACTGCCACTGAAAGAGACAGAAAACATAAAGTGAGACCGATAAACCTACCTAGGTGACTAAAGGGGAAAATTAAGGTCATGGGGCCCTGCACAGACTAATCTTGCCTTCTCAGGAAGCTGAGGTTTCCCTCATAACATGACAGAGAAGAACAGTGAGCTGTGGGGTCCACAGAAACGTTGAGACTGAAAGGGCCCCTGTGTGGATGTGGGACAGTGTAGCATGCGGCACATGCCTAGCAGTCTCTAGAAACTTTGAAATCCGTTTTGTGCCGGGCTCTATCTGATGAGGTCACCTGTGTGTGAGCACTGCCACCCTGCTTGGTCTCGGAGAAATAGCGATAAGTGTAAATTGCACTGAGATGAATCCTAACATTCAGGCAGTTTTTAAAATGGAATTCTCTTGTCTTTTTGGGGGAACCAAGAAATACTCCAGGCTGAAACCAAGTCTCTTCAATTCCTTGCTGAAGTGCTCAGAGCCCTGGCCTTGATTTGAGCAGGAAGGAAGGTGATTTCTCTCAACCATTGGTCCTATCCTCAGACCCAAAGATGCTGGGGGCCTCTCCAGTGTGGCCTGACCACCAGTGGTCAGTACAGCATCATGGTCCTTGATCCTTCACGGCCAGCTCCTGACAGGGAAAGCCTGAAGCTTATTCTTTTGGACCGAACCACTCTCTGAATGACAATCATCACAGAGAATGTCAAAGCCAGAGGCATCATGGCCTTGTGTGCTAGATACCTGTAGAAAATTATGTGATGGTCAGTAACAGATATCAAATGTTTGCATTCAGGATAGAACTTCAAGCCACATGCCTGCTTCTTGGACTTTTCTACAGGCCAGGACTGGACACCACTTCTGAGCTAAAAATATCAAGGTCAATATTCAAAAAGTCATTTTTTTTTTTTAAATTTTTTTTTTTTTTATTTATTGTTTTTGTTATACCGAGTTTCATGACAGGCATCACATCAACCCGGTTTACAATTAACAGAGTGTGTAAAGCAGATGGATAACTAAAAGTTATGTGGCGATAAGGCAAGTTTTAGGATACTCAGCTAGTTATCTGGCTAAATTATATATGGATATGTAATTATCTGGTTATAATTTAACCTGATAAAAAAGGGCATTCTGGGGACGTTCCAAGGTGTGAAAGTTATTCAGCTAACTCAGCCAATTTTCAACTCTAATGGGCTAAGTTAGCCGGATGACTTTAATTGGGGATATTCAGTGAGATGATTATCCCACTGAATATCCAGGATAAGTCATCCAGCTAACCTTAGCCAGATAACTTGTCCACTAAACAGCCTACTGAAGATTGGCTTCATCATTCACAACATGTATATCATATTGACATGCACTGCTGTGGATGGTGACAACCAGAAAACCTTGCAAAAAGACACTTGAAACCCATATGGCTTTAGTTCTATAGTGCTATGGGCTTGGTCCCCGGAAAGCCTTTAATAAACAAATACCACCTCCCATACCAAAATTACACTAACTGCCAGCATTCCAACAGTAACAACTCTTATCGATGAATAGGCAAAGCTGCAAATATTACATCAGGCCCTAAAACACCAAAACACCTCCTATTTTTAAAACAAAACAAGCCAAGCTGCCTAAAATACCTGTAAAACTAAAAACACACACATACCTGTAAGCATTGTGCAAAAGATTTAAAAACCTCATAGGTCTCTTCAGATCAGAAATATTCAGATCTTGAAGACAGGTCCTATATTGTCCCAATAGCTCATGTACAGTTTGTGAAAAATACTTGCTTAGCTCCAATAAAAGCTATGAAAGCGTGCCAAGAATACAATGTACCACAAGAGACAAATCACCATATCAAAACAGCACTAACGTCTAGGATTCAAACAGCAACAACCTACCCCGGAAAGAGCAGTGACACAAATATTACACTGGGCCTTGGAAGACCAACTCCTAATGAAAAGAAGAGAATAAGCCAGCCTGCTATAGAGACTAGCAGAATCCCTCACCAAGTACAGAATAAGGAACTACACATTAGAAACAGAAATATGCAAACAAAAACTACACCGGAAAGCCCAAGAAGCCAGACTTTGCAGTGCAAATGCAACAGAGGAAAATAGAAGCACCACTAGGCCCCAACACTGCTGCCCCCCTGCCCCCTCCAGATGTTGTGAATCTAAGCTTGGACTATGGTCAAAGATGCCTCCTCACCCCAGAAGATTGCCCACCCTCTGTTCAGCACCTCCCTGATTGTCCCCCCTGCCTCTGCTGTCCAACATTCCCCTACCCACCATCTCCATGAGCCCTTTTCACTCCCCACACTCAGAACCCTTATCTCTTCACCAGCCCCCTGATTCTCTCCCTCTGACCTCTCTCCTCCCCACTCTCTGCTTCCTCTCTCTGCCCACCATTCCTCTGACCATCTTCCTAGCATCCCCACTCTCTCTCTTCCCCGTCTACCTGTCATTCACTATGACACTGGCCAGCTGCCCAGCAACATAAGCATCCCCATTTCCCCTGGTTCCCAGACAGCAATCCCTCCCTGCTTCTACCTAGTGGCGGGTATCTCTTTCCCTCCAGGGGACCAGACCGATGCAGAGTTGATAAGTCATGGCTATGGGGGGGGGGGGGGGGGGTCGGTAGGCAGAGCTGGCTGATTGACAGAGGCCGGCTGGAGCTTCGCCACTACCCACCCTCATTCCCCGCAAGTTGAGCACTTGGGAACCGGGGCCAGCTGGACTTAGGTGGGCCTCTGTCCAAAGTCTTCAGAGGATCAACGAGAGGGTCAGCCAGAAGCCAGCAGCGTAGTCAGATGAGGCAATGGTCGGTGGCAGGAGACAATCGTAGCGTGGTCAGGCGTAGCAATGGTTGGAGGCAGGAGACAAACTGTAGCGTGGTCAGGCGTAGCAATGGTCAGAATCAGGAGGCAGTCCGTACTGTGGTCAGGCATAGCAGAGGTCGGAATCCAGGAAAAACGGAACACAAGCAAGCAACGGGACAAGCAACTGAAGACTAGAGTGAAGACCAGTTACCACGGCGAGTCCTAGAAGTCAGGGCTCACCTAATATAGGCGCCAGAATCGGTGATGCCACAAAAAAGAGCCGGCAGCCGACATGCCGTGGGCCCTTTAAATATTCTAGAGAGGCACGCACGCGCCTGGGGATCCGGATGTGAGAGGCTGACGGCGACGGCGTTTCTGCCGCGACTCAAGGCTCTCCAGCGGCAGACAAGGCCGCGAAGAGGAGAGCAAGACAGAGAGCGCTCCTCCTGTCCTGCAGCGGAGCCAGAGACCATCCCCAGCAGGGCAGCGAAGACAGTGAGGAAGGCTGGTTGCGAGCTCCGCCTCTGGCCGATGTAACAGTACCCCCCTCCTCTAGACCCCTCCCCCAGAGGGTCTACGTTGCCAGGGAGCCAATTGTTCTCCATCACTTGCGGATTCGTGGGCTGACATCCCACGGAGCATAGAGGGGTGACCGTCCCAGAATTACCTCGAGGAACGACCAGTGCCCTGGACGGGAGCGAGAGGGCCTCAGGGAGATGCCCTTTTCCCTTCTCAAGCTGCAAGAGGACATGTAAATTCTGGATCTCCTCCTCCTTGTAGGTCAGCAGATACACAAATCCCTTCATGGCTTGATTGTGCCTTTTTACGAGGGCTTTGAGTTCGGCAGTCTTTTGCGTCAGCTGCTCCTTCACCTGGGTGAAAACAGCCCTCAAGACCCTCCTCTGGAGAGAGCAGGGCCTGGTCTGAGTCTCCTGAGACTTCTTGCAGAGAAGGAGGAGATTAGGAAGAGAGGTGGCCATGGTTAGGGACTGGGGAGATTCTACCGGTTCTAGACAGGACTCTGAACATTGCAGTCCCCAGTGAATCAGGTCAGCCGTGGACCAGTCAAATTGAAGCTGGTGCTTCTGCAACCATGGTAGACCCAAGATTACCGGATTCACGGCTGTGGAAAGGATGTAGAATGAAATGAACTCAGAGTGATCCGGTCTAATTTTCAAAGAAAGAAGCCGTGTGGCCCGAGTACCACACCTGGGAGGAAGTCTCCATGGACCGAGGAGAGGGCCAACAGAGGAGTCAAAGGACGCGTGGGGATTTGATATTGATCCACGAGGTCCTGCTGAATAAAGTTTCCCCCAGCGCCGGAGTCCGGTAGGGCCTGAGTGGAGACACAGGTGGAGGATAGTTCCAAAGAGCTGGGCAATAGGAACAGGGGTGAGGCTGCAGTAAATCCGAGGGTTACCAACTCAGACGTCTCCTGACGAGGATTTACTTTCTTCTTTTCTGGGCATTGAGACAACAAGTGAGTAGAGCTTCCACAATAAAGACAGAGCCCTAACTGGCGGCGACGAGAGTTCTCAGCAATCGAGAAGTGACCACGACCTAGTTGCATCAGTTCTTCTGAGGTCAAGGCATGATCACCGCCAGAGGAGGATGGTTCCTTGGCATGAGTCCACTGGGTAGAGCGATTCTCCCGGGCCCGCTCTTGGAGTCACCGATCTATCTTCCCCATGATCTCGATGAGCCTTTTGAGGGAAGTAGGAAGTTCTCGTGCTGCAAGTTCATCTTTAATTTGGGGAGCTAAGCAGTCTAGAAACATGGCATGTAAGCTGTCCCCTTGCGAATTTAACTCCGTGGCTAAGGTTCTGAATTTGATTGCGTAATCATTTAAGGAGTGGGATCCTTGTCGCAAATGAAGAAGATCAGAACCCATGGCGGGGAGCTTGTCGGGTTCTTCAAAAATCTGTTTAAAGGCAGAGACAAAGTGCAGCAGGTTTCAAAGTAAGGGGTCAGAGCGCTCCCACAAGGGGGAAAGCCCAAGCCAAAGCCTTGCCATCCAAAAGGGAAAGAATGAAGGTTGTCTTGACCAAATCATTTGGAAAAAGCACTGACTGAAGGGTAAAATGCATATGGCATTGGTTTAAGAATCCCTGACACCGTTTAGGGTCTCCCGAGTAATGAGGCGGTGCTGGAAAAGGAATGACTGCTCGATCAGGATGGTAAACTGGCACGGGGGCTGCTGGGGATGGAGGCGGGGCCGTTAAGTTGGGTCAGGAAGTCTTGACGGGCGGCAAGACAGTTAACGTCTGTCACTACCAGTTCCAAGGTCGACTGGATATTCTGAAGCTTCAGAATGAGCCCGGTAACGGACTTTAGCGTGGCCAAATCCACCGGCTGAGAATCCAATCGGCATTTAGGCGCTCAATAGAGGTAGCCAACGCTTCCAGAAATCGATACTGTCCGCTCTCCAGGCCCGGAATGGCCTGGAGAGCGGACAGATCAGCCGAGTCCATGGCCTTGGCAAACTGTTACACCGGAGGTTTCGTGGACCCTTGGGCTAAGGTGGGGTTGATGCTACCTGAGGAGTTGGGCCCCGCAGGTCCCCACCGTCGGTAGGCAGAGCTGGCTAATTGACAGAGGTCGGCTGGAGCTTTGCCACTACCCGCCCTCGTTCCCTGCAGGTTGAGCCCTTGGGTATCGAGGCTGGCTGGACTTAGGTGGGCCTCTGTCCGAAGTCTTCGGAGGATCGACAAGAGGGTCAACCAGAAACCAGCAGCGTGGTCAGATGAGGCAATGGTCAGTGGCAGGAGATAGTCTGTAGTGTGGTCAGGCGTAGCAATGGTCGGAGGCAGGAGGAAGTCCATAGAGTGGTCAGGCATAGCAGAGGTCGGAATCCAGGAAAAACGGAACACAAGCAAGCAGCGGGGCAAGCAACTGAACACTTGACTAGAGTGAAGACCAGTTGCCAAGGCGAGTCCTGGAAGTCAGGGCTTGCCTAATATGGGCCCCAGAATCGGTGATGTCACAAAAAAGAACAGTCAGCCGGTGTGCTGCGGACCCTTTAAATATTCTAGAGAGGCGCATGCCAGGGGAACCGGATGCAAGAAGCTGACGGTGATGGCGTTTCTGCCGTGACTCAAGGCCGCAAAGAGGAGAGCAAGACAGAGAGCGCGCTCCTTGTCCTGCAGCGGAACCAGAGACCATCCCCCCAGCAGGGCGGCGAAGACGGTGAGGAAGGCCGGTCACAAGCTCTGTGGCCAGCCGACGTAACATTTAGTTTAAAAATCTTAGTCACAGTTTTAGCTGAATGGTTAAATTTGGTTATTTCATCCCTAATCCATTCCAATCAAGTGGTGTTTATCCCCAATAGAATGGCAGCTGACAATGTACACAAAATTGTTAACTTCATTTGGTGGGTGTAGGAAAATATTCCCTCGTTCCTGCTGAGTGTTTATGCTGAGAAGGCATTCAACATGGTACATTGGTCCTTCTTGTTCAAAGTAATAAGAAAATGCAATTTGGCGGGTGTTTTTTACATTGGGTCAAACAGCTTTAAAAGGCACCATGGGCTTGCGTCAAGGTCAATGGTGGGTATAGTGAGAGTTTTTTAGTGGGCAGAGGTTGCCCATTATCTCCCCTATCATTTACACTCTTCTTGGAGCCTTTAGCGATTAAAGTATGGGAGACTACTGATGTGGTGGGAGTTGAGGTGCGTCCTGTGCATTCTAAGTTATCACTTTTTGTAGATGACATTCTATTTACGCTGTCTGACCTGGAACCTTCACTACTGGGGGTAATGTGTGAATTGAAACAATTCAGTACAGTCTCTGGTTTCAAAATCAACTATAAAAAATCTGAGATTCTGAATAAATCCATCCCTGGGCATTCTATAGCGTCACGTCATAGGAAATTCCCCTTTAAATGGACTAAAGAAAGAAATCAAGTGTTTGGGAGTTTAATCTCTAACCGAGTGGCAGATTTGTTTGCATTAAACTATACCCCATTGATTCAGACTAATACGAAGGACCTGGAAAAGTGGAACAGGTATGGGTTCTCTTGGCTGGGGCACATTGTGACTGTTAAAATGAACATCTTTCCCAGATTTAGCTCTCTCTTTTTGACTCTACCGATTTCTATCTCATCAGCTATATTGAAATCCTGGCAGAAAAGGATTTTTTATTTTATTTGGTGACGCCAACATCCCAGGGTCTCTCGGTTGATCATGTATCAGTCTACCATTAAGGGTGGGTTAAATCTCTGTGCTGGCTCAGTAAGAAACACCCGGGTTTCCCTCTTCCAGACAGATAACTTTCCTTCCCACTCAGTCTTCAGGCAAGATCTTTTAAGTTTGAAACTATTTATTGTACAGATAATTTTCCATTACTTACAATTGTCGCATTCCAAACATATAGCCCCAAGCAGAGATCCTGTAGCTGGAGTAGGTAGAAGGGAGGAGAATGGAGCTTCTTGGGATTCAGGGTGAGAAGACAAAGCGTTCTGAAGCTGATTTAATCTTTAGAATTAAAGTGATAGGAAGAAATGTAAAAAAGCTAATTGTATCACAGAGGTTGCAGGCACCTCTAGCTTTGAGGCAGCATGGTTGAGACTGACTAAAAGTCTTGGAGAGTGATTACAGGAAACGTCCCCACAAGCTGGGGCTAGAGGGCGAGATCCAATGGTAGCGAGCCTAGGATCCATGTGACACAGGGGGGAATATGAAAGGCAGTCCCTTGAGCCAATAAGGCACTCAAGAAGACTCAAACTAGATTGAGAGGGCATACAGACCCCTCCCAAGTGAGAGAAAGCAAAGGATAAAGGGAACCTCTCTTAAGGGCAAGCTCCCTTAAAGGCAAGGCTCACAGGTTTTTAATTGTGGGTTACAAAAAGGTGTTTCCATTAAGTACAGTATATACAGACACAAACATATACCCACTGCTGGAGACAGAACAGTCTCCCTAATTTAACCTGGTATTACATTGCTTCTCAATAAAGAGCAATAAGAAGCAGTGGGCCCAGTTTATTGGTGTGATGCCCATCCAAGCTTTATCTTGGCAGCCGAGAAATTCCTGGAGGCCCTTTGAAGGCTTCCCCCTACATTAGAAAATACGTTAAGAATATGGTTTCAGTGGCGAGGTAAATGGTGGGGCAAGAAAACTATTTTTATCTGGCACATCTATTTCATCATATGGGTTTCCCAGCTTATCTTCCTCCAAGGGCCTTTGCTGATTGGAAAGCGAAAGGACTGTTTTGTGTGGAACATTTGATGGTGGAGGGAAGTTACTGCTTCTCTCTGAGCTTGCTGGTAAATGTGGTTTACATGCAAATGATTTTTTATTGCATGCACAACTAAGACATTTCTTATTCTCCATAAGTATTGGTGATTTGTAAATCGGGGGAAAGCTCTCTGTGAAACTGACTGTGATAAGGCAGATACCCTGATAGGAATTATTTCTAAATCATATGGGCTGCTAAATTCCTAACTGCAGGCCTCCCCGAAACACACCGTGGCCTGGCAAAAAGATCTTGGTCATACGTTGACAGAGGAGGAATGGCATCTCTCTTTCACAATACTAAAGGCTCTATTTCTGCTACTTTATTGGACACGGACACTGGAGAGATTGTATAAGATGCAGCAGTGTGGGGGTGATAAATGCTGGCAGGGATGTGGAGAAGTGCTTTCTTTTTACCATATTTGGTGGTCCTGTGCCATAATTACAAATTACTGGCAGTTAATCTATACTTGGATATTTGAAGCGTTAGGGATAAGGGGACATTTTAACTCCAAATGTATTCTACTGAATATTTCCATTCCGGAAAGCGATGGTTGTAGACAGAAACTGTGTCAGCAGATATTCTTAGCGGCCGGGTGTGCGGCGGCATCTGCATGGAAGGGTAAAGTAGCTCTCACTTTGGAAACAGCTCTCTGCAGAGTTCATAAAAGTCACCCCTTAGCCAAGATCTACGCTGTTCGGCACAATGCTGTTTCGAAATTTGAAAAGATCTGGCGGCCACGTTCATCTTGGTGGGAATCGCATGATAGTGCCTCTTCTCATGCAGCTGTCTTGCCTGGGTTCACTGTGATGTGAATGGTTATTATTGTTTCGGTGTTTATGGGTTTCGCCTGTCTCCTTCCCAGACTTTGCTGCTGTTTTTCTGATTTGCCCTTGGAAGTACTATCCTTATGGGGGGAGGGGGGGAGAGTGACTGGGGTTTTGGGATGGGCTTGTAACTTGGAAAGATGGTCGAGACACTTTACTATTTGTTCTTTTCTATAAGTTGTGGTTACTGATCTCAATAAAAGTTTAAATTGAAAAAAAAAAAAAAGATGAGGAAAAAATTAATTCTGCTGGCATGGTCACACAGCGGGGAAAAAAAAATGTGGGCTAATTCAGCCGACTGACAAAATCCTAGCACAGATAAAACTTCAACACTGCCAAATAAAACCACCTTAACTAGGGCGATTTAGAGGTTTTTAGGCTAGAAGCCTGAAAAAAAAAATGGATCAGCTTTTTGAGCTCTGCAGGGCCAAAAAAGATAGAACGCATCCAACAATCTTGGCAGACAAAACTGAACGGAGAGAACCATGGCAGTGCGGGCACCCCAAGTTGGGCAGTAAGGGCTTTCACCCTTTCTAGAAAGCTCGGGAAGAATTTATCTGTTTGGCACTTAGTGTAGTCAGGTGACCAAAGTGTGAGACTCAGTGAGGGAACTGCTTGTCTTCAGAGAAAAAAATATTACGTAACATGCCAAGAACTCATGTATCCAAACAAATATGGCAGGCGCTCGTGTGATGTTATATATGGAGCAAAACACTCCATATATAACATCACACGACATATCAAATAAACTTTATTTTTACTCAGTCAAGGCCCTGGATATAATTTAAAATGACTGCTTTATTCTTCTCTAGGACAATGCGATGATGGCAGTCTTATTTGGTTGCCTGTTCTCACTCCTGCCTTCCTGCTGGGGGGTCATCAAATGTCTCCTGCCTGTTTTCCGGCAGGAGACTGTAGTGCGATTACCATGCTGGTCCTACATTCTCATACAGCTTCCACGTTGCATTCCATAAAGACGTGAGAACCTGAAAGCTCGATGAAGCCGATTACTCTACATCCACACAAAAGCAGGAACCAAGAACTGTGCGAGGAAGAGTGAAGGAGCAGCCTAGTGCTTAAGAGCAGGGGCCTCCAAACCAGGGAAGCCAGGGTTCAAATCCCGCTGCCGCGCCTCATGACCTTGGGCAAGTCACGTCAACATCTGCTGCCTCAGGTACAAACTTAGACTGGGAGCCTTCTGGGGACGGGGAAACACTTACAGCACCTGAACATCATCCGCTAAAAAGCAGAATATAAATTAAATAAATTCTCTAAAATCACACGGTGACCTCCTCTATTCAACACTACTGGGTATCAGCAATGCGAACAAAAAAAAATCCATTATTACAGTGGCCACCTGCTTCTGTAGCTTCTGTCTTGTTTGTTCTGTTTATTGGTTGGCCTTGTATTGGCCTTCCAGACCCTTTGTCCTGACTCTCCCTCTGGGCTTGGTTGTTTCTATTGTTTGTCTCATTGTGACACCCTCTGTTTTCTCTTCTGTTTGTGAACACCTTTTTTTGTTCCTGCCCCAGTGGACGTCCTTCAGTCCCCTACCCTTGCAGCTCACCGCCAGTTTTAAATTCTGCCGGCCACCATGCCCTGCGGGCTCAACCCAAGAGCCTAAGCAGAAGACCCAGCACCGCTGTTCCTGCTTTATCCAGCCCTGTTCTGAATCCAGCCTGCCAGCCCCTGTCCTGGGGGGTCACCCTTATACTGGCCAGACTGTGGCCTGACAGATCCTTGGTGCAATCGCGCCTTGGGTATTGTGGGTACTTCTGGTTGCCCATCTCAAAAAAAGACACGGTGGACATAGAAAAGGTGCAGAGAAGAGCGAGGAAAATAAAAGGGATGGAAAAGCTCCCTTATGGATAAAGACTAAATAGATTAGGGCCTTTTAGCTTGGAGAAGAGATGCCTGAAAAGGAATACGAGTGAGTGAAATTTATAAAATTGTGAGTGAGGTGGAGTGGGTAAATAGGAAAGGTTATTTACTCTTTCAAACAATATTAAAGCTAGGGGACAGTCCATGAAACTAGCAACCAAAGATTAAAAACAAATCATAAGAAGTCTGTTTGTTTTTTCACTCAGAGTACAATCAAGCTATAGAAGGTGGCCAATGTAATCCGATATTTAAAAGGGCTCCAGAGGTGATCCGAGAAACCATAGACCTGTGAGCCTGACTTCAGTGCCAGGAAAATCATGGAAACTGTTATAAAGAATACAAATCACAGAACATATAGATAGACATGGTTTAACAGGACACAGTCAGTGTGGATTTATCCAAGGGAGGTCTTGCCTCACAAGTCTAACATTTTTTTGAAGGGGTTAATAAACATGTGGATAAAGGTGAACCGGTAGATGTAGTGTACTTGGATTTTCAGAAGGTGTTTGACAAAGTCCCTCATGAGAGGCCTCTAAGAAAACTAAAAAGTCATGGGCTAAGAAAACTAAAAAGTCATGGGATAGGAGGCGATGTCCTTTTGTGGATTACAAACTGGTTAAAAGACAGGAAACAGAGTAGGATTAAATGGACAATTTTCTTGGTGGAGGGGAGTGGGCAGTGGAGTGCCTCAGGGATCTGTACTTGGACCGGTGCTTTTCTATATATTTATAAATGATCTGGAAAGGAATACGACGAGTGAGGTAATCAAATTTGCAGATGACACAATTGTTCAGAGTAGTTAAATCACAAGCGGATGATGATAAATTGCAGGAAGACCTTGTGAGACTGGAAGATTGGGCATCCAAATGGCAGAAGAAATATAATGTGGACAAATGCAAGGTGATGCATATAGGGAAAAATAACCCTTGCTGCAGTTACACGATGTTAGGTTCCATATTAGAAGCTACCACCCAGGAAAAAGATCTAGGTGTTATAGTGGATAATACTTTGAAATCGTCGGCTGCTGCAGCAGTCAAAAAAGCAAACAGAATGTTAGGAATTAGGAAGGGAATGGTAAATAAAACGGAAGATGTCATACTGCCTCTGTCTCGCTTCATGGTGAGACCGCACCTTGAATTCTGTGTACAATTCTGGTTGCTGCATCTCAAAAAAAGATATAGTTGCGATGGAGAAGATACAGAGAAGAGCGACCAAAATGATAAATGCGCATGGAACAGCTCCCCTATGAGGAAAAGCTAAAGAAGTTAGGGCTGTTCAGCTTGGAGAAGAGACGGCTGAGGGGGAATACGATAGAGGTCTACAAAAGCATGAAAGGACTTGACCCGGTAAATGTGAAAAGGTTGTTTACTCTTTCGAATAATACTAGGACTAGGGGATACTCCATGAAATTAAGTAGCACATTTAAAACAAATCAGAGAAAATTCTTTTTGACTCAATGTACAATTAAGCTCTGGAATTCACTGCTAGAGGATATGGTTAAGGTAGTTGGTGTAGCTGGGTTAAAAAAGGTTTGGATAAGTTCCTGGAGGAGAAATCTATAATGAAGAAATTACTTACCTGATAATTTTCCTTAGTGTAGACAAATGGACTCAGGACCAGTGGATATTGTGCTCTTCTGCTAGCAGATGGGAGAAGGAGTCAGATTTCAAAGCTGGCATCAGAGTAACCTCAGCTCTTCAGTATTCTCTTCAAAAAGCCTTGTGGATATATCTTTGCTTAATTAACTTGATTCAACTGATTTCAAGACGGGAGACCACCACTCAACCAATTAACGCTAACACCGGACAAACTGTGGGTGTCTTGAACTAAGGGTAGGCAGCGGCTTACCCGTATTTGCTTAGTCTCGAGGTCCGCTTTCCGAGGTTCCCCTTCTCTGGGGCAGCCGTGGACGGGATGCTGAGTCCATCTGTCTACACTAAGGAAAACGAAATTATCAGGTAAGTAATTTCTCCATTTCCTAGCATGTAGCCAGATGGACTAAGGACCAGTGGGACGTACAAAAGCTACTCCCGGACAGGGCGGGAGGCTGCCCGTGGCCCACTTAATACTGCCTTTGTGAAGGCTGCATCTTCTCGGGCCTGAATATCCAGGTGGTAGAACCTGGAGGTGGTGTGTAGGGATGAATACGTCGCCGCCCGACAGATCTCGGCGGGCGACAGCAGCTTGGTTTCTGCCCAAGAGACTGCCTGGGCCCTCGTAGAATGAGCCTTAACCTGTAGTGGTAAGGGCTTTACTGCTTCTATGTAGGCTGCCTTGATTACTTCTTTGATCCAGCAGTCTATGGTCGCCCTCGAGGCTGCTTCTCCTTGCTTCTTCCTGCTGTGAAGAACGAACAAGTGACCCGTTTTGCGTACCGGTTCTGATCTTTCCAGGTATCGCACCAGGAGTCTGCCGACGTTTAGATGGCGAAGAAGGCGTGAGTCTTCCGAGTCCTTATGTTCATCCGGAGATGGCAGGGAGATGGCCCGATTCAAATGAAACTCTGAGACCTCGGGACGGTGTGCAGCTGTATGGTTCCAGGAGTGAACCTAAGGAATGGTTCACTCCTGGACTATAGTGCCTGTAGTTCGGAGATGCGACGAGCTGAACATATTGCCACCAGGAATACCATCTTCAATGTTAAGAGGCGTAGTGACAGATCACGCATTTGTCTGAAGGAAGTCCCTGCTAGGAAGTCTAATACTAGATTGAGATTCCATAGGGGCACTAGCCACTTTAGGGGTGGCCAGAGTTGTTTAAATCCTTTCAGGAAGCGGGAAAAATCCGGATGAGTTGATAGTCAGATACCGTCCACTTCGGCTCTGAAGCAGGACAGTGCGGCTACTTGGACCTTGAGGGAGTTGAGTGACAACCCCTTCTTCATATCGTCCTGTAGAAAGTCCAGGATCATGGGAATCTTGGCCGTCCGCGGGAGTATCCCGCGGTCCTCGCACCAGGCTTCGAATATTCTCCAGATCCGTATATGTGACAGGGATAAGGAGAACTTGCGCGCTCTGAGCAGGATGTCAATCACGGCCTTCGAGTAACCTCGTTTCTTCAGGCGAGTCCTCTCAAGGGCCAGATCGTAAGAGAGAATTGAATCTTCGTGAAGAATCCGGCCCTGCCGGAGCAAGTCCCTGTGTGGACAACGCTACAACTCCCGCAAGGAGTCTTTGCATATCATGGTCGCCTTGGCCACTAGTAGAACTAGTCCCCTGTGATGCTCTATCTTGCGGATGATTTTGCCCAGTAGCGGCCATGGGGGGGGGGGGGGGGGGGGAAGGCATATAGAAAGTTTTCCTCTGGCCAAGTCTGGACGAGAGCGTCGATCCCTTGGGAGTGTGGCTCTTGCCTGCGGCTGAAGAACCTGAGAACTTGGTGGCCAGTAGATCCATGGCTGGGAGGCCCCAGCGATTTACTATCAGTTGGAAGGCTGTGGTGAACAGCATCCATTCCCCCGGGTCCAAGCTCTCTCTGCTGAGGAAGTCTGCTGAGATGTTATCTTTTCCTGCGATGTGGGAGGCTGAGATCCCTTGTAGGATTATCTCTGCCCGTGCCATGAGAGGGTCTCTCTCCAGCGACACCTGCTGGCTCCTGGTTCCTCCCTGGCGGCTGATGTAAGCTACCATTGTAGCGTTGTCCGACATTACTCGAATTGCTCTGCCTCAGTCTATGGCTGAATTGCAGGCACGCTAGTCTGACTGCTCGTGCTTCCAGGCGGTTTATGTTCCATTCTGCCTCTTCCTTGTTCCATTGCCCCTGGGCCGTCAGTTCCTGACAGTGGGCTTCCCACTCTTGCAGGCTCGCATCCGTAGTGAGCAAGATCCAGTTCAATGGGGATAGGCTTACTCCTCTGCTTAGGTGGTCTTCCTGTAGCCACCACTGAAGCTGAGAATGTACCTCTGCTGGTAGTTGGAGGCGAATTGAGTAGTCCTTGGACAGTGAGTTCCATCGTGACAGTAAGAAGCGTTGGAGCGGTCGCATATGGGCCCTTGCCCACAGGACGACCTTCAGGGTTGATGCCATGAGGCCAAGGACTTGAAGATAGTCATCAATCATCGTAATTGTTCCATCAGTTTCTTCTCCTCGGGGAAGGGAGGAAGACTTTGTTCTGTTTGGTGTTGAAATGGGCCCCCAGGTACTCTAGAGATTGAGAGGGCTGCAGACTGCTCTTGCCCGTGTTCACGACCCTACCTCAAAGGCAGAAGTCTGATTCCCCCCTCCCACAGAGTTTGCAGAAATGTATCAAATAACATTGTAATGCAATATCATCATCCCAGTTAAACAAATCAGTAAAAGACATTGCATTAGCAATATGTGCCAATAAGCAAGAATACTGGATATAAGGCACAAATAAAACTGCATGAAAAAGGCTATAAAAATGTAAATTAACAACACTACCCATAGAGAGTCAGTCAATTCCCCCCAAAACATAGGTTCAATAGGAAAAAAGTAGGCAACAGAAACATGTGAGAGGGTATCAGTCCCCCCCCCTTGGCCAAAAATTCTGTAAAAGAGCCCCAAACTACTCTGAAAGATGCCACACAGTTATGTCGGACTACAGTTAAAGAGGTCAATCAGGGATGGACTATCAGTCTCTCTATGACCTGCTGAAAAAAAAAGGTGCTATAGCTTGTTTCCTTCTCTTAGCTACTACATGCCGTGCTGCTATATAAACCTGCAGGCAAAACCGCTGTTGATGTTTTTTCAGGTCAGGGACTGGTAGGTTTAATAAAACACAATGAGCATCCAGAGCTATCTCCACTCCCAGCAGCCCTTCTATCCAGTCTGAGACCTGCTACCAAAAGGGCACAGTCATTACACTGCCACCAGGTATGGTAGAAAGTGCCCACAGACCCACACCTCCTCTAGCAGGCATCTGGAAGTGTTGGATAAAACCAGTGAAGCTTAGCAGATTTGATATACCAACATCTTACAACAATTCTCTTACAATTGAGCCGAATTAGAACAGTTATGGACCCTTGCATGAACAAGATCCCAGTCTGTTGGTTAAGAAGTCCCCCAAGATCCAACTCCCACTGCCAGTCCAACGAGAAGCATATACAATTTAGACTCTACACCCTTAAGAGTATCCGCTTGATCACAGAAATTTTCAAGCAAAGATTTACCCTCCTGTAAGTTATGTGAGCGCCGTAGGGAAGCTATAAAAATGTTTGACTTGTGTGTAAGCTAAAAAATCCACTGAATCCAAGTGATAGGCCTGCTTAAGGTCCTCTATGGTAAGGAGACCATTGTGACCTAGCAATTGCCCCACAGTACTTATTCCTGCTACTACCCATGATATCAACAAATTGGACCGGAAACCCGCTGGAAAGTGTTTGTTGTGGAAAAGGAAGGAATGGTGGAAATAAACCCAGGAACTAACCAGATTAGACTTCCACTGCACCCAAACCCTCACGGTTGTGATCAATGAAAAAGGCAAACACTGCAACGGGCACCAAGGTCGAGGTTGCCACAGCAGAGCACCCAAGGGCATTCCGCCAATCAAGACCTGCTCGATAACTACCCATTGTTTCACTGACTTCCTTTTATACAAATCAATGAAAGCTCTGAGTTGGGAAGCAGCATAATACCAGGATAAGTTGGGCACTCTCAGACCACCCCATACTTTTGGTTGGTATAGGACCGCACAAGCAATCCATGAAGAACGCCTATGCTAGATAAAAATCAAAGATTTTTTTCTGCCAGAGACGCAGTAATGCTGTCGGAATAAAGATAGACAGAGTAGAGAACAGAAACAACAGGCTAGGAAGGACATTCATTTTCACTATGGCAATACGACCAAGCCATGAAAAGCTACCCCGCTGCCAGTTCTCCAAATCCCTATTAATAGCTTTCAGTAGGGGAACAAAATTAAGTCTGAACAGATTTGTAATCAGAGTGCCCAGGTAGACTCCCAAGTATTTAATTGACGTTTTGGCCCACCGGAATGGAAACTGCTGGTTTATAGCATTAACCACTGGTTCCTGCAAATTAACATTTAAAAGTTCAGATTTTTCAAAGTTTACCTTAAACCAAGAAACCTTGCTAGACCATTCCAACTCAAGTGCAACCCCTTGTAAAGAAGAATGGGGATTAGACAGGGTGAACATTATGTCATCAGCAAATAATGATAACTTAATCATTCTCCCCGTAATCAAAGGAGAAGACCAGACTCTGGAGGCAAAGGGTTCCAAAAATAAAGCAAAAAGTAATGGGACAAAGGGCAACTCTGCCTGGTGCCTCTACCAATAGGAAAATTGTCCCCATACCCACCATTAACTTTTACTCTGGCTGTGAGAAGTTCATATAATTTTGCTATCCATTGGAGAAAGAATGGTCCAAAGTTCATATACCTTAAGGTTTTAAATAAGAATGACCAATGGACCATGTCAAGTGCTTTTTCTGCATCAATGGATAATAAAACAGAAGGGAAGCCTTCCCGTATAACCCACCACATGAGATCTATGAGTTTGCGCACATTGTCTGCTGTCATGCGCTACAAAAATAAAACCAACCTGGTCGTAATGAACCAAGGCTGGGAGAAAACGATTTAACCGCAAAGCTAGAACCCTGGCCAAGATCTTCAAGTCCAAATTTATGAATGAAATGGGCCTATATGACCCACAGAGTGAAAGATCCCTCCCTGGCTTTGCTATAACTGAAATCCCTGTTATACTAGCGTGCTTGGGAAAGGATCCCCCATCCCTTATGAAATTAAACATGTCTGTCAAGGGTGCAACTAGGACATGTGAAAGTCAATGGTAATAACCACTAGAAAACCCATCTAACCTTGGTGATTTACCAGACTTAAGCAGTTTAATAAACTGAAAAACCTCCGGAGTAGTGATAGGGCTGTCCAAATATTGCTGCTGTTCCAGCGAAAGTGAGGGCAAAGTGTTTTCATAAAGATAGTGGTCAATATCCGTGTCATTAATAGAGGTGTTTGTGCTCTAGAGAGCAGCATAAAACTAAGTAAAACAATCCCTGATCCCCATTCATGCCCTTATAACCTTGCTTATAGAACTCTGCACAACCCTAGCTTTGAGCTGCCGTGCTAAAAGGCTGCCAGCTTTATTTCCCCCTTCATAGTAGGTTTGTTTAACTTTATCTAACTGGAACACTAACGTGTCTTCATCTAACCTCTGAGGTTCCGATTTGGCCCACAGTAACTTGCAATATAATAAAGGGGACTGGTTATGTATATGTTGACGGGAAAGATTTTCTATTTTGGCCAATAAAGATAAACGCTTCTGCTCCCTTTCCCTTCTGCAGATAACAGCCTTAGACATGAGGACTCCCCTCACTACTGCTTTGGAACATTCCCAAATTACTCCTTTGGAAGTCGAGGATTGCTTATTCAACTGAAAATACTCTTTAATTGAACTCCCAGGACTTTAACAAAGGCATCATCATGAAGTAGGGATTCATTCAGGCACTAATATCGTAGCCCCAGTTCTAAATCACAAAGAAGTGGATCCAGCCATTCAGGTGCATGGTCAGACCATATAAGAGTACCAATATGTACATTGGTTACCCGGCATTGTAGAGTTTTATCCAACAGGAAATAATCGATACGTGAAAACGTAAAATGTGGGGGTGAGTAGAAAGAATAAGCACGGGAATGCGGAAACCTTTGCCTCCATATATCAATAAGGCTCCAGTCTAACAAAATAGAAGATAGCTGCTTCCGTGTTCCGGATGGGTTATTCTGATAAGAATGGGAAGTATCCAAGTTGGGTAGTAGGGTAAAATTAAAATCCCCAGCCAGTATGATAAAGCCCTCTCCATGGGAATCTAATAAGTGCCTTATGAAATGAAAAAAGGATTCTTGATCTTGGTTGGGCGCATAGATGGACACCAAAGTAAAAATATCTGTTCCCATACAAAGTTTCAGCAAAACATACCTACCATGGGGGTCTATGAGCTGAAAGAGAACATCATGCACCAGGAGGGAAGATATCAAAATGCCCGCCCTTTTCAATATCTACCTCCTCCCCCTGTGCCAACTGTTAACAAGTCTCAACCTTATTCACTACATTTACGCAGATGATGTTCAGATCCGGATCCCCATAACGGAATCCATTACCAAATCACTCTCGATCTGGAACAACTGCCTACAATCTATCACTAGTCTCCTCAACAGTTTAAATTTGGTCCTCAATGCCAATAAGACTGAACTCCTCCTCATTTCCGCCAACCAAGACAACTTCCCATCACAGACTCACCATAACCACGTCCTCACTCATACTCAGGTTAGAGATCTTGGGGTAATACTCGATAACCGCCTTAATCTAAAGAGTATGATTAACACCATAACCAAAGACTGCTTCTACAGACTACAGGTATTAAAAAGACTCAAACCTCAAATATTTCCACGACTTTAGGACAGTTCTTCAATCCTTGATATTTGCCAAAATAGACTACTGCAGCGCTCTTCTCACAGGACTTCCCAGCTCAACCACCAAGCCACTACAGATGATACAAAATGCCGCGGCCAGAATCTTGACCAGCACCAGCCGGAGAGATCATATTACACCCATCCTCCGAAACCTACACTGGTTACCAGTCAACCACAGAGTCCTACACAAATCTTTAACTTTAATACACAAATCCATCCACAATCTCCTTTATCTCGACCTTGAAATCCCTCTCAAACTCCATACATCCAACAGACCAATGAGAGAAATATACAAAGGAGCGCTACAAGCCCCTCCAACCAAAGCCACGCGACTCATCTCATCCAGGGACCGAGCATTTTCGACAGCAGGCCCAGCCATCTGGAACAACCTCCCCGCAGAACTCAGGCTGGAACCTTGCCTGCTAACATTTAAGAAAAAACTCAAAACTTGGCTGTTCCGCCAAGCCTTCCCAGATCCCTGGGACACACATTAGGTGTTTAATCTACTCACGAACAATGGAACCTCCCTCCTCCCCTGATTACATGATCTGCATGGATACTTCTTCTAATATGTGGACTAACACTAGTCTGGAATTTGTTATGTCTCTCTTTAACTTAATCTAAGTTGATGCCCTCTTCGGGCCTTTTTCTTCCAGCTACCTAAGCTTCCAAGTTCACGGTCCTCGTTAAATGTAACTTTTGTTTCCTTTATCTCAGTTATATACCCCTGTTCGATGTAAACCGATCTGATATGGTATTTAACCATGAAAGTCGGTATAGAAAAATGTTAAATAAATAAATAAATATATATATATATATTTTGCTCCTTGGGTGCTAGCGGCATGTGGGTACTCCTTAAGCATTAGCAGATTCTCATATCATTTTCTAAAAGTGTCTCCCCTGCAAGAAAGCAATAGTTGCTTTATGAGAGGCTAATTCCTGGGAAAGGTGGTGTTTTTTTCTGGGGGAATTGAGACCTTTAACATTAAGTGATAACAACTGAACAGCCATGACAGACAATATGACCACACAGCCTTAAGGAATAAAAATCCAGTATACCTGCATAGAAAAAGAAAAAAACCGCTGGGATGTGTCCCCAAGAGTAAAGAAAGAAAGAAGAGAGTCAGCATATATGCAAAACTCCAACCCCCAATGACCCTCTCACTAGCCACTGGCCTGCCTTTCACATTCGGAGAATACCTCCCTTCACAAATCAACAAACGCCCAACCCAATCCCCCAGCTACTAACAATGAAAGATGAACTCAAACTGATCACCACCTACAGTAAAGTATGGTGCCACTATAATATAAACACCTTGGAGCCCACTCATAGACACTCAAAACAGAAAGTGACATGACCAAAATCTCCCTTGCAAATAGAGGAAATGCAAAATACTAAACTTGCAAGAGCGTCCTCATCCTTGATCTGAAAGGGCAGAATGTGAATCCTCAGAATGGCGCCGCGTTTTCCTCCTTGCCCCACTCAGCGCCATCTTGGGAAAGAGTCGGTCGTCATCGCAGCTGGTTCTGTAGACAAAGCAGAAAAGGTGACGGGGCAGGGCAGCTTGCTTGAAGATGACATCCACTTCGGGAAAAGATCTTATCTGGTAGGAGATACCCTTATGCGTAAAATGGAAAGCAAACAGGAATGCCTAGCGGTAGCGAATTCCTTCTTTGCAAAGCACACCGTTAACTTCCCAAAGTTCCTAACATTGTCGAAGCATAACCGGGGCCAGATCGTTGTATATATGGCAAATTTATGCCACTCCCAGCTCCAATCTGCTCTTTTCCAGGCCACATCCACAATGCTTGATTTTTGAGCAAAACTGTGCAGACAGTTAACAATGTCTCCAGGTAGGTTGTCTCATTTGGGCCCCAAAGCCCTGTGCACCCTCTCTATTTTAACAACTGTATCAGATTGTGAGGCCGCATCAGCAGAATCATACCTACCAGTAAGTATATAGGCACAGATCGCTACCACCGTCTTTTACAATCATTAAATTCCTCTATTTCCGAGATCCCCCGGATTCTTATATAACATCTCGAGCGATTTCCAAGTCTTCTGTTAACAGGGAGAATTCAAGTAGGACAGACTTATAATCGCAGTCAGGTTGTTAAGCGCCATACCATGTTGCTCGATACAGGAATCCAGCTCATCTACTCGGTGACCCATCAACGCCAGGTCCTCCTTGACCTCTGTAATAGAAGCTAGTAGATCTGTTTTGTGCTGCCTCATGTCAGTACAAAGTTCAAGGAACCACTCGCGCAGCTCCAACATTGACGGGAAATCCACAGACTCCATACTGAGTTGGGAAATGGCAGAAGAAGTCTCCAAGTCCTTTCCACCAGGTTCTTCCCCAGGCATCGTGGCCTGCTCGGTGCCGTCACTGTGCAAACCTGAGGCATGCTTACTAAAGTAAAATTGTTTCAAATCTGCTGCTTTCCTCCTGGCTGCCATTACCAGGGATTTAGTCTGATAAGAAAGTAGTGGCACCAAAAAATCAAGCTGGTGGTAGGGAGCTCACAGATTAAGCAGCCATCTTGAATCGCAACATTAGAGCACCCCTTGAAGGTTCTTTTTACACAAAACAATAAGACAGGCAACCATTTATCACTAAACATAATAAAATTCCTAAAACGCCTTAGTTAGGGCTGTAGACAAACAATGAAAGATGTCAAGCCGTAGGCATTGGAACCAGGTGGGCCATAGGGGCCATGGCCCATCTAACTTTGGGCAGGATTATGGGGATATGGGCATTGGTGGGGGGTGGAAAGACCTCCCTGCCCTCCAAATGTACAGGACAGCCGACATAGCCCAAAAGAGGGCAGGTCTACTCGCCAATCCTCTGCACTCCCTTCGACCCCATCTGAGCTGCTGCTGCTGCTCCTCCTGCCCTATATGCTGGTGCCTTTAACCAAATCAATGCAGCTCCTGCAGCCAGCATCAGTGCACTTTCTATCCTTTCTGCGGTCACGTGCTTCAAACGCCAGCTACCGAATCGTGCAGTCCTCTGTGGATCAAACAGCTGATGTCTGAATCGCGTGCTGCAAGAGGAACAGAAAAGGCTGGCACTATAGCTGCTGGAGGAACAGTCACCTGTTTAATGGTACCAGTGGCGGCTTGGCCAGATAGGGACATTGGAGAGAGATCAGCACAAGCAGTAAACAGGTTTGGAAGTACTTGGAAAGGAAGTGGGGGGAAAGGAGAGAGGAAGGAGACTTGATTGGTGAGGGAAGGGAGGACAGCACAGGAAACAAAATACAGGCCTGGGAGACTGGGTGGGGCGGCAGGGGGAGAATGAGACTGAGGGGAGAGCAGGGATATGGGTATTTGAGGGGAAGCAGAGACAGAACAGGGACTTGGGGGATTTTGAGGGTAGAACAGAGGAAGAATGAGAACTCCAGGATTTGGGGAGAGAGCAGGACTCAGATAGTGAGGGTGGGAGGAGGCAGAACAGATAGTTGTAGACTGACTGGGGAACTGGGGTGGCGGTAGGGAGGGCAGCATAACAGTGGGAACTTGGCAGTTAGGTGGATATGAATGAGAGTGTGTTAAAATGGGCTGGGGAATATGAGCGAGGGTGTGAGAGAGGTCAGAGGAGGAGGAGGAGGAGGAGTGTTGGAGAAGAGCTGAGAGGTGATATAAATGACCTGGAGAACTGGGGAGAGGGGAGGGGGCATGCAGTGGAGAGGATGCAGGTGCTACGAAAGGGTAAGAGAAAAGGAGGCAGAACAGATACTTGTAGACTGACTGGGGAATTGGGGTGGTGGAAAGAGGGGTAAATAGGCTGGGGCTAGAGGCAGGAGGGGCCATGCACAGCAAAGGAGGAATTGGGACCAGCAGTGCATTTCAATTTCCTCCCACGACGAGCAGCAGGAGAGAAGCGGTGCTTGGGGGAGAGAAAACACAAGGACGGAAGTTAGCCGTTTGACCTCCCCGACCAAAAAGGTGCTCCACTGCCCGAGTCAGACAAGCTCAAGAGTGCTCTCGGCCCAGAAATAGGTCAGCTGCCCTCTCTCTCCATAAAACGAACTTAGTGGAACTCAACTTTTTCAGTCGTTGCCATGACCACTGGACTGGAATGCTCAGTTACCGGATATTAGTTAATGTGCAACTACCCAGCCTTGTTTTTGTAACTATGATCGGTTGTAGAGTGCGCAGGAATATCAGCGCCCTCTGAGAGGCCGCCAATAAACAGATGCTCTCACCAGCAAAGCTAAAACAGTTCACATAAAGAAAATATATGCAACCACAATCAAATCCTATGCTTGCATTTCAAATGAGATCCTCTTATGCAAATGAGGGTTTCTCACAGGGAGAAAACACAGTATTGTCACATCCTATAGCATTTAAATTGGAAAGATTGTGCCGCTCCATAATTTATAATATATTAACAGCATTTGAGGATGCCCTTTGAGGTTTAATAAGTGATCTTACCTCTGCTCAGCCTCTGAAATCAACAAGCTACACCATGCTCAAAAGCCTTGGAGGGCTTTCTCCATGTCACACCACGCAAAACATTCTGCCAATCTGCTTCCCTCCAAGTCTCGTAGGGTAACCCCATTTGTGCTCACCTTATTGGCCACAGCATTTACATTCGGCCTTGCATCGTAGATCGTTAGTTTGCCGGCTTGCCCACTGGCATCTCGGATGATGTCCAAATATTTCTCGTCGTCTTTATTTCGCTTCCCGCTCATCCCAACAAGCGGCTGGCTGCAGCGCATGATGACGCACTGATTCTCCGGGTGAATCCATGACAACACCTAGCAAACGCATTAACCAGCTCGCTTTTATTATTCGTAAAAAAAAAAAAAAAAAAATATGAGGTGAAGGCTGGGCCACAGGTTAGGAACATTAATAGCTGTGAGGGGATTTACAGACAAACAAAACTAGCCCCATAGCTCAGAAAAATCTTTCTCCTAAAAAAACAAAACAAAAAACCAAAAAAAAAAACCAACCCCTTAAAATTGTAACAAATGATACAACTTACAGCTAACACACGTGACATTATTTTGTTTCCATGAACGGTGTAATGCCTCTCTTTTCGGTAAAATACAATACAAAATAAAGAAATAAAACTATCCTAAAAAAAAAAGGCAAGCACATTGCAACCTCAATGCTAGTTCGGCTGGTTTTGCGCTCTAGGCTATGCAGAGTCACAGGAATTTTGCAGGGACAAGACAGTTAACTCTGTCATTATTATTCATAGACTGCAAACCCCGTTGACTAGGTTTACTCAACCAAATTCCTCATTAAAGCACGTGATATACTTACAGGAATTCTATTCCTCGACCTAAAAGCAGCAACTTTCGCGAGGTCGTCGGGGGCATGGTACGGAACCACCAGAAGAGTTGGATACGTATCGCACAGCTCGTAGTTTTTGTTCAGAAAAGTTATTCTCCACTGGTTGTTGGGCAAACCCTTAAAGCACAAAGAAGAAGGAAAATCTTAGCACGAAACCGGATTTCACGATCCTGCTCCCATAGCTTCCCTGTGAATTCAGCATCAATTGCACTTTGCCTGCTTGGCCACTAGGTGGTGATCACCAACCTTCTCTCTCTCCCATTCTAAAGAAGGTCCCCAGCGTGAATTCTAATCCAAAGCAGTACAAACGCTGCCCACCAGGCACCGCAAATTCTGCAGTTTACACAAATCTTGCAGGCAAGGCACTCCATCTACATTAAAAGGGATTTCAAGACGAGCTGTCATGATGAGTTATTCCTCTTGCTCAACTTGTTTCATAATCATAATTCTCATTTGGATTACGTAGTGCGGTTGCCATGTCGGCTTATTGAATGCATGGAAATGGAGGTTAACAAAATGTATAAGGTGATATCTTTTCACTGGACTACATTTTTGACTAGCTTTCAAAAGTTAACATTCGCTGCTTGTTCTGTTTGGATCTGAGAAAGGGCGTGCTAACTCCCAAAAGCCAGTCAAGGACAGTCCAATAAAATAAGCTATTGCCTTGTATTATCATTCTATCCTTTACTTCGTGCATTTAAGCTACAGAGCACATGCGACAGATTTAGGAAACTTAAATACCCTTGCAGTGGATGTGTTGCCTTGGCTGAATGCCACTGCAGGCTAAATAGCTTGAAACGGTAATGAACTATGTGAGTGGTATTCGAGTATCTGTTACATTATATTGTCATTCAGACTGAAGTTTCTCTTCAGTGGTTCACAGTTAATACTGAAAAGCAGGGATCAGCACAGCAGCTTCCAATAAATCTAATCAGGCACCATATAAAGAGCTCTTTGAAATTTAAATGTCGCATTACTATGGTGTGATCATCAACTACCAAGCAGACTAGAAGTCCATCTGATGTCTGGTGGTGGTCGCTGACAGCTGCTGGGGGGTCTCTAGACACCTGGTCTGTGGAGATCTGCCACGTCAAAGCCAATGCCACTTTCACAATCCAGTCCTGGAAAGGAGATCCCTACGGTGCAACCTGCAGACCGTAGGGATCTCCCACCACCCAAATAAGAAAAAGTAAGCATGAGGGACACCTAGAGGGGAGTGGCAAGAGGACAGAAGAATGGAAACCATACTTGGCCTGCAGCAAATAGCACCCTCATTAGGAGATCCTTGAGGAAAGTTACTAGGGATGGCACTGGAGGTCACCGCCAAAGCATTACATTACAGGGCCTGCAAGGAATCCCATCCATCTCACCACATGTCTTCTTTGCAAAAAAAACCCAAAAAACCCACTCCTATAGAACCCTGGGCAGTCTGCAAAACTTATTTACCTGTCTCATGTATTCCGCCATGGGCTCATAGACAGTCCAACCGTTTTCAGGGAACTTCTCCTCATTCCCAAAGGCGAAAAAAAGACTGTGGGGGAAAAATGAAGGCAATAAGGCACAAGAAAGCAGGAGGCTTTCAAGCTTACACTAACCCAATACTTTCACTCCCTCCCCCAAACACAAGTTCTGCGTTAGTAGGGCAGCCTCGGCAAGACGTTAAGCACCTAATGCTGAAAGCGTTTCTTAGCCACAAAGCCTTTCAATTTGATCAACACACAACGGGAAAGAGGAAAAGCGATCACGTTAACAGCAAAGCCTGGACAAGCAGTAGAAACGAGAGCCCAGGCAAGCCTGGACGGTCAGAGGTGAAATTTGAAAAGCCCGACGCGCCCATTAATTAGGGGATGCGCGAATAAAACGAGCTTGTGCACACCGCGCGGGTTTTAAAAAGCCGCTGAGATGCACGGGTATCGCCCGCCGCGCGCACATCTCAAAAAAAGGGGAGGAGCCTGAACCAGAGATGTGCGCGTCAATGCTTTCGCGCCCCGGTGCGCACCAAGGTCCCTGCCGGGTGGCTTTACTTCTCCTACGGACGACGTGCAAGTTCAAAAAATAAAGAAAACTAGGGGCGAACTGGTGATGAACGTCGGCCCGCACCCCTTTTGAAATCCAATTTACGCAGTAGAAGTGGGATTTGCGTGCCCAGGCCCGTGCCGCTTAAAATTCGGCGCCCATGCCAGGCCAGAACATGAGCACCTAGGCGTGCGTATGTTATAAAATGGCCGCGTCCCTGGGCGCGGGCCGACAGGTGCACGCAAATGTACGCCGGCGCGCCAGTTTGAAAGTTACAGTCATAAAGGACAGCAGTAAAAGCAGGTAAGGGTGGGGCCGGGAAGGGCTTCTGGGTCTTGGTCTAAGGTATGGGCCCAAAAGATGTGGCACAGCGGCAGCACGGTCAACCAACACGCAGTGATGACAGCGGAGGAATAGCCTAGTGGTTAGAGCAGTGGGTTATGAACCAGGAGACCAGGGTTCGAGTCCTGCTGTCGCTCCTTGTGACCTTGAGCAAGTCACTTTACCCTCCACTGCCTCAGGTACAAACTTACTGGCCAATACAGTAAAGTTCACGGGAGAGCGGGCGAGCTCTCCCGCTCTCCCGTGCGCAACAAAATATTTAAATTAGGGCCCGCGGTAAAAAAGGCGGCTGTCAACGGGTTTGATAGCCGACGCTCAATTTTGCTGGCATTGGTTCTCGAGCCCGCTGAGAGCCACGGGTTCGGAAACCGGACGCCGGCAAAATTGAGCGTCCGGTTTTCAACCCGCGAGCTGATTTTAAATTTTTTTTTTTTTTTTTAACTTTTGGGACCTCCGACTTAATATCGCAATGATATTAAGTCGGAGGGTGCACAGAAAAGCAGTTTTTACTGCTTTTCTATGCACTTCCCCGGCGCGGGCAGGCGTTAATTTCTGAAAGTAAAATGTGCGGCTTGGCTGCACATTTTGCTTTCTGAATCGCGCGGGAATGACTGATAGCGCCCACAACATGCATTTGCATGTTGTGGGCGCTATCAGTCTTGGGGGCGTTGGGCTATTAGTCTTGGAGGCTATTAGTCTTTTTGACGCGCTATTACCTGTACTGAATAAAGGGTAAAGCTAGTGCGTCGAAAACGCGCGTCCAAATGCCGGTTAACAGTGCGCTCCACTGGAGCGCTCCACCGGAGCGCACTGTACTGTATCGGCCTGTTAGACTGTAAGCCCTCTGGGGATAGAGGAAATACCTACAGTACCTGAATGTAATCCACTTTGAAGCACTGAAAAAAAGTGCGAAAAGCGGAAATAAATCTAAATAAATAAATAAAATAAATTTGAGGTGGCAGTTTCCTAACGACTGTCTGGATTAGACGGTAAACTCCATTGACCAGGGACTGTCTCTTATATGTCTCCATACAACGCTGCATATTTCAGTTTCAATTTTTTTTTTGTTTTTGGTGTACCACAAAATCTAAGCGTCCGTTGCAGTAAAAAAAAACACATTCAGAAAAAAAATTCAATACAAAAGCAAACTCAATCCAGTACAATGTAAATTTTCCTTCAATTAAACATAAAAGAACAGTAACCAATTCAGGGAAAGCAGCCTTAAAAAGCCTGGCCTTCAACTGGTGATGAAATGTTAAGGAGTCAGATTCTAATCTCAGCTTCCCTGGTGGCATATTCCACAAATGAGATCCCATGCAAGACAGAGAGAGAGAGGGAGAGACAGAGAGGGGGGGAGAGAGTAAGTGAGAGAGAGAGAGAGAGAGAGAACTATCAAGCTCGGGTGAGAGAACATTGTAGAAATCTCATCTTTGTGAGACTTTCCTCACTCCAAATGACATCAAATCTTCACAGAGGTGTACTGTGCAGTTCATACGTCTCACTCTACATGGAAAGGTGGCCCCTAAACCCTAAATCACCACCAACACCTCACCTCGAGCTATTAGCTGGCCCTCCTGTAGGCATAGAAATAGTTGAATACTATGAAGGCCTTACAGATAGGCGCTCACGCTCTCTCTCTCGCTCAAAAAAAGGTGTAAAGGTGTAGTTATTGCCTCTCGTTTTAATTAATCCCACCCCTTCAAAAAATCTGCATTTGCGCCATGCAATAATCATATTATCGCATGCGTTGACGCGTTATCACGTGTGTAACGCCATAACACATTTTAATGAATGACCTGGAAGTTTAATATTAAAAAAAAAAAAAAAAAAGTAGCATGAGCAGAGCGAAGCGCTTGGAAAGATTTATACCATTCCATTTTCACAGGCGGGCAGTGACAATGTCCTCACAGCCTGAAATAAGTGCTAGAATTTAAAAACCACAACAGGGATTTAAGTGAAAGCCAGCAGAGAGCACTGAGAATGGGAGCAATCTCGGGAACCTGTAGCCACCCTAGCAGCACAGCTCTGAACCAGGCTGCAGCCCCCCTAATGATACCTCTGGAAGACCTTACTGTACAAGGAGTTGCAGAAGTCTAGATGAGAACCCGCTAAAGCTTGTGCCAAATTAAGGATGCAAACAATAGACCATATGTAGTTCTGCAAAAGCTTTATTTGTGCCACCCCCTGTGATCTGAGAGTGAAAGGTGAAGTCAGAATTAGTAACAAATCCTAAATTGCAGGCCACTGGGCTTGACTACCACGCACCCACCTTGCAGTACTATATGCATGTTTAATAGTAACAATAGTTTGCTACAGGTTGAATTAGCTCCACTTCCCAGCTAAGCACACAAAGGAGAAGGGGCGATCTTCCACGGGCGGTCATGTTTGCACGGCTGATGGAGATATTCTTAGATAAAGCACTGTAGGTGAGGGCAGCTGGGCAGACTGGGTGGGCCAAATAGGCCTTTATCTGCCAACATCTACTATATTATTATGCCAATACATTCCAGTCCTGCACTGAAAAAAAAAACAACTCCTCACCTGAGCAGAGATGATCCAAAGCTTGCACTGGATTGCAAAATACAAGGGAAAGGCAACGGCTGAATATATCCTCCGCTCTCGGCACAGCCGCCCCTCCGTTTCAGATCCTATTTTCAAACTTAACACTTCAGCACAAATAAGCAGTGTCCGAGGGTGCCTGCTGGGACCCTACTGGGTGAAGCTTTTGGGGACTGATGGATTTAGTTAAGTTTGCAGCCTTTGCATGCGAGAACCAAAGTTATGGAAAGAAAGAATCTGGTGAAACGGGGAGGAAGGGGGGATGGCTGAAAGGGAGTGGTAGACGCCGGGAGGAGTGGTGGAGGAGGAGTTTTAACGTTAAATTAGATTTGTAATTGTACGTGGCGGTTTGTGGTTTTTTGTGACTCGCTCTGGGCTGAAAGGTTGAGCGTGTAATCAAGTGTGACTGAAGGAATAAAGGGGCAGGAATGTGCACCAAAACAGAGGGGGACCTTCTGCTTGCACCAAGAAAGCCTTCACAGGACACGGAAGTGGAACTGGCCAAGAGTTGCCGGTGGAGCAGCGCATCCCAGATCCTGCCGCTTCTCGCGGCATTTCTCCACATTAGCTACTTCAGAGAACGCCTCATCGGTTTGGCCACACAGGCGGGTACCTGGAGAGTTTGTCGGAAATTACTACAGGACTGATTGGTTCACCCCAATCTCCAGTGGGCATGGGGGGGGGGGGGGGGGTCTGAGGATCCCTGGATTTGGAGCTGCATGGGGAGAGCTCACTACCTACTGGGAGCCACCATCAAGTCACTCCATTAATGCTCTCTGGACCTCCCAATTAACTAGCACACATGCAGCTTTTATTCACCTACCACAGCCCTCGGATCCCGCCAGGGCTCGAGCAGCTTCACAGCTCCCGTTACAGTCTAGGGAAATGGTTCTGTCATTCTTCTTTTCCTTAACCACAACAAGCCGTGCTGTTTTACTCCAGTGCACGCCATGAGAGACAGAGGGGGACTGCATCTTATTAGATCCTAAAACCCCTGGCTGCAATGTCTTACACTTCTGAAAACAGAGGCGATCTCTCCACAATGGGTGAAAGGCGCGTGGCCGCACCCTCAGGCCGATGCAACATCGGTTCACGTAAAACAGGCGTTCATGATTGAGCACCAGCTCTCCCGAGCGAGCAAAATGCATTATTTAAAACGAGGGGTCGTGCCAAAAAGCACCCACTGGGGGATAAATTGTGCATCCCTGCTGCGTCCAAGGCATCAGGCCCCCAGGAGAAGGGGCTGGGCGCTGGTCAAGAAAACGACGCTCAATTAATGGGCATCAGATTCCCTAATCTGACCGCTGGCAAAAAGATTCTTTTCATGCTGCTTCCTGTGGTTCCTCCGTCCCGATACTAAAGTAGGAAGAACCACAGAAAAGCGGCATTTGGGGGGTTCTTTTTAGATGGCTTGGAGTGCGTAAGACCCTGGGGCTGGCGTTAAGTCTTCCATCTTAAAATGTGCGCAGCGGGCACATGGTGATTTTTTTTGTATCGGGGGTAATAGCTAACAGCCTCCTCTACATGCATCTACATGCGATGAGTGTTATTAGCTATGCGCTGGTTTGGACACGCGTTTTGGACGCGCTAATCCCCTTACTGCATCGGGGGCTAGCCTAGCGCATCCAAAACGCATGTCCAAGAGCTCGTTAGCCTGTGCGCTCCCCAATCAGCCTCACGCTCTTAATTCAGCACACGTGCTCCTCCCTTCCAAGCTTACCTCACCTTCTCAGTCTTCACTCCCCCGCTATACACATACACTCAGCATTCAGCCTTATACACAGCTATAGCTACAAGAAATGGCACAACACAGTACATTTCCTCAATAACAATTTTATTTCATTCTTTTCTGTAAATTAAAAAAAAAAAAAGACATTTGTAGGACCCTCTCTGGAAGTAATAGATCCTGGATGGGAGCCGCATCATCCCCTCTCAGTGTCCCTGGTGAGGAGAGGAGGACGGGAAGGTGTCTTGTTCCTCACCTCCAGGGTTTCTGGTTCTTTCTCCAGCAAGTGATGGTTCGGCTGAAAGAAAATAAAAAATAAATCCATATCGGAAACGATGCTCCACAGACAACACAAAAGCCAGGCAGCCCATGCAGCTTCACAGCCAAAAGGGTCACCTGTTCCACTCCAGGATGTATGCACGTGCCCACGGGTGCCCCTGGACTCCGGCCCTTTAAGCAGGCAGCTCTGGGATCTCTCCAAACTCCGCAAAAGAACAAGCGGAAAACACAAGGGGGAAAAAAAAAAGGTGGAAACAGTTCCACGCAACCATACGCAGACAGAAAAATGAGAAGCAATAGAAAAGACAAATATCGTAACCAAGGACAGACAGACTGGCTGCAGACATACAATGATGTGTGGTAGGGAACATGCAACAGTAAACCAACAAGCATACTGGCACCACTGAAGAGACACGAACAGTGGCCACTTGGTGCAAATAAAGTAACTGAAAAAATTATAGCACCTGCCACCCTAGCAGACTAGACGAAAGGTAGGCAGTAGCGGCAGTGCATGCAAATATACCTCATGCATATTCATTGTGATATCCTGTTTGTGGTACTCTAGGACCAGAGTTGCCTACCCTGTGCTGGACAGAAAGCATCTGAAAGCAAATTTGCAATCCCTCTCCTACAGTCTACCACGCTGCATAATGAAACACATCAAGATGGCAATGCAGGATCCACCTCTCAGACTCCTCTGAGCCCTCTGGTAGTAAGTAAACTCCCTCTCCTGGTAATCAAGAGGAAGGGTGGCCAACTTTAAACCCTGCCTCAGCATGAGGTTATTAACAGGATCCAAGTCAGTCTGGAAACCTAAAAGAAAAAGAAAACCACCATTAGATGCACCACAAACAATACAAGTGCTCTCTCCCAGCACACATCAAGCCCCATCAACAAGGTGCATGAACCCTACACCACCACTGACACTTACCAGAGTTGGGAAGAGGATCCTCCGGGGGTAAGGTGAGCTATCCCAGTGTTGGTCTGGAGTCACCAGCTAGTGGGTTGAAGGGAAGTTATTATGAGCCTGCATCCTGCCTCCCAGCATGGAATAAATTTTGTTGAAGGAGAACTAAGAAATTCAATTATCAGTCGCAAAGAAAAACACATTCAGACGAAATACATCAAAGCAAATGGAGAGCTATAGAGCTTCAGTTCAGATTTACTCCCAGTCTCCATGACAGATTGCCAAAGCAAGTTAGGACCGTTAAGGACAAATTCATTACTTTTTCAAGCCTCTTGCAAACTGATTTAGGAAGCACTATTGGGTTAATATTTCTTAAAGCCTCTCTTCTGGAACCACTACCCTACACCTGATATGGTCAGGACCCCCAACACCACCACCACCACAAATAAATGTAGGCATTCTTGTGGCAATTGTCTCAAAACATCTTTGATCTATATATGACTTCATTTCTCTGTTCCAACCGTAGTCAAGAGTTTTGAAATCGTAGAAGTTTTGACATGCTTAACTCCTGTTTATTTTGCACTACTGTGGAAGAACCCAAATAGGGTGTCGGTCGCTTTACCCATCGGACTACAAGATCCTCCAGTCTAAATAATGTCCCAGCTTAGGCATCTGCTCTGGAAACACAGTATGTCAAAGGATCCATCCTTTAGCACCAAATAATCTTAATTTACAGAGAGTTCATTTTTAAAATGACCAAAAAAAAAAGTGAAGCTGAATTTCTCAACACGTTTTCATTGATACAGTCTCTTGAACTGTACCATATCTTTCATGAAATACTCCTCACAAGAGATGGAGGTTTGAGCATGCTACCATTTAAGTGAACTGCAGCCAAAAAAAAAGAAAAAGAACAATGCAGCTATGTAACTTGAGCCACCAGCCCAGGAAACCCAAAATACCTTACTGTGAAGGTGCTTAACTGACCACTGAATAGATGAGTCACAGATTCAGGTAGGGGATTTGCATGTCACAGCCCCCTGGGACTTCTGCTGGTAATTTTGTAGGAAATATCACGAAAAAATTAGAGGATTCAAACTCCTAAATTACAGAACCATGACTAGGAATGGGATTTATAAGAGAAAGGTACTGGAAAATAGTCCTAGGAAGCAAACAGATTTTCACCCCGACTAACAAGGTATTCAGACATGTGGGTACCGAGATCCCAAACAACAGGGGGGGTGGCCAGGCAGGATAGAGGGGTATAAGTTTCTCTGTGGTCCTCCAGGGTCTTGGCCTTTTGGCTGAGAGGTGACCCATACAGGATCAGACAACAGATAAAGTAAAAGCCAGGCTGAGAGAAGGTGACTTATCCAGGCTGGGTAATAGGGCATGACTGGCCATGAGCTTAGCAGAGCTAAAAAAGTTCCATGTAAACCGGCCTGATGTGAATTCCATTCGTGAAGTCCGGTATAGAAATATATATTAAATAAATAAATAAAATCAGTGAGCTGATACTGTGGAGGGCTAGAACCAAAACTAAAACAGTCATGCATCCAGTGGAGCTCTAAACCCAAGCCAGGGAAAATCTTCCTACCAATGGAGGAGAACTGAAGGTGGATTGCTACCCCCCCCCCCCCCACCCTTGAGTGAGGGGACCCCAGTGACAGATCTGGAGATCAAGTGATCCCCAGTAGCAAGGGGACCCCCAGCAGCAGACCGGGAGGTGGAGTCGTGTTCCCCCAGGAGGGGACACGTGAACCTCAGTGTGGTCCTTTCAATGGAGCGGAAGGAGATGGGTTAGATACAGCAGACTGCCCACCAGCCCAGTTGCATCTGTTCACATGGGTGAGCCTTGGGATAAAAAGGGAAGGATAATAATAATGCTTGACTAAGCGGGAACGCAAGAGGTCCCTTCTATTCTATAGGGTGCTATACTGTGGGGGTCAACACTCCCAAACTGACAAATATTAAATGATCTTGCTACCTTGTAGAAATGTATATAGCTGTGTAGACTGAGACTGCTAACCACGAGTAGATAAGTCTGCTGCTTGACATCCTATCAGCGATGTACATAGTCATGTAGAAATGTATAGTCTAATAAACCTGTATATATTTGTATATACTGCCAGCTTTGTTCACAGTCCCATTTGTTTTCCTGGGGTGAAGGGAGGGATCTCTCACCCATCAACACCTTCTTCCCTAGGTAGAGGAACCAAGCGCCGCGAGGTGAGCAGTCAAAGGGGGTGTTACATTCATGCTGTACACACAAAAAACAAATAACGTCCTTTTAGAGTCTGTATGTGACCAAGCATCAAAAAAACGTTTCTACTTACCTACAAACCAAGATACCTGGGGCCGAGACAGTTAAATTGGGCCAACACTGACTCAAAAGTAGACAAAAATATTGTAATCGTTTTAAATGGATCTCTAAAACAACGCAGGCACCTCTCCCCCGTATTTTAGCCACAGTGGGGACCCATGCTCTTCAGTCACAGAAGGGTCCTCTCCTCCTTCCCCACTCTTCAGCTGTCTCCTCCAACTCTACCAGCCAGTCCAGGAAGTCAGCCAATCGGTCGCTGGCATCAAAAAGGTTGAAAAAACGGTTATAAAGCCATGAGTTGACGTAAGGAGCTTCAGAGTATAAGTGCCATTTGAGTCTGCTACAATGTGCTGCTTTATTCAAGATAAGACCTTCCATTACCATATACTGCAAGCAAGAAAAGGCAAACCATGCCAGCATGGAAAAAAGTGGTTAGAAAAAAAAAGGACAAGCAACGGCTACAAGCTTTGGGAACAACTTTCATGACCCCCTTCTCACTTTGCAAATAAACTTCCCAAAGGCAAAGCATACAAGACCTTTGTACTACGATCTCCATGGGACTGGTTTACAAACGACCGTGCAAGCCAGAAGCGAGCCGACGTCGGAGCCGACCCAGCTCGGCAGAAAGCTGGGCCACGTGGCAAATATTTTTACCAGCATCGCCACAGCGAGGCTACAAGGATGCAAAGCGGCGGCCGGGGAAACACAAAGGCCGTGTATTGAAAGAACACCTGCAACCAGTGCCAATCCCCCAGCTCACAAAGGGTTTTCTGTTTCATCCCTGCTAGGAGCCATAAATCACTGCGCTGTTATTCGCTGAAAAGGCTGCCACTTCACAGCACTGCCCCCCCCTTTACACAAAGCTGCGCTTATCCTGTTCTGTAAAGCCCCTGCGCAGCCAATCCGAGGGCTCCAAATGCAGCTCAAAGATTTCAGGGCCTGCGAGATTTAAATAAAATTGGCAGCATAAGAAACTTGTTGCATTCCTTTCTAGCTGTGCCGTAAGCATTTCTACTTTCCTGAGGAGCACAGAGTGCCAGGCTAAAGGATTTACAGACATTTAAAAATAAACACAACTCGTCGGCTGATTCTCAGTGCCGCAACAAAATTTTAACTTCACTACCGCAAAACACATTCTCTGTCCCTTAAAAAAAAAAAAAGATCTGCCATTCCCATAACCAACCGGCCCAGTGCCATAAAACATACAACTGCACAGCAACACCAAAACACACAATGCAAGCTAGACTCCTGAGGAGAGCACTTGGAAAGCATTCAGCGCTATTCTTCCTATCCTCTTGGTAGACTGGATCCCTGCAGCTCCCTATGCACTGATGTCTACCCACCGGAGTCAGCAACAGAGGGAGGAAATCTGCTGCGAGCCTGAGATGCAGGAAAGGATTCGGCTGGACTCGAGTGCCCCCGCTCATGTTCTCCGTAAGAGAACTCAGTACAATCTCAAACACCAGTGCTGGGTCATGGATGGTGCTCACGTTCCTGCACTCCCGTAGGCAGCTACGGGTATGGTCCCTTCAAAACCTGAAGATTTCCACACGCTCCCAACTAAGCTCGTGCAGCATTGACGCGACTATTTCCAAAATCAAGCTGAGCCAAACGGCTTTAGATGCGGCAGTTTAAAAAACAAACGCAATCGTTTAAGTTTTCTCTGCCTTTAAACTGGAATTATAAATGTTGTTCCTTAAAAAATATTTAAAGATTTTGAAAACTCTTCAACTGTCGCCATTCTTATTATTACAAAATCAATAAATCTGGTACTGCTCTGATGATCCTCATCAGAGCTCAAGAGAAACCTCAGGAAAGAAGATGCTTAAAACCCAGCGGACAAGGCCATAGAAGGTGCGGAAATGACTCCAAAATTTGTAAGTTACATCTTTCAAAAAATCCTGACCAAGATGACGCAAGACAATCAAGAGAAGCTAAAGAGTCAAGAAATCGCCAAGTTAGTATCTGCGTAATCTAATTAGTACTTCTCTTCAAAGACAAAGCCTATAGGTGATTATCAGATTGCACTAAATAATCATTAAAAACCCTAAATCCATCTCCTGCTGATCTGAACAGGGCTGGAATGCTGCCCCCTTTCCGGGCAACAGAAGAGATATCAGATGAATATCATAATTGCCATCTATTTGCGTCTTCCAGAAGTGCAACTCGTTTCCTAATAGAAGGGACCCAGAATACAGAAATACTCTTGCACTGCATCTCATCTGTATACCATGGTCAGCTATGGTTTCCAAGGACCAGATTTTTTTTTTTTCCAATATCTCTTTATTAAGGAACACAAATCAGAACATTTCCTAAGTGGGAGCCTTGCGGTTACCTCCATCTCTGCACAAACCAAAAGTCTTCCAGCCTCTACTGTACTGGAAACTCTGAACTTAATGAACCTTTTTTGTGAAAACAGCATGGGAAAGTCCATATTAAAAACATGCCAGGCCACCTGGAAAAAAACTCAACAGCACATCATCAAATGCATAAGGCACCTCCAGCTGCACTAGCACTCAAAAAAGAAAGTCATCTAACGTCCGCACTCCAATAATCCATTCGAATTACTAAAGTGACATGGAAGTCATTTTAGATGCACAGAAAGAAAAGGTCAACAAACAAGCTGTAGGTGAAGCCTTTTTATTGAGGGTAGAAGTCTCAACAGCTAGTTGAGAGTGTCCAATAAAAATGCTTCACTTGTTTAAGGATTGTCAACTATTCTGCACATCCCACACTATCACAGGCAGCTCAGAAAGTGCTTGCACACTCTCCTTTCTACAGTGAAAAGCAGCCCTAATGCAGGCTTGGCAAGGCTCCGGGTCGGCCAGCTCTGGCTCCAATGGTTTAGTTCCCATTTCCAGGCCAAGAGACCCTCACAGCTGCAGCTCCAGACTCTGCTCCTGGAAGCCACCGTTCCAGCTTTGAACGGCTGCACCAACCTCTGGCTCCTGAGCCACGGGTGAAAAAGAAAATGTTAGAAAGCACTGTAGTAAGCATAATGACATTTTCTAACTGAGGCTACCGGATAATATTCCAAGATAACTATGCATTTTAGTGAAAAAGATTACGCCTAAAAGCTATTTATTAAACCCAAATTGTTTTATATCTAGCAAGTCGGCAACTATGGCATAATGGCTGTGGCTGGGAAAGGGATATATTTCTCTTTTAAACAACTGGCTGTCATAGAAACTGCATTTGTATGACATTAATTGCATACTACAACTAAAAAAGCTTCTGAAACAAAGATTTGTTTCCATTTTTTTCGTCCAATATCCCCCGATTTATTTCATACTCAAAGAGAGGTTATGGTTTTTCAAAAGGATATTCTCAGTCTTGTTCTGCAATCAGTAATTAATTCTACAATCAGCTCAAAGCAAGAACAGGAAGGCATCAAAAAGATAACACGAATAAAAACCTTCTTTCCCAAATAGATGGAATGAGGTCTGATTGTTTTACGAAATGAGTTACACGCTGCAGTTTGTTACTTCCTGTAAACTATCCAGATTTAAAGTCAACAGAGAACGGAGCAGCTCTAGAATCCCAGCTCCAGCTCCCAGCTCCGGAGCCCCAGCCATTCCCAATCAAACACCCAAAGGAATAAGTGGGAAGTCAAATACAATTTAATGTGCTGCTGAGAAGGCAATGCTTCAGCAGGAACTACCCAGCATTAGCTCCTCCGTTGTTTACCCTCACTAGCACAATTATCCAACCTACATCTCAACTTCCTTGTTTCTCAGTTCTAGTCCTGCCCTGACTGGCAGCTGGCTGCACTATGATTTAGAGTTATTTAGGAAGCACTCTCACAACTTTCACTTCCTATATAACCCATGCACAATTTGTAAAACTCATAATGAAAAAGGGGAAATTAAAACACACTTTTCTAACCAGCAAATGAGTTGAAAATGCTGGTTATGCTTCTGCTTTCAATATAAGCACATCCAGTTCCCATCTATACCAGTGACAGATGTTCCTGCTGAAAACCCAGCCAGTTTGCTCAGGTTCAATCTTCTCGTCTTGCAGGGTAGACGGAAGGGACTTCGCCTTCCCCTCACTGAGGGGCCTTTCCTGAAGAAATCGAAGCAAAGGTCTCCAACAACTCTACCCCCTTTCACTGCTGAAAGGAATGCACAGTGCAGTCGCAATGGTGTCAGCGGGTTTGACGCTTAATTTTACCGGCGTCTGTTCTCAAGCCCGCTGACAGCCACGGGTTCGGAAAACGGACATCAGCAAAATTGAGCGTCCATCTTCCAACCCGTGAGCCGTGGGAAGATTAAAAAATTTTTTTTTTTTTTTTTTTTTTTTTTACTTTTGAGGCCTCCGACTTAATATCGCCATGATATTAAGTCGGAGGGCGTACAGAAAAGCCGTTTTTTCGGCTTTTCTGTGCACTTTCCTGGTGCCCAGAGAAATTAGCGCCTACCTTTGGGCAGGCGTTAATTTCTGAAAGTAAAATATGCGGCTTGGCTGCACATTTCACTTTCTGTATCGTGCAGGAATAACTAATAGTGTCTGCAACATGCATTTGCATGTTGCAGACACTATTAGTTTCGGGGGCGGGGTTGGCCTCGTGTTTTCGACGCGCTATTACCCCTTACTGTATAAGGGGTAAAAATAGCGTGTCGAAAACGTGCGGCCAAATGCGAAGCCGCACATTTTCATTTCGGCTGGCACCGGAGCGCACTTTACTGTATCGGCCCAATAGTGATCGGAGTACAACTGAATGGCTCAGATGGAGGAAGGAAAAGCATCAAATATCTTAGTTGGTTGTTGGCTAAGATGTGGATTCGGTACAGTGCAACTGACAAATAATAAAAACGGGCACCCAGAAATACACGTTGCGAGTCTAACCGTAATAATGTAACTACAACTGCATACATACATAGAACTAAAATATGAGAAATAAACTGACATACTGAGGCCATTACTCAGTAGGCCGTTTAGTGGACAAGTTATTCGGCTAAAGCTGTCCAGATAGTTTCTCCTGTATATGCAGCGGGATAAACGCCCCACTGAACATACTTGCTTCAATGTATCTAACTAACCGGCTCTGTTTGAACATAGACTTTTATGCTTTCAAGTTAGCCGGCCTTGTGTGGCTGGATAACTTGCTTCTTATCTGGACATCTTCAAAAGATATCCGGGGAAGTTTCTCTGCCACTTGCATTCAAACACAACCCGATGCAGAATCATGATTTTCCCACATATTTTGTGATTGATCATCTCAAAAAAGGAACTGCCGGGTTGGGGGAGAGGTGTTCCATCGAGATTTAAAGCTAAGACGGTTGGATTTTTCGTTGAAAAAGTTTTGAGCCTATGAGTCTGAACTCTACAATCGAGTGGTCTGTGTTTTTCAAGTAGAAGATGTGGGTCAGGACAGAGCGTTCTTATTTCTCAGATTCCTTGTGCATAGGGTTGTACATAAATGCAAGAGGACCATTCGGACTGGTTGTTTATTGAAGGAAGGAAGGGAGCAATCTCATTGGTTGTATGACCTTTAAATCCAAGTCCTTTACCTGCGCATGTGTGAGCGTCTTTTTAATAGAATACATTGAGAGCAGTGTCCTCATGCTGAAACGCTAGATGTGTCATGGTCTACATTATGAGTGCTTAAAAAGAAAGTAACTTACATATAAATATTGTGAAAGAAATGAGAGGATATGAAAGCTACCTTTTAATTGTATTGCAGCTTTGTGCGAAACACTGGCTAGCATCGGCTCCAGTTTGTTTGCAATTTCATCTCAGATGCAGGGTAGTAGCAGCCTCTGCTCCATGCAGACCACCCATGTATATAGGCTATATCCATGTATATAGGCTATATGCCATTTCTATATACCCACATCTAATATTTAATTTTAATTTTATTCATATGTTACAATGTTCCTTATATTTATTGTTTAATCAACTGTTCGCTTGTTACAATGTAAAATAGGGCAGTTCCGGCTCTATTCAACCTGTTTTCTGGAAACCGATGTGATATCTCGATCGAATGTCGGTATACAAAAGAAATAAATAAATAAATAAAATAAAATAAATAAATAAGTCCTCTGTTAAGGGTAGTAGAGGCTACCGTTCTGTGCAGACCACTTCCAAACCCTCTGTTAAGGGTAGCAGCAGCCTCCGCTCCATGCAGACCACCCCAAGCCCTCTAAGGGTAACAGCGGCTGCCGCTCCATGCAGACCACCCCCAAGCCCTCTGTTAAGGGTAGCAGCAGCCTCCACTCGATGCAGACCACCCCAAGCCCTCTAAGGGTAACAGCGGCTGCCGCTCCATGCAGACCACCCCCAAGCCCTCTGTTAAGGGTAGTAGAGGCTACCGTTCTGTGCAGACCACTTCCAAACCCTCTGTTAAGGGTAGCAGCAGCCTCTGCTCCGTGCAGACCACTCCCAAGCCCTCTGTTAAGGATAGCAGCAGCCTCTGCTCCATGCAGACCACCCCCAAGCCCTCTGTTAAGGGTAGTAGCAGCTGCCACTCTGTGCAGGCCTCCTCCATGCTGTAATGTAAATTTTAGATATAAAAGGAAAAAGTTACCCCATTTTTTTTCATTTCCATTCTCTAGCCAGCAGGGATCCTCGTTTTACCCCATACCCTTCTAAATTCCTTAACCATTCTGGTCTTCACTTTATTAAAATCTACCCCAATATGAATAAAGCTCTACTGAGATTATAGGAGATAGTCTCTCGATGAAGCCTCTCTTCTCGATAGCTTTGAAACACTTTGTAAATTTCAACAATTCCTAATTTATCCCAAGCAAACAGTGGAATGCCTTGTCAACTTCCAACTAGGAGGGGTGATCCGGTAATTGCAGCTCTGCATGAAGAAATCCTGTGATGCGAGTGAAGTCTCGTCTGCTATCTGCTCTCCATGTGACTACAGGTAAGTGATTTTTATCCTTGGGTCGCAGTTCACCGACTGTAATTTGCTACTAAAAACATTTTTCTCTCTTCCCCTCTCCCTCCCTCCTGGTAGATGCTTTCATGTAATCCTGATGCCAGAAATGTGTTGCCAGGACATCCACACCCATACAAATTAAATTAAAAAGAAATCACCAAATGGACTGTAGTAACTAGAACGTGTGTTCCAGTAATGGCCTCCTCAATACTGTAAAACTTAAAAAAAAAAAAAATATTAAACAGCTATCCAAACAAATACATTTTTTAAATAGTCTCAACAGGACCAACTAAGAGTCAGATTAGCAAATGTCCACATTTCTGCCCGAATAAATGCCTACACCCAGCACGAAGCACATGCTGGATGCTCTAGGACAGCTCCCAAGTTCATGAGCGTCATCAACAACGGACAAATTACTGGAGCTGTAATGTTTCCATAACGCCTCACAAAACACTTGTATAGTCCAGGGTTCATGTTCATTTCAAAATTGTATTTAGAAAAAGAAAAAAAAGCACAGGTATGTACAAATATATATATATATATATATATACACACACACACACACACACACCTGGTAAAACATTCACTGATGGAGATTTGGCCCCCTACACGTTTCCTACTCCCGCTTTCCCTGTCGTCCAGGTCCTGTTACATGGGCAGGTGACCAGTGCTCATGCCCACACTGCTGGACTCCAGTACTGAGCTCTGAGGTTAGTGTGCATACAAATACAGATCTATCTAGAGACAGCGAGAGAGAACGATGGCAGTGGGGAGTACCAAAGGCCTGTGGGTGGCCATTGCTGTTAGCATTTTTCCTCTAGTGCTTCCCCATCAGTCCCAAAGGAAAGAGAAGACGCCAGATCTGGCCCCAGCTGTGAATCAAACCCCCGCAGTCCTTTACCTGTCAGACAGTAGCTTTTGGTTTTTAAATAAGCAGTTATTACAACACCACCTGGCTACACCGTCATATATTTTACAAAGGCGACTAACGGTTATTTCTTTTAAGATGAAGTCTCTCTTTGAAAGGGAATGAAAGAAAAGATTGGGGGTGAGGTCTCTACTTCCCTTATTAAATCATGGCCTCCACTCACCCAATTAACGCTGCTTAAAAAAAAAAAAAAAAAAAAGTCAAATGATGATCAGGGGAATGACCCAACCAAAGTTAGAAAAGAGGGCCAGAGAAATAAATCCCTCCAGCTATTTTCTCAGATCCCATTCAATTAAAATACGGCCCCCACCCCCACCCCCCACACACACAATCAGGTCTTCCATTCCCTTGGTCAGCCAACCCTGGGGATGCTATGCACACATCCCCAGGGCTGGCTGACCAAGGGAGGGTGGGGGGAGTCGCAGTCCTTGTGCAATAGTGACATCTAGTGGTCAGAGCCCTGGAGCATGGCCCTCAGTCAAGGGCTGTTGTTGCAATGACTGGGCTAGGTGATCTGGGAGAGGATGTAAAATAGGGGGAAAATCCCTGGGGAGTTGGGAATGAAGGCTCACGACACCATAGCTCAACCGAGCTGGAACCCAAATAAGCAGAAAAACTGTTCACGTGGTTCTTCATTAATTTGCTACCACTTGTCTTCCTACGCACTGCAAAGCTAATTTTTCAGTGAATAGGAGAAACCAGTGGTTTGCAATGGCCTCTGTTGACCCAAGAAGGTATGAACCATGCTTATTTTTCCTAATACACTGATCTTTTTTTCTCGCTTTGTAATGAATGTACATTCTGCTTTTCTGTATTTGCATTCTGAGCCCGCTCTTCACCCTACAACACGCACTGTGCAGGTTCTTCCGTCCATCTTTTTCCAGAGGATCTGCTCAGACGACAGCTGCTTTCAAAGGCAATTACAACGTCAAAAAGCTGTAAAGAAACGGGTCTTTTTCAGCAGCTAGCAGAGGCTATTCACGCCGTGGTCAAGCTAGACATATTAAACAGCATGCTCCGAGAGATAAAAATCTCACCGATGCATGGCCATGTTCAGTTTCCTCCTGCCGTAGGGTCAGGTGCCAGAAATGCTACTAGGCAATCACCTAAAATACTTGCAACTACCTTCTAATGTTTTATAGGAAACTCAGCTTACCACACGTCACTAAGAGGCCAGCATTTGAGTGCCACCAAAAGATGGAATAATAAAAAGAGATTCCCTTCTTTTCCTTCAGTCTCGAGAGTCTTCTCAGCCTTAGTAACTCCAGAGGCCCACATGCATATGGCAGTCTCTCTTCCAATGATTGCAACAGAAAAAGGGACACAGCTGTGTCAGTCTCTTCTCTTATTTTTCCAAGGCCTTTGTGGCGTTTAGGAGTCCAGTGACTGGAACTTCGAGCAGAATACTATGGCCAGAATTTTGGTAGCGGCCAAATCAAGGCTCCCCGAGTTTCCCTCCCTTCTCCTTGCCTTTCTATACTCCCAAGTAGGGAACTCCGATCCTCTCAAAATGTCCCTTCTCTCTGTCCCCCATCTCTGTTCTGCCAAACTGACCTGCACAAGATGTCAGGCATTCAGCTGCTCGGCACCTGAAAGCTTGAAGGAGATACTGCAACCACTTTGCCTCACTCTCCGGAAAAGAGCAAAGGCATAGCTGTTAAATCAGGCCTTCCCCGACACAGCTCGTTAGAGAAGAAATGGCCACTACAACTGGATGTTTTCTTCAATGATAACTGCACAGGACCCTGCAACTAAGGCTTTTGTATCTGTAAACTTAATTCTGATTTGACTGCCATCCACCTTACGGCCATTTTTGGAAAAAGGCAGAATATTAAATGTTTCTAAATAAATAAATATTAAAGCCATGCGCCGTAAGGTCTGATTGGTTTTTTGCCAGAGGCTGGCACTCCATATAGGATGCCTGAGAATCCATACAGCGCACAAGCCCAGACTATCGGAAGCAAGGTAAAGATAGTGGGAATTGAGCCCACTCTCACGAGTTTGCAGCCCCAGGTCGCACAGGTGGAAACTCTCAGCCTCCTGCCTTGTCGTCAGGGCCTGCACCAGTCCTTGAAAACCGCTCTCTTTCAGGGAACATCTTTAATATCCCAGTTAAAGCCAAGGTGAAGAACCTGGGAGTTGTTTGTGACTGCCATTTACATTTTTCTCCCCATATGCGTACATGTCTGAAAACAGGGTTCTACAAGTTGCGCACTTTGTGCCACGTAAGGTAGATCCTAGACAAAAATGGTGTCCATAGTTTAGTACAGTCTTTTGTACTATCATCGATCGGCTATTGTAATGCTCTTTTGTTGATCTCCCTGCCTCCAGGCTCCATGCACTGCAAATCCTACACAATTCCGCTGCCGGGCTGGTAATGAGAGGGCCTCCTTGGGATCACAATAGTCCCCCCTTCTGTACAGCTTGCACTGGTTACCTTCCAAGCAGCGTACCCAATTTAAAGGTCCTGTACTGATAGAAACATAGAAACATAGAAAATGACGGCAGAAGAAGACCAATCGGTCCATCCAGTCTGCCCAGCAAGCTTCACACTTCTTTTTTCTCTCATACTTATCCTGTTTCTCTTGGCTCCTAGTAACCCTTTTGGTTCTATTTCCCTTCCACCCCCACCATTAATGTAGAGAGCAGTGATGGAGCTGCTTCCAAGTGAAATATTAAGTTTGATTAGTTGGGTAAGCGGCAGCATAGCTCTCTGCCGTTGAAGCAGAGAGCAATGCTGGATATGCTTGAAGTATTCGTTTTTCTTCTCCCCTGCCGTTGAAGCAGAGAGCTATGTTGGATATGCGTGACGTATCAGTTTTTCTTCTCCCCTGCCGTTGAAGCAGAGAGCTATGCTGGATATGCGTGAAGTATCAGTTTTTCTTCTCCCCTGCCGTTGAAGCAGAGAGCTATGCTGGATATGCGTGAAGTATCAGTTTTTCTTCTCCTCTGCCGTTGAAGCAGAGAGCTATGCTGGATATGCATGAAGTATTAGTTTTTCTTCTCCCCTGCCGTTGAAGCAGAGAGCTATGCTGGATATGCATTGAAAGTGAAGTATGCCTTGAAAGTCACATTAACTATCATCTAATATTGAAATGCCTAATTGGTAATTGAATAAGCCTAATAATTGGTAATACCTATAGCCCATGAACCCATCCCTGTTTTTTTGTTGTTTTTTTTCTTTTTTTAATTTGGAGATGGCAGCCCTCCATCCTTCCGCTCCGTGAAGGTGGAACACCAACCACTGGCATCCCGCTCCGTGAATGCCTCTGTGGCTGATATTCAAAGTGATCAAACTGGACAGACCCTTTCATCTAGCAGTTATTGACAGTTATCTTGAAATTCACACTGTTGAAGCTTTCAGATTAAAGAAAACCATTCTTTTTGCAGGCCCAGTAACGTGGAGTGTGCTACCACCCGCAATACGGGCCATCATTGATAGAAAGGCTTTCAGGAAACAGGCGAAGGCCCATCTTTTCCAGGAAGCTTTTAGTGATTCTTTTTTTTTTTTTAATATAATTATATCTTGATTGAATTTCTTATTTAATTACAATAAAATAGAGAAAATGCAATTGTTGTAAAACATAAATGATTACAAGGAACAATCTTTGCTGGCAAAACAAAATACAGCAATCGGATGCCCTATAGTCTTAGGGAGTTATTTCCATGCAATAACAAAAGTTATCGATAAGAAAGGAAAAAGTACCTAGGATCTATCTAAATTCTTATAGACCTTCCCCTCAGCTATCTCCATCACAGAAAGCAAACCCTAATCTGCTGAACCTCTCTCAGCAATTCAAATGTAAAGGATCAGTAAACACAAATTTATTAGAGTCAAAGTGATGAAAGTTTCCTTGACAAGGAGAAAAGGATGCTCCCAGGGCAAGAACCTTATTTTTTAAGGAAAGGAAAGGTCTCCTACATACGTGCACAGAACGGGAGACATCAGGGAATATTAATCTCTTTTGCACCCACAAAAGGAGGTAGCCTTATTTTTCAGGTATTTATAAAACACCAAATCTTTGTCCCACTCTGCACAAAAAGAAACAATTCAAGTAGCCCTATTACTTATTAAGTCTACCGATTCCTCCAGAAATGTTGAGAGGTCAGGGCTTTCTGATATGAAAGGCTGATTAATCTGATCTAATCCTTTTCTCTTAGACAAATAAAATATTTCAGAAATATAAAGGTATATCAACCTCTGAAAATGACAAAACTTCCTGCAAATATTTTTTTTAAACATTTCGGTTACAGATAATCTAGTTTATGGAAAATTGATTAAACGCAAGTTTTTCTAAAGCCTCAATCTCATTATGTAATAGCCAACTATGCTTAATATGTGCAGGTTCTGCATTTAACAAAAACAGGAATTTGTAGATTTAAAGTAGATGATGTTTTTTCCAGCTCTTGTCATTTCTTTTCTTGTGCAAGGATAGAAGATTTAATCTCAGTCATAAAAGATCTAAACCGAGAAATAGAATGAGTCACATCATTATCCAATTTCATAATCAATTTCCATAAATCGGCAAGTGTAACATTAGATGGCTCTTTACCTATATCCAGAGATGATACCTTCAATTTAACCTTAGGATCCTCGATACCAGATTTATCAAAGCATTGCAGAATCAAGTGCCTGTTGATCAGAGCTTGGAACATCCCCCATAATAGTTCTCACAATTCGGGGAAGTTCCATCCTCTCATCCTGTAATGGAGGAACTGATCGTTGGAGAGGAAGTCTATTATCAGCTCCCTCAGAGGAGCTTCCACCACTGGTGGACAACTCATCCATCCGAAGAAGAAGGTTGTCCATCGGGCCTCGAAAAACTGCTGGAGCTGGAGATGCTGTTAATATTTTTTTATTTCCTTTTCTTTCCCATTGAGACAAGCCGCGCGCCGACGGCTCACGCTGTGGGCCTCGAGATTTTATTGGGTCGAAGGGCCCTTTCAGATGACATCAGCAATAATGTTGGTGAGAGGGTGGAGCGTTGCCACGGTTGACAAGGGCAATCGAAGGAAGCTCACATTGGCCCCATATTTTGCTCCCAGGTACCTCCTAGAAGAAACTCCCAGCTTTTGGTGATTCTGTCAGCAGTTGAATATTAGTGCAAGATGTTTCCTCTTGGGAAGCAGAAATGTATATATATATATATATATAGAGAGAGAGAGAGAGATATTTTATAGGTTTTATTATTATTATTATTATTATGTTTTTACTATTTGTTGTATTCTTGTATGTTGTAATCCGCTTAGCCCAACTGATTCATTATAAGCGGGCTATGTTTTTAAATAAATGTGAATATAGTGTTCATATCTCAGTGCCACTGAGGAGTATGGATAACACAGGCTTTATAGACGCTACTCTTAGTTTAAGTTCGCTGTTCTTCCAGACTTTTAGTAAGCCAAGACAGACTGTTACAACCAAGAAACCCCTCTTCTCAAGTCACTGATTTGACTCCCCATCCACATAAAATTCAAAGTCTGCTGTTTCTCACTTGCTGCATCTGACAGCCTGGAATAGTCTCCCTGAATGGCACAGTTATGCTCCATTTCTTACCAGATTCAAATCCCGCTTAAAGACTCATTTTTATTTTCTGCTTTCAAAATTTCAACCTTAACTCTGCCTGCTTATGGCCTTTGGACTTCAACCATTTCAAGGTAACCCAACACCTCTGGGCTTGTAAGCTCCATGGAGTTAGGGACTGTCTATTAAATCCATTTTTACAGTGCTGCATAAACCTTGTATTGCTCTATAAATGATTATTAATACTGGATCCTAGTTATGTGAACTTATCAATGACCTCCGATGTGTGTGGTAGTTGATATTGATGGGGGGGGGGGGGGGGCGGGATTGTTGTCATCTCTTCCCATCATATTTTTCCTTAGACTGATATTGAGCCCGGGTAACAAGATATCCGCCACCCATGAAGCACGCTAAAGAGCTCTCTCAGTCTTTTATTTTCCTGTGAGTTATATTTCCTTTAGTAATGCCTCAAGAGAGAATTTTGTTTCTTCTCCCTTATCTGATGACCACCAGCCGTGGATTGCAAGCTTTTTTGCAGCTTCATCAACAACGCATTCAGAAGTGGGAGCCACTGCAACTGCCGATGTAAAGCCGACATCAGCGTTGCTGGCCGATGGATCCATCACTGAGCCCCGGCGCACCTACAACACCTTCTCCACCATTTGTCACTTTATCGTTTGGGCAAAAGACCCAACCTCATCATCTTGACCAGAGTTGTGTGCTGAAGTCGGTGAAAGATCTCGAGCTTGAAGACTCTGGAGGAGGAAGGGTGGTGCCTCCAGCTACGATGCCTGAGAGCCCTGGCCGGGCCTCAGGCCTAGCTGACTCAGTCAACCCCTCTAGAGTAGGAGAACGTGTTATCTTCCCGGGAGCAGGAGATGTGGACTTGAAGGTACATTCACTTTCTAGAATATCCCTGATAAAACCCCCCTGTATTTACATTGGATTCATTGTGGAGTGCTCTGGTCTCTTTGGAGTTGGCGATATCTACCTTAACCAATATATCCTTGGATACTAATCAACGGATTTCAACTACGGATAAGACTGTTAATAATTTTGGTTAGAAAATGGAACAGATTGATACTCGTTTAACAACTGTGGAGAGTTTACAACATGGTTTAGTTCAATCTGAACTGGTCCATACAAAAAAGCTGGAAAATATTTTGAAAATTTTAAACCTCTGAGAACTTAATTTTCTTTATATCAAAATGATTCCACCTATTGTTTTATTCAAGTCCTATCTAACTCAGGTACTGGAATTCTTTTCGGATAATGTGCCGGTTATCTCCAAAATTTATTATTTACCTTTAAATGAGCGGAATCAAGGGTTATCTGGTGATCAACAATATGAGTTGTCTTTAAATCTGTCTGATTTTTTGGAATTGTCTTTAAATACTGTGGTAACTAAACGTGCTACTCTGCTAGTTTCATTTATCTTTATTTCTAATAAAAATGCTGCATTAAGTTTTTTTCTGCGAAACTGTTCTTCCCTATTTCATGGTCAAAAAATATGGATTTATCCCAACTTAAAAAACAAACAAACCGGAAACCGACCCAATACTGCAGTAGCAACCTAAAGACAAGAGGACCGGTGAACACAAGGAATTCTTTCTTCTGCACAAAACATCATAAAAAGCCCAATTCAGGCCGAGTTTCACTCATTTGAGCTGCTTCAGGGGCTATCAGAACAAAACAAATATAATCTCATATAAAAACATATACACCATACATACATAATTAAATCATATGAAATAATATAAAATCATATAAAAATATTCAAAAACATTATTCACAATAAACGAAAACTGTGACAACATTCAGTGGCCAAGAATTGGAAGAATAGATCCATATTAAAGATGGTCTAATCTGATAAATTAATTAAAATAGTAACAAGATGTGACATCCTTCCTTAATAGGAAAAACTTATATCTGTGTGTATAATTATATATATGCCTATTTATTAATTTAAATGAATTGGTGCAATCTATTGATTTAAAAAAAAAGAGAAAATACCTATTACAGTTGATGCCGGTGGTTGCCTGCATACAGCAGTTCAGCTTTCCTGAGTATGCTAAAAATATATACAAAGTAAGTTGAAAAACATATAGATTACCCAAAAGAAAACTAATTTTAAAGATATTCAAAAATTACACATAGATGTCTGGCTAAAAACTTATTCTGGCAATATACAATGAGAGTTTTAGCAAGACGTCGATGTGTAATTTTTGAATATCTTTAAAATTAGTTTTCTTTTGGGTAATCGATATTATGTTTTTCTACTTACTTTGTATATATTTTTAGCATACTCAGGAAAGCTTAACTGCTGTATGCAGGCAACCATCAGCATCAACTGTAATAGGTATTTTCTCTTTTTTTTTTTTTTTTAAATTAATAGACAGCACCAACTCATTTAATTTAATATATAGGCATATATATATATAATTATACACACAGATATAAGTTTTTCCTATTAAGGAAGGATGTCACATCTTGTTACTATTTTAATTAATTTATTAGATTAGACCATCTTTAATATGGATCTATTCTTCCAATTCTTGTTCACTGAATGTTGTCACAGTTTTCGTTTATTGTGTATATTGTTTGTGAATATTTTTATTTGATTTTATATTATTTCATATGATTTAATTATATATGTATGGTGTATATGTTTTTAGATGAGATTATATTTGTTTTGTTCTGATAGCCCCTGAAGCAGCTCAAATGAGCGAAACTCGGCCTGAGTCGGGCTTTTTATGATGTTTTGTGCAGAATAAAGAATTCCTGGTGTTCACCGGTCGTCTTGTCTTTTTATCCCAACTTAGCAAGGGCCACTCAGCAATGTAGGAAAACGTTTCTTGATATGAGAATGGAGGTTTTGTCACGAGGAGCTAAATTTATGTTGAGATATCCATGTAAATGTTTGGTTCATTATTTAGATTCTAAATATGTGTTTTTTGAGCCGACACAATTGCGAGCATTCCTGAAGAAATACATTTATCAGGGTTAGGTGCTAGAATTATTTGGTGGAGTATTCCCGGGATATTTTTTTTTTTCCTTTTACATTGTACCTGTTTGGATTACACTTGTTCCCCCCTCCCCCCTATTTCCTTTAAATGGAGATTTCATGTCTGATAATGTTACACTTGATTTGTGATAACTTGTGATTTGATTATGTTTATTTTTACATGATAGTCGCCTCATTTTTGTACAAGAGGATTCTTGTGATTTTTGTGAAAATTTATAAAAATAAATTTAAAAAAAAAAAGACTAATATTGAGCCCAAAGTCCTGAAAGAGTTTAGGGCTGTGAGAGATACTGTGAAGCGGACAGCTAGACACCGTTCTAAGGACTTCTGGCTGCAGCCGTGTAAAAGCCTTCAGATCTCTGCAGAGACTGGTAATAACAGTGGTATATACGATGGTATTAAAAAGGCAACCGGAACAATGCAGAATATTTCCTTTTTTCTTATGTATAAACACGTCTTTTCCCCTTTTCTGCTGGATTCCTCTTACTGAGGGCTTCGGGGTGAGTGAGCAGTGATCTTGTTCTTGGAGTATATTTTGTATTTCTTTTACTTCTGTATGTATTACCCTATTTTTTTGTTGCAAGCTGTTGCTCGTAATATTTTTGCAAAATATAAAACACTGGATGCAGAATACCCATGACCATATTTACAAGCTGACAGCAAAATGCATGTTAATCGATGACCTAATACAGCCAAACATAAGTAATTATAAAATATCATGTAAAGGGGGATGGACTGCAGGGCTCCATCACTGCAGTGGGAACGGATATAAAACCATGTGGCACAGAAAGGAGTCGGCAAGTACTTTTGCACGTTTCGCTTACAATGCAAATAAACCAACAGCATTGCACATTCACAATTCCCAATCAGTGATACAAACTCAAACAGGTCCGCCTTTTCCTTTCTACTCATGGGCAATCCTCTACAATCTGGAGCCTGCCCTGCTCTCCCCCCCCCCCTCAGCCTCCACTGTATCTCAGAGGGCAGAGGGGGGCAGCCTGTACCCAGAATGAAGATGTTCTGGGGTCCCTGGGTCTATACCCTGCCACGCCCACCAGGGACGAACGATCCTGCTGCCACATTCCAGCTCTCTTTCCAAATGAGCTGGGTCAAAAAAGAAATTGTTGGCTCCGAACCAGAGAGGCAAGGAATTATAGGGTTACTAATGTGCGTTAACACTAACGCTATAGGTTATAGTGCACCATGCTGCTGAAAATGGGATAGAGATGCCAAAAAGATTTAGACGGCTCTAAGGGCTGGCCTTGAAACTTGGGTCCGCTGCCGTTTTACGCGCTAAGCCACAAAATGGCTCAGATGAAGCCAGGCTTACTTCACAGGCCCAGTGGGTCCTCAGGGCTTTAAGGAGGAATCCTGGGGCCTTCCCAGTGTTCCGAGCAAGTTGATGGACCTAAAGGATTTCCGTCTCCCCCAGTGCACCTAACACCCCTGGCCTGGATTGAGCCGTGCCCCAAACAGCGGGTGCCTAAGCTGAAACCAGAGTTATATATTCGGCACACCTGCAATGTTTAACTCGGGTCCTTTCTGTACAACAAACCATTACGGAGACGTCAATACAGGAGCTCCAAGCTGACCACGGCACACTGTACAGAGGGGGGGGGGAGGGGGGTAAAAAGGTTCCAAGTCATTTTCACGGGTAAGACGGTGACATGGGGTTTTGCGTGCCCAGTATGTGAGCACAAGAATGCATGTACTTTCACCTGCCATCAGCAGAGGCATTCCTAGGGGTGGGGCCAGGGAAGGGTTTGCTTTTTCAAAGCATACGCATATTTTTTCTTGGAAAAATTCCCCACACAAATTAGCACTTGTAAATGTGCGTAGGCAGTTTTGGTGGGATAACTTAGAAAGGGACCATACCCTCTTACATTCCCTTTGAAAACTGGGTAAATGACTCACTTTATGCAGACAAGTCACAAAATTACCCCCTTAAAAAGTTTTGGGTTTTTTTTTTTCCAATGCATTGTGAATGACTCTAAAGGTCATTTATTAATCCCTTCTGAGTTTCAACTGTAGAGCTAGATTCATCAAAAAAATGCTACGTTCATAGCAAATAAATGTGGCCGCGTTACAAAAAGCGGCATGGCTAGGCAAATTTGCAGCCTGCCACGTTGCATGAGAAAATTAAGTCACACGGCCTTGCGGCATCACGTGCCCCAATTTCCCCCTAGCGCCCAGAAGAAAGGTCTAAGTATTTCCAGCGATATTTCCTGCACTAAGGTGCATGCAGCTCTATCAGCCCCGGATTTCCCTTAACCCCGCCCAGACTCCTCCCACTTTACTAGAAAACTAAAATTTGCATACGCAATTTGCGATGCGGTGTTTATTGCACACGATAATGCCATAACACTACCCACCAGTGCTGAACACCTTGTAACATTTAACATCCAAGGTAGAAAAGAAAAAAAAATTGAAAAAACTGCCTTTGAAACTGAGAAGAGAATACTGTGGGGAAAGCCATGATTGTGAGACCCGCCCCCTCCCCCGACGTCATAGCAATCAGAACCGGACCATTGAAAGGCGCCAAGCCAGCGTGCGCCGCACGCCAAAGGGGCGCAACAAAGGGGCACTCCCCTTTGTTCACCCCTTCGTGCAAACCTTAGTGTTAACCATTCCCTTGTTAACAATTTCCATGTTTATTATTGCTCAATGTATTGACAAAGGAAAAGCTTGATTTTCTGCATTTTTTGTTGAAATGTAAACCGATGTGATATGTAAAATCGAACACCAGTATATAATAAATAAATAAATAAATAAAATAACGTATGCAATAACGGCCTATCACAAACTGATGAATGACCCCCCCCCCCCACCCCCGTAGTTTGCTAGAAGACAAAAGGTAACAGTCCTGCCCACAGATTTTAACGATCCCTCCATGGTCTCTGGACGAAGAGGAATCTGCAGCTAAGGAGAAAGAGCAGCTATAGCAGGAAGATTGCCGTCCACAGCCACCAGACCAGAAACATAATTCGATCACCACCAAAACCCAAGAATTGTCCTTGTTATTGTCTCGATTATGTAATTCTTTCCTTTTATCACTTTACATTACTTTAGCAAGACCTGTTCAAAGTGTCATGCCAATAAAGTTTCTTTTGTCTGAATCAAGGCGCACAAGATGACTGCCGGATAAAAGACAAACGACCCAACACTGCTGGTTTGGAACAGCTCCTAATTTCTCTAAAGTGTTTAAATGACACTTTGAAGGGAGAAGGATGTCCATCTGTCTTCGGACCCCTCACACTAGTACCCAGGATGTAGACGCGATGCCAAGAACCCTGCTCAAGCTCTCCGCTCTGGAGCAGTGCGTCACGTTTCGAGAAGAGACGTTCCTGTTGGAAAGCAAGCCTGCCCTGCCAAGCTGAGCGTGAAAACATTCAGCGCAACGTCTTTGTGCCTGGATTGCGAGAGAAGGATCTTCTGGCGATTCCAGCCAAACTCATTCAACAACCTGCACTGAAGCATTGGCCCCATATGCTAATGCACAGCAAGTCAAAGCCTCAGCTTAATCATTTAATGATATGAAAGCAGTACTCCAACCTCAAATCATCTCTTTTACAAATAATCTTGCAGTTGCCGGATTTCATTTGATTTTCTTAGGAAAAAATAATGTATTGCATGGTCAGGTGTTGCACAGTTACTGCTTAAAAAAAAAAAAAAAAAAAGCTGTCAGGGTTCAAGCAGCTGCCGATCCCAACCGTGGCCAGTTCCCGGTTTCCAGCATCACGCATCAACGTGCCGTAGTTGCTGACATGGAGCCAGATTCATTAAGGCTCTTCTCCCATTTTGTGTCTATGAGAACCTTAATAAACCAGATACATGGTGTGCTACCCTTTAGCTGTCATAGGATACGGTTTTTTGTTTTTTTTAACATGGCTATTTTGTAATTGTGCAACATGTTGCATATCTAAAAAGATTACTATGTGATTTTTTTTCCCCTAAGGATACCGTAGCCTTTTATAGAGTATCCATGGCACCAGACTGTATTAAACAGCATTTTAATAGCCTTTAAAAGGGAGAAAAAAAGATGAAAGAACTAAAATTTTCAAAACTGTCTGGAACTGACCTACAAGTCTATTAATTGGTCTAGCTGAGACCATAGAAACAGACAGACACAGAATGGGAGAAAAGCCTTGTAAACTTGTATGTTTCAAATTAAATCGGACTCTTATCCTAATGTCCGGGTAAAGCTGCTAATGTTTACACGATTCTAAGTCAAACCTGACATCTTAATGTTGTAAATATGCTTTTCCATCTATTAAAGGAATTATCCTGAATAAGAATGCTGAAGAGCTTGCTGCTAGCATTGCTCCACTGCACAGCATGCATCGCTGGTTCCCGTCTCCACAAGCACAGCAGCCCATGAAGTCACTGCAAGACTAAAACGTGCTTCTCTGCAACCAAGGAGCCCCGAGGTCACACCTTCCAGTCTTGGAAAGAGCACAGGACCTTCAGGATGCAACTTAAAAGGAAAGCAGATGGACGGATGTTTCCCTAACCCAACCTAATCATATATGGACCCAAAAAGCAAATCGGAAGCCGATCCAGTTGGCTGTGATACAGTAAAGACAATGAGAATCGGACGATCAGAAGAAGCCCTTTATTTCAATGCCCGACTCTGGCCGAGTTTCGCTCATAGAGCTGCCTCAGGGGCAATTCAATTAGCAGGACTTAAAATATGCCTGCAGGGCTGCTGTCACACTGTCACAATATCATTAGTGTCTGCAGAACACTCTGACATTCCTAGCAGAAGGAATGTCAGAGCGAAACTCGGCCAGAGTCGGGCATTGAAATAAAGGGCTTCTTCTGATCGTCCGATTCTCATTGTCTTTACTATATATATATATATGGTCAGTCATCAAAAGGCTCAGAAATAGACCAAGCAGGACACTTTCTATCCAGTCCGAGGAGGTGAACAGAACAGAGACAACCAAAGGTAGGTGCTTTCCACCCTCCTGAATGGTTCAGTGCTTTCTCCCAAGCAGTGCATTGCTCTAACTTTGGAATACTTACGTCGGCATTTTCAGAGCTTCTGACCAACCCACTGTGGAGTTTCTTGATAAAAGTATACTTAAACCAGAATATGGGGAGGTGTGGGTTTTTTTTTTCCTGTGAATTAATCAATGCAAAGGAGGGAACATGTACAACCTGTACTACAATTTAGCCATAACAAAAAAGGACAAACTTCCTGAGCTGCGTAAATATTTGGACATACTTGGTGCATGCCATGCTTTCGCAGTACAATACAACTGGGGGCTCGCTTTGGAAGCAGGGGGGAGGGCGGTACTGGATTTTGTTCCATCCAGATTTATGCCTGGGTGCAGTTTGGTTTTTGCTGAAGAGAAGTGCCTTTAACTTTCTGCAAACATTGCAGTAGAAACTCTTCAATATCAAGCTGGCCACCAAAACCAGCTAGATGCACACAGCGCCTGTGCTTACCTGCCTTGCTGCTTTAATGTAGGTTTTGGTGACAGCTGCTCTCTTTAAATTAGAAAAGGGCTCGCCAGCCTGCTTTGATCAAACTACCGATTCCAGTTTAATTTCACTGCAGTCTGCCAGGAGTGTAGGCTAAGAGGCAAGAGCCAGGCCGCCCTATCTGTATTGTGAGTACACCATTTGGCCTTGTTACATTTCTAATCAACAAATCTGTTTTGGTCTTATGTCTTGTTTTGACTTTTGAGATATTTTCTCAAAACAAATCTAACACAATTACTCTCGTGATAGAGCTGCAACTGGGCTGCTTCATGTGAGCTCCGAGTTCAAATGATGCACAAGGGTCAGAGGCACGTTAGAGCTAAGAACTCTTGTCCATGCATTCAATCTTTTTCTCGTCAATAATCAATGCACTACTGATGTAGTGGAAACCAGGCTAATACACTTTGCTCTGAACCTTCGGAGGTGCATACAAATTCTGTCCGAGGAAATCTGGTGAGCTGTTCAGTCAGCGCTGTGGTATTCCCTAGAAAAGAGGGTCCAGTCATTACAAATGGACATTTTGTGGGGTGAGGTCATACAGATGTGCTATTACAGTTTGTTATGTCCCCGATGGGGGCCCCGTGTTAGGATGTAAATAGTTGTAATATGCAGGGCCTGGCTTTTGGGGTTTGTTTTTTTTTGGTTCAGGCATCTGAAAGGGAATGAAATAAAAGATCTTTCAAAATTCGGCTCAGCTCTCCCTTATCCTCTGCAATTTGCCGGTGGATAAACAGCAAGGGCAAAAAAAAAAAAAAAAGCAGCCCTGTGCGTAAGACGACAGCGAACGTGAGCGGGATCTGAGAGCACAGGGGGCCGGGCGTGACCCGCACACGCTGGTCTGCTTTCAGCACTTTACTTCCCAACGCTATTCTAACTGTGCGTTTCTTTTCCCGCTGCGCGTTATCTCCGTTGAAACTGTAGGTCTGAAACTTCTTGCAATCTACCTTGCGGCCATTCTTGATAAAATATTTATACATAAGATATCCCTCATAAATATGCATGAGAGATTGGCATGCACACTGCTTCAATTGCATTCAAATCTAGCTCGTGCATATTCGTGCGGGACACCCTGAAAACCTGCCTCGTTTGCGGACCTGGAGGACTAGAAGTGAATAGTACTGATGAAACCCATGGAGCAACAGTATCAACCCCTCTTTTACATATCTTAGGCACTGTGATTACCGTCCTCACTTGCCATCATATTATTAAATCCTGAACAAGCACAATTACTTTCTACCATATGTAACGCTTTCACATTAACTGGAAACTATTTAGCTGAACCTGAGTCCTCCCTTGTGCATGCAGTAACCTAGAGATAAGAGCAGAAAAAGAACCACCAACCCAAGTTTGCCCAGCGATTTCTGTCCACACTGTGGAGCACGACCACTTGTATAAAAAAAAAAATAATAATAATAATCTCTCTCTCCTTACCCAGGACAGTTTTTCTCATCTTCATCCTTTGTAACTTTACCATCTTGGGCAGATGTGTACACATGATTCCCCCCCCCCCCCCTTAATTCACACATAGCCCCTCTCAGTTCCCCCGTGGCTAACCACAAAGCTTTGTAATAATCTAACACCCAGTCGCTTAAGCCCTCTGTGCAGCGTGCCAGGCAGACTCAGCGATGGGAGCGTGTGCTTGCAGCCTGCCAGACCCAGCCAGCCATTGGTTTAACTCCTGCACCGCAGCCGAATCCAAACAGCTGCAAACCCCAGCATGGCTTTGCCCAAACGTCCAGCCTCCTAGGTCCCCCCGGCGTAACCTGACAGACAGACCTGGCTGGGTTTCTGCTAGGACTTCTAATTATTACTGAGCCTGCAGCCTGCCAGACGCACCCGGCTGACAAGTCAGTTCTCTCATCCCAGCCTAACGGACAGGCTCAGCTGCGTGGCTACCTCTGTTTCTTCTAGGACGCCTAGCATGTCACGTCATTTATCTGAATTATTGCACAGGCCATGACAGAAAGACAAGATTGTGCTAGTTTGTGCGTCACTGGGAATAAATGGCAGGGGCAACGCGCAACAGCAGGGAGGAGGTCTCTACTGCTCGGATGAAACCAACTGGCTGCCGCAAGGTTGGGAAACTGCATGAATAAAATCTTGGCAACTGTCTGCTAAGAGTCGGTGCCTCACGTTTGCGTTACAAGATTCCACTGTCAAGAGTAGCAAAATTAGACTAAGCCCCCAAGCCTTGATGAACACGGAGGAGCTTTGCAACAGCTGAACTACAGGATTAGGCAAATCTTTTGTAGGCAGCCAAGCAAAGGATCAGTCACAAAAGACCTCCATGCCCCTTTTTTTCTTTAAACTCAAGTGGTCAGCTGTTATTGACATAGACTGCAAAAAACAAATCTGGACAAAAGGCTGAGCAGGGTAGAGAGACGTTATGTTAATTAATTGCACTGATCTTCTAAGCAAGTTTGGAACTTCCTAGATTTCCAATTCTTGGGGTGGAGAGATGCTACACACCAGCCGGAACAATCGAAGGGACTGATTTACGAAGGCCTTTCGTCCATTCTGGGACTCTTAGAAAAATACTTAGTAAATGAGTCCTTCCATTGGATGTCCTCTGGGGCAGGGAACTAGCTACCATACCTGAATATAACTCACCCTGGGCTCGGATGTAGAAAGGTGAGTAATTACATCTAAAATCCTCGCTCAGTGATCGTGCAAATCTAGTATTCTAGCACCATGCAGTTCTGCTGCCTGTCCAACCTGTGCAATTCAGGAGCAGGCAGAGATGCAGAGAGACTGGAGCTCGTCACTGCCCTATGCTGCGTCCAAGACGGATCGCTGGTTTAGGGGCTTTCAAATCAATCTGATCTCGTTTTTCCTTTCGGATCATCATTTGATAAACGTAGTGGTGACCCCTGTTCCGTATCAATCTGTGAGGCCTTTCTAGGTGGAGAACTCAGGCTGAGACAGACAGTATTGCAAGGTCAGTGCAAAATGAGTTACAAAGCAGAGGAGCAAAACAGCAGAGGAAAAGCATTTGGGTTTTACAAGCTTTACTGAAAGGTAGGAGACAGAAAAAGGCAAGAACCTTTGGAATGGACATTTAAGGTCCTTATGGAAACTGAACTTTTTCAAAACCATTACAGAATAAGAATCCGGATTTCAGGTTTTACCGGTCAATTCTCTGCTCTACTGTGTTCAGCATGAAACCGCTAGCATTTCCCGTTACTCAGAACCAGCGTCATCAGAAGCAAAGCTCTCTAGGAAACGTACTTTTAAACACACACACACGCTGGCAGGATAATGCGGAAATAGGATTGGTAAAACAAGACAAAAAAATGTTCAGAAAGGTAACTCACCAAACCGTGCGAGAGGGGAAAGGCGTGCTTTGTGAGGACGTCAAAGATATCTCTCCTACTGTGGCCCTCTTGTTTCAGGGCGAACCGCAAATTTCTCATATCCTACAGGAAAGAGAAGCGGAAACGTTGAGAAAGGAAAAGCCCAGCAGTACCACAGAAGGAATTCGACAGGCGGCAGGGCCCGAACGTAAGCCCGGTTTCAGGCCCCTGGGCTTGGAAGACTCCAGCAGCAGCGCCACCCCCTTCCAGTTCAAGTTCCTCAGTCCTGTGCGCCTTGTTCCTACTTTCGATGGAGTCAAGAAGCAGTTAAGTGACCTATCAATTACTCGCTGAGCCGGAGAGGATGGGGAAGAGCGAATCCTCTCACTGCTACCGGGGAAGCCGGTTTAAAGGCCATGCACGCTGCAATTGTACAAGACAGTATGAAGCCATGGGTTTTAGAAAATGTAAGAACATGTGCAGGATACGATTCCTGGCAATCATCCAGCGCCACTCGAGGAACGCGCAGACATTACGCCTGAATTCTTTTGTTCCATCAGATCACTTGGGGATTTATTTTTTTTTTTACCTAATACACCTATCGATAGGGTGACTTTCAAACTGCCCTGGGTTTCCCTTTGAAAATTCAAACCAGCTGGGGGGAAAGTGGGGGGTTACTTTACCTGCGTGAAAGCAAGGCAAGGATTTCAAAATGGAAACCCACCCCACCCCCACCCCAGTCCCTTCCCCTTTTCCCTGCAGATAAAAGTGCAGGCACAGTGAAGGGCGAGGCAATTTTCAGATGCCCTTTTCCCCCAGGGTAAACATTTGGGAAATCAGTCTCTAAATGACTTCTGCCTGCCGGCTCTGTTATAAGGTAAGCAGCTTGCCTGACTCTTGATGCATTGCAGATCATTCCCAAAATTCAGGAAAGGCGGCTGAAGTGTAACTTTGGTGGATGGCCGAGAGGTCCCGCAGAGTCGGAGGCTCCTCCCTTACTGCTGATCAGCAACGCTCTCTCTAAAATGAATAAATGCTCTTCTCCGACGTCTGCCGCCATCCTCCTGCCCCAAGTCATTCAGCGACATCAGGATCATTCCACAGAGGACGGCAGCCAGGAAAGGCACAATTCGCTAAATAAGTTTGCTAGAGGCACAGAACACTGAGAGCGGCTTTGAAAAGAAGGTCCAAAGTTATCAGCGGTAAAACTTGCACGGGCAGTGATAAAGGGAAGGGAGTGCAAGATGGATGCAGCCTGTAATTGTGCCTGGCAGGACCGCACAGAAAGAAGTTAGGTTTCTTATTTTATGCCTGAATGGTAACGGACCCCACACTGCCGCCACGGCACATCTCAGACTCAGCTGACTCATACTGTCAGTGGCAGGCTGCTATTTTTACCTCCTTATATCATGTCTCAAACAGATGCAAATATCCTTTTGCAAGATCCTTTCCTGGGGTCACGACTAAAAACTCTCTGCTGTGCTTCCTACCTCCGGGTAGGAAGCACACTGCGGAGCGCACTGTTAACCCGCGATTGGACACCCGTTTTCGACGCGCTAGCTTTACCCCTTATTCAGTTAAGGGGTAATAGCGCATCGAAAACGGGCGGCCAACCCCCCGAACCTAATAGCGCCCGGAACATGCAAATGCATGTTGATGGCCCTATTAGTTATTCCCGCGCGATTCAGAAAGCAAAATGTGCAGCCAAGCCACACATTTTACTTTCAGAAATTAACGCCTACCCAAAAGGTAGGCGCTAATTTCTCCGGGCACCGGGAAAGTGCACAGAAAAGCAGTAAAAACTGCTTTTCTGTACACCCTCCGGCTTAATATCATGGCGATATTAAGTCAGAGGTCCCAAAAGTTAAAAATAACTAAAACTAAAAAAAAAAAAAAAAAAATTAAAAATCAGCCCACGGCTCGCGGGTTGAAAACCAGACGCTCAATTTTGCCGGCGTCAGGTTTCCAAACCCGTGGCTGTCAGCGGGTTTGAGAACCGACGCCGGCAAAATTAAGCGTCGGCTGTCAAACTCGCTGACAGCCGCCGCTCCTGTCCAAAAAGAGGCGCTAGGGACGCGCTAGTGTCCCTAGCGCCTCTTTTTACCGCCGGCCCTGATTTGAATATTTTTTTTTCTGAATCGCGCGCACAGGAGAGTGGCCTGGGCGCTCGCCCGCTCTCCTGCGACTTTCACTGTATCGGCCTGTTGGAGAGCAAGCCTTCAATGAATGAGCGGAGAGATGCTCTTCAGTCTAGCTCAGCTGCAAGCTTCACATACCACTGCTATTTGGACTCTGGGTGTTATCGTGGCATTAACTCAAAGCATATGGTGGTTTGGCCAGTAAACAATTTGGGCTTCCCAGAAAAATGGGATTCGCAGATCCAAATAGTCATACGTTCATATTTGGCAGAGAAGGGAGCAACGGCAAATCCTCGTCATTTCTGTACCTGGACACATAAAGCAGTGCTACCATTAAAAAAAATGTAGCTATTTCAGCTGGCACTTAAAAATAAAGCTAAATCATTAATATCACGCCTTATCAGATATAGTAGCCATTAATGTATTTTATTTTGAGGGGGGGGGGATGTGATCGAGCCTGAGGTGAATTCAGCCCCAGGAGCCTTCAAGTCACAGTTCCCTGGGATTTCCCTCTCCCTCACTGAGGCCCAGGACCCTCTGACGCACGCAGCTACCCTCCTTCAGTCTTGGCTGGGAGGTGTCGCCTCCCCTCCCCCACCCCGCCCCCAGGGGTTACGAAAGCAGACGCTGCAAAATCCCCAGTCCTGACTCGGGAGTCTAACCCAAGCGGGCCAGCCCAGCACTTCAAAACGTGGATCGGTTCCCCCTAACTCAGATGTAGAAAATGGCAGGACGCAGAGACTCTTCTGCGCCGATGCCCTCGGGTGGGAAAGCGATCTATGCAATGCGTTAAACGCGGCAAGGGCAGCCGAAGATTAAAGCCAGGCAACAGGGGGCCATGGTTACAATACGATTTCTATTCTAAAAGTGAGCACAAATTCAGGCAAAACCCGAAAAGGAGCGTGGGGAGTGCAACCCGATGAGAAAGAAAAGCCAAGGACCCAGGCATGTTGAGATGTTAAGGCATCTGATGCCGCTGTAAAGCAAAGCTGGGTCCTTAACTCAGGCAGAACCGGGCAACGTGAAGTTTCTCAGCAGCACCGCAAAGATCCTGAACTGCAGCAGAAGCGGAGAGCAAGGGAAGTGGAAAGCACAGCTCTGCAGACTGAAAACTGCAGACCTCTTCTTAAGCAAACTGTGGACAGGCAGGGAAAACGTCACATAAATCCTTGACGGATCCAGGACAGAGGTGACGGAGCAGGGGAGATGGGTAGTAACTTTATCTGCACAGTGATCTCATCTCAGGCTGCAGCTCACTTGAGACAATAAACCAGACGGAGCAGAGCTCAGCTGGGAGAGTTCACATCGGGTTGAAATTCGGTATTTAAGGCATTCTGGGGCAGCCCCCTCTGACAAACAGCTGTTTGCGAAGCTGGAAACCGAGTTTTCTGAAGGCACAATGCCATATTTGTGCACGGACATTAGGCAACAGCTGATGTTTCCGAATGGCCCTGGCACATCTGGGAAAGACCATTTCTGTAACGCGTACCTTGCAGGTAATGTCTAGTCCGTAGGAATTCTCTCCTCGACTCGTGGCTCCTCCCATCTTCTCAATCCTTCCAATGACGCCGAGGGGAACATCTAACACCAAAACAGGATCCTAAGACAACAGGAAGAACACAGGAAGCAATACAAGCTGCATTATTTTCAGGCATCTTCCATTAATAGCCATTCTCAATGACTTATTCTTTGATTTTACAAATACAAAAGTTCAATAAAACAGAACAGGATGAAGCATATCAAAAGCAGGCTGTGATCACTAGAAGACCACAGAAGGAAGGACAGGAGGAGAACAAAGAAAACCGAACCCGCAGTGCAAGCCTAAAAAGGGGGAGGCGAAAAGTGATCAGAGACAAAGCCGAGTGAATGCTGAGAAAGCAATGCGAGAAGAAACACGGAAAGGAGCCTTTGAAATAACTGAAAACCGGGCTCCACCCTGTCAGAAGTACTGTTTATTGTACAGGGAGCTTTACCTCTGGATTCAACTTGCTCAAGGCACACCTAGGATTTTGGCTTTCTCTCCCGGCCACCAATGGCCACATGCACCTTGACAAGCCCATGCTGCTGCCACCATCGGAGCCTGGGCTGCTCCCTCCGTTAGCAAGCTAATGCTCACGTGGCAGGGGAGAGTCAGATCTGGTGTCCGATGGGGGCCACCGGGGAAATGGGAAACGAGCCAGTGTGTCCCACTAAGTGCGCTGACGGCTGAGGGGGGATATGATAGAGGTGTTTAAAATCATGAGAGGTCTAGAACGGGTAGATGTGAATCGGTTAATTACTCTTTCGGATAATAGAAAGACTAGGGGGCACTCCATGAAGTTAGCAAGTAGCACATTTAAAACTAATCAGAGAAAGTTCTTTTTCACTCATCGCACAATTAAACTCTGGAATTTGTTGCTAGAGGATGTGGTTAGTGCAGTTAGTATAGCTGTGTTTAAAAAAGGATTGGATAAGTTCTTGGAGGAGAAGTCCATTACCTGCTATTAAGTTCACTTAGAGAATAGCCACTGCCATTAGCAATGGTTACATGGAATAGACTTAGTGTTTGGGTACTTGCCAGGTTCTTATGGCCTGGTTTGGCCTCTGTTGGAAACAGGATGCTGGGCTTGATGGACCCTTGGTCTGACCCAGTATGGCATTTTATTATGTTCTTAACCTGTTTATTTTTATTGTAACTAAAATGCCTGGGGGTGGGATGGGGGAATATCTACCCACTGCCCACAGTACAGGAAACTAATTGTGGATCCGCTGCATGGGGATAGAAGACACACAGCACGCTGGCCAATCGATCCACCAGGCTGAATGCTACCCGGCACTTTCTTCTGGGGAAAAAAAAACCGCACGCAGGCATGAAATGAAAACGGTGTCACAGAAGGCTCTCAGACTACAAAACCGGGACTGCCAGCAGAAGGACCACCATTCCCCCCCACGAAGCAAAGCGGGAGCCCCTGGTCAGCGCAGCGGATGAAGCAGGAGAAAGGGACACAGCAGCAGAAGCTGTTTCAAGTCCTTCTTAAATCCGTCCCTCGGGGCGGTGACGACTCGGGGGGGGGGGGGGGGGGGGCGACAAGGCAAAGAAAAAGATGAAAAGCTCGGGAGCTTTTCGCGCCGCGCGTGAAAGGGGTGTGGAGCTGCGTGGCCTGCCGCTCTACGGTACACCTGTCAGATAAACCGCGGGCCTGAAGAGAGGCAATCGCAAAGGACAACCCTCAGGAAAAAAACGGAACAAAAAAAAAACAAAACTCTTTAGCAGAAACCATTTTAAGAAAGGCTCTAAAAACCAAGCGATCCACTATAGGCATGAAAAGTGGAAAAGCCACCACTATTTATTTATTATTAAACTGGATGCGCTGTCTAAACCAAAAAGACTCACTAGGCAGTCAACGCTCTTCATTAAAAACGAGATATATAAATATATCTTTAAAACCAAGCTCCCCCAATCCCCCAGCCACCCACCCTATCACCTGCAGCAACGTTCATTAAAATTCTCACACGTTTCTGTCTAAGACAGAAAACCTTATTAAGGCAGGCTCGGGATTGCTTTTAAATACCGTACTGTCATTCGTGCAGTATAATTATGTTCAGAACATATGTTCATGTTGCTTTCTTCAGGAATGCTTGGCTCATTCAGTACCTACTTCCAATGCTTACATTCTTTTCTACTTAATTAAGTGATGAGTCTGAATTTGATTCTTTATGCGGTGTCTGTGGCAGATGAGGCTTTGAAATAACAAGGTTCACTGTAACTTTACCACGGCTGAAAGGCACTGCTTGGCTAAGCAGCAGCTAGACCGGGCAGCACCAGGCCTGGATGGTGTCAACAGAGGCACTAGGCCAGCGCCCAGGGCTGAAGGTTTGCTGCCTTCCGGCCGGGCTGAATCTCATTCTGCAGCCCCCTGCTTCCTAATCCAATCCCTCCTCACTGGCAGAGTGCAGGGAAGGGAAAAGGCCTGGAGCAGACACAGCAGAGCAGAGAAGAGCAACTCTGCTCCCTCATTCAGCCTCTTCTCTCAGTCACTCAGGGACAGGAGGGGAAGGGGGTGAGAGCCTTGAGCAGACAGAGCAAAGGGTGACCATTTTGGAGAGGCTGGGAGGGGCTGAGTGAGGTTGTTTAAAGAGAGAGAGAGAATCAGCTGGTGGGGGTACCCTGTGTGTGTGACAGGATTAGTGGCAAGTTCATGACAGGGCGAGTTAATAGTTTGACAAATAGTTTGCTAGGATTTTATGAACCTGCTCAGAAGGTTTTGCTACAACAAAGAAACGACCTTTTATGTTCAACGAGGCAAGCATGAGCATTATGGCAATTAACTTTAGAACTTCGACCCGGATTTGGCGCCCAGAGGCAGAGTGCAGTGGTGGCGCCCCCTTTAAAGCTCTGCCAGCGCATGGCTCCGGGCAAAGCAGGGGTTGGCTTCTCTTTGGCGCCTTCCAAATTCGACACCCTAGGGAGCTGCCTATCCCTGAATCTAGGCCTGAACAGAGTTGGGCCCAAATCTTGGTCTCCAACCGTTTCTTTCCTTCCAAGTACTAAGAACTAGTTGTGACCACAATGGGTTTTTTTTGTTTATGCTTTATTGTCCATCATTAACATATCAAATTACATGTAAACATGAAATGATAGAGATGGAAACATTTTCATGAAGACAATAAACATGGATATACGTTAAACAATTGGTCTCTATGTCATGTCTAACTGAATTAACTGGGCTACTCCTTGGCAACCACGTCAAACATGGAGGGTTGGAGGTGAGCTACCTCCTTCTTTTTTTTAACTACCATGACAGTGTGGAGGCAGGAGGGAAACCAAGTTAGTAGGATCTAGACAGTATTTTCTTAACTCCTCTCTATACCATAACAATCAATTTAATCCGGGATGGGCTCACCAAATGGAAAGAAAACGGAACCAAGACCATTGGTATGGTGTGGGAGCGGGGGGGTTCATTGTCCCTTTCCAGACCCTCAAGGACCGCCACCAGCTATTTAGATAGGGATACATTCTCCTATGCTCAAATATGCCACTTTTTACGGACTCCCAATATAGCAGGGGAGTCCCAAGGGCCAACTCTATTCGAAAAGTGGCGCGCACAAGCTAACAAGTTAAAAAGAGTTATTACAAAAATATATACTTTCCTCAACACCGATAAGAACCAACACCCAACATTTGTATCAGCTTGGGAGAAGGACTGCCCACAATAGTATTAGCAATACTAGATTCTGGGCGAAATGACGACTGTGTAAGCCATAAAGCTTTATCATATTTTATTACGTCGTCTCAGACACTACTCACCGATTCCTCGCTTCTGAAGTACAGCCTATAGTTTGTGATGTATACTCTTCCCTTGATGGGACCGTTGAATGGACACATGTAGATAACATCCTTGTCTGTTAAAAAGGAAACACACTTAATCTACAAATATGGGAGAAAATTAAATGTGAAAAAAATAGAGCCTCCATGTATGAGCATCAGAAGAGAATACAAAAGGCGATGACAGGAAAGGCACAGAATGGACATGGCAGTGCAATAGGCTTCCGGTCCCACACTTTAAACAGTAGCACGTTTGAAATCCTCTCTTCTAGCTTAGTTGACGAGTTCTCGGCATACGTTTAAGCCTTTAACTATATGTAGCCCTCAACATAGCTAAAGCAAGGCTCATGGCAGCCTTGCAGGTGAGGAAATGCAATGCGAGGTTTTGAACTAGATACTGTCGTTCTATTTACTGAATGGACAGACACACACCTACCCCCTAGATTCATCATTCTGCTATAGCAGATGAGTCGCAAAAAAAAAAAAAAAAAAGGGGATGGGGGCAATAGTGGGCAGTTAGCCATATCGCAGTGGTGCGGCCGGCTGCCCCCTATCACCCCCCATAGCGCCACGGGGAAAAGGTGCTATTTCCCACGGTGCTGCCGGCGATAATGTGGAAAACATTACTGACGGCAGCGCTGCCGGGCCATAACCACACCCTAATCCCGCCCGCACTCCTTCCTCTAATTAGCATGGCATCGCCGCTATGAGGCTGTTATCGCGTGCGGTAGGGCTTTATCGTGTGTGATATGGCTCAAACACATCGATAACGGCCCATTGCAGAATAAAGAAAGAGATACTATTGTGGCAGGAAGCCACAAGGTTAGAAATCTGGGGGTGTTGGTGGACAATGACCCCCACATCTCCTCTATTATACAACGAACTTTCCTTAGGCTTAGACAGTTGAGGAGGTTAAGATCTGTGTTAGATCTTTCAGTTTTTAGAGTGTAGTTCAAGCCTTTATTTGCCCCTTATTTGATTACTGTAACGCTTTATTAGTATGCCTCCCTCAAAAGAGCATTCAGCGAACTTGAGTGGTTCAGAACATGGCGGCCCGCCTGATTTATAGGTATCCCAGAAGAATGAGTGCGAGCCCTATACTATGGCAGTTACGCTGGTTGCCTATTGAGAAGCAAACTCTATTTAAGATCCTAATTTTAATGTTTAAGGCAATACATGGGGAGCCAAATATCTGCAGGCTAGCTTAGGAATTATTTATTTATTTATAGCTTTTATATACCGACTTTCTTGATACAAATCAAATCAACTCGGTTTACAGAGAACAAAGATCTTAACAATAACGGTAACAATTAACAAGAGGTAATAATTAGAGGAAGAGAAAGGTTACAATAAAACAAGGGAGTACAACTGGGAGTTGGAAATGAAAGTAGGGGTGTGAAACAATAATAGGTACTAATACCTAAATATGTGTGGGGATGCTTGGCATATTATGAGGATTTAGTGCTTGTTTAGGGGTTGCAGATGAAGTGTTGGATTAGATTCTGAGTGGTAAAGCTGAAGCTGAATTTAAGCACAGGAAAAGGCTTGACTGAACAGCCAAGTCTTGAGTTTCTTTTTAAAAGTTAGGAGATAGGTTTCCTGCCGAAGATCTGGAGGAATGGCGTTCCAGATGGAGGGGGCTGCCGTTGAGAATGCCCGATTTCTGATGGTTGATCGGCGCACTGTTTTGGTTGGGGGGGGGGGGGGCGCGTGTAGGGATCCCTTGTAAGCTTCCCTTGTTGGCCTAGCCGTATAGTGAAGTTTTAGCGGGTGGAGAAGGTCGAGGGGGGTCTGATGGTGGTGCTTTGTGAATGATAGTAAGTGATTTGTGAAGTATTCTAAAATTAACTGGGAGCCAATGTAGATCCTTTAGTATGGGTGTAATGTGTTCTCTCCGATTAGTATTTGTTAGGATTCTTGCCGCCGCATTTTGAAGCATCTGGAGGGGTTTTGTCGTAGATGTTGGGAGACCTTGTAGGATAGAATTACAATAGTCAACCTTGGAGAACAGGATAGCTTGGAGAACCGATCTGAAATCGTGGTGGAATAGTAGAGGCTTGAGTTTTTTGAGCACCTGTAATTTGTAGAAGTACTCCTTGGTCGTGTTGTTCATAAACATCTTTAAGTTCAGGTGACTATCAATTATGACTCCAAGGTCTCTGGCTTGAGAAATTTGGATGTTATTAGATGGCTGTTGTTGGTGATGACCGTCTTCTGGGGTGATAAGTAGTAATTCTGTCTTAGCGGTGTTAAGAACCAAGTTAAGGCCTGTAAGGTGGAGGTTGATTGTTTGCAGGTGAGTGTCCCATTGCTTGATTTCTATTGCCAACGAGTCAATTACGGGGATCAAAATTTGTATGTCGTCGGCGTATATATAGAATTTCAGTTTTAGAGTAGTGAGCAGATGGCAGAGAGGGAGGAGGTAGATATTGAACAAAGTGGAAGATAGGGAGGAGCCCTGGGGGACTCCGAGTGGAGAGTTGGTGCGTGGTGATTCCTTGTTATTGATTTTAACCTTGTAGCCTCTATTGTTAAGGAATGAGTCAAACCATTTGAGAGCAGATCCCGTGATTCCTATATCTGATAGCTGATTTAATAAGGTGGAGTGATTTACTGTATCGAACGCTGCGGAGATATCAAGAAGTGCAAGCAGAAAGGAGTGTCCTTTGTCGAGGCCCAAGTAAATATGATCTAAGAGTGAAATGTGGAGGGTTTCAGTGATGTGTGATTTCCGGAATCCGTATTGCGACGGATGGAGAATTTTGTGTTCTTCTAGATAGTTTGCTAATTGATTATTTACCACTTTCTCGATGATCTTGGCTACAAAAGGTAGGTTAGAAATAGGGCAATAATTGTTAGGGTCATCCAGATCCAGGTTTGGTTTCTTAAGTATGGGTTTGAGAGTAGCCAGTTTGATGGCATCCGGGTAGATTCCATATGAGAGTGAGCAGTTGATAATATCTGCTAGATATTTAGAGATAGAATCCGGTATTAGAAGTAGTGATTTAGATGGTATTTGATCTAGGGGGTGAGTGGAAGGTTTCATTCTTCTTAGGATGGATTCAATCTCTATGGTATGGGTAGGTTCGAAAGATTCCAACACCGCATCCGAGTTCCTGAGGAGGGAGGAGTCCAGGGGTGGAGTATTAGGACTGGACGGTAGTCTAGATAGAGTATTGGAGATTTTGTTCTGGAAGAAGAGAGCTAGATCATTGGCTTTCGATTGGGCTTGGTCCTCAGGAATGGTAGAGAGCAGATTTAGTGAGTTCGGAAACGTAAGCGAAGAGAGCCTTTGCGTCGAATATCAGATCATGGATTCGGAGGGCATAAAAGTCTCTTTTTGTTCGTAGGGTAGTAGTTCTGTAGTAGTGGAGAGCGGCTTTATAAGAGGCTAGAGAGCTGGGGTTGGGGGTCTTCCGCCATTTCTTTTCTTTCTGTCTCAGGTCTTGTTTTAATGAGTGGAGCTCCTTTGAGAACCACAGTTGTTTGTTTTTCTGGGACTGGTTGATAATCTTTGTCGTATAAGGGCATAGATTGTTAGCTATGTCTTCTGTTATGTTTTGCCAAGATAGTATCGCTGTGTTAGGGTTTGATAAATCTAGGTTGGGAAGTTCTTTGATCAGTGAGTTGCTGAGTATTTCTGAGGAGCAGGATTTCCTGTAGTGTAGTGTGGAAGGCAGAGGGGGTGTAGGAGGTCTTCCTGTTATCTTGAGAGTGGAGGTGATCATAAAATGGTCAGACCATGGAACTGGGAGACATAAAGGGGGTGAATGCTGTATGAGGCTGGCGTTGGTGAAGATGAGGTCGAGTGTGTGACCTGCTTTATGTGTGGGCTGGTTGATGATTTGTATGAAGCCCATGTTTGTTAGTGCGGATAGGAAAGCTTCACAGTTGGATGAGAGAGGGTTGGCATCCATGTGTAAGTTAAAGTCCCCTAGGATGATAGCTGGGGTATCCAGAGTCAGGTGTTTAGCTATAATTTCCACTAGAGGTGAGGCATCTAGGTCTAGCAGACCGGGGGGGGGGGCATATGTGAGGAGGATTTGGGAGTGATTTGGATTTGAACAGGCCTACCTCGAGTTTGGAACTAGTATTGATAGGTTGAAGGGTAAGGTTCAGATCTTTTTTGGCCGCTAAAAGGAGACCTCCCCCTCTTTTCTTTTGTCTAGGAATTGAGATGACATCATATAAATGGGTGGGAAGCTGATTTATTGACTGAGTCCGTCGGTTTGAGCCATGTCTCTGTGATCGCACAAATGTCTGGTCTGGAGTCCAGCAGGTAGTCGTGTACAATGTGGGCTTTCTTGGTGATCGATTGAGCGTTGAATAGTGTGTTAGTGTGAATAAGGCGAGGCCCAAGATTTGGGTGAGGGGGGGAGATCAGGATTGGAATGAGATTTCTTGAGGGTTTGTTTTGGAGCTGCATAGGCGATGGCATCCTAGCGGAGGAGCTTTGGTATAGGATGGGTATTGGGCATCTTTGCATCTTGAGAGGAGGCCGTGAGAGTTTATGTCGTCGAGAATTGTCACTGGTGTTTCCGTAGTCGGGTGGTGCCATGGGTAGATAGGCATCTTGAGGTCTTGGCGTATCAGCGGTGGCTGCAATACTGGATGTTTTTCAATCGTATAAGGATGACTACTTTGGTATGCTGGGGGAGTCTTGGCGGGAAGTACTGTAGGGTGCTAGTTCTAGCCCTGGGACATAAGAGGTATAGGGCTGAGTGCCGAATGGGGTTCTGGTAGGGAGAGGGGGGTTGGCTCAGCTTGAGTGCTAGAGGGATGCTGGGGTCAGCTTGGGTTGGGGTGGGGGTATGCGAGCTAGGCAGGGCGATGAAGGTAGTGCTGAGCAGGCCGCTGGGTGCGTGGGTTGTCTGCCTGTCCAGAAGGTTAGAGGAGGTAGTTGGTGTAGCAAGCCGGATCTGGAGCCTAAATGCGAGATTGTGTTGCAGTCAGGGGAGTTTGAGGAGGCACTACGGTTGCCCCCGCACGAAGGGCGCACAAAGGGGCCTGCCCCTTTGTCGTGCTCATTCAGCGCGCGGGCGCCCTAGCGGCCACGCAGGTTTAAAAGGCCATCGGGGCTGTCCCCCGATTGGCTGCCTCGCGGCCTTTGTTGATTGGCTCGCTGGCCGGCCCGGCCTGAATTAATGTCCCTAAGCGCAATTTCACTTTCAATATAAGGTTTTATGGCAGGTTCCATCAAGGCAAGAGAGTCGCAAACATATTCATAGGAGGAGATGTTTCTGGTCAGAGCTTTGGGAAGGGAGATTGGAAACAAAATTATCTGGATTTTTGAAGAAGGTAAATATGTGGTTATTTTAAATTAGGTCTTTGGATTGCTTGGTAATTCTGCTACGATTAGGGGATTGACATTGAATGCTGTAATTGATTATGATATTTTTATATTTTGTTTTAACTATATTGTACATTACTTTGACCAGATCTGCTCTGCTTTAGCGGTATAAAAAAAACTGAGAAATAAAATAAAAATAAACTAGGGCTGGATTTTAAAAGCCTTACGCGCGTAGGGGGGGGGGGGGGGGGGGGTTACACGCGCCCGGTCTATTTTATAAGGCCCGGCGACACACATAAAGCACCCGGGGCTTTACTAAAGGGGCGGTCCAGGGGTGGGGCAGGGCGGGTCAGAGCCTCCCGGCACAGCGACCATTTACTGTTGTGCCGGGGATCGCTGCCCAGCAGTCGGCCGGCACGTGCAACTTACTTCAGCCCCAGGGCGAAGTTTTTGTATCAAAAGGAAAAAAGGAAAAAAGGTAGGGGGAAAGGGCGGGGGGGGGGGGGGGGATAGGGAACGGGGAAAGGCAGCGCGGCTTGGTGCGCGCAAGGTGCACAATTGTGCATCCCCTTGCGTGCGCTGACGCCTGATTTTATAACATGTGTGCGCCTGCGCATGTTATAAAATCGGGTGTACACGTGTGCCCGCGGGAAGCGCATGTACATGTACACCTGCGTGCACGTTTTAAAATCTACCCCATAGTGCATGAGTGGATAACAGCAAAAGGGCCCTGGAAGGCCTGAGATCTTGGAAGAGGAGGAAGGTAACCGTAAGGATTCTCCCTCATCTCAGCTTCCCTCAAACTTGCTTCCTGCGCTGAGTATGTCAGTAATGTTGAGGCCGAGTGCGTTGTCAGTGTACGCCGTGATGCAGACTGCACCACCAACTCTGACGCATGACGCTTCTGTGCCAACAAATACCACATAGAAGCGAAAGCAGCTCGTGGATGCGCTGAGGAATGTGCCAGCTGCTGGGCTCGACACTTTTGGCGTCTTGTTTGATCCCTGAGCTGTGGTGGATCTGGAGCCCAACTCGGGGCAAAGAGAGCCCAAGGCGGCTCCACGTTAGGCGGACAAACGGCTCTGATTCTGTACCGACCTGTGAAGCTTCCTCCATCTACCAAGCCCTGTTCCGCTGGGATCTAGGTATTCATAACAGCTAACTGCTGAGGGGATGCCAAGGCAACAAAGCAAGTGTGAAAAACAAACTTAAGGAAACTGCAAAGGCAGAGATTTAGAAAAAAAAAACTAGAGTATACGTCCATGTGGAAGCTTGGACTGAAAAAAAAAAAAAAAGACTGTGGGAGTCACAGGACAGAAGCTCAGAAGTGTTCAGCGAAAGGTTTTACTGAGCTACAGAGATGCATTCATTTGGCGCCATCAGATGCCGTCACCCACAGGTCCTGGATAATTTAGCCCTGCAAACAAAGATACCTGTAACTCTGGTTTCTCCTTGCAAACAGGGGATGTCATCATCGCGCTCCTGGTTAACTCCATCTCTTGAGGACTACGAACAGAAAACAGCACGGTTAACAGCTGAAGCGCTTCATCGACGCGGGCGCCTCCTTAAAAAGCCATGCAAGCCGGCACATCATTCTCACAAGTGGATTCTGACATGTAGTCTAAGACGCTTTCATGACGGGTAAGAGAAGAGTCAGCAACACGGACCCAGCCCGGAATAAAATGTCCTAGCTGAACAGTAGCACCTGCCTATCAATATCTGCAACTATTAAACAAGTGCGAGACTCTTCCACAGGCTGGAAAAAAGTAGCTGCTGCCAAGCAGACTCGCTTGGTGATGGCAGTCTTACAACCTGCCACACTAGGAGAGAACCTTTAACTACAGCACATTTCTATTTGAACATCACTTATGTACCCATCACATCTGATGTAATGAGCTGCCCCCTCTTCTTGAACGTGGAGCTATTGGGTTGCTTATAGCTTATGCCATGGTATCAGTGCAGTGATAGGATGAATTTCTCTCTTCCTGCCATGTTTTTCATACCCAGGTTAATCAAACTCACTCGTGTTGACGCAGGGGCACAAGAAAAGGCTGACGCCTCCTGAAACATCTGTGATGCTAAAACTGTGCAGGAAGCAGGAGTCGTCGTCACATTTTCCTGGGTTGCCCAAAGTGAGGCTGTGGCTGCACCATGAGCCCGTGGTTGCAAACCCCCCCCCCCCCCCCAGAGTGCCTCCAGGGCGGGGGGGGCCTCTCTGGGGGAATGCTCGGACGGACGGATGGCCACAGCCGATATCGCCCTGCTCCTGGCATCATGCATCGAGGGGGGGACCAATAATCTGCTTTTTCAGCTTCGCACGATGCATCGCCGCGTCGCCTCGTGCCGACGAAGCAGAAGCCCTGGCTTTCATCGGGTGGAAGGAGTTAGACGACTGTCTGTCTCCTTAGCCCTTATCAGGGTTTTGACTTCGATGACGATAGACGCTCCCTTGAGGTCAATGCACCGCCAGCGTCTTGTGCAACTCTAGAGCTTTTCAATAGTGACATCAATGGATTGGTTTGACTTGACCCAAAAAGAGGGAGAGTCTCCATGAGCTCTAAAACAGGTCCAACGGCCTCTGGAGGTCATCTTACAGAAAGAACTATGCACGCAGACATCAAGCACATCCCCCAGGCAAACGGTGTGGATCTGTGGCCGACATCATGCGGCTCCACTTGGGGAACTTGCTGAAGCTGCTGGTCTTCAGTTCCTTCTGGGATAGCAGGCAAAAAAAATAGCCACCGTGAAACCAGAGGAAATCAATGGTGGACAAAACAACAAGAGCCGATCCTTGGACCACTAAGCTGCAAGCAGAGCTGAGCGAAAAAACAAAGAAACCTAAATGGAGAAAAAAAAAACCTACCTAGAAAATAAAAGGATAGGGACCCAAGATAAAGGCAGCTGTGACCTCAAAAACTAAATTTTACTTAAAAAAAAAAAAAAATACAACAAAGAAATTTTGTTCCCCTCCATGGAGCTGACAGAAAAAACACAGTTGGCTTCATGGAAAAGCTGTAACCAAGAGGAACCCAGTGTGCACTCCTGCACATGCTCAGTGGAGCATTTTCTGAAAGGATACAGAGCTTGCGCACAGCTCCGACCTGGAGGCCCCTGGCTCTAGGCACCGTGCGTGAGGACCCCTGGATCCTGCTCGTCCTCGGAGAGAAAACAACTCAGCCGAGCCCTAAAGTGACAGCAGCAGCAGCCAATCCTCCACTTCCTTTCTCCTTCAATAGAGCAAGAAGAAGCTGAAATGCAGCTGGCAGGAAATCCCCGTCCCCTAAGCTTGGAAGCTTTCTAGGAAAGCTCTAGAAGAATCCTCTGAGTCACCCGAGTATCAGAGGAGAATTTTACTGCTCTCCTAAGTCAATGCCGCAATTTAAAATGTACTTATGTAAGCTCTTCCTGTGAAATTATTTACATTTTACTTCACTTTTTTTTTTTTTTTTTAAAGTCTCATAAGTCAAATAAAGTAACAAAAAGTTTAGATATCAATAAAATACTGGATTTTGATTCATGGATGGCCCAGGAGAACTCCCTCACAAGTCCAGTTTCCAGGCGAAGCAAACTACGAAAATGAACCCTTTCCTCAGGAAATATCTCCTGAATATTCATTGTGACTGTTCTGAAAACTGAACCGGCGGGGGGGGGGGGGGATTCCCAATGGCAAGATACAGACCTACGTCCCCCCAAAAATAGCAACTGTGTCCACATGGTCGCCAGAAAGCCTCGAACTTACCCTTCTAAAGGACGAGCTCTCCAAGGAGTGGGAGTTGTATTTCGGCGAGGAGGCCGCAGCCATACTGGAAGCGCTGAGGAGAAACCAAAGAAAGGAAGTTGAAACGTCAGCTCGCAAAGTGAAGCCCAAAGCTCCCCCCACGGGGGTTTCAGTACTGCTAAATCCCCGCTCCCGCTTCCTGAAAATGCAGCTTGGAACCTAAAGCAGACACGGCGCAGGATAAGGAGACAGGGCCGCCACTAGGCCGGGCCACGGGAAGAGAGAGCCGGGGCAGAGGGGGCTTCTCTCTCTCTCTCTCTCTCCCAATCCCTCGCTAACAAGCCTCCCCCCCACAGCACGGTCCCCCACCCCAATCTGATTCGTTTCTCTCCCTCTCTCCACCTGGCTGTGAAGTAGCCCAGGTCAGAGACTCAGCTAGCCCTGCGGTGGCTACGTTAGGCTAGCCCAGTGGCTCAGGTGGAAGGTGCCATGTCCTATGACGCAGGCCCGCAGTTTGATCCACTCCATGGATGGGGTGGTACCGTTCACAGCCACTGGGAGGGGAGGGGAGGAAATGATGGTGACTGCTTAAGGGTGACCCCTTTTTAACTAGATTCACGGCTCAGGATCCCAGCAGCAGCTCTGGCCCCCAAACCCAGGATTGTCACTGCAGTGACCAGAGAAGGTATTTTGCCCTTCCGGAAGAGTAAATGAATTCAAAAAGGCATAATGTAAACACGGTGGATCCCTAAAGGCTGGAAACGGGTACATGGGGGTAAATCTGCACGGAGCAGCAGTTACTATCCTTGTCCAAATTAGCTTTCATGCTTGTGACGCAACTGCAACATCGCACTCTGCTTCGGTGGGGGGAGAGGAATTGGATTCAGACAACGGCTATAGCTAGGCCCCAACCTTTATGGTCCGGCGTACTGATATGCAGACATTAAGGAAAAAGCGCAGGACTCCTTCTGTGGCCAAGTCCAAAAGCAAAGCACATTCAAGCAGCACTGTCTGAATTATCAAGAAGGCTGCTCACCCCGCAAAAATGTTGCCAGCAGTAATCTGGTTATGGGCTTAACAGTTGCTCAGTTCTGATTGTACATATTACTACTCTTAATATAAGGCTAGGGGGTAACCTGCACAGAGCGGCAGTTACTGCCCTTAACAGAGACATGGAGGTAACCTGCACAGAGCGGCAGTTACTACCCTTAACAGAATACATGGAGGTAACCTGCACAGAGCGGCAGTTACTACCCTTAACAGAATACATGGAGGTAACCTGCACAGAGCGGCAGTTACTACCCTTAACAGAATACATGGAGGTAACCTGCACAGAGCGGCAGTTACTACCCTTAACAGAATACATGGAGGTAACCTGCACAGAGCGGCAGTTACTACCCTTAACAGAAACATGGGGGTAACCTGCACAGAGCGGCAGTTACTACCCTTAACAGAATACATGGAGGTAACCTGCACAGAGCGGCAGTTACTACCCTTAACAGAATACATGGGGGTAACCTGCACAGAGCGGCAGTTGCTGCCCTTAACAAACACATGGAGGTAACCTGCACAGAGCGGCAGTTACTGCCCTTAACAGACACATGGGGGTAACCTGCACGGAGCGGCAGTTACTGCCCTTAACAGACACATGGGGGTAACCTGCACGGAGCGGCAGTTACTGCCCTTAACAGACACATGGGGGTAACCTGCACGGAGCGGCAGTTACTGCCCTTAACAGACACATGGGGGTAACCTGCACGGAGCGGCAGTTACTGCCCTTAACAGACACATGGGGGTAACCTGCACGGAGTGGCAGTTACTGCCCTTAACAGACACATGGGTAACCTGTACAGAGCGGCAGTTACTGCCCTTAACAGACACATGGGGGTAACCTGCACAGAGCGGCAGTTACTACCCTTAACAAACACATGGGGGTAACCTGCACAGAGCGGCAGTTACTACCCTTAACAGACACATGGGGGTAACCAGCACGGAGTGGCAGTTACTGCCCTTAACAGACACATGGGAGTAACCTGCACGGAGCGGCAGTTACTGCCCTTAACAGACACATGGGAGTAACCTGCACGGAGCGGCAGTTACTGCCCTTAACAGACACATGGGGGTAACCTGCACGGAGCGGCAGTTACTACCCTTAACAGACACATGGGGTAACCTGCAGAGAGCAGCAGTTACTGCCCTTAATAGAAACATGGGGTAACCTGCACAGAGCGGCAGTTACTGCCCTTAACAGAATACATGGGGGTAACCTGCACAGAGCGGCAGTTATTTCCATAAGAAACTTGCTGGTCAGATTGGATAGACCATTTGGTCTTTTTCTGCCATCATTCCTATGAATATAAAGGTGGGGCTATTGCAGGACATCTCAGGTGTTCGTAGGCAGCAGAGTCATCGTTTAGAAGTGTTTGAAACACCTCCTACTTAGTCACTCCCAAGTAGGAGGAGGAACATGTGTACAGGCCATGCACTCGTTCCACTGGTACATAAACACAGCACAAAGAGTCAACACTAGGAAAACCAGGGTCATGGGCATAATAAAAAGGTTCACACCTTGTAATGCCACCAAAAGTAAAAAAAATAAATGCACATTGTGACAAAAGACAAAGGCAATAAACCGTCTGACTAAGGCAGCAAAAGATCTAAGCAAAGGGCCACATCTGACAGTTAAAAGAGCTGGGGGAGAGGTTGTTTCTGGCCATTTCAGTGACTCAAAATGCAGGGGAAAGAGGGAGGCAGCATTCAGGACTCCTAGAGATGTGGCAGATTATTTCTAGGAAGCTGGCAGCGCTGCCACCTCCTGGGGACTCCTACCACCTGCTTCCCCATTTTCTCAGGGAGTGGGAAGGTTCACGAGTGACCGAGGGGGTGCGTTTGGGGCACACACTCATCTGCGGCAGCCCCAGCTTGGACCCCCAGATCCTTTGCAACGCACTGCTAAGCGATTGGGCCAGCCCCCCAAAAATCTCATTTGAAATGGTCTTTGGCTAGAGTACATCATTTGCCCATTTGTTAAAATGGGCAATTAAAGAGGAAATGGGCAATTAAAGAGGAAATGGCAGATGAAATTTAATGTGGATAAGTGCAGGTGATGCATATAGGGAAAAATAACCCATGCTATAATTACACGATGTTGGGTTCCATATTAGGTGCTACAACCCAAGAAAGAGATCTAGGTGTCATAGTGGATAACACATTGAAATCGTCGGTTCAGTGTGCTGCGGCAGTCAAAAAAGCAAACAGAATGTTGGGAATTATTAGAAAAGGAATGATGAATAAAACGGAAAATGTCATAATGCCTCTGTATCACTCCATGGTGAGACCGCACCTTGAATACTGTGTACAATTCTGGTCGCCGCATCTCAAAAAAGATATAATTGCGATGGAGAAGGTACAGAGAAGGGCTACCAAAATGATAAGGGGAATGGAACAACTCCCCTATGAGGAAAGACTAAAGAGGTTAGGACTTTTCAGCTTGGAGAAGAGACGACTGAGGGGGGATATGATAGAGGTGTTTAAAATCATGAGAGGTCTAGAACGGGTAGATGTGAATCGGTTATTTACTCTTTCGGATAGTAGAAGGACTAGGGGACACTCCATGAAGTTAGCATGGGGCACATTTAAAACTAATCGGAGAAAGTTCTTTTTTACTCAACGCACAATTAAACTCTGGAATTTGTTGCCAGAGAATGTGGTTCGTGCAGTTAGTATAGCTGTGTTTAAAAAAGGATTGGATAAGTTCTTGGAGGAGAAGTCCATTACCTGCTATTAAGTTCACTTAGAGAATAGCCACTGCCATTAGCAATGGTTACATGGAATAGACTTAGTTTTTGGGTACTTGCCAGGTTCTTATGGCCTGGATTGGCCACTGTTGGAAACAGGATGCTGGGCTTGATGGACCCTTGGTCTGACCCAGTATGGCATTTTCTTATGTTCTTATGAAAAAAATATCCAGATTTTGAGTGATAAAACGCTCATCGTGCCGCGCATACCAGAAGTCCAGCAATGCACCACTTCGAGTGGCAAGTGGTCTTGAGAGCCAGTTGTTAACGGTAGCTTTTACCTCCCGATGAATCTTTTAAATGCGATTATCCTTATTCAAACGAATCGGTGGATAGGAGTTATTTAGTTTTTTTGCAGTGGAAGAGGTATGCCAGATGAGTTGCTAGTAAATCAGCCGCTCTAGGCAGCCGACACCGAATATCACTCTACCAGTTGCTTAGATCAGAGGTCCCCAAACTATGGCCGGAGGCCACCTCTGACCCATGGCCAAATTGTATCTGATAAAAGGAAGAGCGGGGTTAGATGTGGCTTGCAGGTTGAGCCACAGAAGCTCACTGAGCTGCTCGCATACAAACTATCAATCACGGCACCTTCAGCAACGGCAGACGTTGTGAGTGGCGCGGCCCATCTCCGTTGATCTTGCGATGTGTAAGATCAGTAGCCAAGGGGGAAGTTTGACCTGCAAATTCTGCGCGTCCTCAAGATGCCGGGATTGGTAGTTTGCATCCCGAGTGAGCAAAGGGGCTGGTGGGTCCCAACCTGACAAGCAGAAGAGAACCAACGGCAGGGGTGGTGACGAACACACGAATGCTCGCTGGGTTTCTCAAACCCCCCACTGGCAGATGCCTAGGTAAGAAGGGAAGGAATGAGAGAAAGGGATGGGGAGAGTAAGAGAATGGGGAGTGAAGAAGGAGACAAAGGAAGTCAAGACAGAGTGTGAGGAATAAGAAGAGAGGGGAAAGGGGAGAGAGAGAGAAAAGGAAAGGAGAAAGGGGAGGGTCATGCAATCCCTGGGAGGAAGGAGTCTCAGCCATAGCTCAGTGGTAACACCCTTAGCAGGGACTTGGGTGTCATGTTAGCCAGGTTCTCGTGTCTCGCCTCAACCCGAGCACTGTCACTGTGCTGACTGGGCCGAGCTGGGAGGGAGGGAAAATCTCCAGGTGGTTCAGAAGGAAGTCCCATGGTGCCATAGCCCAACCGAAGTGGGAGCCAAAAAGAAGTGGTTTTCATATTTTCAGGGCAGATTAGCGATGCGCAAGAACAAGGTTACTCCAGCATGGGAAGGCATCATCTGAAGAAAGCAACCACAGGTAAGAAGCCTAAATCTGCTGCTTCAGTCCCAGAATTCACCAGTTTGCCTATCTCCATCTCTCCCTAAAACACCTGACCTCTCCCCTCCTGCACCTTGAATTTAAGCCAGGTGAGAGGTTTCCGAGGAAGCCCCTTTTTTACTGTTCTCGTGCTAGTGGGAGCTGGTATGACTGGTCGGCAGGACAGTGGTAGTCCGGAGGCATTCCAGAGCAAATGTTCTACAGGATTCAAACATCTCTCTCAGCTCTGAAATACAATGGGGAACCTCCTAATGGCATTCAGAATCGCTTAAAAACAGCAATAGAAGCACACTCAGATACGATATTAATACCTGCTACCACTTATCTCCTTGATTAACTCAATTGATGCTTGAGAGAGAGAGAGATGCACAGAGATAAGAGAGAGCAAAACTCAATATTCTAGCAAGGCTTTCTTCTGACTACAATTGTTAGGAGGCGTTAGGCTCTAATTTTACAACATGCCGGATTAGATCTATAGTTAAGTTTATTACTGATGGGACACCTTGCTTTGTCTATGCATGTAAAACAAGTCAGAAAATTCTGCATTATCATAATCGCAAAACTGTCTGATATAATTTGTTAATTTTCTTTCACATTTAGGTCCTAGGCTGAAAAAAACAAAACAAAACACACATCTGTATGTCTTGGTCTCAGCTAAAAACATAGCCATCTTCAGCCCCTAACTACGGAGCAGTAAGCGGTAAATGCTCAGCCCAAGACGCAGTGTGAACTGCCATATGCACGACTCCCATTAGTGTTAATGGGATTGGTTTGTCTTCTAGTTCCCAGCAAAAACACACAAGAAATGTATGCTGAGCATAAGAAAATGGATATTGCTTATCATCCAAATTAAAATTAGCAGCATGGTAGATTGTCATTAACTTGATGTCACAACAGGGAACCTTTAGAGAGAAGATGCAAGATTTCAAACATAAAATTGCAATGAATCTATGGATCTTCATAATTCTAATATTCACGCGGGGGCCCTTTCAAAACGTCACCTACCAGTTGGCACAGATTCCTTGGTCATCTTATCCAGAGGCCAGAAATTATGACTACTGTGCTATAAATAATCGCACAATACATACCTAATCTAATATACACGTGTACATGCACAGATTATGGTGAACTTGAAAAAACAAAAAAAAAACGAGTTCTAAAAAGTACAAATGCAAAGAATTTCCAGCAATCCTAATAACATCAGTTTCATAAAAACGTTGAATACTGGATAAAAAAAAAACACCTCATTCAAAAGCAATCTCTTGAAATGGCATGGATAATTATAGGATTTATAGCCTTAAGACTGGAATATACTTTAATGCAAAGGATTTGCTCATAGGCCACGGCAGGGAACTTGTTGTTGGCCCCAGGATTCTAATTATCAATATGGCTACCCTTGTGCTTTATAACTGCATCAGTAAATCTGTAGGGATCCCAAAAAAAAAAGCAGATAAGGACCATAAGGCTTGTCTGCCTTTTGCAATGCCATAGACTCCCAGCTCATCTTTGGTTTTTCTTTCACAAGCAAGCACAGAAAACCCAATCCCAGGCCCTCTCTGAAAACTGTTTCATGCATCCATCACTCCTTGCATGAAGTAATCGTTTCTAATGTTATTCCCGAGTCTCACGTGTTCTAGAACTTCTTTTCCTCATACCCTCCCACCCTCTCGCCTTTCCTTAGGGTATGCAAACTTTGGTTCTTAGGTCTCAGATCCGAGGGCTTCTGGTGCAGCCTCTGCCTCTCTCTGGACCACCAGAGCCGTCCACAAAATGTACTGACCATTTCAGAAAGAGCCCAACCTCTGCAATATCCCTCCATGAACTATATTTTCTAAACATGTATTGGTCTGGGGTAGTCCGGCTCTTGTTAATGTTTTTTTTGCTGACGGGTCAAAGATTTGCAAATAGAAGCAGCAGGAAGTCTTCACCCAAAGGACAAAAATCTATGGTTTGCTGTTTCTAATCTGAATCTTATTTTTAATAGACCCTTCCACTGCTCCTCCTCTGGTCATTGCAGTCTGGAGGCGGGCTGCCGTGCGCCAGGCGTCACCTGTAATGATGAGCAGAGCTCCCCCCACAGCATCCCCAGGAGCTACGAGGACCCTGGCAATAGCGATGGACAAGGCTGCCATGGAGCACCGGGCCGGTTACTACATCAAGGGCTGCAAACTGCTGCTCGTTTTTGGTTAAAACTGTTTCTTTTTTTGACTTGGGAGTTTCTCTTTTTTTAATTCATGTAAAGCAGAATCACTTCATGCTGCTGATGTAGATTCAGAGGCCTCCTTTGCTTGACGTGACTCAGGTCTGGCACATGGGCCTGGTTTATTTTTTTCTTTGTATTTTGTATGATGTTTTTTTTGGCGGTGGATTAGGGAATGTAATTTGTTTCTCTCTTAACTGTAGCAATCTTGGGTAATTCTTTTCTATGGTGGACTTTTTATGACATGAAGTGGAAGCTCTTTGATTTTTTTTTTTTTTGGGGGGGGGGGGGTGTTGTCTGTCATTTCTTTTTTGTTTTGTTTTTTTTAAGGCAAGTTGTTTGTCATCTTACGCTAAATAATATTTCAATAAAAAGAAAATAAAAGCAAACCAAAGGGAAATCGTTGTTTGCAGTAGGATGCGGGGGGTGAGCGGGGTCCCAGATAAATTCTTCAGAGCCATCCCTACTCCCTTATCCTAATAAACCTAATCTTTTTGCACTTGTGTTTCTGGCTGATTTCACTGTCTGGGGCCCATTCTTATTGCTGCCACTGGAATGGGTGCGCTGTATAGCCAGATCTGTTCTGGGCAGGAAGGTATGAATTATCCCAATGATGCCCATTCTGAATTCATGGAACTAGGCCACAGACACCTTTCAAGGGCAGAGCTCTAAACTGATGCGGCTGTTTAAGTGGAGGAGTAGAAACTTGAGCATTTATCTTCTGGCAAAAAAAAAAAAACACAATTCTGCTCATGTTTTCTTCATTTGAAGCCTGAACCATTCACTCGGTGGAAAATCTCCAGTTGCAAGCACAATTTCTTTTGGGGAGCTGAATTGGTGGAGGTCACCCATAACTGAAAAGACATGTTGCGGAGAATCCAGAGGTAAGAAAGAAGGATCTGATAAGGTCTCTACCCAAAGTGGTAGGCAACCACAGTTTGTTCGCTGCAGGAAGAGAAAAAGTAATCTCTTCCTTGCCTTTAAGGCTCCCTCCAGTATGTCAGCTCCATAGGCGAGAGCAAAAAAAAAAAAAAAATCTGACAATGCCCATATACAGTGGCAATTATACACACACGCACACACCAATGGCAACAGATTTTGCCAAAGCGAGTTCTCCATCAGCAACCGACCCAGTAGATGCCCCTGCTAGCGCAAACAAGCCCTTCTGCAACCAGGGCAAGGGTAACATTGAGCCAGCATGCAGCACCGTGCTTCCCCTAGGGCTGGCAAGCTCTACCCCCATGCATATCCAACCGACAGGACCCGATACCCCTAGCCTCCCGCATCTTCCCATTCCCAGAACCAAGGACAGCGCCACACTGAGCCAGCGTGCAGCACCGTGCTTCCCCTAGGGCTGGCAAGCTCTACCACCATGCATATCCAACCGACAGGACCCGATACCCCCAGCCTCCCGCATCTTCCCATTCCCAGAACCAAGGACAGCGCCACACTGAGCCAGCGTGCAGCACCGTGCTTCCCCTAGGGCTGGCAAGCTCTACCACCATGCATATCCAACCGACAGGACCCGATACCCCCAGCCTCCCGCATCTTCCCACTCCCAGAACCAAGGACAGCGCCACACTGAGCCAGCGTGCAGCACCGTGCTTCCCCTAGGGCTGGCAAGCTCTACCACCATGCATATCCAACCGACAGGACCCGATACCCCTAGCCTCCCGCATCTTCCCATTCCCAGAGCCAAGGACAGCGCCACACTGAGCCAGCGTGCAGCACCGTGCTTCCCCTAGGGCTGGCAAGCTCTACCACCATGCATATCCAACCGACAGGACCCGATACCCCCAGCCTCCCGCATCTTCCCATTCCCAGAGCCAAGGACAGCGCCACACTGAGCCAGCGTGCAGCACCGTGCTTCCCCTAGGGCTGGGCAAGCTCTACCACCATGCATATCCAACCGACAGGACCCGATACCCCCAGCCTCCCGCATCTTCCCATTCCCAGAACCAAGGACAGCGCCACACTGAGCCAGCGTGCAGCACCGTGCTTCCCCTAGGGCTGGCAAGCTCTACCACCATGCATATCCAACCGACAGGACCCGATACCCCCAGCCTCCCGCATCTTCCCACTCCCAGAACCAAGGACAGCGTCACACTGAGCCAGCGTGCAGCACCGTGCTTCCCCTAGGGCTGGCAAGCTCTACCACCATGCATATCCAACCGACAGGACCCGATACCCCCAGCCTCCCGCATCTTCCCACTCCCAGAACCAAGGACAGCGCCACACTGAGCCAGCGTGCAGCACCGTGCTTCCCCTAGGGCTGGCAAGCTCTACCACCATGCATATCCAACAGGACCCGATACCCCCAGCCTCCCGCATCTTCCCACTCCCAGAACCAAGGACAGCGCCACACTGAGCCAGCGTGCAGCACCGTGCTTCCCCTAGGGCTGGCAAGCTCTACCACCATGCATATCCAACCGACAGCACCCGATACCCCCAGCCTCCCGCATCTTCCCACTCCCAGAATCAAGGACAGCGCCACACTGAGCCAGCGTGCAGCACCGTGCTTCCCCTAGGGCTGGGCAAGCTCTACCACCATGCATATCCAACCGACAGGACCCGATACCCCCACCCTCCCGCATCTTCCCATTCCCAGAACCAAGGACAAACGCCACACTCCATTGGCACAGGAGGGCGTGTTGGCAGCTGGGAAGGCACGCTTACCCATGAAGAAAAAATAGGGAGTGTGAGGACAGGAGTATTTCACAAATGTACAGCATTCATCATCCTATTGGATGCTCTGTCATCTTTTGGGTTTTAAAAAAGAAAAAAAAACACACAACACATGAACAAAATACATGGCACAAAGGCTGGGAAGCCATTTTAACCTTTGGTCATGGTCTGGCTCTGGGGCTCCTTTTGCGACAAGAGTCGTTTGTGATATTCTGAAGACGATGGCCTGCTTACAAAACTTTCAGTTGGATCATATGGTATCAAATGTCAAGCGATGAACCTGTTCTGCCTCAAGCAAGATACAAATCAGTCTGACTTCACTATGGTGATGTTGAGCAAGGTTGCTAAGCCACCACACAACAACACAACATTTAAAAACAAAAAAAATTGCCCAAGAAGGCAGGCATTCCAGGCCCTGAAGGATCAAGCTGGAAACGTTCGGGCTGCTTGGGTGATAGAGATGGGCAGAGCATGGCCTCGGCTCGACTGTCACAGAGGGGGAACCTCCCAGCTAGGCTGGGACCACAGTGGGAACCACAAACCTGAAAGAGAACCAGTGGAAAAGCAGTCACACACCTCTGACTCATCCCCTGTACCAATCTCCACGGTCTGAATAGAGAGCCGTGCTGCCACGCACACAGCCAGTCGGGCGGATTTCCCTTTTCTAAGGCCACTTTGTGAGTCCGCCCTGTACAGGGCAGGGCTGTTTTAGTGGATATGGGAATGGCTCTCAGGAGAGAGAGGCCAATAGTCACTCTCTGCAGAAATCTGAACAGAAGAGGATAGCAAAGGACAGCATCCAAGGCAACTCAGATTAGGAGAGGCAGTGTGGACAAGTTGGGTGTGCCACCCATTCACCCTCGGCAGGTTACTGGCGGGGCAACCAGCAAGATAGGCAGCAGGACTCCAGTCTTTTAAAGTTACTCTAATGGAGACCCGCAAAACATTTCAGAGCAAATTACTATCCCATCAACCTGTCTCCATCACATTCTCTCCCTGCATAGCCCCTCCTCATTACTCCCCCCACCCCCACTACCAAATCCATCCCTACCATTCGCAATGCCGCTCCTAGGGCAGTCCCTACCACTTTCTTTGTCCCTCCTCCAGCACATCCCTACCACTCTCTCCCCACTTCCCCCAATTATATCTTCCCTCACTTCCCAGCAGTCACCTCTCCCTTCCTGCACGGCCCAGTGCGGTGCCCCTTCATTCCAGGATATGTGCTCGTGCGTGTGGCGTGACACCACGTGCACGTTTCCCAGAATGGCCGGCACCTGGTAGAATTGCATAGGAAAAATGTCACCACCAGGGATGGATGCCTTGAGAGCTGGAATATCCCACAATGAATAGGAGCAAGATATAGCTGCAGATGTTTGCTCTAAGCAGCAGACTAATCTACTTTTTTTAAACCAGAGCCATTTGTGACTTCAAGTCCCAGAACCGGGCATCTGTGGCCAAAACCAAGTGTTCTTTGAAGTTTAAGAATACTTTTAAATCAAGCACCGCAGACAGCAAGGGACAATGGGTAGCTGGGGTGAGAGCAAACATGAGCTTGTAAGAAAAAAATGAAGGCAAGCATGTACTGATCTCACCAGCGGGAAATGCATATTCATGCACAAGGCTTATCTGCAAACTCACAAAAGGACACAGGCATCATCTCTCCAGATGCTCAAAAAAAAAAAAAAGAAAGCTCAAGTAGCTATTTTATGACTCATCATGACAACAAAACTTTATCCATACATAACAAGCATTTCCCACCTTTGGTTTATTTGCCAGTGACTTGATTCACTTATTGGTTACAGGAGGAAAGGCAGATGCAGTCTGCTTCTTTCTGCTTCCATCTGCCATCCCCTCCGTTAGGTGATGATGTAGGATCCAAACTGCTCAGTGTGCACCTCTTGAATGAATGCAAGCCACGTCTATAAAATCCTAAATCTGTTCAGGTGACGGTCTATTTCCTCCTCTTTGCGTGAGGCCTTCAACCATAACAGAATCAAACACAACAGCTGCCCTAAGTAGTCAGGGAAGATTTTTCTGTAAAGCTGCTGCCTAATTCACAGGCGGTCACTTGGGGTGACCGATGGAACCGGAGAGAGATAGCTGGATGGAACGTTTCACTAACTGCACTCAGAGCAACAAATCCATTTAGTTTGGAAATGGACCAAAGCACGTGATCTGTCTTGGATCTGATCCTAAGCAATGAAGTGGAGAACCAAACTTTCAAAAGGTAAATATGCAAAGACAAAAGGGAGAGACGGCATGTAATTAAATATCCCAAATGGGGAAAGCAAAGGTCGAAAAGTGCATCCAATATAGTATCTAGTGAAAAGGTTAGTTTTTATTCCATTATAAGGGTCATTAAAATTTGAAGAAATACAGCTCACAGATGTCTGGCCCTCGACACTTACATGTTTCGCAAGTAGTGCTTCATCGGGAGGGACAGAGCACTAAAATAAAAACAAAAGCAATGCATATGTAGACAGAGTGAAGTAAAAGCTACTCCAAATGAGTTAAGAACAGGATACATAAATGTAGAGCTTAAATTCAAAATAAGCATACCAATTCTTGAATCAATAAGGCTTAAAAAGCAAGTCAGCCAAACACAGAATGACACAATGAACAGAACAATCCAAATACAAAAGACAAATATACGTTAGAAAAGAGTGCCAAAAAGTCACATGATCAAAGCCACCAATGGGACAAACAGAAAAACTAGCCAAAGACCAGAAAAACAAAATTGACACAAAAGACAAACAAGAAGATTAATACCAAGAATCAAAAACAAGATTGACACAAAATTAATATCAAGAATAAAAATTGTTATGATTTTGGGTAGATGTGAACCCTTGGGTTGAGATGAGCATTGTCTCCGCCCACAGGGAGGAGCCCTGTGAGCCTCACCAGCAACAGGCATGATCTCAGCAGCGTATGACAAGGCTATAGTTAGAGACTATTAAGAGGAGAGAAAGTAGAACCCGCGAAGCGGGATTATTAGTAAACACAGTACTTGAACAAGAAGGTATATCAATAGGATACCACAGCTGATGATACGGTAGTGGCCCACAGTGCGGGGTATGCCGATATGTTCCCTCCGTAGGTATGAACATAAGAACATAAGAAAATGCCATTCTGGGTCAGACCAAGTGTCCATCAAGCCCAGCATCCTGTTTCCAACAGTGGCCAATCCAGGCCATAAGAACCTGGCAAGTACCCAAAAACTAAGTCTATTCCATGTAACCATTGCTAATGGCAGTGGCTATTCTCTAAGTGAACTTAATAGCAGGTAATGGACTTCTCCTCCAAGAACTTATCCAATCCTTTTTTAAACACAGCTATACTAACTGCACTAACCACATCCTCTGGCAACAAATTCCAGAGTTTAATTGTGCGTTGAGTAAAAAAGAACTTTCTCCGATTAGTTTTAAATGTGCCCCATGCTAACTTCATGGAGTGCCCCCTAGTCTTTCTACTATCCGAAAGAGTAAATAACCGATTCACATCTAACCATTCTAGACCTCTCATGATTTTAAACACCTCTATCATATCCCCCCTCAGTCGTCTCTTCTCCAAGCTGAAAAGTCCTAACCTCTTTAGTCTTTCCTCATAGGGGAGCTGTTCCATTCCCCTTATCATTTTGGTAGCCCTTCTCTGTACCTTCTCCATCGCAATTATATCTTTTTTGAGATGCGGCGACCAGAATTGTACACAGTATTCAAGGTGTGGTCTCACCATGGAGCGATACAGAGGCATTATGACATTTTCTGTTTTATTCACCATTCCCTTTCTAATAATTCCCAACATTCTGTTTGCTTTCTTGACTGCCGCAGCACACTGTACCAACGATTTCAATGTGTTATCCACTATGACACCTAGATCTCTTTCTTGGGTTGTAGCTCCTAATATGGAACCCAACATTATGTAATTATAGCATGGGTTATTTTTCCCTATATGCATCACTTTGCACTTATCCACATTAAATTTCATCTGCCATTTGGATGCCCAATTTTCCAGACTCACAAGTATGGATGATCTCAGGGGTGCAGCTCCGGTAGTGGCCCGTAGAGAGGGGTACGCAGAGGATGAGAAGACTGAGATGTAGAACCCAGAACGGGAAGCTGTATTATGGATATCCAGTAGCTCAGGCTATACAGTAATAGGCTTCACCGAAGCAGGAGCAGTAGTGGCTCGGGGTACGGGGTAACTCGCAGGAAGGCTTCAGTGCATGCTTGACTCAGAAGTCTGAGAAGTACTCACAGATGAAGGTCCACGAGAAGTTCAACTGTAGAACAGGAGAGTTCCCAGGGTAGAAAGGCCCTCCGAGGAGCGGATAGCAGAGAACGAGGATGGGCCCCCGAGGAGCGGGTACCCAAAGCATCCAATTACTCAGAGGGAAGTCTGGAACAGGAACTCCAGTGGAGAGTGGATTCAGCAATGATTAAACTCCTTGCTAACTCGTCGGTGTAGAGGGCTGGTCGGCTTAAGTACAGCATCATGTTGACGTCATCCGGAGGGGACGCCCCCGAGGTTCCACTAGACGAGAGGTCTGGCACCGGAGCAGAGAGCAGGCCCTTGAGGAGCAAGTACCTGATTCCAGTGAAGCAGTACTGTGGAGAGAGATGGTCTCTGTACTCACTGATGGTGACTGTAAGTTAGTTCTTCCAAGTAGAAGGGTAAAGGTTGCAGGCAGCAACACAGGGAACATGGGCCCTCGAGAAGCGAGTACCGGTTTCCTGATAGCACCTAAAAGAAGCAGAGAGGCCCCCGAGGAGCGGGCGCCCCGTTAGAAACCCCGAAGGGTAGTAAGATTTCCAGTTAGAGCTGGAGTGGCAGAGTAGCTTAGGAACGGAGAGCGAATCCCATCCGTACGAATTCCATTGCTAACTCAACGAGCTAGCAAATGCAGTAGGCAGATACACCCTGGAGTCTTGACGTCAGAACAGGGGGACGCCCCTGAGGTTCGCGCCAACGTGGAAATAAAGATGAGGGCGGCATGCGCACGCACGCCCTAGAGGTACCTTGAAGGAGAATGGCGGGAGGCAGCACCAAAGCCGCTCCGGGGACACCAGGGAGGTCAGCAAGCAGATGCCACGGTGGCCATCAGTCCAAGGGGAGCGGGAAGAGCCGCAAGTAAAGAGAGGTAGGCGGGGCGAAGCCGCCGAAGACTAACGGACGCAACAAAGGAGAACTCAAACCTGCAGTTCATGCTGGACAACCAAAGAATTGACAGGATCTGGAGGCTTTTTGCCAGGAGGAATGGGCAGCTTTACCCCATGAGAAATTAAAGGGCCTCGTTCACACCTATCACACAAGACTGCAAGCCGGCACTGATGCAAAAGGGGGCAAATGCACGATATTAAGAACTAAGGGTGTGCAAACTTCTGAACAGGACCATTTTATTATTTTCCTTATTGCTATGCTTCGTTTAAATTATTGTGCTATTCTGTGATGCATGTTTAATTTGAAATGCATTAAAAATAACGGACATGTTTTATCCGCTCACTCAGGTTTTCCTAAAATGCTGCACATCTAACAAATTCTGCCAGGGGGATGTAAACTTAAGAACACAACAACTGCATATGTGTGTGTGTGCATTGCATGCATATATCTATACATATTTATACGAACACATATATGTGCAGTATATGTATTTACCAAATATTTCAGTCTTATAAAATTAATACAATTTTCAATGAAAAATCATTAAAAGTAGAAAAATTACAATTTCATAAGGAATTATTAACGTCCTATTTGAACCTTGCACAAACTATGCTACCATATTCCATTTTGTATGTTAGAAAAGCATTTTCCCAGTAGTGACCTGAATAAGTTGTGACTGAACTTACTATATGATGAAACAGAATTAAGAAGTACAGCCACTGAATCTCTGAATACTTCTGCTGAATTTAGCAGGGAAAAAGTCATGCCTTCTCTACACGCTGGAGAGCCAGATGAGACTGGAGCTACTGACGGAAAATGGAGGGACCTCTAAGAAAGAAGCAAATCTCCCCAAATGCCAATCAGAGCACGAGTTACAAATTTCTTTGTTAGGAAACGAACAATGAATACTGATGCAGTTTTCTTCTACCACTACTAGGTGACAGCATAACAAGTAAAAGTCTGCGTAAAGGGAACACTGGAAATACAAAACAGCAATATAAAAACTTTACTGTGAAGATAACGCTCCTAGTTAAGGGTCTCCCCAATCAGAATTCACTTTACATGCTGTACAGGTTCTCCATTTCAGTCAGAGATCAGTCTTAACTCCTAGCGAAGAATGTATATTTAAGATCTTAACCAAAAGGCTCAATTTAAAAAGGGTGGCATAAGTGAGCTACAAGAACGTGAGCACTCTCGACTTCTGTAGTACCCATATTGTTAATATGGGAACCGGAGCAAAACTTAAAAAGAAAAAAGACATAAAACCAAGCTAAGTCTAGCGGCAACAAAACCTTTATGCTAGAAATGTATAAAAAGTAAGAGCAAAAAAAAAAAAGAGACCAGTATGGTTTTCAAAAGGCTTAGCTACTAAGGAAAGGGCAAAAGGATTAGTATTTGTATACACGGGATCACAGTTGGCGGGATATGCAAGTATATCTGAAAAAGCAAGGACAACATTCAGAATAGCAACATATATAAGAAGGGAAGAAAATATTTAATGTAGTAAAGCAAGGAAACAAGATCTTAGCAAAACAGAGAAAGTAAAACGATGTAATAGAAAGACAGAAGGGACGTGGGAAAAAGCAGAAATACTGAACAAGTATTTTTAGCAGTTGATACAAAGAGAGGATAGTGAGGAACCACAGGTAAGTGACCGAATTAGCAGGGAAGAATGGTAGACTCCGAGTACATATGGACAGAGTCTGCAGATAACTAGTAAAACCGAAAGTGGAGAAGGCCGAGGATACAACCTTGTTCAATCTCATGCTAGTGGTACAAGTGGTTCCAAAGGAATGACAACAGGCAGCTACGACCACCATCCAAGAAAGGAATCTACTTAAAGGTGGGCAAACCATGCAACAAGGCAGTAGGGAGAGCAAAGAGAATGCTAGGGTTCTGAGAGAGGTATAAATCAGCAAAATAAAAGACGGGGTAATACGTCTGTACAAATCACTGGCGACATCGTACAGCCAGTGCCGAAGAATGCATTTCTGGAGGGATATAACACCGAAAGCAAAGGTTTACCACGACGGAAGATATACTTGTATATCCCTCCAACTGTGATCCCGTGTATACAAATACTAATTCTTTTGCCTTTTCCTTAGTAGCTAAGCCTTTTGAAAACCATACTGGTCTTCTTTTTTTTTTTACAATAACTCCCAGGAGATCATACTTAAGGCCTTAAATGTAAACCTTGTGCGGGAGTGAGCAAGAGATGACAGACATCTAAATACCTGAAGATTCAAACACACAGGAGGCAGGGGTCATGATCTTAGCACCAGCAGGTACCATTACTCCTGTCCTGTCTATCCCTTCTGGTCTCACTACTGGGTTGACCGTACTTGGGTGTGGACTGTCATTTCAGGCAAGACTGGGTTCGTTTGTGGTATCTTACCCCGACGTTACTGGCTCCTCCTCCTTACCAGCTCGCTCTGCCCCTCCCCCACTCTCCCTTTAAGAAGTGGCATCAGACACCGGGTGTGCGCATGCGTTGCGTGCACAAAGGAGCGCGGCAGATTAGCGTGCTCTTTCGTCCCGCTCCTTCGTGCGCGCCCGGGTTGGTCTTGATAGCCTTCTAGTTTTGCCGGCCTTTAGCTCCTGGGATAGTTTTAGTTTCGTTAGCGAGGTGATTTTTATCTTATGGTATGTAATGGCTTTGGAAGAATGCATTCCGGTTTTGTGGGAGAAGGGGCGTTATGCAGGGCATTCCATCGAGACATAGTTGCCCCAGGACTGGGAGAATGTTTCTTTTCAAAAATATAAGTTTGCTGGTTTCCCATATTTACTTTATTTGATAAAACACAGGCTACTAGGAAAAAGACCATGATCTTTTCTGATTTACTATGTGATGACAAACCTGACATATCACTGAAACGGGTTACAGGAGGTAGATTCTGTCCCTCTAAAGCAGTTAAGGGTTCCAGGCTAGGCTGGTTTTTCTCAGGTGAGATCAGGCTCTAAGAAGGGAGGTGGTCTTTTATTGTGTACCGGTGGAGAAAACATATGGTTTGGAAGTATTAGCTATTCATAATTCAGTTTGGGGCATTTGCTTGGTGTATTGCTCGTCCTTCAGTAATAGATTCACGATTCTCTTTTAGAGCAGATCTAAAACATGTTATTGTGTTGGGTGATTTTCATTTACATTCTGACAAATGTTTGGGACTCCTTTTTAACCAGTATGTCTACTTTAGGTTGCTCACAGGTGATGAGTCCTCCAACTCAACCTAGGGCATGCTCGATTTAATTTTTGTGTAACAGTTTATCTTTTTACTCATTCTTTACGTTGCTCAGAAGTCTCCTGGACTGATCATTTTTTAATTAAATTACATACTTTGTTGTCTTCGAGACCGAAGTATGACCGATTATCCTTCAAAACGTTATATAAAAGACCGTATTGTATGGTTGATAAGTTGAAGGAGATTTGGATTCCACAATTACATTCTTTGGAAATTAGTGGCAGAGTTTGCTGTGCAGGATTAGGATGACTCTCTTATCAAAGCCTTAGATCAGACTGAACCGATTACGGAAATGTCCGGAGCGAGACGACATATTGCATCTTGGTTCTCTCTGGACTTGCGTGATAAGAAGCATTCTCTCTGGCAAACAGAATGTCGTTGGTGTAATACCAAAGATGAGGAACATAAAATAAGTTATCTGATTTTATTAAAAAGAGTAAAGAAGAAGTACCGATTTGTTAAAAAAGGCATATTTTTCTAAAATTCAGGCTTGTCCGAATGATGCTAAAGAATTATTTGTCATTGTTCGGTCCCTGACTGCCCCTTTCAAACCCAATGCATATCAAAGTCCACCATTTAGACCAAATACTATTGGTCAATTTTTTATTGACAAAATTCAGACTGCTGTTTCTGTTGCCTGCATCTGTTGGAATGTCATCTGATGTGGAGGCTTATGTTCCCTCAACATGGGAATCATTTGAGTTTGTTTCAGCTGAAGAAATAAAAACAATTATTTTGAATTTACGAAGCATCTTTTGTTCCTCAGCTAAATCCTTTACTGCCTCTTTGAAGGTGTTGAAAGGGGAATTTGTTTCTTACGTTGCATCATTGGTAAACTGTTCTTTGATAGAAGGCCAAGTTCCTGTTTCCCTGAAATTGGCCACTGTGCGGCCATATTTAAAGAAACCAGGTTTGGATAGTTCAGTTGTGAGCAATTATCGTCTTTTAATCTAACCTGCTGTTCTTGGCTAAAATCTTAGAAAAGTCCGCCTTAACACAGATGACTCCGCATTTGACAAATAATTCTCTTCTCAATGACTTTCAATATGGATTCAGGATGGCACATAACACTTAAAACTATTATCCCTTACTGACCATAAGAACATAAGAAAATGCCATACTGGGTCAGACCAAGGGTTCATCAAACCCAGCATCCTGTTTCCAACAGTGGCCAATCCAGGCCATAAGAACCTGGCAAGTACCCAAAAACTAAGTCTAAGACCAGGTTCAGAAGAGATTTTCTGCAAAGTCTGGCTCTTTTTTTTGTCACAATTGACCCGACTTCTGCATTTGATATGGTTGAACATTTCTTAATAGAGCATTTGAAGCAATTTGGAATTACAGCTGGTGTTCTGAAGCGGTTTGTATCTTTTTTATCCGGTTGTTCACAAAAACAATAGTTCTACAATCTTGTGATTCAAAAGATTTTCTTCTGTTGCTACTTCTCTAGTGTCTGCCTTATCTGCAGCTTTATTTCATATCTTTGTCTCTCCACTCTGCAAGTTGCTGGTTACTTGGGGGTCAGTTATTGGGCATATGCGGATGATTTTCAATTTCTGGTGACAGTGCCTTCTTCAACTGACGAGTCCTTGCAGAAGGCAGTTTCTTGTTTATAGTCAAAGAATGGGAGAATGTGGTTGATTTTAAATTTAAGACTGAAGTTTTATACTTTGCCAAGTCTTCATTTGCACAGTCTCCAGGTTCTTTACTTTGAGGGTACTTCAATGCAAATATTAAATCAAACACGTAATTTAGAGGTCATTTTAGACTCGTCATTGTCTTATATCCCTCAAATTAGAAATGTTATAAAGGGATCATATTTTGAGTTATGAAGGTTGTGGCATGATTTTAGAACTATAATACATGCACTAGTCATTTCTACAGTGGACTATTGCAGTGGCTTATATATTGGACTGCTGCAACCTACCCTGCAGGCATTACAAGCAGTGCAATATGAAGCGACAGCACATTACACCCGTGCCGCGGGATCTGCTCTGGCTGCCAGTCAAATACAGGAACATGTTTGAAATGCTATTACTAGTAAATAAAGCTTTGCGAGGATGAGCACCTAAATATTTTTCATCTGTTTTATCTTTCTACCAGCCACAAAGTCCTTTAAGACTGGAGTCTCTGCTGTTACTTGATATTCCTTCATTTAAACAATTTAGATTGAATGAAATCAGGTTCCAGTTGTTTTATATTATGGGTCCCGTTTGGGGGAATGCTCTACCATTTGAGCTACATGCAGAAGATACTCTGCTGAGATTTAGAAAGTTATTAAAAGCTAATTTTATTCTCTCCTGCATTTGAGAGTGTCCACAGTTAAAACTGGCTACAAGATGGTCTTTTTTGGACTTGTTTTAAAGTGTTTTTATATTTGTGTTGGTTTGTTTTTTTTTTATCTGGAAATGATTTTTTGCTTACATTATGTTTATTATTGTCTTGACAAGGCTTGTTAAATGTGTGATAATTTTATTATGAATGTTTGTCCTTTCTTAGAAGTGTTGATACAGCGGTTTATAAACTTTATAAATAAAAGGAAGAATGAAAAAGGTGGAGAATATATGAAATGGGGGGGGGGGGGGGGGGGAAACAAAACAAGGCAACATGGAACAAGTTCATAGAATCTTTAATAATAGGAATGCAAGAAGTGATCAAGGGTTTGGAGTACCGTAATAGGTGGGAAAAATGGTTAGATTAGATGAGTTCGTCCATCTTTATCACGCGGGTAGAAAAGTATTTTGAAAATCTGGAAGGCAGTCAAAACATTTTGGAGGCTGTTGCTGTTTTGCTTAGAATTTATTTTTATTGCTTGGATTTGTATTTTGTTTTCATCTACTGCTGCTTTTTCCCTCCTCTCCAATACGCTACATAAGAACATAAGAAATTGCCATGCTGGGTCAGACCAAGGCTCCATCAAGCCCAGCATCCTGTTTCCAACAGAGGCCAAACCAGGCCACAAGAACCTGGCAATTACCCAAACACTAAGAAGATCCCATGCTACTGATGCAATTAATAGCAGTGGCTATTCCCTAACAGGCCAATACAGTAAGGACGCAGAAGAAAGAGTGCGGTAGTGCCGGGCGCACCCTCGTTTGCCGCACGCACAGTCCAGATCACATACCGCTCGATACAGTATTTAAATGGCATGCAAATGCAAGCCGCGTCCATGAAGCACAATCCATTTTACTGTATAGAGCGCGATACAGCACCTATACAGTATCCTGGGTGCGCTGGTACCTGTCATTTCAAATGTCAGGTACCAGGAAGTGGATACAGGAGAAGGGCTGGTGCAGTTTGTTTTGTTGTCCTGTGCAAATGATTGCTTCACTGCCTGACCCCCTCACTCCCCGGGACAAGACCTTTAGAGGAGCCAGGATCGGGCAAACTTTCCCTCAGCCCCCGCTCACCTGCCCTGGTCGCGTCCATGGGTGCCGTCTCCTGTGCGGGCGCGCTGACAGCTCCGGAGCAGCCCCAGTGCTCCCTCCCCTCCTCCCGGGGGCAGCCGGCGGCGAGAGTGGCTTCAGCAGTCCAGGGCGGTTCGGGCGCTCCCCATGCGAGGCGGCTTCCAGCAACCCTCGCCAGCGAAGGTGCATGAGCGCATGCCGTGACCTCGGACGTCCAGCCGGGCGCTCAGGTCACGGCATGCGCTCATGCACCTTCGCCGGCGGGGGCTGCTGAAGCCGCTCTCGCCGCCGGCTGCCCCCGGGAAGAGGGGAGAGAGGACTGGGCTGCTCCGGAGCTGTCAGTGTGCCCGCATGGGAGACCGGCACCCATGGATGTGACCAGGGCAGGTGAGCGGGAGCTGGGGGAAAGTTTGCCCAATCCTGGCTCCTCTAAAGGTCTTGTCCCAGGGGTGAGGGGGTCAGGCAGTGAAGCAATCATTTGCATGCGCTCATGCACCTTCGCCAGCGGGGGCTGCTGGAAGTCGCCTCACATGGAGAGCGCCCGATCCGCCCCGGGCTGCTGAAGCCTCACAGGAAAGTTTGCCCATGAAATTTCGTCTCTCTCTGCTGGGGCTTGCCTGATGCTCCACACTAACGCAGGGGTAAGGGTAGGCGGTAAATTAGCAGGTTAAACACTCGGCAAAACTGCAGGTTAAAAAGGCGATTATCGGGGCGCACGTTACTGTATCGGAGGGAATAGCTAATCCAATCGTTTACATATCAGATACATGCCGTGGGCGGAAAGGGTTACCCGTTGATTTCAAGAAGCGGTAAGGATGGGTTAAAAGGGATAGTGAATCGCGGGTTGGACTTACGCGGCCAAATTGTGGGTACAAAGAGGGTTAGAAACAGGGTAACCGCGGCCGCGCTTTACTGTATCGGCCTGTACGTAAACTTGATTCATAGCAGTTAATGGACTTCTCCTCCAAGAACTTATCCAAACCTTTTTTAAACCCAGCTACACTAATTGCACTAACCACATCCTCGTTGAGTAAAAAAGAACTTTCTCCGATTAGTCTTAAATGTGCTACTTGCTAACTGCATGGAGTGCCCCCTGGTCCTTCTGTTATCTGAGATAGTAAATAACCAATTTACTTCTACTCGTTCAAGACCTCTCATGATCTTAAACACCTCTATCATATCCCCCCTCAGCCGCCTCTTCTCCAAGCTGAACAGCCCTAACCTCTTTAGTCTTTCCTCATGGGGGAGCTGTTCCATTCCCCTTATCATTTTGGTCGCCCTTCTCTGTACTTTCTCCATCGCAACTATAGCTTTTTTGAGATGCGGCGACCAGAAAGTCCATTTTGGGTCTTTTCCTCCTCATCTTCTCTCCTGGTAGACAAGGATAGTTTGGGCCATAGGGGTTCTTTTTGGACATCTCCCACAGCAGCAACAGAGGCTCCTCCTGGACCTAGGCCAGCTGGAGGTACCAGGGGCCTTTTTTTTTTTTTTTTTAGGCACCTGGGTTTTTTCCCCCCCAGACTGCAATTTCTGTTTTTCTATAACTCAACACCCCTTAGGGTTAGGAAAGGAAACATAATTCAGACACAAACACAGTGGTTTTCACTTCCAGTCCTTGAGAGTCAGGGTTTCAGGATATCCCTACTGAGCATGCTTGCGACAGATCCGCGTGCAAATCTATTGCATGTTTTTTCCATTAAAGATATCCTGTAAACCAGACCAGTTTGTGGCTCATGAGGACTGGAAGTGAATACCGCCAATTAGGGGGCAACCCGAAATATAAGACGAGTTCAAGAAATAGAGTGCCATGTTGGGAGATCTTTCCAGGCAGCCTGTGACAGCAGCAACTCAGAACCCTTATCAGACAACCATAGGCACCCGAGACGTTGCTGCTTCAGGACACTCCTACCGTGTACGTGTCAGCTTCCAATCCTAATGAACACTGTGACATAACCTTAAATATGAGGGCACTAACAAGTCAATACTGAACCTATGACAATAATCATTTTTAAAATGCACACACGGCACCTCCCCTCTCACACAAAAAAAAACCCCACCCACAACTTGTGTCTCTGTTGCACACAAAATCAATCCCTCTCTCTCATATCCTTCCTACCATACATAAACAGTCTTCCCATCTCTCTCAATCACAGGTACATTTAGGAACTGTGAAGAATGCCTTAGGAAATTGTGTTCTCCGCGGAGCACATCTTTACAGTTTTCTTTTATTTTGTGACATGACGAACTGCTCCATCTTTGTACTGGGCCGTAATATTTCCTCTAATAGTGATACTTCCTTCACGATAGCATCATGAAATACTGTGAAGAACCAAGTCATTTTATTTTCATAAACGTCTCAACAATGTTTCAAACAAGTTTACATCTGACATGGAAAATAAAGATCCAATATTAATGCTTAAATAAGGTCAATATATATATAATTTTTTTGGTCTGATTAGATATATCTATCGATAGATATATAGAAAGATATTTCAGACCAAAAAAGTCAGCAGTGCCGAAAACAAGAGAGATCACAATCCGAAAAATGGGAAGAGGAAGGAAATGCTGGATCCCTCAGCTGCAGGACACTGAATGGATTCAACGGGAGACAGTACAACACTGACAGCTGTCACACCCAGAAAGGAAGCAAGCTGCTGAAGGTCAGAAAGCAATAATGTGCACGCCTCGAGACCCCCACCAGACATTTCTAGTGAGATCTTAAAATAAAGGTAGCCCTGAAGGAAATAAACTTCTGCCTTAACAATCAAAATGGTCTCTCTCTCTCTCTCTTGGGGAGATCTAGAGACGTCCAGAAACATCTACTCTTTCTGTCCCCAAAATAAGGAACTTCTATAGCTAAAGAAGAGTTTCAAAACCCAGTCACAGTCCAGATCTGACCAGTAAGGTGGCTTGAGGAGCATTTTCCTTCTGCTGCGAGTTTTCAAGTGGGCCAATCACATCCAAGCTATCCAATGGCAGCTGCGGATCTTGTCCCTCTGGCATCGTCCCTGGGCAGATAGCAAGCCTTGACCGGGGTAAAAAGGATTGAGTAGAGAGTTTCAAGATTTCTCTCGTACATCTCTTAAGAACGTTAACAAGATTCAGCCTCTTATTACTCATCGAGAATTCTCTACCTGCTCCCTTTCGTGCATCAAAGCCAAACTGCCCTTAAGCGAGGTCGCACTGCATGCTTGGGCCTTGTGGGCCTGATCTTCCAGTTCCCTGATGCTCTGATCAGATTCTGCATTGACCCTCACCAGACCCTGGAACTTGGCAGCCACATCAGAAGTCATAGCAGACAGTGCAGTCATTCTACCTGAAGGGGAGTTGTCCATGTGAACAGCGTCTGTCCAAATCTCAGTGTCCCTCACACACCCCCTCCTGCCCCAGGTAGGGTCTCCTTGGATGCAGGGAGTTTCCTGGAGGCTGGGACAGCCCCTACTGCTCACACCACCACGTGTCTCCCAAACCAGCCTGGTTTCACGGGCTCACCCTCAAGCCAGGCAGCAGCGGCAGCACCAATTTCCTCCTGATCTTCAGAACTCCCTTGCAGCCTCCTCTACCCGTTGGCACTGCCCAAAGATAACACCGTGCCTCAGCATCACAAACTTTCCCCAAAAAGACATCATCCACAGCCTCTGCAAGGCATGAGATGGGGGGAGCCTTCCTGGGCAGAGGGAAAGCTCCAGCTCTGGAGCCACAGAACATGGATGCAAGCTCCAAGGAGCCACGCCCCCGATATTTCTCCCTCCTTCCGGGGAGGCTGCTGTCCCAGGAGCTCAGGGCTCAGTCGGGTCAGAGCCACACCCACTGCCTCTGGGAGATTGCACTGGAGTCCATCTGCACTGGTCTGCAGCTGCAGGAGACCTACGGCCAGGCCACGCTTATAACTAAGAAGGAGATGGTGCCCTCTTTCTCCAGCACCAGAGGAGCAGAGAAAACAAGTGTAATGGACTAGTTTGGCAGGAGGAAAAGAAAAGAGGATGCTTGCGGGAGAAGAGACATTGTGTGTTTGAAAATGCGAATCGCCACGAACGTATAAACGTTTCCGTGGCTAATCAGTTTATGTACACGAGTTCCGCAGCATATATATTAAAAAAAGCTGTGCGCTTATGTGGACTCGGCCGTAGAAATGGACGCCACGACGCTGCATCAGCTAAAGTCAACATACAGGCCTTGTTTTACTGATGGCCGAGGAACTTACACGAGCGCAACTCTCAAACGTTGCATGCACAATTTGAAAAAGGACAGGGACGGCAATCAGCATCGGCGTAAGGCACTCCCTGTAAAGGCTGCCTAAAAATAATCCTTTGAGAGCAACACGTGTGCTGCCTGTGTCACTTGCAAACCCACTCAGAAAACAGCACTACTGACAGGCAACGGAAGCGCCAAGCAGGCTCAGCCGTGGAGCTCACCAGCCTGGTGCTTTTCTACCATTTTCAAAGACGTCATCTAAGAAAGCAAAAAAAGTTAACAAGAAAAATAAACAGAGCCTAAAAGCTGGCAAAGAGTTGGGCCTGAGGCTTGGGCTGCAGCAGTGTTGGTGTAGGAGACTGCCAGCTCCAGAGTGGCCCTGAGAGAAGAGACACCCCCCATCTCCAGAGGTCTGAGACAGCAAAGGATGCCAGCGACACCTGGGCAGAGGAAGGGGGCATGGAATGGCTGAAATGTTCCCAAACCAAGGGTATACGGTGCTAAAACAGTCATTCACCCCTTCCACTGAAAAAATAAAATTCTTTTCTCTTGCAAATTTTGTGGCTGCCCTTTGACCCCGTGAGGAGCCCCTCAGGGGTTCTGCTGCTCCCTTACAGGCTCTGCGGTGGGGGGGTTGCAGCCCCTACTAGGGAAGGGCCATGGGGCAACAAACATGAAAGTGATTTCCAACCTTTCAGGATGTATAAAGTGCTATCCCTTTACCAAGCCCAACTCCCAACGTGGACACAGGGAGGACCACACATGGCCAGAAGAGGAGCTAGCGAAGCAATGAAAGCCCAGCAGCTCCTCTTCCAAATTCTAAAACAAAATGGCAAAGGGGGGGAAAAGACACACACTTGAACCCTGCTTCCAATACAATACAAGTGCAAGGGATGTGAGCGAGTGCAGGCTGCTGGCTCAGGGCACTGCCTTGGCTGCCACAGCTCCTCCAGCTCCATGCACGCTCTCCCCAGCCCACGTGGCCAGAGGACGGGACAGAGAAGGGGGTGCTCAGTGATCCGTGCCCTGCAAGCTGCCCAGTGGTTTAGCACACTCCCGTCCTCAGGCCGTAGCTAGGAAGAAACATAGTAACGTAGCAGGCAGAAAAAGACCAAACGGCCCATGCAGTCTGCCCAGGAAGCTTCCCATGTTAGCAACTGCCGCTCCATGCAGATTACCCCCATGCCTTCTGTTAAGGGTAGTAACTGCCGCTCCATGCAGGTTACCCCCATGCCTTCTGTTAAGGGTAGTAACTGCCGCTCCGTGCAGGTTACCCCCATGCCTTCTGTTAAGGGTAGTAACTGCCGCTCCATGCAGGTTACCCCCATGCCTTCTGTTAAGGGTAGTAACTGCCGCTCCGTGCAGGTTACCCCCATGCCTTCTGTTAAGGGTAGTAACTGCCGCTCCGTGCAGGTTACCCCCATGCCTTCTGTTAAGGTGAGCAATACTTACAAGCAAAACCAAGCAACCGTCAAACTCATAACAAAGAGGCGGCAAGCATGCTTGCACGTGTTCTCCGAAAGGAGCCCTTGCATGTTTTGAAGAGCCACTACTGGTATCTCTTGCTGCTGCGAGGTGCTGAGAGCAGAGCCTGGGTGCCGGCCAGGATCTAAGCATCAGGCAGTGGGGATTTTTTCTGGGGCATGCCTGATCAGGTCTGAGGGAGCACCGGTTGGGAAACACTGCTTTAGCACAATATCCCCTCTCTCAGGGAAGCAGCGCAGCTTGGTTGATTTCTTTTTTTTTTTTATGAGTAACACTTGCAGGCCTCTGAGATACATTTATCATTCCCAAAGTGACTGCATTTATTTTAAACATTTACACCCCCCGCTGAATCCAAGGTACTAAGCGGCTGACAAGAGGGACATCCATGGTATAAGTTAAACAATACAAACCAACAATACTTTCAAGGGGAAAAAAAGTGCCGGCAGGCAAAGCAGGTGAAAATATTCAAGGATACTTTCTCCCAGGGCAACTTTCACAGGTAAAAACATCCCCCAGAGGGGCTAATGTACTAAGCGGAGGGTTACAGCTGTGCACTGAAGTCCAGCTCAGTTTCTTAACACCCAAACTCCCAATGCGGCAGGCTAATGCATCGAGGGTTAAAGAATACGCACAAACCCGAAGACGCGTGCAGCAAGACCGGCCTTCTGCACGTAAAACCCTCTCTCTTACTCCAGGTGCCAGCACGCCGGCTCCCGCCCACAGACTAAGCCAGGAGTAAAGCTGCCAGCGCTCCGCAAGCAGGAGGTAAGCCAGCGCGCGCTCTCCGCACCGGGGTGGGAAGGGCTAATGCCATCATTCAGCACGGGAGGCCGCTAACCCGTGTGCACAAGGCTGGGCACAGAACTGCCAGACACACCCTTATCACGTCGGCCTGGGAGGTCGCAGCAAGACACCCAGCTTTGAAAAGAGCGCCCCCTCTCCATGCATTAAACAGGGACGTCCGAAGCACCACAGGCCTCGCATCGCTTTCCTCGCCAGCCTTTGCAGTACATGGAAAACCACTTCTGCGCGGAAGCCAAGGCATCAAAAGGACTTCCTGCATTCCTAGCCTCGAAGCTTCTCCTGCTTACATTACACCTTCAAGCAAACACAACCACAAGAGGCAACTGATCACGTGTGCGCTGGCACTCTGGCTCGATCAAGGACCTACCTACCTGCAGGATCACGAATGGAGGGGGGCAGCTTCCCGCCACCACCCCCTGCTAAAAGCTGCATTTATCACTTCTAAACTGCCATAAGATCACAGTAAAAAAAACCAGTGCCAAGACCAAGGAAGAGGCAGTACAGCATCCACATGGCCTGGGACTTACACTCCATTGCTGGCCTATAATCTATTAATTCATGCTTAAACATTGGTTTAATTAAGGACTCTTTATTAAGGACACCCAGCTGATGGTCTCAGCACTCCCTTACATTCATGTGAAGCATTTTTTTTGTAGAGAGGACAAGTCACGTGGTCACTGCCATCCGAACCTCGCAATCATGTCCGTGCATTCTGGGAATGCGGCAGGACAAAAGATCACTAAACACAGGAAACATCTCATTAAAAAAAAAAAAAAGAGTAATCAGATCATTTAAAGTAAAAGATGAAGAATTCAAGTTTTCTTCCTAGCTTTATGCAATTACCTAAAGAACCTCCTAGTTTATATTTCACTGCTTGAAAATTCTTGTGCATCCTACAATCAAAGTACTGTTTATCAGTTTTAGTTACGTGCACTGGCAGGTAGTGTAATTACTTGCTTCGTTTAAGCACCTTTTTCTAATAAATCAAGACACTCTTCCTCAGTCTGAACCGTAGCAAAAGCAACAATTGTGGGATTTCAGACCAATCCTGAGCTTGGAGTTGTTTTTCGGATGCTCAACCAGAACTCCCTCTGGGACCATTACATTTGGGGGAAGGATCTGAAATGCTATGGAAATATTGTGGCCAGCTAGAAGAATTTAGAAAAAATAGACAGCAGAGGAAGAAACTCAAAAAAAAAAAAAAAAAAAAAAAAAAAAAAAAAAGAGGAAAGCAAGCATGCCACGAAAGCAGCACCAGAAATGTTTCAAGGGCACAGCAGGGCTCGGATGGGAGGTCCCCCGCCCGTGGCAGGTAGGGGGCACCTTTTATTGTGGCAAGGAGGAGGACCCGGAGTCCACATCCTTGGGACGGGCAGCGGGGTCTGCAGCTGCCAGGGGCGGAGGGCAAGCTGCTACCATCAACGATGTTTAGAAATTACGAACACACGGTGTATGTCCTGTTACACGTGGATTAGGTTATGCACTCTGAATAATATGCAAAATTGCTCCCTAAACCACTCTGCAGCAAAAGAAAAAGGACATTTTCGCCCAGAAGCAAAATGCAGCGGTCTGGTAATAAAACTGTCAGGGAGGAGATAGTCAATGGGATCTGTGCAGCAGCATTTCAGTTTAATTTATCATAAGTGATGTAGGTTAAAATGCCGCTCACGGTTATATCGAGCTATAATATAAACAGATACAGATCTCCCATACCTATCTCGTACACATACATAGCAACAATTAATAGCCAGGTTTCTAAATCACAGAATCACTCTCTTTAACACTGCTTGTCATCCCTAATCTCTGTAGCAGATCATTAAAAAAACAACATCAACCCATCCACTGAGTGCCTTGAATATCTACCACATAGATCCTCCATAAAGTTAAAGACAACGTCAGTACAGAAAACCAATGCTTTTCACGTCTTGGAATCTAACTGCAGCCACGCCATTAAGGAAAATTCCCTTCTTCTAGTTCATTGGAACCCCTTGATAAAGCCAGTCTTTCTGACAGCCCACCAAATCTCCAAAAATTGTTGCAAGGTGAATTCAGATATCCTGGATTTTATGCCTTGTGGCTCCCAAATAAACAGCAACAATGATCATGGTAAGTAAATAAATAAATAAATAAATAAATAAAATTAAAATATGGATTATACCATCAGAACAGAGAAGGCAAAACATTCAAAGCACCTGATTTATATAGCTGGGCATCAATATCTCAATTGTAAACAAAATAAAAGTATATATATATATATATATATATACAATCACTACTAACATAACATAAGAAAATGCCATACTGGGTCAGACCAAGGGTCCATCAAGCCCAGCATCCTGTTTCCAACAGTGGCCAATCCAGGCCATAAGAACCTGGCAAGTACCCAAACACTAAGTCTATTCCATGTTACCATTGCTAGTAATAGCGGTGGTTATTATCCAAGTCAACTTAATTAATAGCAGGTAATGGACTTCTCCTCCAAGAATCCTTTTTTTAAACATAGCTATACTAACTGCATTAACCACATCCTCTGGCAGCAAATTCAAAAGTTTAATTGTGCGTTGAGTGAAAAAGAACTTTCTCCGATTAGGTTTAAATGTGCCCCATGCTAACTTCATGGAGTGCCCCCTAGTCTTTCTACTATCCGAAGGAGTAAATAACCGATTCACATTTACCTGTTCTAGACCTCTCATGATCTTAAACACCTCTATCATATCCTCCCTCAGCCGTCTCTTCTCCAAGCTGAAAAGTCCTAACCTCTTTAGTCTTTCCTCATAGGGGAGCTGTTCCAAAAAGCACAAAACTACTGCTATAATTAGGAAATTTGTAGCTTGAAATCTCGGGACCCACAGTCTCATGGATTTAACCATCATCCACCTCCCCACCCCTCCCCCAAAAAAAAAAAAAAGATGTACACATCAGAAATGTTTGACAGGAGGCTAACCTTATGGATTAAGAACATACCCATTAGTCATGTTGGCTTAGGGAATAGCCACTGCTTATTACCAGCATTAGTAGCTTGGGATCTATTTAATATTTGGGAACTTGCAACTGGATTGGGTACTGTTGGAAACAGGATGCTGGGCTTGATGGAATTCCCCATGGATTAAGTTTAGACAACAATATTACAATAAAGCCCTGCAAGGTTTGATTCCATATTGTGTGTTCTTCTGTTAACCTAATAAATAAACGTGAATCAACCCTCAGTGTTCTTAAAACTAGCAGAAGAACCCAAGAAGAGCCATGCTGGGTTAGACCAACGGTCCATCAAGCCTGGCATCTCAGTCACTTGGAAGTACCCGGGCAGATCCTCGCGGGAAAGGGTTTTTTTTTCCCCTCTCTGAGATTCTCATTGCTCACGTTGCATTTTATGTTGCTCATGTTCCCAGTTTAAACCTTTCCTCCATTGGAGAACAAGGAACAGAACATTTGCAGGGGCAGGCCCAGCAATGTGGAAGGCCCTGCCAGAATTATTAAGGGCAGAAATGGAGATAAACCGTTCTGGGGAACATGTAAAGACAGTACTTGGTTGCTGAGGCTCTTGCTACACTGCAGGTCACAAGATATGAAACTAGCAGCTGTCCTCAAGGCAGTTGGACGAAATGAGGAGGGCTCAATAATAATAAAATACAACCCTATAGCTCTCCAAAGGAGAAAAGGTAAAAAAAAAATACTTTTACAACTTGTTTGAAATCTACTACCAGTTAGTTTCATGGATTGCCCCGCAGTCCTATTTGAAAGGGTAAATAACCGTTTCCTATTAACCCATTCCACCCCAGTCATGATTTTCTAAACCTCTATCCCGCCCCCTTTTAAATCATCTCCTTTCCGAGCTGAAGAGCCCTAACCTGATAGCCTCTCCTCATAGGGGAGCCATGCCATCCCCTTCATGTTTGGGACCCTTCTCTTCAATTCTGTTAATAATCCTTACTGAGACGGGGTGACCAGAACCCCACAAAATACTCATGGGGCGGTCATACCATGGATCCATACAGAGGCAATATGATATGTTCTCTATTATTCTCCATTCCCAACCTTCTATTTGCTTTTCTGACCATTGCCAGACCCTGAGCGGAGGATTTAAATCCAGGGTCCTCATCCCGAATGGAACCCCTAATACAGAACCAAGCATCGGGTGCCTGCAGTTGGGATTATTTTTCCCTACGTGCATCACTTTGCGCCTTTCCACATTAAAATTGCAACTGCCATTTGGATGCCCAGTCTCTTGCAAGGTCCTTCTGCCATTCCTCACAATCCGCTGCTGTTTTCACAACTATGAATACATTCTGTGTCATCTGAAACTCTGATCACCTCACTTGCAGTTCCTGTTTCCCAGATCATACTGAATATATTAAGGAGCACAGTGGCCACTAGAGATGCCTGTAGAACTCCACTAATGACTTTCCTCCACTGGGAAAACTGACCACTTAATCCTACGCTGTTTCCTGTCCTCTGGGCAGTTAACCAATCCACAATAGGCCAGTGCCTCCACCCCATGACATTCTGATTTCCCAAAAAGAGTCTCTCACGGAGGACTTTGTCAAATGCCTTCTGAAAATCCAAATATACTGTATCAACTGGCTCACCTTTATCAAAAAAGATCAAACAGCTTGGCAAGGCAAGACTTTCCTTTGCTAAAGCCATGGTCACTCTTCCCCATTAAGCCATATCTGTCTATATGGCAAGTAATTTCTTTTCAAGAACAGCTTCTACTATTTTGCCAAGCACTGACATTAGTCTCAGTGCTCTACAGTTTCCCAGATCACCCCTGAAGCTCTTTTTAAAAAGCCCTCTGTGATGCGAGGCTGACATAGCTCAAGAAACGTGTTTACCCTCACTGCGATTCTCAAATGGCCTTGCAAAACCTACAAGCATGCACCTACTGCGGCTCACCAAGAGAATATGCATAGGTCTGGCACATGGCATCTGGAAGCAAGGTAAAAAATCTCCGATAACAATGTAGTTCTCATTTTGAAAATATCTAGTGCTACACTTTCTGCTCTTAAAATGCATTTCAGCTTTAGTGACATTTTAAATCAGTAAGGTTGAAATGCCTCTGAAATGATTCTGAGGCACATAACAGTATGACTATTCACGGCATTAGTCAACACAATGAATTCCATACATATTTCCTGAATTCCCACAATGCCCACAACTTTAGCACCTTCGGACTGTGTAAGGCTTATAGCGCAGGTCATGAACCATTTTGGCAGCCTCTTTGAACTGCCACACCCAATTCTCAAGGTGTAATCTCGCCTTCTTTCTGCATGTGCTACTTTTCTTAGGTTCCCAAACAGATAATTAGCTTTCCCACTTGCTCTGTCACACTAACTGGCTACACCAAAATCATCAAATATGATGACACCAAAGTCTCTTTCCTGCTAGATTTTCCCTTCTAAAATGGATGCGGCCCTAGGAATCCTCCTATCTTTATTGCCTGGGCAATAGACTTCTCTGAGCCTTTAAGAATCTAATTGCCCTTCCTGCCTCTCTTGGTAATGTTGCCTGTTCTCCTCCTCCCGAGTCAGTCTGTTTTTTTCTGAATGCTTTCTGTCCTCTTGGTTTTTCTCTGGTGACTCCTAGTAGACTCTTTATTCTCTTCCACTTGCTAACATGCTCAATACAAACATTACAACACAGAAATTCTTAAAGACAAACTATCCAAAGAAACAATACACATCAACTATGTAGATAGCCACAACGCTACAACTGACTGGCTAAACAGAATCACTTCTTTAGCCAACGAACTAAATCCTCTCAAAACGGCCCGCATTAAAGAATCAAAGTTAAACAATCCATGGCATAGTAAATAAATCAAAGAAGTAAAACGGATACTTAGAAAAAAAGAATGGAAAAACAACAAATCAACTGAGAATCTAAGTACAGAAACCAACTAGCATACTACAAAAAAAAAACAAATCTTAGACACCAAAAAGAAATACTACAGCTCAAAAATAGAAAAATTTGCAAACAACGCCAGAACCCTATTTAATATAGTAAACAACCACCTAACCCTACAAGAAAACCAATACAATGATGTAGCCCAATTCTTTAAAGACAAAATTGAGAATCTAAGAAAAAAAATCCCCATATCCACAAAACAAGATATTAAGATGCCCACTAGAAACATCGTGATGGTTATTTAACTTAACGACGGTCTAGAAAAGTTTTTAAATAAAATAAATAAATAGTTGCCATTTCAATTTTTTTTTTGCTGCCCACCTCTTAGAAAGGAGTAGCAGCCTAGTGATTAGAGTAGCAGGCTGAGAATCAGTGAAGCCAGGGTTTAAATCTTGCTTTGTTATGATCCAGTATTACATTAAACAATACAGAATGGTAAACCACACAACACGGTGATCCCTGAATCTCAGGCTGCCTCTAACATAATCTCAGTGTCACAGTCTGTCAATATCAGACCTAGTGTCACCTCATCAAGGGCCAGATGTACTCACTATTGTTCCCACAGATACAGCATAGAGAAAATCCTTGAATACATCTGGCCCCATGAGAGGGTTTCACGACTAGTTGTCTGAGGAAACACTTCTTGCGAGGATTCCAGCATCTCCCTAGCTCCAGCTGAACCAGCAGTTGGCAGATTCTAGACCACCATTAGCAGCACCTCATCTCTGCATGCTACCCTTTGCATGGCTTCTATCAGGACACATCTATCTCTTCCCTTTGTACTGGTAGCCTCTAGATTACACCTACATAGATACTAGACCCTTTAAAGTTCTTCAAAACAACCCACAGCCACTCATCTGCTTCTTGATCACTTTTATTTTGACCCTAACATGCAAAAGCTATAACCCCCCCCCCCCTCAGCATTTTTTCCTACCCTGTCCTCTTTGGAAAAAAATATATTCTGATATTATAAATGAGACAAGATTCAATGACTGTAACAGTAACCACATCAATGTCTTTTTTCAACATGGTGGCTTCTAAGCAAATAATTTTATTACAAACATTTGCACACACACACAATTCTCCAAGTTGTTTTTCTACCTCCGTATCTTTTACTTATGTTTATTTCTAGGAATTACACCAATCCTGTCCTCTGCTACATGACCAGAGCCTTTGCTCTCCCCAATCCAGTCTTCCAATTTCTATCCACTATTTTAAATGATCTACAATTCATTACTGTTTCAGTATATCCACCTGCCAACACAGGTGGATAAACTGAAGTAGTAGTGAATTACCAATAACTTTATTCTAACTAATAGCTCTCCTACTTACTTGTGGACTTTTGTCACATCCCCCAGTGATCCTAGTTTAAAGCTCTCTTCATTTGGCTGACAAGTCTATGGGCAAAGATACTCTTACTTGTCCGTGTAAATTATATCCCATCACTACTTCTTATTAGAATATCACACCATATCCAAGAAACCAAAACCCCATCAATACCATCCAGAAAGTCAAATCCGGGTGTGCCTTTACCCTTGACTGGAAGAACACTACCTGTGTCCTTGCCTATTTTACCCAATTCCCAGGGTCACAAATTATTTTTATTGTGTGCAAAGGCATACCTAGTAGTATCAGTAATGCCAATATTGATAAATCGCATAGGGAAGTGGTCAGAAATCCTGATGCATATTTGCAGACACAGTTTAAACATTAAAAAAATGGAGAAACAAAAGTATAGCACATATTCTAGCTCTTCTTTCAGGTATTCAGCAGAATGAAAGAAAGCTGAAGGGCAAAAAAAAAACAAAAACCCAAACATGACACAATGCAGAGTACAAATCATTTCTAATTGTAACAGAATTTTAAGCCCACCTTTCCATATAATGGTCAAGGGGGCTTACAGCATTACAAGCATTCAGATACAGTAAGAACCGGACAGCTTACTATCTAGGTGGGTACCTGAGGGTAATAGGAGATAAAATGACTTGCCCAAGGTCACAATCATGGACTTCAGTCCATTGCTCTAACCACTAGGCCACTCTATGCCCAAGCCTTAGGGAAGGTGGGAAGAAAGCACACACTTTGCTTTTCCTAGTAGCAAGGCCCCATTCGCAGGCCTTCTGCCGCCAGACCCAGCCTATGAGTTAGGCGACTGAGCGCAGAGGCACCTGTGACAGCCCCCCCCTGACCATCCCCGGGCCCCCCACCGGGAACTGACGCAGACTCGGCACCGGAAGTGGGGGGCCTGGTGATGACAACTGAGCGCAGTCTGCCGAGCCTACTGAGTTTCACCTCCCCCAGCTTCCGTGACGGCAGCGTCACCAAACTTATCTCCCCCCCCCCCCCCCCGCCGATCAAACCACCCGCAAGGGAGGAGGAGGAGGGGGGGGGGGGAGACTCCCTCCTTCCATTTACCTGCCACCGCTCTCAGCGATCCTCCAGGGAATTCCTCCTCCATCCACCCCCCCCCACCAAGTCCGTCCGAACACCCGCTGACTACGTCATCACGTGGCGTCAGCTTCGTCCTTCCGTCGATTGGCTGCTGCGTTCGAGGGGCCCAGCTGCGACGGGGCGCCCACGGCAAAGCATGCTGGGAGATGCAGTGCGAGATAAGGGAGGGCGGGCGGATCCGTCTTCGTTTGGCTCCGCCCCGCCCAAAAGGCTTGGGAAAGGTTGAGGCGGGGTTGAAAGCGCTTGGCTCAGCGCTTTTTTTTTTTTTTTTTTTTTTAATGCTCACTTTCCCCCTCATCCCGGCTGCTGCTGCTGCTGCTGTCTGTGTTTTTGCTGGTGGCAGCAAGTTTTGGTTTTGGTTTTTTTCTTTCCCACTAATTGCTATTTATGGCCCCTTGCGGTATTTTTAATGTGCTGTGAGGGGAGAGCGTGTTCGGCTCAGGAAAGATTCTGTTGTCTTGGCTTTAAAGCGGAGCTGGAAGCTGCCTTGCCCCTTGGTTATTTGATTTTCATTTGCTGCCCATTTGGCTGTGTAATGCAGCCGTTTCCCTTTCGCCGATGTTTCTCAGAATGTGTAGAAAATACTTATTTTGATTTCTGATTTCTTTTTGGCTAAACCTAGAAGAGGTATCATCCAGGTACTGCAGATGCATTGAAGAAAGAAAGGACGACACCCCAGTATTAACATAATGACAAATCCATGGGAAACAGAAATGTATTCTAGTACTAAGGTAGAGAAACAGATGCACGTATACGAGACACGGCAGCATAAACAGAAAAGGGTTGAATTAAAGTGACATTTACGAGTCAACCTTAACCTGTCCATTTGCACATTTCTCCTAGTTCAGTTACCATAAAAAAAAAAAAATATATCAAAAGACAAAGCAAATCTTTGCTGCCCTTGCCGCATTCTTGTATTAATAATAGCCGATCGTGTTAACCGCTCCTTGGAGGGCCCCATTAGGAAATGTATATAATCAGTAGGGAAAAGAGATTTGCAAGAACGTGTGATTATCTGGGAAGGGGAGGGGGAGCTCGAGTAGAAAGATTAAATCAAGTGGCATGCGGAAATCCCCCCTTTGAGCCCTAAGTTGTTTCTTCTGCACCCCTTCAGTGACTGGCGCACCAAGTGGGTAGCCAGAATTGATTTTTTGGGTGGGCACAAGGTTAACATGGGTGGGCTGTAGGCATGCAGGTCTGAGACCTACTAGTTATATTATTCATAAATAATGCCATATACTGCACCCTACTTTCTAAGCAGTTTGCAACAGCCATTATGCATCATGCATGAAACTTTAGAATATTTTATCTAAATTATTTCAAGCACTTACCAGCATTAAACATTCCTTATTAATCTGTATTAATTTATTTTATATTTATTGCAGTTTATAAATGCACAAGTATGTCATGTAAAAAGCAAAGCAAACAATCAGGTCCAATCAATCATGTAATAAAACAAAAATTAATGTATTATTTCATGAATCCTCTTTGCAGAAAGCCAGAGATCTTCATAACTACAATAAAATATCATTAATCATCAGAGCAGGTGCAGAACAGAGCTAGGACAATTCACATTACAACTAACACAAAAAAAAAAATTCAAATTCTAGTGTCACCTCAGCAAAAAAATATCCCTCCACTGCTAATTTGTGAAGAAACACAAACTCCTGCAAAGAAAGAGACATCTAGAACCTTGCCATACAGTCACAGCACTGACTCTCAGGATTCAAATAACAGCAACCATATGAAAAAGCAGCAATGCAAATACTACACCAGGCCCTAGAACATAAGTACATCACTTACTGGAATAACAGAACAAGTTGGCCAGGTGCTCCGCAGTACAGACAGACCAGTTTGTCTCCACCGGAGGCACTCTTCCGGTGTCAGCCGCCTACACACCAACTGCATGGGTTATTCCATCTTAGCCACAGTAGTGACCCTGCTCGGGGCAGGGTTGGTGGTCGGTGGCGAGCGGGATCGAACCCAGGAGGGCTTCTTGGGCATCCAACTCTCCCGGTGACACTCTTGGATGCCCAAGAAGCCCTCTTGGGTTCGATCCCGCTCGCCACCGACCACCAACCCTGCCCCGAGCAGGGTCACTACTGTGGCTAAGATGGTGGTCAATTTGGCCTGTCAAGTCTATAAGGTCCTTGAGGGAGGAAGGGAGCTCCCCTGCAGCCAGCTCATCCTTCAGCTGTGAGGAAAGTCCATCCAGGTAGATAGCTCGCAGGCAGTCTTCCTGCCAGGCGAGCTCGGAAGCCAAAGTCTGAAACTCAATGGTATAGTCGAAGAGATTTCTTTCACCCTTGACGAAGATGTAGTAAGCTAGTGCTCTGCTTGCCATGGCTTGCCGCCATGGATCATCGAAGGTCCGTCGAAACACAGCCACGAACTGAGACAACTCCCTTAGGAGGGAGTCCGAGCATTCCCACAGGGGGGAAGCACAAGCCAGCACCTTCCCTTCGAGACAATATAGGATGAAGGTGACTTTGGTCAATTTGTCCTGGAAGAAGGAGGGCTGCAGAGTGAATTGCATATAGGATTAGTTAATGAACCTTCTGCAGAGTCTGGAGTCACCGTTGAAGCATGGGGTGCTGCTCGAGGCATCGATGGTGATAGCAGTGGATGAAGGAGGAGCTGGGATAGACACTGGATTATTGGTGAGAGCATCAAGCCGGGCATGAAGACGATCCATGGAAGAGGCCAGTACCTCAAGAAACTGCTGCTGTTCTTGTACCTTGGATGCCAGGCCTGAGATGGCCTGGAGGACACGCGGCTCCACTGAGTACATGGCCTTTGCAACCTGTTGTGTTTGAGGTGGACCTTGGGCCGAGGTGGGGTTGATGCAACCCATAGGTAAGGACCTATGGGGTCCCCACCGTTGGCAGGTGGAGTGGGCTGAAAGGCAGAGGCCGCTGGAGCTTCACCTATACCAGCCTTCGTTCCCTGCGGGTTGAGGCTTTGGGTGCCGGGGCCAGCAGGACTTAGGTGGGCCTCTGTGTATAGTTGCAGGAGAAGTGGGTTCAGCCCAGAGACAGCAGGCAAGGGATGGTACAGTTCTACTTTGGACTGGATAATGTCCTGGAAACTCGGGCGCCAATGGAACAAAGGAGACAGAGGGCACTCGAGCAAAGGTAGGCCGAAGCCTGATGAATCCACGTCCAGGAAGTAGACAGCAGAGGCGTCCAATGGTAGGCTTGAGTCAGGACTGGCAGCAATCGAGAGGCAATGGCAAGCAAGGCTGAGGTCTGATCACAAAGATAATAAATAGCGTAGTAAAGCAAAGCTGAGGTCTGATCATGGAGATAGTCAATAGCGTAGTCGGATGAAGCAAAGGTCTGGGCGGGAGATAGGCAGTAGTGTAGTCAGGCGAAGCAGAGGTCTGGGCTGGAGATAGGCTGTAGTGTAGTCAGGCGAAGCAGAGGTCTGGGTCTGGAGATAGGCTGTAGCGTAGTCAGGCAAAGCAGAGGTCTGGGCTGGAGATAGGCAGTAGCATAGTCAGGCAAAGCAGAGTTCTGGGACTGGAGATAGGCTGTAGTGTAGTCAGGCGAAGCAGAGGTCTGGGTCTGGAGATAGGCTGTAGTGTAGTCAGGCGAAGCAGAGGTCTGGGCGGGAGATAGGCAGTAGTGTAGTCAGGCGAAGCAGAGGTCTGGGTCTGGAGATAGGCTGTAGTGTAGTCAGGCGAAGCAGAGGTCTGGGTCTGGAGATAGGCAGTAGTGTAGTCAGGCGAAGCAGAGGTCTGGGTCTGGAGATAGGCTGTAGTGTAGTCAGGCGAAGCAGAGGTCTGGTTCTGGAGATAGGCTGTAGTGTAGTCAGGCGAAGCAGAGGTCTGGGCGGGAGATAGGCAGTAGTGTAGTCAGGCGAAGCAGAGGTCTGGGTCTGGAGATAGGCTGTAGTGTAGTCAGGCGAAGCAGAGGTCTGGGTCTGGAGATAGGCTGTAGTGTAGTCAGGCGAAGCAGAGTTCTGGGACTGGAGATAGGCTGTAGTGTAGTCAGGCGAAGCAGAGGTCTGGGTCTGGAGATAGGCTGTAGCGTAGTCAGGCGAAGCAGAGTTCTGGGACTGGAGATAGGCTGTAGCGTAGTCAGGCGAAGCAGAGGTCTGGGCTGGAGATAGGCTGTAGCGTAGTCAGGCGAAGCAGAGTTCTGGGACTGGAGATAGGCAGTAGTGTAGTCAGGCGAAGCAAAGTCAAAGTCCGTGTAGTCAATCCGAAGCATAAGCAGAACAGGAACAAGGAAACAGGAACCAGGAACAACAAGGAACAGGAACGCAGGGAAGAGATGAATCTCTTCGTAGCAACGAGTACTCGACCAGCGAGGAGACCTGTTGCAAAGGCAACGCTATGGAGTGGATCCTGAGCTTAAATACTATGAATAGTTTGACATCATCCGGGGCCACGGCTAGGTTCCTGCCGAGGGTCCCTACAAAAGGATCAGCGATGCTCGCACGTGCGCCTAGGGGGGGCACGGCGCGAGTGGTGGGGTCTCTCCGCAGGCCACGCGGAGAGGCCCAACGAGTAGTGGCATCAGGACCGGGAACTCTGGAGTCTGTAGCAGGGCCAGAGGCACCGGGGGAGGCCCGAGGATGGAGCTGGCGGCCCACCGCCGCCAGCAAGGAGGAACCAGAGGCTGGAGTCCTTGTGGAAAGGTGAGAGGGCCATGCCGCGGGTCTGCCACGGACAGCACGCATAACACCCTTCCTAATAATTCCTAACGTTTGCTTTTTTTTGACTGCTGCAGCACACTGAGCTGACGCTTTCAATGGATTATCCACTATGATGCCTAGATCTTTTTCCTGGGTGGTAGCTCCTAATATGGAACCTAACTGGGTAACTACTGCAAGGGTTATTTTTCCCTATATGCATCACCTTGCACTTGTCCACATTAAATTTCATCTGCCATTTGGATGCCCAATCTTCCAGCTTCGCAAGGTCCTCCTTCAATTTATCACAATCTGCTTGTGATTTAACTAATCTGAATAATTTTGTATCATCTGCAGATTTGATAACCTCACTCGTCCTATTCCTTTCCAGATCATTTATAAATATATTGAAAAACACCGGTCCAAGTACAGATTGTTATGTTTAAGTAAGAATGTGAATCCTGGGCTGAGATGAGAAATGTCTCCGCCCACAGGGAGGAGCCCTGTGAGCCTCACCGTCAGCAGGCGCAGTCTCAGTGGCATGGGACACAGCTAGAAGTGGATGGTATGCTGGGGATTCCCTCTGACAAGTGTAGGCACTGCAGGAATACAGATCCGGTAGTGGCCCGCGGAGCGGGGTATGCCGAGGATGTCTGCACAGTAGATGTTGAAGAACTGGTAGCGATGCCGGAACCCGGAAGTGGCTCCTGTAGATGGTGTATCGGTATTCTGTAGAGTAGGAAAGCTGAATGGCTTCTACTGAAGAAAGACGCTAGTGGCCCGAGGGTCGGGGTACACTGCGTGGAATCCACAATGCAATCTGTATAGTAGAAGTCAGTAGAGGTACTCACAGGAGATGGTTCCTGGAGAGAAGTAGAGAGTAGCAGACAGGCAGAAAGGCACTCCGAGGAGCGGATAGCCGAGAACGCAGGAAGCCCCCGAGGAGCAGGTACTCAGAGCGTCCGGATGCCAAAGCCAAGTCAGGAACAGGAAGTCCTTGAATGTGGAGAATTCAGCAAGACGGAACTCCTTGCTAACTCGAGGAAGGCAAGGGCCGGTCAGATTAAATACAGTAGCGGGTTGACATCATCGGGCGGGGACGCCCCCGAGGTTCCCGCCCTGACGCGTTCAAATGAGGCCCTTGCGCGCACATCTAGGTAACTCCGGGTCCAAGATGGCAGTCGGCAGCGCCCACGCTGTCCCGGGAATGCCAGAGAGGTCGGCGGGTGCTGGCAGAGGCCGCCATTCTTCCCAGACTTGATGGAGCGGGGAAAAAAAGAGGTGAGCATGAGAGGTCGCAGCCGCCTGCAACCGACAGGAGTAACACAGATCCCTGAGGCACTCCACTGTTTACCCTTTTCCACTGAGAAAATTGACCATTTAATCCTACTCTCTGTTTCCTGCCTTTTAACCAGTTTGTAATCCATGAAAGGACATCGCTATTGACACGATCAAACTTTCGAACAGTTTTACAAGCACTAATATTTGCAAGCACTGATTACTGCAATGCTCTGTTACTGGGTTTACCATATGCAACCATAAGACCACTTCAAATATTACAAAACTCTGCAGCACGAATACTCACAGGTAAAAAGAAGAGAGAGCACATCACTGAGACACTAGCTGAATTACACTGGCTACCCTTAGAACAAAGAATACAATTTAAAGCACCATGCACAATTCATAAACTGATTCATGATGAAAAAGCGGAATGGCTTAACACAGCACTTCGTGTACACGTACCGCAAAGAAATCTGAGGTCGGCAAATAAAGCACTCTTAACTATCCCATCTGTAAAAACAGCACGACTTACCCAAGTCAGGGACCGAGCACGATCCCTTGCCGGACCCACCCTGTGGAATACAAGGCCTCTTGAAATAAGATTACAGAGAAATGTCAAACTATTCAAAGTAAATTTGAAGACCTGGCTTTTTAAACAGGCTTTTTATAAAGAGAAAGAAGAAAGTACGTAAGGAAAAGCTGGCATCAGCAAATTTGCACCCGGCACTTAGTTTCTATGTGCTTGACTCCTTTTCAATCTCTCTGATAACCTTAGTTAAAATGTAAAATTACAGGTGAGATTTACATGTAACTCAACGATGAAACATGTACCAGAAGGAAAAATATTCGTAATTCATCAATTAGTAATTATATTAGAATTCTTTGTAACCGGATCATTATTGGCACTTCTATAACTTTTTTTTTTTTTATTTGTGCCTATTTTGTAAACTGTTGTGATGGTAAATAACTTAACGACAGTATAGAAAAGATTTTAAATAAATAAATAAACATTGCCTCCTATCCCATGACTTTTTAGTTTTCTTAGAAGTCTCTCATGAGGGACTTTATCAAATGCCTTCTGAAAATCTACACTACATCTTCCAGTTCACTTTTATCCACATGTTTATTAACCCTTCAAAAAAATGAAGCAGATTTGTGAGGCAAGACTTCCCTTGGGTAAATCCATGCTGACTGTGTTTCATTAAACCATGTCTTTCTATATGTTCTATGATTTTGATCTTTAGAATAGTTTAAATGCACAATTGACTCTTTATGGGTAGAAATCCCATGTGTGTTGGGGAAGAGTATAGCAATTGGAGTATATTACCATCTACCTGGCCAAAATGATAAGACATCTTAAAAGCACAGTCCAGATGTATTGTCACGCCGGAGGTGGACCCTTGGGACGAGGTGGGGTTGACGCTACCCGTAGGAGGGATCCTACGAGGCTGGGTTCAGGGCTGGCGGCAGTCTGGAAGTAGTGGCAAGCAAGGCTGAGGTCTAGACAAGGAGAGAGTCAAAAGATGGTCAGACAAAGCAGAAGTCCAGGGCTGGAGAGAAGCAACCCATGGTCAGGCGATGCAGAGGTCCGGGGCTGGAGAGAGGCAATGGAATAGTCAGGCAAAGCAGAGGTCAAACCAGGTCAGCAATCCGAAGGAGAGATGAAGGAACAGGAACGAAGGCAATCAGGATCGGGAACCAGGAACTGAAGAGACAATGAGTACTCGACTAGCGAGGGGACCTGTTGCAAAGGCAATTTGAGAGAGCGGAGCCCGGGCTTATATACTGCAGCTTAGCCGACGTCATCATCTGGGGCTGCGGCCAGGTTCCCGCCGCGGGCCCTATTAAAGGATCAGCTGTGCGCGCACCTAGGGAGGGGTGCGGTGCTGGTCAGGATGGAGGCCCGACGCGGAACATGAGGAACTGTAGCAGAGCCAGAGGCCCCAGGGGCTGCCCGAGGATGGAGCTGGTGGTCCACAACCACCAGAGACGAGGGACCAGGTACTGGATCACTTTGAAAGAAGTGAGGGGACCGAGCCGTGGGTCTGCCGCAGCCAGCATGCGTAAAATGATTCCACACATTAAGAAAGGTGGACGGAAGGCAAAACGATTACCGGCATGGTTAAAAGGTGAGGTGAAAGAGACTTGGCCAAAAAAAATCCTTCAAAAATTGGAAGAAGTGGGGGGGGAATCAAGATGGCTGCTGATGAGGAACACTAAGAGGAGCTCCACCACCGTGTTTTCTTTTACATTTTCTTGTACCTCCGATACCGCACATAAAGGGCAAGGCTAAGCTGCGGGGTGCCAGCACAAGCTCCCAGTTTCTGGAAAATCAGCATCCTCGCTTGAGGGGTTCTTTTCTGCCACTCCGAAAATGGCTCCAGAAGTGATTGCTGCAGGGAATGACGCTGGGCAAATGCCGTCTCTGCTGATCAAGGAGACATCTTTGACTTTCAGAGCGCCTACTATGCCTTCCCCTCATAAATGTGAGCTCTTTGAACAATTGCCCATTGAGAAGTTGAGCCCAAGCCGATCTGGGACTGAGGCAAGCAGTGGTTGCTCCTGACCAGGATTTGAACTGCTTGGAGCCTGATTCCATACTTGGTGCTGCAAGAGGATCGAGCCCTGGAGAAAAGGTTTTGGAAGGGGCTATTTCTCCGAATGTAAGTAGCACATCAACTCCGCTGGATCAGCCCGAGGGCGATATAATGAGTAGAGGTGGTACAAATTCAAATGCTTTTTCCTCTAATCTGGGCTTAGTCAAACCTCCAGAAATTACTTTGGAGGTATTATGGCAAGCTATTATGTCCCTTGAATCTTCTATTTCTACCCTTACCAAGGTTTTCATGGAGACTAATTTGAAGGTTTTGGCTAATGTCAATACTATTTCTCAGAATGGAACTAAATTTGAAGTGATGGATATATGGCTTGCTGCAGTGGAGCAAATTCAACATTCTTTGGTCCAATCTGATTTGATTACTTCAAAGAAGTTGGAAAAATTTGAAAACTCTTTGAGGAGTTATAACCCACGAGTTCTGAACTTTCTGGTTTTAAAATCTTTGTCCACTACAGATTTAAAAGTTATCTTTCTCAAATATTAAAAATTCCGGAAATAGCAATGCCAGTGATTACCAAGACATATTTTCTTCCTAAGTCTGAAGAAACAGCAACGACAGATTCTTCTAAAGAATCTTTAGTGAATCTAACTCTATATTACATATCATGTTCTACCAATCTTCCAGAGTCTCTCTTGATATATCCGACTTATACTATATTCTATTAACTGAGACCAAAATGTAACTAGTTTTAGTTTTTAGTTTTCTAGTTATATTGTAAACTTGTAAATTTAGCATTCGGAAGTATTGTGCATGTATTAAGTTGTTTAAAATGTAAACCGGAGTGAAGGCATTTGCTATACTTCGGTATAAAAAAGTCTCTAAATAAATAAATAAATAACTCAATTTTTGGAACTACCGCATGAGTTGGAAGTTTCTAGAAGGGGAACCCTTTTGGTCTCATTCGCTTTTCTTTTGGATCGTAATACTATTCTCCGATTTTTCTTTGTAATAGAGAATATATGTTCTATGGACAGAAGATATGGATTTATCCAGATGTTACAAGATCAACCCAACTTCGGAGGAAAAAGTTTCTGTCACTGCATGATGAGGTTCTTTCAAGGGGGGCTTATTTTATCTTGCTGTACCCATGTAAATGCTGAGTTAAATATGGAAACATTAACTATCTCTTTTTTTAACCTCACAACTTCGTACATTTTAGATACGCAAATCTAATAGGTCGCATGAGGGTAGGCAATAGATTATTATTGTGGTGGTTCCTCATCTATTTCCTTTTACTTATTTCATTGTTATTTGCTCTTTATTATTCTTCCCCTCCTATTTCCTTAGAGGCAGATACGGATTACAATTTAATTTTTTTTCCTGTTTTGGATTGTATTTCCTGTTGCCTAATAATGACTACTTGTATTGTAACTGTATGTGATTATTCCTTGACATCTTGATTAATGTATTCCTTGGTTGTTGTTTTTTTTTTGTAAATACAATCAAAAAGAAAATAAAAAAAAAATAAAATAAAATTGGAAGGAGTCACGTGATGGCAGCCTAGGGATAGGACGCACGTAGGCAGCGCTCCCGGTGCCCGGCTCCAATAATCCGGTATCATCCTGACTCTACACTCAAAATAGTTGGCGCTGCCTAGTGATAAGACATTTGGGCTGCTAAAAGGGCACAGCAGAAAAAAAATCTAAAAGAGATGAGGGAGGTGCAGCTGACAAGGGAGGACAACTCGGCCTCAGATGAGTGGCCGGTGCTGCAGATGCCTCTCGACACCTGGAGTCTCTGGGTGGATCCCAGAGAGGACCCGGCTGTGCCAGTAGGAAAAACTAGACTAACACAATTGCTGAAGCCTCTTATTTGTTTTGATTGGATTCTAAGCTCCGCAGAGAAAGAGGCTATCTCTTAATTAATTCTTAATTCTATTCAGCCAGATTCTACCACTTCCACATGTAAAAATGTTATTACTAATGTAAATACCTATACCTAATGTTATTCTCTCCCTTTTCTTCTCTCCTCCCAGTTCTATTACCTTGTTATTTGTAACTGCTTCCTTCTACACAAATAGGTTATTGAATTGTTCACTGTAAACCCCTGTTATATGTAAACCGGCATGATGTGTTTGCAACATGAATGCCGGTATATAAAAATTTTAAATAAATAAATAAATAAATTATATTTCAGTATACAGCCGCGTGTGTCTTTTCAGATGCCGAATTGCTCAGCTTTTGATCTTTCTTTGATTTCTTCGTTTAACTCTACAGGGGTAGGCAACTCCGGTCCCCCAGTGCCGCAAACAGTTCTGGGTTTTCAGGATATCCACAATGAATATGCACGAGGGAGATTTGCATGCCTCCACTGTGTGCATATCTATCTCAGGCATATTCATTGTGGATAATATCCTGAAACGCAGATCTGTTTGCAACACTGGAGCTGCCCAGTATTTATTCATTTGCACGTGTCTTTTTTGTGAGATGCCCTGGGTAGGGCTCCGAGGAAGAAAAAAAAAATATATTTAGGTAGTGCTCTGTGCTGCCTAATTTGGATTCCCTCGCCCGTGAACGAGAGCTGTAACCGGTGACCTCTTTCCTGGGCTCACTGCTTCCCACAGACTTTGCTGCACGTTACAATTCTCAATCGAATTCTTCAATCCAGAATTGTGGGTGCCCCAGATGTGATGTGGCAGGCCACTGAAAGCCAAAAAGGACACGCACAATAGCAAACTCAAGGACATCTCTTCTCTTCTCTGCCACACAATAAAGCAATGATTTTAAGCATTAAGTTGCTGTATGTTTCCCATCTAACCAACCCGCAGTGCTAAGGCAGGCCTCTCTGTTAAGAGCATTCAAATCTTTGCAGGAAGCCAAAAATTGTTTACATGTTCCACTTTCTTTTGTAGTTCAGTTTCGTGCGTTCATTGCTGGTTTATTTATATTTCACCAGTGAGAGCGACAGCTCAGGCAGACGTTACGAGGTGGGGTTTTTCCATACTCCACATCCTGGCCCTCCCTCATTCCCCAAAATGTACTTCACATCCCTTGTGGCTGGAGCGATAGGTTTAAAAAAAAAACAACTTTTCCTCTGGGACTTTCCCTGTTCACTTTCACCGCTTCAGTCTGGGACCCGAGTAAAATGTGATTCTGTTTGTTACTGGGCTGTGCGACCCAATAGATTGGAACAGAAAAGAAGGCAGAGATTGTTTTGGTTTTTGTTTTTTTCCCTGAGCCTAATTGGCTTGTTCCACTGTGGGAATTTTCCACAAGCCAGACCGTGCAGCTTCTGCTGGTATTTAGCCAAGAAAGCGAGCATCCATATTCTTGCAAAAAAAAAAAAAGAAAAGAGAGAGTGTCCTGGGATCTCTCTGTTTGACAACCTGATTTTAGGTAGGAAGCTTAAATCCAGAGCCTCCAGGGTGGCATTCTCTGAAATGCTCCCTGTTCCACGCGCAGAGCTTCGGAGTCTCAATGCGTGGATGAGACGATGGTGCAAGGAAGAGGGATTCAGTTTTGTTAGGAACTGGGGAACATTTTGGGGAAGGGGGAGTCTCTTCCGAAGGGATGGGCTCCACCTTAACCAGGAGGGAACCAGACTGCTGGCGCTAACCTTTAAAAAGGAGATAGAGCAGCTTTTAAACTAGAACAAAGGGGAAAGCCGACAGTCGCTCAGAAGGGCATGGTTCAGAAGGCTGTATCTCTGAAGGATACTAAGGGATAGACTTTCAAAGCTGCGCATGTGGTTCCCGGTGTGCACACACGCGCACTGGGTTTTAATATCTGCGCGCGCACGTGGGTACGGATTATAAAAAACAACACGCGACGACGCAGTTGGGCCTTCCCCAGTTCCCTCCCAGTCCACTCCAATTAAGAAGCAGACTGGGAGGGTAGGAAACTATCATAAAGAACAAAACTGCCGAACATATAGACAGCTGTAGTTTAATGGGACAAAGCCAATATGGATTTCGCCAAGGGAAGTCTTGCCTCACCAATCTGCATGTGGATAAAGGTGAGTCAGTTGATATACTGAATCTGGATTTCCAGAAAGCATTTGACAAAGTCTCATGAAAGACAACTTAGGAAATTAAAAAAATCTTGGGACGGGGCAGTATCCTATTGTGGATTTCGTACTGGTTAAAAGACAGAAAAACAGAGAGTAGGGTTAAATGGTAAATGTTCCCCATATGCTTTTTAATATATTTCTAATTAATCTGGAAATGGGAACAACAAGTGAGGGGATCAAATTTGCCAATGACACAAAATTATTCAAAGTTGTTAAATCTCAAGAGGATTGTGAGAAATTGCAAGAGGACCTAGCAAAACTGGGAGAATAGGCTTGCAAATGGCAAATGAAATTTAATGTGGACCAGTGCAGAGTGAAGCACTTAGGGAATAGTAACCCAAATTATAGTTACAAAATGCAAGGTTCCACATTAGGAGTCACCACCCAGGAAAAGGATCCAGGTGTCATTGTTGATAATACATTGAAATCGTCTGCTCAGTGTGCAGCAGCAGCAGCAGCAGTCAAAAAAGCAAATATAATGCTAGGAATTACTGGGAAAGGAATAGAGAATAAAACAAGGAATATCATAATGCCTCTGTACTGCTCCATGATGCTACCACATCATACGAACATAAGAAATTGCCATGCTGGGTCAGACCAAGGGTACATCAATCCCAGCATCCTGTTTCCAACAGTGGCCAATCCAGGCCACAAGAACCTGGCAAGTACCCAAACACTAAGAAGATCCCATGCTACTGATGCTAGTAATAGCAGAGGCCATTCCCTAAGTCAACTTGATTAATAGCAGTTAATGGACTTCTCCTCCAAGAACTTATCCAATCCTTTTTTAAACCCAGCTACACTAACTGCACTAATCACATCCTCTGGCAACAAATTCCAGAGATTTATTGTGCGTTGAGTGAAAAATGATTAGTCTTAAATGTGCTACTTGATAACTTCATGGAGTGCCCCCTAGTCCTATTATTCAAAAGTGTAAATAGCTGATTCACATCTACTCATTCAAGACCTCTCATGATCTTAAAGACCTCTATCATATCCCCCCTCAGCCGTCTCTTCTACAAGCTGAACAACCCTAACCTCTTCAGCCTTTCCTCATAGGAGAGCTGTTCCATCCCCTTTATCATTTTGGTCGCCCTTCTCTGTACCTTCTCCATCGCAACTATATCTTTTTTGAGATGCGGCGACCAGAATTGTACACAGTATTCAAGGTGCGGTCTCACCATGGAGCGATATAGAGGCATTATGACATTTTCTGTTTTATTAACCATTCCCTTCTTAATAATTCCTAACATTCTATTTGCTTTTTTGACTGCTGCAGTACACTGAGCGATGATTTTAAAGTATTATCCACTATGATGCCTAGATCTTTTTCCTGGGTGGTAGTTCCTAATATGGAACCTAACATCGTGTAACTACAGCAAGGGTTATTTTTCCCTGTATGCAACACCTTGCACTTGTCCATATTAAATTTCATCTGCCATTTGGATGCCCAAGTCTTGTAAGGTCCTCCTGCAATGTATCACAGTCTGCTTGTGATTTAACTACTCTGAATAATTTTGTATCATCCGCAAATTTGATAACCTCACTCGTCATATTCCTTTCCAGATCATTTATATATATATATATATATATATATATCTATAGAAAATCACCGGTCCAAGTACAGATCCCTGAGGCACTCCACTGTTTACCCTTTTCCACTGAGAAATTTGACCATTTAATCCTACTCTCTGTCTTTTAACCAGTTTGTAATCCATGAAAGGACATCGCCTCCTATCCCATGACTTTTTAGTTTTCTTAGAAGCCTCTCATGAGGGTCTTTGTCAAATGCCTTCTGAAAATCCAAATACACTGCATCTTCAAGTTCACCTTGAAGATGCATCATTAAAATCCCCATGTTTATTAACCCCTTCAAAAAAATGAAGCAGATTTGTTAGGCAAGACTTCCCTTGGGTAAATCCAGGTTGACTGTGTTCCATTAAACTATTTCTTTCTATATGCTCTTCGATTTTGATCTTTAGAATAGTTTCCACTATTTTTACCGGCACTGAAGTCAGGCTCACTGGTCTATAGTTTCCCGGATCGCCCCTGGAGCCCTTTTTAAATAATAGGATTACATTGGCCACCCTCCAGTCTTCAGGTACAATGGATGATTTTAATGATAGGTTACAAATTTTAACTAGCAGAGCTGAAATTTCATTTTTTAGTTCCTTCAGAATGAATATTGTGTGCAGGTATGGTCAAGAAAGATATAGCAGAATTAGAAAAGGTACAGAGAAGGGAGATCCAGATGATAAAGGGGATGGAACAATTCCCCTAAGAAGAAAGGCTAAAGAGGTTAGGGCTGTTCAGCTTGGAGTTATGATAGAGGTCTTTAAAATCATGAGTGGAATGGAATGACTAAACATTAATCGGTTGTTTACGCTTTCAAAAAGTACAAAGACGAGGGACACACAATGAAGTTACTGGGTAATATATTTAAAACTAATAAGAGAAAATATTTTTTTACTCAATGCTTATTTAAGCTCTGCAATTCGTTGTTGTGTCAGCCGGCTGCAGTCCCAGCGACTGGCCTTCCTCACCCGGCACTTTGCTGCCTCGCCAGGGGCAGGCCCCGGCTGTCCAGTGTTGCGGAGGGGTCCCGGCTCTGCACTCCTCTTCGTGGCCTGCCTGCCTCTGGTGGTCCTGGAGCGCAGCGGAGGTGCCGCTGCCGTCTGCTCCTCTCGTCCATTTCCTTGGGCACGCCCTCCCTCCTCCCCTGTTCATTTAAAGGGCCTGCAGCAGACTAGGGCTGCCGGCCCCCTCTAGAGATGTCATCAGCCTGGGACTACTTAAGGCGAGCTCTGACAGTCAGAGCTCGCTTTGGCAACAGGTCTCCATGATTGCTCGTGTGAGGATCCCGGGAGCGGCAGCCTCAGCCGCGGAGGAAGGGAGAAGAGGCAGGCTGCAGGAGCGGCATCGTGCCGCGAAGAGGAGACTCCTGCCGGTGGCTCCAGGACTGTGGAGGAGCCCGGAGCGGCTCGGATTGCCGCGAGGGACGGCGTCAGCGGCCCGACTGGCCGCGGAAGGGAGGGGGTCCGGCCCGGGCTCGTCGCGAACAGGTTCACAACATTATCTCCCACTTGGGATCCTGCCAGGAACTTTTGACCTGGATTGACCACGGTTGGAAACAGGATACTGGGGTTGATGGACCTTTGGTCTGACCTAGTATAGCAAATCTTATGTTCTCAATTTTTCACCTTGGAAATGTGGCCCCAGTTCTGGATTTAGGCACATGCTACAGCTTGGGGTATGTAGAAATAACAATAATAATAAAAAAAAAAAAAGATTACTAAATGCAAAGGTTTTTTTTTTATATGTTTTTGCTAATGTCTTGGGGCTTGTTAAACGTGATATATCTTAGGGCCTCGGCATGTTTTAATCTGGCCCTTCCCGTTCTGCATCATGCTGGGGCACTGACCTGGAGGACAGAGTACCCTCGCATTTGGGAGGTTTGGCAAGGCTTAGTTTAGCAAGAGAAAGGGATGTGAGTCCTCATCTCTCGTTTCATATGTATTGGAGGGAAAAAAACATTTTTTTTTTTTTGGAGGGGAGAGAGCAAAGAAGAACAAGAAAATAATTAATCTCCACTGACTCCATTCTGATATGTGTTTCTTTCCTGAGGAAATGCATGCGAGTCCATTGAGAGGCCGTTGCACTATTCGGCTAAAGAGCAGCTGTAGAGCAAAAAAAAAAAGTACAAAAATCAAGTCCGATATCCGGTAGTCTATTGTTTATTTATTGATTTGTTTGTTTACTTAGATTTTATATATTCTGCTTTTTGGCACTTCACAGTGTACTTCAAAGCGGATTTCATTCAGGTACTGCAGGTATTTCCCTATCCCCACAGGGCTTACAATCTCATTTTGTACCTGAGGCAACGGAGGGTACAGTGACTTGCTAGACGGGAAACGATACTGACGTCTCAGAAGAAACATGACTTAAAATAATCACAGATGATAACATCAACATTTTGAAAACTTTTACAAAGAAACATTTAAATTCATTTCACAAATTAACAAAATCTCTTTTATTGCAAAACAAAGCTGTTATGTTTTTGTAAGGTGATGAGAGATGTCTCCGCCCACAGGGACTCACCGTCGGTAGGCTCGGTCTCAGCGACGTAGGACACAACTGTATGATAGAGACTTTATTATGAAGGAAGGAAAAGCAGAGCCCGCGGAGCGGGAGATGCAAATAAGTACAGTTCTGAGCAGTGGGGGATACCCAGGGTGATATCAGTGACGTGAAGATCCGGTAGTGGCCCGCAGAGCGGGGTACGCCAGGAAGTCCCTTCAGACGAGTAGAGATTACCTCAGAAGTGCAGATCTGGTAGTGGCCCGCAGAGCAGGGTACGCCGAGGATGACTGTACTGAAGATAATGATGATGAGATAGTCTGAGGTGCAGGAACCCGGAAGTGGATCTTGTAGCTGGTACGGCAATACCCTGCAGCACAGGATATAGTGGAGCAACTTGCACTGAAGAGGAACGGTAGTGGCTCGGGGTACACCGCAGAGAAGCTTCAGTACAGCTGGTATCGTTGACGTCTGTAGAAGGTACTCACAAGTGGTAGTTCCAGGAGAGTAACCCGAGAAGCGGGTCAGGTAGTAGTCCAAGGCAGGAAGGCCCTCCGAGGAGTGGATAGCCAGGAGCATGGAAAGGCCCCCGAGGAGCGGGTACCCAGAGCGTCCACACACCACGAGAGGAATCTGGAACTGGAAGTCCAAGAATGGAGTGGATTCAGCAACGAGGGAACTCCCTGCTAACTCGTAGTAGCGGGGGGGCCGGTCAGCTTAAGTACAGCAGCGAGTTGACGTCATCAGGAGAGGACGCCCCCGAGGTTCCCGCCATGACGGGTACAAAGGAGGCCCTTGCGCGCTCGCCTCAGGTGATTCCGGAGACAAGATGGCGGTCGGAAGCCGCCCACGCTGTCCCAGGCGCGCCGGGGAGGTCGGCGTTGGTTGGCGGAGGCAGCCATTCTTCCCAGGATTGACGGTGCAGGGAAAAAGGAGGTGAGCGTGAGAGGTCGCAGCTGTCTGCGACAGACGGGCGTAACAAAAGCTACACATAATGATCCTTACTTGAAACCACAGCACAACAGGAGCCAGGCCCACATAAGGTGAAACATGGGGCCTTTGTCGGGATGATTTACCCTAATGAAGTTTATAGTTTTTGGTGTGGGAACCAGTATAAAGCATTGGAACTGCTATCAGCAAGGAGGTTCCTATTCACTCCTAATGTTTGTTTACACGCTTGCCTTGGATATTTGGTAGGGGGAGTTCCATTTCCATTTTTTTGGTTGTGTTTATATTCAAGAAGACTGAATTCTTTACAGCGACTGCCTCTGAGTTGGGTCAGTGATATATATCAGCAAGCGCAATGCACTTTATTATATTTTTTGTTGTTTTATATACAGCGATATGTGTTCTTTAAAATGTTTTATAATATATTTATAATGAAATATGTTTTTGTAATAAAAGTTTGTTGCTTTATGAAATAATTTTTTAAAAATTGTATTTTATTTATTTTACTTATATTCCGCATTTCAACTTTATCAGTGCAGATGACAAAATATAAACGGATTAGAATAGACAATACAAAACCCCAAAACAATTTCAACTAAAAGCTTTTAACAAACAGCAATGATTTCACCTTTTTTTTTCTAAAACTTAGGTAATCTGGTTCACAGCAAATGTCAAAAGGCAAGGTATTAAAAAAAAAAAAAAAAAAAAAAGCTTTGGTTCTGGTTGTTAGGGATGTGCATTCATTGCTCCATTCGTTTCGGGGGCATGCATGTATCTCACGAATGGATAACAGGCGCACAAAACTGGCAGTATGGTGTATGTGGATGGCCGACTACATTCGCTCATACCATCCGTTTTGTGCACCTACTATACATTCGTGAGAATCGTGTGTACTGCCGAACTGAATGGAGCAACAAACGCACATCCCTACTGGTTGTTGTCAAATGAGTTACATTATCATCTGTGGATTATTTTTTGATAAAGTTGCTCAATGGTACACATTAAGTAACCAGGTAATGACTGTGTCACACAAGAAACATTGTCATCTCTACCGCTTTTGGCAAGAGAACGTCGCCCTTGTTTTTAACATAAACTATTAACTGCCAACTGAGCTATATAAACAATTTTTTTTCTTAATGCTGCTGTTTTATCTGCATATTATTATCATCGATTTAGATGGGCCACTATTGGACGTGAAAGATGATATCAAGCTCCCATGTCAACACTGAAAAATTCAGGATAAACTATGCACACCAAAACCATCCTGTGGTTTCATAGGGACATGAATAATGGGACAATGATTTTTTTTTTTTTAAGAGACACTGTATCCACAATCATTTTTCTAGCCTCTTTCATTAACTCTGTCCTTTTTATTGCAAGTCTGTAATAGATGAATCATAATAAAATGGATATAATTTGTAAGAATACAATTACCGGGCTTTACGCACAAGGATGCTATTAAGTAGATCAGTGTATATTTTTAAAAAATGTGTTGATATCCTCTGGGCACAAACTGAGGCATGCAGAGCAAAGGCCGAAGGCCAGGGGGCAGGACAGACTTAGAGGGGATATGAGGCTGTGTTGGCCTGCTATGTTTTTGTCTCTGCAGGGTGATTTGTATCTCTCAAGATCAGGGGAAGGAAGAAAAGAGCGAGGAGCTCATATAATGTTTCTTGTCATAGACACATGAAGCAGGTTCTTAGGTCCGGGTTTACAAAATAACACCAGTGGAGTACAAAGGTGGGGGCGGGGGGGGGGGGGGGGGAAATGACCATTGAAAAACATGCTGCTGGGCAGAAAAGACAAGTGAAAGCAGTGCTCACCAGAATCAAATTTAAAATTCCTGGAACTCTGACCTGAATAGATGGAAGGTAATATACATTAAAAAAAAAAAAAAAATCATAAGCATTTCACTACTTCTGCTGACCTAACAAAAGAGCAATGTCTTACGTGTTCCTCTAGGAGTCTTACATTTCCGGGGCTACATTTAAGCTTCGTTATCCTAGCACATCAGATACATTTTTTTTAATTTATTTATTTAACGTGTTTTGTGTACCGTCATTCGGTTTCGCCATCATAACAGTTTACAGTAATCATAATAGGTAGAAAAAGTAACATCAGGGTTTCTACAGTGAGTAGAACAGTTTAACATGTTAGGTAACAATGGAAAAATCAACAGGAAGGGTGTTATATATTGTATATTAGAGAATTCTTGAGCAGCGTATCGTGGCTTTCGTGGTTATGTTGAGACTTTATGGTGGATTAGATGGTATCACTGTATTCTTTGTGTTGTATTAGGTGGGAGTCTGTTGGTGTTGCTGGTTGAGCACGTCTGAGTAGGCTCTACTGAAAAGGCAGGTTTTTAAGTCTTTTTTAAAGGTTTTGGTGTTTGGTTGAATTCTTAGATTGATTGGTAAAGAGTTCCATAGTGAAGGGCTGGCGATGGGTATAGCTCTCTCACGGGTTGTTAATAGATGCGTGGTTTTTACGTGAGGGATTTTGAGGAGGCCTTTATTCACTGAGCGAAGGTTCCTTTTTGGAGCGTGTAGTTCGATGTGTTTGATTAGCCAGTAGTTTTGTTGTCCTGTGATTATTTTGTGGAGGATTGTTAAAACTCTGTAGTCTATTCTGTATTTTATTTGGAGCCAGGGTAAAGAGAAGAGGGTTGGAGTAATATGTTCTTGTTTCTTGTTAGAATTCTGGCAGCTGCGTTTTGTAGTATTTAGAGTGGACGGATGGTAGCAAGAGGTAGGCCAAGAGGTAGGGTATTACAGTAGTCTAAGTTTGAAAATAAGAGCAGTTGCAAGACTGTTCTGAAATCATTCTGTGTGAGGAAAGGCTTAAGACATCTGAGTGTCAGTAATTTGTGATAACCTTCTTTAATTTTATTTATGTGGGTTTTGAATGATAATTCTTTGTCTATGGTGATTCCTAGGTTTCTAGCATGGTGAACAGGAGAGATTATAGATTTTGGGTTTTCTGTTTTGAGTGGTCGCATGGGAGAGTCACTGACTTTATTGTCAAGGATGATTAATTCGGTTTTCTCGATGTTTATTATGAGTTTTAGGGTGGAAAGACATTGTTTGATTTCTGCGAGATAGATGGTTATTCTCTCGTAGGTTTCTTCAATTGTATTCTGTATTGGAACCAGTATTTGTATATCATCAGCGTATAGGAAATGAGTCAGACCTAGGCGATCCAGTGTGTGACAGATTGGTAGGAGATAGATGTTGAAAAGTGTAGCCGACAGGGCAGATCCTTGTGGGACTCCTGTATTTAGGTTCACTTTATCTGATAGGTTGTTGTTAAATATTTCTTGGAAACTTCTTTGAGATAAATAGGAGGGTGAACCATTTTAGTATAGTGCCTGTTGCCCCTATTTCAGATAGTCTGTCGAGTAAGATGGAATGGTTGACTGTGACGAAGGCGGCTGATAAATCCAGGAGTAATAAAATGTAACTTAGTCCTTTGTCGAATCCTTGAAGTATTGTGTCATTTAGGACCTCATATTTTAAAGTATCGCAGGCCTGCGGGGGGCCGAAACGGGGGGAGGGCCTGCGCTAGCCGGCAGCGATCGCACCGTCGCGGTGCGATCGCTGCTGGTTTTGCACCCAATAGCGCCACCATAGGAGGTGTAGCTATTGGGAGTGAAAGCTGCCGCGAAAAGGCTCCTTACCTTTTCGCTGTCCGTGGCGTCGGGGCAGAGTCGGCCCCGGTGACGCCCCGACGACTCCTCTTCCGGGCCCGACTCCGCCCCCATCCTGGTATCACACGCGATAAGGGACTTTTCGCGTGCGAAAGGTCCCTTATCGTGTGCGAGCGGCGAGGAAAATGAGGCCCTTAGTGACAGGAGTAATGCTTCTGTGCTGAAATTTTTCCTGAATCCCAATTGGGTGGGGTGAAGAATGTTGTTCGTTTCTAAGTAGTCTGAGAGTTGGGAGTGGACGATTTTTTCTATGATTTTTGTGATGAAAGGTAAGTTTGATATGGGTCTGTAGGTTTGTATGTTTTCCGGGTCTAGCTTGTTCTTTTTTATTAAAGGTTTAATGATTGCTGATTTTAGGCATTCAGAGTTTTTATCTTCTGTGAGGGAGAGGTTAACTATGTCCGTTATTGTTTTAGTCATTGGGTTGTCGAGCAGTTTAAAAGTTTGTATAGGGATGCTGTCGAGGGGATGATTGGCTGGATTCATATTTTTGATTATTTTTTTGGATTTCCAGTGAGGAGGCGGAGTCGAATTCATGCCCAGTTGTTGTTATTTCTAGAGATGATATTGGAGTTTGGGTGTGTGTGTGATGTTGCTGTTGTTGGGAGTTTATTAATTTTCTGATTTTTTCATGTTTCTAGATACATGTTTCTAGGGGGCCTGGGAGTACCCTCTCAGCGGGTTTGTGGGAATACCAGTACGTTTGCCGAGGGCAGTGCAGGCTTTAACACCTGGAATCTAAGAAGGGTTATTTATTTTTTTTGCCCCGGAAGGGTATAAGCGCCCTGCTTTAGCGCTCTACGCCTTTAGAAAGCACGTTAACTCTTAATGACCAGTTTGAGTGGCTGAAGCTGCCTTGTATTTTTATCGTTGTCCTGGTGGCTGTTTTTTTTTTATTTCCAGATCTGTAATTACCTTCACAGGCTCTGGCTTAAAAAAAAAAAAGTCCCCGTGTCACACCTGTGCAACTCCAGAGCTGAAACCACACGGTTGAAGCTTAAGCAGCTATCAAGGTCTTCGCTATGCAAAATCAGTCTGTGCACAGAAAAAAATATAATCCACTCCTTGGTTGTAAGGAGAAATTGTGGTAAGGAATTGGCATTTTGACGCCTCAGAGGAAGAGGCTTGCACTCAGTAATCACATCTGGGCTTCTCAAGGCTCCTGAGGACTCCTTGCCTAACTTATAGGCACTGGTACAGTTTTTGGGTTCTTTTCGGTATTAGTCTGCGTTATTCTGATTCTGTACGTTATTGGGTAGATTTTCAAAAAGTTACGTGCGTTAAAAACGGGGATTACGTGTGCGGCCGGGCCTTGTGCTCGCTGCGCGCATTTTCAAAAGAGGCCCGGCCCCACGCGTAATCCCCGTTACGTGCAGAACTGCCGGGCTTCTTTGAAGGGGGGCGGGCCTGGGAGGGGCGTGTTCTGGGTGGGGAGGGGGCGGGTGGGCCGGGACAGCGCCATTCACCACTCTCCCCGCTGCCAGCGCGCGCAACTTACTTCAGGTCGGGCCCTGAAGTAAGTTGGAAGATAAAAACCAAAAAAGGCAAAAGGTACGATTTAGGGGTTGGGGAGGAGAGGGGAAGGGGAATGGAGGTTAAGGTAGGAGGTAGGGAAGGAACTAGAGAAGGCCGGGATGTGTCGCCGTGCGAAGTTTGCATTAATGTTCCCACTCCCCTCCTTGTGTGTGCTGCCCGCACATATGTGCTCGGATTATAAAAGCTGGCGCGTTCGTGCACGCAGCCCACCTATTTTATAGCATGCATGCGCCGGCAAGCGCATGCTATACAATCGCCGCGAGCGCGCATGTGTGCTTCTTTAAAACTACCCGCAAGCGAATGGTGATTTCGGAGCGGCCTCGGAGGGAACTTTCCTTCGCCCTCCCCCCACCTTACCCACCCCCCCCCCCGGCTCTATCTAAACCCCCCGTAACTTTGCGCGCGTCGCCGGCAGCCCCGCCCTGTCCTCCGGTCCCGGGGGGGCTGGTCCGGAGGCCTCGACCACGCCCCCGGGCCTGCCCCTGAAACACTGCAGCACGCCCCCAGACACACCCCCTCCCGCCCCTTTTCGAAAGCCCCGGGGCTTTACGCGCGCCGGCGGCCTATGCAAAATAGGCACGCGAGGGCCCTGCGTGCGTAAATCCAGAAGGATAACCGATTCACATCTACCCGTTCTAGACCTCTCATAAACACCTCTATCATATCCCTCCTCAGTCGTCTCTTCTCTCTCTCTCTCTCTATATATATATGGCCAACCTTTACGAGTGTCCCTTTCTATTTACACTTATTGCTCTGCATTGTTATTTACTGATTGGGCAGGATCTTTCATGCTGCCCCCCCCCCCTCCTCCCGTTTGTTCATCTGCTGTCCTACAGTGTTCGTCGGAGAACAAGGGTCACTTGCAGACTCATAAGATGGGCTGAACAAACACAAATCGCTCTTAGTGAGGCCAAGCTGGAAAGATGATCCCAGGCTGCGTTCTGCAGGCCGCCCTTTCTCCACGGTCGCTTCATTCGTGTCAGCTGCATGAAAGGTTGCTCTCTGGACAACGGGCCCTATCGAGTCCTCTGCACCTGTGATTGTTGTCACACCTGGAACTGGAGGCCCCTGGCCTGTTTTTCTACAGCTGGTCCAGGCGCTCCGCCGGGTCCGGATTAAGACAGTGCAACTTCGAAGTTATCATACGGAGCCACGTTCTAAGTGAGGTATCTTGATGTGAGGAATCTTGTTAACGGCAGAGAAATCATTTAAAAAAAACAAATGTTAAAATCATGCTAGAGAGCTGCGGCAGTGGCCCAGCCTTGAGCAGGAGCAAATATACTCAGCTGGAAGGACTGCCACAGGAATATGAAAGGCAAGGCTGTGTATATAGGTCTCTGGTGAACTGGGTGTCTGTGGTGTTAATGATGCATCCTACAACCCCTCCTCCACCTTGTCCTGAGTGTTCTGGGTATCGTTTACTGCACTAGCACGACTATTTTCATTTCCAGCCAAATATTTCCTGAATATCTGCTTTTAACACAATTGCTTTCTCCCCCCACTATTTGCCCTTCTAGGGTTAAAAAGGGTTCGGGGTACATTGATCCCGACATGAATAGTTTTATTGTTCGCTACTGAAGAGTTGTGTACCCAAGGGGTAATTGTCAAATAGCCCAACTGAGTTAGGCGGTAGAAACGCATGCAAGTTACATCAGTTTTGAAAGTAGTCTTACACACATAAGCCCACTTTGAAAATTATCCCACCAAGTCTACCTGCAATCAAGGGCAATCTGCTGCCTGGGGCAAGGGATGAGATGGCCACTTTTCCCACACACATCCTCTTCCATACACATACACACACACACACACAAGCTGCATTGTCGCCCCGCAAAGCTGGCTCACACAAACACACACCCACAAGATTTCCTCTCTCATTGGAGCCTCATTCTTCGACCCAGTAAGCCGGACCTCCACAGCATCCCTCCACTCTTCAGCCAGCACTGGCCTAGCCTGCGGCAGGGGGCCCGCAGCGTCACGCCTCTCTTCAGCTGCCGCCGGCATTGGGTCGTCAGTCGTTCGGCAGGGGCGGCCTTCCGAGAGAGAGGCATCTTTTGCCGCCTCAAAATCCTGCCACCTGAAGCCACCGCCAAACACTGCCTCCTTAGAGAACCGCCCCCGTGACTGCCCTTACATCTGTGTGAAATGTTTTCAGAATACATACGTGCCCGTTCTGAAAATGAAAACAGGCACGTGTTGCATCAAACCCCCCTCCGCCAACTCCTCCCTAGGAATGCCTCGTGTCAGCCCGGGTAAACTCATGCACGCACGTTCAACCGCATGGTGGGTAAGGCGATTTTGTAACAGACCATTTCCGCAGGCAAAACTGCTTTTTTTCCCCATGGAAATGGATTTTAAAATTGCCCTCTCTGTCTTTTGTATTTGGGGAAAGTATACATCTATTATCGGTTTAATGCCGGATCAGAAAACACTGGAGCGGTTTGCCCTCACACCTTCATGCTCAAAACGTTCCAGCACCTCAACGAGGTGCTGAGTTGACACGAAAATTCAGATGGTGCGCATGCGCGATGGAGATAGTCCATTGGTTTACAAGAGGCTTATGGCATAAAGAACAGGCCAGAATGCTGCCGTTTAGTGAAGAAACATTTGTGGCACGCCAACATCGCACGGAGTCCGCTACCGGAAACAGAACGAAGGTGAGCTACAGCTGATTCAGGGACAGCAGTTGAAATGTTCAGAGGAATGGAGAGGAAAGAGTTCCTTCTGCACGTCGTTTCACCGTGAAAAGAAAACAGAGGTGGCATCGCTCTAATTACAAAGGAATAAGGCAGCGACACTATAACACAGGGGTAGGAGACTCTGGTCCCAGAGTGCAACCACCAGCTCTGGTTTTCAGGACATCCACAACGAATCCGTAGGAGATTTATTTACAATCAGGCTGATACAGTACGATGCGCGCTCGGCCGAGCGCACCGTTTAACACCCATTAGGAGCGCGTCAAAAACGCAAATCCTATTACCCCTTATACTGTAAGGGGTAATGGCCGCGCGTTTTCCACATGCTAACCCCCCCCCCCCCGAAACTAATAGCGCTCATCACATGCAGATTCATGTTGATGAGCCTATTAGTTATTCACCCAGAATCCTGAAAGTAAAATGTGCAGCCAAGTCATATATTTTACTCTCAGAAATTAACGCCTGCTCAAGGGCAGGCATTAACGTAGAGAGCACCGGGAAAAGTGTACAGAAAAAAAACCTGTTTTTCTGTACACCCTGTGACTTAATATCATAGCGATATTAAGTCGGAGGCACCAAAAAAAAAAAAAAAGTCTGCCCACCCGCTGGTTCGAAAACAGACACTCAATTTTGCCAGTGTCCGATTTCCAAACCCGTAACTGTCAGCGGCTTCAAAAACTGACGCTGGTAAAATTAAGCATCGGTTGTCGGATCCGCTGATTATGATTAGCGCGCAGCCTCATTTAAATACAGAACGGCGCGCGCAGGAGAGGTGCTTGGGTACGCGGCGGGAGAGCGGGTGCTCAGCGCGGACTCTCCCACACTTTTTAGTAAATCGGCCTGATTGAAGGCAGTGCATGCAAATAATACCTCATGCTTATTCATTGTGGACATCCTGCAAACCAGACCTGGTTGAGGCACTCCAAGAAATGACTTGCCTACCCCGCTATAACAGAATCCAAATATGCACATAGCCAATAACAGGGGTTGGTGACTGGACCTCGAGCGCTGCGAACAGGTCTGGCTTATGGGATATGCACCATGAACAGGCAAGAGAGCTATTTGCGTTTGCTGCCTCCAGTGTCTGCAAATACCTCACACACGTTTATGGGGGGATATCTTTAAAACCAGTCCCGTTTGTGGCCTTTAAGGACTGGAGTTACCTAACGCAGGGAAACTAGGAATTGATGTTGGAAAAATACTTTTGTGCATAACCTTGAGCGGTTCTGGGAACAAAATGAACTACGAAAGCCTTAAGCTGGTTGATGAGTTGTTAATCACTTACCGTGTTCAGCGGTTGACCAGTAAATGACAGAGTAGAGTTAAGCTACATATGAGCCGACAGTGGGACCTGACGGCTGCTAACTGAAATTCTACCTGCCCGCACTTCTAACAATACGTTACCGTCAAAATCTTCAGACTGCGGTCAGAATTAAACAGTTTAACACGTGAATAACAATTAAATGCATGGGTTTCAGGAGGATGGCAGAGCTAGAGAGAGACAAGCTGTAAGCTAGAACTAAAAAAAAAAAAAAAAAACCAAACCAGCAGGACACCTTTTGCTTCGCTTGAAATAACCTCTCCATTCACAGGCTGACAAGACACGGGGGCAAAACACACAAACTTACAAACGGACCGATGAAAGCAATAACTTGTAAAATACAAAATGCTTTTTTGAGTTATTTAAAAAAACAAAACAAAAAAAAACATATGCGCATTTTTCCCTGGCAGTTTATTATGCTATGAAGAAAAAAAAAAAAAAGTTATAATTTCTGTGCTTGAAAAGCCGACATTACCGTATATTACAAATGTAGAGCAGAAACATGATGTGGCTATTAAAATGTGATTACACAAAGTATGAACATTTTTCCATTTACGGTACAGTGAATCCTTTATAAACAGACTCTTAAATATACATATGACAAGTTCAGCTGACAGAAAACATCATAGACAGATAAAAAAAAAAAAAAAAAAAGTAATGCCAAGGGCATTTCCCCTAAAAAAAAAAAAAAAGTTTTCCAGTAAAATTATATAATGAAAACCCTTAAAACCAGGAACAAATTACCTGTACACTTGAAATATACATGGCAGAGGTCTGCCAACCAGTAACGGTTTCATCTCAGACTTGAGCGTATGGTGGGCCGTTTTTCAGGGTAATCCTGTACGCACGGGCATCAGTGCAATGTCCATTCAGCTGACCGTGATGTCCCCTGTCCCCCCCCCCCCCCCCGGACATCATCATCAGTCCCTCAACAGTTTGAAGACCATGGCCCCTAGACATTAGTGGGGGGAAGCAACCGAACCTTTCCGTACACCTAATTTATTCATCAGCAGTGCAAAAGAAATAGCCCTTCGGAAATATCTAGGCCGTCAGTAAAATGAAAATAAAATGCAGTCCCGTAGATCTACCCAATTTATTGAAAGGGGTGGGGGAAAGAAAAAAAAGTAAAATAAGTTACCGGACATGTGGTTTCTGTATTCGTTTCGGGCTTCGTATTCAGTTCGGTGTGGAAAAGTTACGGCTGACGACGAATGCTCCCACCCCCTTCCCCCCCCTCCCCTGCCACACCATATCCTAACTTCATCCGGTTCGCGAGACACCCTTCAGTTCATTATGTCAAAAAACATAACCAAGTATTTCTGGCTGTAATACACAGTATTACTGGAGCTAACAATGTCATTTGCATATTTATAAACACGTTATAATAAACGAAAGCCCTGTCATGTAACAAAAAAAAAAAAACCAAAAACATTATGCTACAGTTTTTATTTTACAAACAGTTCAGCACAGAAGTATAAATACTTCCACATTTAATGTTATGGAAAACATAATTTAAAAAATATTTAAATATATACAGTTATCTGAAAAACTGCCAATATTAAACTTTGTTGCGGGAAAGAACAGTCTGCCTCCACACTTCTAGCAGTGAAAGCTCTTTTTCTCTCTCTTTACATGTCAGATATCTCTCTCTATATTTTTTTTTTAATTTTTTTTAATTTTTTTTTTTTTTTTTTTTTTTTTTACAAAATGTGTCCGATTTCCCTGCAGGCTAAACGTGCCCGGAATTCTGTGTGTGCTGCTCCAAGATATCGTCCAGCATGGTCAGATTGTTCAACCAGTCCTCGTCGGTGTTGCCGTCGCCGCTCTTCATGATCGACTCGATGAAGTCGGCCTCGCTGCAGCTCCCGGCCAAGACAGAGCCGGGCGGCGGCGGCAGAAACTCGTACTGAGGTAGCTCGGAGGAGGCGGCGGAGCTCATTCGGCTGAAGGGCCCCGACGACTGTCCCGCGGAAGGGGCATAGGAAGGCGGGCCAAGCTGAGCCGCGGCCATCGGGTTAAAACCGGGCACGCCCTGAATTATCGGCTTCATAACGTTCATGGCGGAGAGCTGCCCTCTTGTCAAGCTGTTTCTTAAGTTCTGACTGCTCAGCGTGTTCACACCCTGACCGGACTGCGCTAGGGTAAGTTTCTGCATTTGCCGGATCTGGCTGGGAGGAGCTACCTGGTTGGGAGGCACCACGGCTTGATGAGGAAACGGCTGGCTTCCCATATTTGGTCTCGCGCTTTGCTTGGCGAACAGGGGATTGCCGGCAAACGGCTGCATGCTGGCATCCATTTGGCTCTGACTTGGCATCCTCGGGACTCCCGGCGGCGTCCACATCTGCGAAGGTGAACCGGCGTAGACGTGGGGAATCCTTGCCATGCCGGCTTGCCTCAAGTGAAGCTGCGCCGCGGAGTGATTGGCCAGATTGCCGGGAGTGAAGCCGGGCAAGGGCATGCCGGGCCGAACCGCCGCCTGACCGTGAGCAGTCTGGCAGCCGGAGCTCATGCCCAGTGACCCTTGGCTGGTGCGCAGTGGAATATTAAAATCAGAGCTTGCCGGAAAGATCCCTTGCTGCTTCCCAGGGGTGTGTGGAATCATGACCATGGTGCCACTGCTCTGGTTGACCGGGGAAGGTGTCATCCCAGACCCCATGTTGCTCTGAAGCAGGCCTTGAGCTGAAGCCATTAGACGGTGGTTGGGTGAATGAGTCGGCATGGGCTGAGCGCAGTCACTAGGAATAGGCTGTGGTACTGCTGAATACGGAAAAAGATCACTGTTAGTTACTGCCGACGTACTCCTTCTAGACATGAGCAATGCTTTGGTTTCATGCATCTGTTCGATCAAATATGCCTCTTCAAACTACTGTCTCTGACAAGGTTACTATTTACATGAAAAGATTATGGCTCCAGCTTGCTTACTAAGAGTTAACACATTCTCCAAAACCTTTGTTTGATCAGAAGGAAATCGTTGCCAGTGGTATAGTTAATATTGGGCCCATGTATTAAATGTGATAAGAGAAATGTTAACATGTGCCTACACATTAATAATATTAATGAGTTCTGCTGCATGCAAAACAGCTCATTAGCAATAAAATAAAGTAATTTGACTTGCATTAACCCCCCTCTGGTGATGCAAAAACTTAACTATACTGTATCTTTCTGAGGTGTGGTTTTTGCTAATGCAAGAGCCAACGCAGGACATGATGACCCCAGGAACAGCTCCCTCCCTCTCTCCTTCCGAGAAGGAATCCCCAGCCATGAATCCATCCTCTCTCACCCAACAATCCCATAAGGGAGGAAGGAAGCCCCCTCGGGTCAGGGAGGCCCTCATTGGATTAATCTCCTATCCCTTCTGAAAGTGATGAGGTTAGCACAGGAGAGACTGCTCGGCCATCCTGTACTGCCTGGATCCTCCTCCTCAGAAGGGGTAGGCGGGAGGGGGCCACTCAGGTGGACAGGTGTGGGGCCTCCTCTGGCCTGGGAGGGAGCAGTAAGGGAGGAAGAGTATGGGGTAAGGCTTCTTTGTCTGGAAGTGAGGAGGATGATTCACAGCCCCACCTGGAGGTTAACGCCAATGTATTTTCAACTATGTCAACGCACGAAGGCCGTCTCGCTCACCACCACCCCCAGGTTCAATACCCTTGAGTACATCAGAAGGTGTCATTTTATCACAAGTGTTCATAAGCTAGTGGGCCAATCTGCGCATAGGTTACACTAATTTAACATTATTTTTTTTGTTTAGCTCCTTACTTGGAAACTGGTTCATCTGCTGCGCTACAAACGCGCTGCGCTGCTCCGGTGTCACTCCCATCATATTTGGTCTGTGCTTTACCTGAACAAGACAGAACAAAAGAAAAACAACATTTTTGTTCTAGCGCAGCTTTGGTAAACGAGAGGCAGTTCTGGCGAGCTTGGCAACGGGGACAGACGGGTAGACGCTCACGCCGGGAACAAGGACCGAAATGGAGCAGGTCCCAGAAGTACAGTCCCAGCGCCTCTCTCTCTCTTTAAAGAGCTATTTTGAAGAGCGCAGAGTTAAACTGCGGAACGAGGAATATGAATGATAAGCTTTAAATAAGAAAGAAAGAAAAAAAAAAAAGTCGCGGTACGGCCAAAATATTCTGCTCGTTCGGGCTTGGGTCTCTCACGCGCGTGTGGGCGAGACGGCAGGGCCCGAGGGAGTCACAGCCGTGACAGCGAGGAGCCCTAAGAGGGATGATCTGAACCTGGCATTGGAAAAGCAGTTCCAGCTGGGGGGGGGGGGGGGGGGGGAGCAGGGCCCGAGTTACAGACCTCCCCCCCCCCCCCTCTCCAGCCTTCAAGATAAGTATTTATATTTTGGATATTTCATGAGTCATTTCTTCATTCTATTTTCCTGCTTTTAACTGCGCTTACCTGGCGCGGGCGTACAGGGAAACATCGGAAGGGATCCACCTACCTTTTTGTCTGATTGCGAGCACCCGGTAGGTGTTCTTCTTATTTCTATGCTGTGTATTTACCATTTGGTTTAAACTGGCAACACAATTCTGGCAAAGATTACAGAAAAGATTCTACATGCGGGTGTTTCGTCCCATGATGTTACGGCATTACGTTTTCCATAAAAAGACGAGCCCTACTGTGAGATAAAAGGGGGAGGCTTATTATTAATATTAGCTATTTTTTTTCTTGTAGTTAGGGATTCCTTAACCGGGACCTGGCAAAAAAAAAAGAAAATATGTCGGGTTGTCTTCCCTACTCTTTTGCTCTGGTTTTGATCCTGATTCTGGCCATTGCCTTCCGTTCCATGGCGATGGTCAAGAGCACGAGGAGGGAACAAGGAGGGAAACCAGATTTAACATTTGTCTCTTATAAAGGGGGAAGTTCAGATCTCCCTTTGGTTGCCAGTTTTTAATTTTTCTGCCAGCGGGGGGGACCTGGCTACTTTAACTGACCAGTAAGCAGAGCCATAGGGGACTCGCCTTCTACGTCAACTCAAAAAGACGCTAGCGCTCTCCAGCTCTGCGTATCCCTTAGACGTTCCCGATCGGCACAGAAAGTAGCGTGTGTGCTCTGTACAATTTAAGAAAACTAATGCATATACTATTGGACAAGAGGCTTCATTACAGCCAGACCCTTTTCAGCAGACTCGGAAGAGCACCGGACGTGCCTCGCTGGGTCAGACCACAGGCCCACAGAGACCCAAGTCATCCGGAAGTACCCGTTGGACCCCAAAACGGGGAAGTCTGTTTCACGCTACCCTCCCCAAGAATCAAGGGGTGAGATGAGCATCCTAGGGCAAGCAAAATCTTCCAGTCCTCAAAATACATTAAATTAAAGAAGGCATCGGAGCCGGATTCCTTGGGGGGGGTCCCCGCGACTCTCTCTCTCTGCTGAACCGAGAGAACTTTTTGTCATTTACGCCGGTTAAATGAAAAATTATTTTAAAACACCAGCAGCGAAATTAAAAAGGAAAAAAAAATAAAAAAAATAGGAGGAGGAGGAGAAATCAAACCTGCAACAGCTGTCGCCTCATTATCTGCTCCTTCAGGATGGAGTTCCTTAGGTATCCATTGGCCGAGGGGGGCGCAGGTCCAGAGCCCGGGCTTGGTATGGGACCCGCTTCCTGCAGCCTGGGAACCAGTCCAGCCGTCTGATCCTGCCAAGAAGAAGAAGAGTGAGGGGGGGTGGTGAAAGGCTCAATCTGACCAGGAAGATTACAGATCTGCACCTCTACCGTATTTTAACCCTCTGGGTCCCACTCCTGCAGGCGAATGCACAACGCGTCATGCGTGGTGGGTTGAACTTGCTTAAGCCGTTATTCGCTTACACAGTATAAAAAAGAGACGGGATCGCTGGATGATACAGACTCCCCTCCCCCTCCATCCATAATCCCGCTCAGAGGGGGTCATTCCCCTTTTTCTACCAAAAAAAGGGCAGACCCAAGCCAAACTAGCGGGCCGATACAGTAAAGTCTGCGGGAGATCGGGCGAATGCCCGCTCTCCCGGCGCGCGCCGGCCACTTGCCGGTGCGCACGATTCACTATTTAAATTAGGTCCAGTGGTAGATCTGGGTAAAGGAGGCACTGGGGACACCAGCGCGTCCCTAGTGCCTCCTTTTTGACAGGAGCGGCGGCTGTCAGCGGGTTTGACAGTCGATGCTCAATTTTGCCGGCGTCGGTTCTCGAGCCCGCTGACAGCCACGGGCTCGAAAACCGGACGCTGGCAAAATTGAGCGTCCGGTTTTCAGCCCGACAGCCGTGGGCCGAATTCAAATTTTATTTATTTATTTATTTTTTAACTTTTCGGGACCTCCGACTTAATATCGCCATGATATTAAGTCGGAGGGTGCACAGAAAAGCAGTTTTTACTGCTTTTCTGTGCACTTTCCCGGCGCCGGAAGAAATTAGCGCCGACCTTTGGGTCGGCGCTAATTTCTGAAAGTAAAATGTGCGGCTTGGCTGCACATTTTACTTTCTGTATCTCGCGCGCATACCTAATAGCGCCCTCAACATGCATTTGCATGTTGAGGGCGCTATTAGGTTCGGCGGGTTGGACGCGCGTTTTCCTCCCCTTACTGAATAAGGGGTAAGGGAAAACGCGCGTCCAAGAGCAGCAACAGTGTGCTCCGTCTGAGCGCACTGTACTGTATTGGCCTGTAGGTAAAAATGCCCAGCAAAGTTTCTCTTCTAGCGTTCTCTCCGCTACTGTGGTCAAACTATTTCCAAAAAAAAAAAAAACCTGCCACATCAAAAAGGAAAAAAAACCCAACAGATCCTTCAAGAAAAGGAAGCCAGGGGATGACAAAAAAAAAAATAAAGATGGCAATCTGAACCTAAAAAGAGGAAGTAAAGCAGAGGGAAACATAACAGTTACAAAAAGGTAATAAGATGGGAGAAGAAATGGGCAAGAAAGAAGAAAAAAAAAAAAGCCTTAATAAAAGTTGAAGAAAAATATTATGAGGGTAGCTGAGGCCTGGGGCAGACGCGTGCACAAGACGCGTATTAAACGAATCTCCTCGTATAATTGTCACAACTATTAAATACCCCCCCCCATGGGCAGCCCCACCGGGTTCTGTGTTTCCCCAGGAACCTGTTAATAAGCAGGGGGGAGGGGCAAGTAGCAGCTCTCACTGAATCCTGCTTTGTAGCTCAACATCTGGTCAGTGAAAACGGCCCCCCCCCCCTGGAGAAAATGGAGGGGGGGGTGGGGGAGAAGGCAGAGCAAGTGGGAGAAAACCATCTGACCCCCCCTCCGTGGCCGGGCAAAAAATAAAAAAAAAAAAAGAGGGCACTGCATTATTTATTGCACACTCTGCTGTTTCTGGCAGGGAGGCCTCCCCTACACCCCAGCTTTCCTAACCAGGCCACCACGGCTTCCCTTTTGTTATCCAAATCCTTTGTTTAGCAATCAATGTCATCAAGAGATAAGGAGGGCGGGGAGGGGAGGGGGGATAAGCTGCCTTCTGACATTTGACAATTATAATGAAGCTGGAGCAGAGAAAAACAGGAAGCAGAGGGCAGGGGCTGGAAGAGAAAGGGGGGCGTTTTCTCTCCAGTATTCCCAGTTCAGCAGGGGTATTCTCACCGGGCGACCTCACGGTGAATACGCAAGGAGAGTCCTGGAAACCCAACAGGGCCCTGTGTGTGTGTGGTTGGGGGGGGGGGGGGGGAGGGTCCCCGGGACCCCCACCCTGGGAAGGCTTTGCAGGAACATGACGGGGTGACCTCTGGGCAGCGGCTTGCAACCCCTTTGCTTATGTATTTATTTGTTTTTCTATCCCGACGTTCATTGGGGGGACACATCACATCGGTTTACGCGATAACTCGGGAACAATACGACGTAAAGATGTCTTATTCTTGTTACGTTATGACATCACATCATTGCTTGCGGGGGAAAAAGGGATAAACGAGCAGAGAAGAAAGGCCCCCCCCGTCTGGCTCCTCAGAGAGGCTCTGGGTGGGGGGGGGGGGGGTCATGCAGTGCAGGCTCTGTCGCAGACCCTGCTCTCCCCAGCGCTCAGAAACCCCCTACGTAGCGCTCGCGCTCCTGTACCACTAGCATTTCCCTTTCACCGATTGTGTCTGGGGGGAAAATACTTAAAAAGGGCAGCGCTGGCCCTCCGGATTCCTCCCGGGTTTTCTTTTTTTTTTGGCGGGGGGCATTCACAAATCAGGGGGAAAAGGGGTATTTGCTGGCCCGCAACCCCTAGCCCAACGATGCGAGCTGGTTCGCTGTAAATCGAATCAGCCGTCCGGAAGGCCCGGGTCGACACGGATTCCTTTGGCGCAGACGTCAGATTCGTCTCGAGTCTTTCCTGTCTGCGGCACGCACAAGTCCCAAAAGCTTTGGGACACACACACACACACACACACACACACACACACACACACACACACACAAACACACACACCGCAGGCTTTTTCTTCCGGCCACTAGTGGGAAGCACCGCATTCGTTTGTACAGTAGGAGACTCCGCACTAAGAACAGCTCTCACCTGTGCTCAAAAGTGCACCCAGCAATCTCTCCCAGAAGGTTAAATGGCTCCTTAAGGAAGGTTCCCCGTCCTTCCCAGCATAAATCCACATGCAACGAGTAATCGGCTGAAAGTGCACGGGCTGGGGAGGGGGTTTACACGCCTGGACAGGAGGTTTGCTAGCTGTGCTTCAGAGTCCAACTCCAGGGGGACGTTCATGCAGGAAGAGCCCTGCATTTCAGCCTCGGGGGGTAGGAGAGGGTTTCTACCCCCCCCCCCCCCCGGAAACAGGCTTCCCTGCCCTGATTACTCGGCTAAACCCCAGTGCCTTCAGCCTGCTAGGACTCGGGGGGGGGGGGGGGGGGGGGAGGGGGCTGGAGCTGGGGATTCACACACACACACACACCCCCCCTCTTTTGGATCTTAAAAAGGTAGGCGTGTAAACTTGATCACTTCTGAGCATGTTTTAGTGACTGTAATTGGGGAGGGGTGTGTGTGGGGGGGGGGGGGGAGAAAAAAAAAAATCGGTGTCGCTTATGGGCAGTGTTATAAAAAAAAAAAATTTACTCCCCCACCCCCCAAAATTAACCACCCCCCGACACTGTTCACTTTACCCCTAAGTTTGTACCCGAGGCAATGGAGGATAAAGTGACTTGCCCAGGGTCTCCTGGTTCGTAGCCCGCTGCTCTAGCCACTAGGCTACTCCTCCAATAACAAAACAACAATACAGTCAACAACAAAAAAGACAAAATAAAGACAAAAGAAGGGATCAGGGACAGAGCAGCTCCTGAGACGGGCAAACGTCGAGAAGAAATTTATACAGACTTCCGAGCTGCAACTGCCACATTTGTTGTTTTTATATTTCACGATGCCCAGGAAGAGGAGCGCAAGCTGCTGCTGCTGCTCCACCAGCGCATTGCACAACCCAGAGGCCGAAGGCCGAGTGGCTTTTCGTGTCGCTCCAGCTCTGCCACGATTGCACAAGATGTGCACTGCAAACGTTTTGCTTCGTTTTATTTTTTGCTTCTTTCCTGTCCTTCTGTGGATTACGGTTTTTGGGGGTTTTTAAAAAAGAGGAAACGTCAACCTAGCCAAGGGGAAAATATTTCAGCTCGGTCTGAACGCTAAACTGCAGCGCTCTAAGCCCTTGAAATTAAAAAGCGATGGCCTCTGAAATCGGAGGCCGTGCATGCATCATTTATTCCCCGATGATGCTCTCATCCCTTAAGGAGCCCACACGCAAGCCACGAGCTCCCGCAGCCGATCCCCCCCCCCCCCCCCCCCGGGCAACCTAGCAAGGGCTGGGACAGCAGCTGCCTACCTGACACCAGGATACAAACAGGGGCCTTCATTTTCAGCTTTTAGTTTATTTTCCCCTGGGAATTTATCAGTATTATAACAAAAAACTGGAGAAAAATCAGTGGGGGGAAAAAAAAAAGTAATTTATTTCCTGATTTTTCACCCATTTGTGTTCATTATTATAAACACTGATAATTTCCTGGAAAAAAAAATAAAATTAAAAACTGAAACAAAGGTCCCCAGATATAAAGGAAGACATTTCAGAGGCGGTTTCTTTTAATCTCTCTCTCCTTCGGCTGCTGGACAGCACAGGATGAAGGGTTTCTTTTAATCCCAACGACAGGCGAGCTGTGACGTGCAGTTGTCCCTTCGAAGTCCTGCTCACCACGTCTGAGAGGGGGCTGGGCCTTCTCGGAGAGGAACTGCTTTATTTCGAACATTTTTTCGGAAAGAACCGTTCCCAATGGCTCACCCTATGGGCCCCTCCCCCCCCCCCATGCGTCAGATCAGACAGGTCCACGCCGCCTCAACACCTGTGTGCGCACACGCGACTCTGGGAACGGACGTTAGACAGCCGCAGCCGCTCGGGGTTTACAGGAATGATGATCCAATGGATGGAGCAGAGGAGCGGGGGCCGGAGGCTAAATCTCCACCCAAGACAATTCCCAGGACCTTTCCGGTGATGCGCCACATGCCAGAAGACCTCCAACTTGGGGGCATTCCGGCGTTTATAAGCGCAAAACAGCTAAATTCTATCCCTAAACCTAATTTTTTTTTAAAGTGTACAGACCATAACTTAAATCTTTACCTTCCTTTCAGCTTTCAAGAATCTTTATGAACAGATCGAGGTCCATGCCTAACATCTAACATTCTTTCACTCTCATTCACATAGATATATGTCATGATGAACAATTTCTTTTGTAATCTTTTGGGTAAGAATTTTTGTAATAAATAATCATTTGTGATAAACGTTTTTGTCTTAGTAAGTATAAAGCCTTCTATCAAGACTTGCCAACATCGGCCTCACAGGCAGTACCCTCAACTGGTTCTCCTCTTACCTTCAGAACAGATTCTTCAAGGTCTCACTGAACAACAACTCGTCTAACCCCCTTCCTCTAGAAACCGGCGTACCTCAAGAGTCTGCTTTATCTGCAACCCTCTTCAACATATACCTTCTACCTTTATGCCACCTCATCTCCAGTCTCAGAATAACATACTATATGTATGCCGATGACATCCAGTTCATCATCCCAATTTCCAACACACTAGAAGAGGCTCTCTCCACAGCAGCAAACCACCTAACCGCAATAAGAAACATGCTAAACTAACTAAAGCTATGCTTGAACATGAATAAAACGGAATGCATCCTCATAGGAAGAAATGTCCCAGAACAAACTATCACTACACACTCCCTTACAATCGACAACATCAACATCCAGATAAAAAACAATACAAAGAACCTCGGATTATGGATTGACAAAGACCTCAACTTAAAAAAGAGCATCGCAACCAAAACCAAAGAAGGATTCTACAAACTGCAAGTCCTGAAGCATCTAAAACCACTTCTCCACCATCAGGAATTCCGACAATACTACAATCGCTGATCTTCAACAGCCTTGACTACTGCAACTCGCTCCTGTTAGGTCTTCCCAAATTGTCCCTAAAACCACTCCAAACGCTGCAAAATGCCGCAGCCAGAGTCCTAACTGGCAAAAAAAAAAATCGGAACACATCACCCCTGTTCTAAGAAGTCTTCACTGGCTCCCAATCGATCAGAGAATCGAATTCAAAACCCTTACTCTAATGCACAACGGTCTACACAAAACGGAAAACAACTAACTCTACAACATGATTCATCAACACAAACCTCAGAGACACACCAGAACTACCAGCAAACTATTCCTGGACATACCAACACTTCCATCGGCTAAGCTCACCTGCATGAGAAACAGAGTATTCTCAATTGCAGGACCACACCTATGGAACTCCCTACCACAATACCTAAGCGCAATAACCGACAGCAAATCCTTCAAAAAAGAACTGAAAACCTGGTTATTCAGCAAAACATTCAGAGATGGCGTAGGCTAACTTCATTACCCCACCTTCAACATCTCCCATGCAAGACGAGTACACTAAGAGTTCCTAATGATCTCCCCTCCCTCCATTTTTCACCTCTCACCGCTCCCCTCTTACATATCACCCTCTCAATGCAAAGATCCTCTCCCCCCTCCATCCATTCTCCTTCTCCCCTCCCGATCCCACCCCCCCTGTCTTACCCCCCTTAACTTTGGGCAAACCGCCTTGCCAAATAATCTTGTGCATAGTAACTTGTGTTTTCTCAGGTCCTTTTAGCTAGTAAAGTTCTAATGTATAATGTCCTGACCTTGTTCAAGCGTTTAAATCTAGTTATAAGTTATTCTCCAAACAGTTCGATGTAAACTATTCCATTCTATGCTCCTTATACCGTTCCATGTAACAAATTGTTCTATTGTAAACCGGGGTGAAGGCTAGGTGCTAAACCTCAGTATATAAAAGCTCTGAAATAAATAAATAAATAATTCTTCATGATATGCAACGTGCTTGTGTCCCGCTCTTGTTAGAGTGTCTTGTGTTATATGTATGAATAAAGATTGTTTCGAATGTTATAGTCTTTCACTCATATATATATATATAAATAAGAGTGAAAGAATATAAGGATGTTATGAATGTTTTGATAATATAACATTCATAACAATCTTTATTACAAAAGTTACACTATTTCTCCTTTTAGAAGACTTTGTAGATTCAACGTTCAGTGAAATTAATCTCAGAGTTAAAAATGGATCCTTTTCACTTCAGAAGCCTTTTCAAGCTTTTTTTTCCCCCCTTCTCTTAAGCCGATACACCAGCAATGATAAGACAAACCATGTTTTCACCCGTTTACGTGACACAGCCATGTGAAATACCATGAGGCTCGAGTTTCCGAGCTTATCCGAGGGGCTGTGGGTCAGGGGGCAGGCCTCTGTTTGAAGGCTGCCAAGCGATCCATGGGCAGACGGTGTATATTGTAGGCAGCCCCTTTTAAGTTCTGCTTTGTATCTCCTGTCCTCGTGGCACTGGCCTGCTCAGCCCCCCCCCCCCGGCACAACAAAAGCAAAAACCGCCTTCCTTTTTGACGGAGGCAGTGACCGAGATTTACCATACCTGAAGCGGAAATGCTTCGGTGCAGGACAACGCTTCACATCTTGTTAGCTACTGGTACAGTCTTGCACTAATGCACTTTACAACCCAGCTCGAGATGGACCAGAATCCAGGGATCTGAAATTTTTTTGTGTTTTGTTTTCACAAAATTGTTCATCTTTTGCGGTAATCCTTGTTATTCCGATAGTGATTCTGGTTTGGGAATTTGTCTTGCGTGTGCCTAAAATATCTTAATGTGGCAGCAGGTAGTAAGAAGAAACAGTATACAGTGTCTTTTTTTTTTTTTTTGTCAGTGTCAAGTGCACCTTCAAATTAATAAACAGTCCCGCACAGCATGCACACACACACACACACACACACACACACACGTATGCACCATTACAGCAAACTGCTCGCAGAATGCAAACCATTTTATACAGCCTCCAAAGAAACTGCTCCGGAAGACACAGCATTGGTTTTCTTTTACAGAATCAGTGCCTTCCCTGCAAAACTATGCACACAGCGGCTGGGCAACACCAGTAGTAAAGGGGTTAAAGTGTCTTCTCCTATCTAAAGCCCACCCCAGTTGCCCCCTTTGTGCTTAGGAGGCAAGAAAGAGAGGAGCCGAGGATGCCTTTAGAAAGGGAATTCGTTTTAATAAAATAAATAAGTTATGAACGAGTTTTAAACTAACTTCACCCGCTAAGGGTCCCATTTGACGACTTATTTAGGGACTGGCTGAAGCGGGGCGCGTCTCATAGCACCCGGTGGTAACATTTCCCGTGGAATCCCACCGAACATGCCACAAAAATGGCCTAAAATATTTTCTTACACAGAACATTCCTAGTAATCTTTTAAGCCACAGGGAAGAGAAGAGGTGGGAGGAGGATCAGTAGACATGGGGGTCCCCCACTACTCTATTTGGACAACAGGGAGCGGGGACTGAAGGGAACCAGAAACGGAGGCAAACCCTATCTGTGGTTTTGGGCACCTCCTCAGACCTCGGTGGCCTGCGTCAGAAGGATCTGGTATAAATGATTTTTTTTGGAGCCTGGATTTTGTTTCTCCTCAACTCTCTGGGTTTTTTTCTAGCTCACATGCCCTTTCATCACCAAAATTACAGCTGCTAATACTTAGTTCTGCAAGTGATCTACAATAAGGCTCCCAAGTGAATATTATTAACCAGAATACAACACTGGGGTTTTCCAGGTCTCCCGCATCCACGTGGGATCCAGAAGCTCCTGCCAGATGGGGGGAGAGATCTGGAAAAGGGGGCAAGGCACCGCCTGAACCCGCTCCACCAGCCACGGAAGGAGATGTGCCACCACCAGCGGGGAATGGGGTACTGGGGAGGGTCACAGACAGGAGGGGGTGGCTGCAGTTCCGCTTCTCACGCCCACTTTCTCCCCCCCCCCTCTGCTCTCCGTTCCTCGACTTTTAGCAAAATGAGACAGCAGTCTTTCGATCTCGCTTGCGTTCGATCAAATTTTCAAGTGGGTAAATCATCCGCTCTTTAGCTGGTATCAATCGGTTTTAACCTGAGAATACAGAGGCCGGGCATCCCCCCGTTCCAGTCTGGCGTTCAGGGTTATACACAACGGGACTCCAGCACCCGCACATCTATCTCATGCCAAATTCACTGCAGAGGTTCCCTAAAAGTCCACCGGGCTTGTGGGGGGGGTCACTAGAACTGGTATTGGGAAGGCAGGGCACCTTCCCCCACAATAAGCGAAGAGCCAGGAGCGACCTCGTCGTGTAACAGCCACGCAAGAGGAAGCAAGCTGGGGCTGCGTTGATGGGGGTGGATTGGTGGCTACGGCAGCATGGGAGGGAGGGCATCCCATGTACCCATCATTCAGAAATCATTAAGTGGGGGACAGGGAAGGGAGGTCACCCTGTATTCCCACTGGCACGGCAAACTGCGCTCAAGGAACAAGCGAGGCCCCTGCCGAAGGACTGGGAGTGAAAGCTAAAAAATTACGTGGCTTTTAAAAATCCCCAAAACAGATACTATTTTAACAAAGCCAGAACAACATGCAACGTATGCTTATCAGAGCCTCCTTGTTATGAGAAACATAATGAATAAATTCAACTACCTCATTTTCGCCACAGAAAGATGAAGGTTTTTCTTGCACTTCTAAATCCCAGATATTCTCGCTGTAACTCGGGGTCTCAAACTGAATCCTCTGCAAAGAAAAAACAAGACAAAAACCCATTCGTATTTGGTTGGTTTCACATTACTTTGCATCTCTTAACCTGTCTCTGTGTGTGTGTGCGATACGAGACGATCAAGAACCTTACTGCCCCGCGAGACAAAAAATCTCTTAATGGCGACACCTCCACTTCAAGCAAGAGCACCCTAGGGCCTGCAATCCCAACCGAAGCTGCCGATAGCCCCCCGAAGGTCCGGCACGGCTGGAGCAGCACTGCCATGTCAAGGCTCACGCCACAAAGAAGAGCTACTTGTGGGGGGGGGGGGGTGTGAATGAAACAGCTGGACTGTGACAGCTCTGCACTGGGAGGATGCACCATTCCCCAAGCTTGGCACCTGAATAGATAAATCAATGCATGTACGTAAATCAGAAGGAAAAAAACGAGAAAGTCTTTAAAGCCTGCCAGCCAGGACCCTCTGGAAATTCCTCTTTTTTTTGCCATTCCCATTGTATTTACAAAACTGTGGCTGGGCCCATTTTTCTCCCCCTGTCATTTCATTACTACAGAGCTGAGATCACCAGCCATCTGCAGCTTCATTTCATCAAGGTCTGATTTATCCTTGGAGCAAGGTCGTCCGGGACAGGAGCATAAAAACCACGCTTCCCACAACTGACAGTTCTTTATGCCCTTTCCTGCGAAGACTCCTTGGCTAATTTTAAATAATTTTTTTTTTTTTTTTACTGCCTTGTCTGAAATTAAAGAAAGGGCCAATGTAGAAATACATTAATGAGGAGCATCTCATTATTTAAACACTGCATGACACACACACTGAAAGCAAATTAATGACATTTATTTGGAAATAACTGAAGCATTTCAGTTTTAGCTCAGGAATCTTTGCTGGCTTCATGGGACTTGTAGGATATTAGCTATGGGTCAGGAAACAGGACCCCCCTCTCCCTTCCCCCGTCCAGCCACCAGCATTAACATACGCTTAAAGCGCCTGTGTATATTCCATCAGCCGGAAACGAAAAATAAAGACAGGCAGTGCACGCAAGTCACCAGCTGCAAAATATCCCTTCTATTGTGGTGGTGGTGGTGGGGAATTTTAATAAAACATCAATAGGTATCAAATGGTTCGTTCATTAAAACGAATGGGGGAGTGGAGGTGAGAGGAACACACACTTATTTCCCGAGGTGTCAGATGAGATTCCAAATTAAAAACGACTCACAACAGAAAATTAACATACTGCACAGATACGGCCGAAGCCAGGGTCGGCGGGTAACGGCTCACGGGGGGGGGTCGCTTCTGTGGCGCCTTCTCTCGGAAACAGTGGCCGCTGCTCCCCCGGCTCCGTGTCCACGCATCAGCAAGCGACTGGCAAATTAAATTTGCACTTTCCAACCAAGGCAGATCATAAAGCAGCCCAGGAAATGAATTCATTGGGAGGAGTCCGTAATCACGCTGGCTCACCAGTTATTCATTCCTAGGCCTTCTCTTCTCAGACAGGAATAGGCTCAGGCCAGGCCAGGATTCAGGTACCGGGCAATGTAGGCCAACTGGCTAGGGTGCCAAATCCCGCTAGCTTTAGGTCCATGCACCAGCCTGCTGCAAGGTGGCGCCACTGTAGCCCTCACCCATCACTCTCCATCCCCCCCCCCCCTCCAGTCACTTCCTTCCATTCTGGTTCCGTCTATGGGAGTCAAAATCTTAAATCTGGCCTGGAATGGGATAAATCGGGGGTGTCCAACGCCAGTCCCCTCGAGAGCCACAAACAGGCCTGGTTTTCAGGATATGCACAGTGAATATGCATGAGAGAGATGTGCATACACGAATCACCACTGTATGCAACTCTCTCTCAGGCACATTCACTGGGGATATCCTGAAAGCCTGGCCCGTTTGTGGCTCTCGAGATGGCCACCCCTGGGCATTTTAAATGCTCTTCTAATCCTGTTCTACATACACCATTGATCTGCCTAGAAGTACTTGCACACCTACATAAGAACACACTGGGTCAGACCAAGGGTCCATCAAGCCCAGCATCCTGTTTCCAACAGTGGCCAATCCAGGTCACAAGTACCCGGCAAATAACCAAACACAGGGACGGTAACTTTTAAACCCACGCGCGCACGTGCTTGCCAATTTTATAACATGCGCGCATCGACACTCGCATGTTATAAACTCTGCTAGAATGCGCGTACGATTTTATATCAGCGCGCTCATGTGCACGCGAGTGCCGAATCGCGGGGATGGGGATTTCACAACCTGTGCGTGCAGCGACACGATAGGCCCTATTTCCTGTTCCCAAACTCCCTACCGAACCTGCCTCCCTTTTCCCGCTAACAGATATATTTTTTTTTGTTTTATAACTTACCTGCTCTCCGGAGCAGTAGCAGGTTGCACTGGCCCGGTCGGTTGCCGGCGAGCGCTTCTGCGGGACAGTGCCTAATGGCGCTGTCCCGGCCCACCCAAACTCCAGACTCCGCCCCCGGCCTGCCCCCTATTTCTGAAACCCCTTCTTCTGTGCGTACTGGCAGATACGCACGTGGCCGTTTGAAAATCCCTGTGGTACGCGCGTGGCTCAGCCACGCCCATATCTCCTGGTTTCCACGCGCGCTGCCGTAACCACATCCTCTGGCAGTGAATTCCAGTGCTCAAGTATGCGCCGAGTGAAAAAGAATTTTTTCCGATTTGTTTTAAATGAGCTACTTGCTAACTTCATGGCGTGCCCTCTCGTCCTCATTATCTGAGAGGGGAAATAACAGGAGATCTTGTTTTTTTCTTTTGCATCAAGCAATGCCTGAAGACCATAGTTTCACAGGTAAGCTGAAAACCTTCTCTTGCTGCAGAGGGCCAGTGACATCACCAGAGTTTAACCTTTGCAGGAGGTGGCCCCGGGAGCTCAAAGTGGGTGATGCGCTCTACAAGCAGCCAAGGACGCCTGTCCCTTTCTGAATTACACGCAGGGTTAAAGAGTGGTCAGATCTCCTCTCTGCGATAGCCAGTGATTCAGTGAGGCAAGCACAGATCAACCCAGTTAAAGTCAGATACTGTAAACCGCACCGTCTGTTTTCAACATGCAGCGCTATTGACTTAATCATCCTGGCACTGCAGCCAACGTATCATTAAGTTCATTCCATTCTCTTGCTGGTTGCCAACCACACAAACGGAATCAGGCAAACATTAGGGCAGATCTCGAGAGAGCAGAAGCAAAGCAGAGAGAGAGAGAGAGAGAAAATTCTGGTTGGTCACTGGATGCACAAGGATGCCACATCTGTCTTTATGGATTAAGTGGTCTCTTGGTTTAAAGTGACACATCCATTTGTTCCTGTTTTTCAGCAGTGATAAAAAAATAGATACTTCAGTGCCCGTGTTAAGACTTTCAGATGTGGTGGGTACAGCCATCCCTCCTGTGTAAACAGACATCATGTTCTGGAGATCGGCACAGATATCCTGGGACGCCTGTAACCCATTCATCCGACCAATATCTGTTCTTCCATTCCCCTCCCCCCCCCCCTCCCTCCTCTTCCGTCCATGCAAAATCCAATTAATCTTTCAGTTTAACAGGTAATTGAACTGTGCATTCAAATAAGTTCTCCCCTGGCTAAGGAAGCATGAGTAAACTCTACCTCTGCAAGAAAAGAAATCAGGTCAGCAAATTACTCTTGGTTTTCCTTCGTAATTACTTTAGTTTGCTGCTTCTCAGAGAACAGATGAATTAGAGGTGGCTGGCACCTTTTCAATTTATGTCCCCAAATTTCTAGTATAGTGAAGACTAAATACTTTTATTTCACAATGAGGCAGCTTGATCTGGCTAAAGTCTGGTGGTAGAGCTTGTAATTGGTGCATACCTTCAGGTCCTTAATAAACCATTTGTCCCACAGGGGAAAAAGGGTCCAGCTGGACCTAGAACATGTTTCATCCCTCCAGATATTAACTTTGAGCTCTGTACAGCCCCCAAGAAAGGTTAGCCCCTAAGACTACTCTTCACTGAAAGTGGGATTTAAGTTAACTATTTTATTAGCAGTTTTTTTTTGTTTTAAACTACCAGCCCTTATAGTTCTGGATTAGGTTAAATGCATTCTTCCAGATAAGCGCCTTGACAATGATCTCTTCTGACAGAGAAGTTATTCTTTGAAACCTCCCAGTCTGCAGCTATTAAATAATCCCCAAAGATATTCTAAAACAAGCGAAAAGCCACATCGAAGGCAAAGAAAACTCAAGATCTGTGGCCCTTGTGTGCATGCACTGTAGGTGTACACATGTCTTCTGTGCGCGCTCGGAAACTATGCAAAGAATCCGATAACGTGTAGGCCTTGGATGCTTTAGGTGGATTTTTCCCGCTGCCTGCAAATGTTGCCCCACTGTCACAAATCCTTCAGGGGAGGAGAAGAGATAGGGACCCACACCTATCTGTAAAGACAATATTAGGTTAAGAGCCGACACCTTCATGTTAAAGAAGCAAGAGCAGGTCCTCCTTTTCAAATGCTACAGAGTTTGGAGCTTCTCCAGAGTAACGACATAAAACACGCTCCCATCCTCTTGTTTTCAAAGTGTCATACGCAGAAGGGCTGGCAGCTCTGCCTCTTTGGGAGGGGAAACTTCCTGTTACTATTTACCCACGGCCTCCCAGTCTCTCTTGCGATTTTCCCTGCGGTCAGTGCTCTTCAGAATGAGATTACAAAGACCTCTACCTCCGTCTCCAAGTCATGCTTTCCTCAGTGTTCTCTTAATTGTGCCGCACCAAAAACCCGACAACACTATCCTGATTTAAAATACAGCACTCTATAGCCTCACAAGAAAAAAAAATATATTTTTTTAAACTGAAGTAGCTTTTTTCTTTAATTTTGAGGGGGTAACGACTGGAAGGAACTCTCTCGGTTACCTCTCTGGCAGCTATTCATCCTCCTCTTGCCAGGACACTTCTGTAGTTGATCCCGGATAGGTTCAGCCGGCGTTAGCACAGAACCTGGACAAACCTCACCCTACCCAAAAGATCAGGGCAAAAAATAATGTTATTTAAAAAGATTTTTTTTTTTTTTTTTTTTTACTCCTGCCAAGGGTTGCTCTTTGCCTACGAATGATGAAGACCAGCGGGCAACTGAGTCCAGCCTCCTACCCAAGGGCATGTTACAATCAAGATTCAGTGCAGATGTGCTATTCACGACCCGGGGGGGGAAATGGCTCATTTAACTTGGATTCAAAAAAGGTTAACTGACTTGCTCAGTCACCCATTAAATGGTAGAGGTGGGATCTCACGTCTCCCCCCGACCAAACAGACCACACCACCAGCTTCTCACTTGGTATCTATTTATTTGTTTATTAGCCAGAAAGTACCATTAGGCAGTACAACTGGCACGTTTAACTTACATCTTAACTATGCATATACGACTTATACCAATGCACCCACGTCCTTATTCCTACCTAATCTACCCTAGGCATTTGCAATCTAGCTCATCTGTGCATATCAGATCTGTACTTACCCACTAGCAATGTATTCAGTGCCTTGCTACTTTACATAACCCACCTTGGGTCTAAACCTTTAGGAAAAGGTAGAATATCAAGTGCTTATGAATCAATATTTGACCAAGCTCACTCAGGTTCTCTCAAAACATATACGAGAAATCAGCATACAGTTTGCCCTCGCTTTTAAGGGGATTGGCTCCTTACTCCTCATTATATCATCTTTTATTTTAATTTGACAGATATACTTCGTTAGGCTATACAGTTCAGAAAGGGATGATCGCGTGCTCTCAGGAGGGTATTACAGAGAAGAGGGAATGTGAACCGGGAAAAAACAGCACAGGCCAGGTCCGTCATATTAAGCCAATCTTCCATCCTACAGGTATCATCATACACACGCTTCTTCCCGAGGCCCCGCATCACGCCAGGAACCTAACCTTGCCCGAAGTACACATTCTTCAGCTAGGAGCAATCAGACACAGACAAAGCTGGATTAGACTGCCTGAACTGCAGGGTTAAGTTCCAAAATACTTGTAAGTTGCTAGGAGTTTTAATTACAGGGTTATTTTTTAACTGGTACTGTAACTTGTTATTATGTCTGTGGAAAACAGAATTCTGTCTTTCCATCCCATCACGCACACTCATCGTGTCATCGTCCATCCCACTGTTGGCTCCCAAAGCTGGGACACCCCTCTCTACCTCTTTTAGTATCAATTTTTATTAAAGGACCTATTTCACTCATACTTCGTTAGGCTACACTCAATCTAAACCTCCTGAGATTGTAAAGCCTACAATTTAACACAAACTGTGCACGCAGAACAAAAGCAGGCAGTATATAGTAATAGAAACCGTGCATATGTAGAGTGCCAAAATGTTCAAGCTGGACCAGCAGTAATCCAGAAGGAGTTGGGTTGAACTGGAGTTATGTCTGTTCTCTTTCTTCAGCTGTAGATATTAGCTCTCACCACTAGAGGGAGGTCATGACCAACGCCAAAGACAAATGTACCACAGACTGCACAGGGAAAGGACAAGCGGAACAAAACAGCCACACAAACGGGTGACATCATCCAAAGGTTCCAGGCCCGGTACTAATCTCTCCTGGCTCAGGAATTCCAGACTCTTCCTGAACATGCGCAGCTACCTTCCTCTTCTTCTGCTGTCCACTCCGCGTACAGTTGGGTCACTTGGTCTCTTCTCGCCGTGTTTTTCACATTATATTATAGATTTTAGTTATTTTCTAGAATATCATTTTCCTTAGTTTTGACCAAACTTAGTTGTACTAACCCCCCTACCCATGCCAAAAAAACCCAAACATCCTTCATCAACATGTCTCAGGAGGTCAAAGGCTCCAAAAAAGGTAAATGACAGTTTAAGAAAATCACCAATTGAGGCCAGCATAAACTGGGTTGAACTTACTCGGGTCCAGACCAAATACCTGCGGCCTGTGCAGAAAGATGTCACCTCATGCCCGCTGCTATAGAGATTAAAAGATGAACTATAACTCAACCAATATGAAAAGAAAGAGGTCATCGTCTCCTGGAAAATGTTTATAAGTGCATAAGTCCCATAGCACAAGTAGCAAATGCGGTGCAGAAAGTGACTTTGCCTTGCCAAGTACAGCGCAATGTTATCAACTCTGCATCAACGTTTCCTGCGCCACAAAGATGGTGCCGAGGCACAGTGCCGACACCATAGCGCAGATGCTCCACACCAAGTCCTCCTTAGCTTGGCTTAAGGCTTCAGGCCAGAGAAGTGATGTTCACGAAAAACAGGAAGACACAACTTGTACAGATGAAATCTTCTTCGAGGAGAAGATCAAAGAGGCAGTGGAGCATCTGGAAGAACAAAGTTCAGCCATCCAATTTTTGTCAGCACCTCCACAATTATCAACCCTTTCACAGACGCTACAGCCATTACGGTTATCAACGTAAGCAGTATTTTGTTTCCCAAAGGAGACATTATAATACCTCTTAATACAATTACAGACGATGCTCAATCGTAATTCAACAACTCCAACAGCCGCAAAAATCAACAGTATCAGCAGCTGCAGCCTATGAGGCAGAGAAGCAGAGACAGGACACATCGGAGACAACGTCAGAAACCCGCGTTGGTTCAGTCCATCTGAATCATTACAATTACATCATAACAAAGAATCCATATCTGAACATACCAGTTCGTGAAAGGCTTTATGATTTCCTCAATACTTGGATGCAGATTACTTTGGACAAATGGGTTCTCAGCTTTATTTCAAAAGGTTAACTTTCTAAACTTTCATACTCATCCGCCAGCATCTCCGCAAATTTCTCACCACAACCATTCAAAACACATCCAGATTCTTCTCGAGAAGAACTGCAACATCGTCTCAATCTCAAAGCAAGAGAACCCATTCCTCCAGGTCAAGTTGGAAAAGTTTGTATTCCAGATCTTTTCTTATTCTGAAGAAAACAGAGGATCTCTGATTTCAATTCTTAGCTGAAGAGGGAAAAGTTCAAAATGAACGCCCTAAGCACCATTTTTCCTCTACTTCATAAAGGAGACAGGTTAGCCTCGACAGACTTTAAGGATACTGACACCCACATCCCTATCCACCCAAAGCACAGGAAATTGCTCTAATTCACTCTTCAACATCAATATTTCTGGTTCAGAGTACGACTGTTTGATCCGTCAACAGCCCCCAGGGTATTCAGAAAATATCCAGCAGTAATAGAGAATATTTGTTAACAATGAACCTCCTGATCTTTCCATATCTTGATCACTGGCTAACAGAGCATATCCTCAAAATAATTAATGCTCAACGCAGCTCATTCAGTCACCAACATGCATCAGCTGGATTTTACAGTAAACTTTGAAAAGTCCAATTTGATAAGAACACACCATACTGAGTCAGATCAAGGGTCCATCAAGTTCAGCATCCTGTTTCCAACTGTGGCCAATCCAGGCCATAAGAATCTGGCAAGTACCCAAACACTAAGTCTATTCCATGTTACTGATGCTAGTAATAGCAGTGGCTATTTTCTAAGTCAACTTTATTAATAGCTGGTAATGGAATTCTCCTCCACGAACTTATCCAAACCTTTTTTAAACTACACTAACTGTACTAACCACATCCCCTGGCAACAAATTCCAGAGTTTAATTGTGCGTTGAGTGAAAAAGAACTTTCTCCGATTAGTTTTAAATGTGCCCCATGCTAACTTCATGGAGTGCCCCCTAGTCTTTCTACTATCCGAAAGAGTAAATAACCGATTCACATCTACCCGTTCTAGACCTCTCATGATTTTAAACACCTCTATCATATCCCCCCTCAGTCGTCTCTTCTCCAAGCTGAAAAGTCCTAACCTCTTTAGTCTTTCCTCATAGGGGAGCTGTTCCATTCCCCTTATCATTTTGGTCGCCCTTCTCTGTACCTTCTCCATCGCAATTATATCTTTTTTGAGATGAGGTGACCAGAATTGTACACAGTATTCAAGGTGCGGTCTCACCATGGAGCGATACAGAGGCATTATGACATTTTCCGTTTTATTCACCATTCCCTTTCTAATAATTCCCAACATTCTGTTTGCTTTTTTGACTGCCGCAGCACACTGTACCGACGATTTCAATGTGTTATCCACTATGACACCTAGATCTCTTTCTTGGGTTGTAGCACCTAATATGGAACCTAAAATTGTGTAACTATGGCATGGGTTATTTTTCCCTATATGCATCACCTTGCACTTATCCACATTAAATTTCATTTGCCATTTGGATGCCCAATTTTCCAGTCTCATAAGGTCCTCCTGCAATTTATTACAATCCACTTGTGATTTAACTACTCTGCAAATCTGATTATCTCACTCGTCATATTTCTTTCCAGATCATTTATAAATATATTGAAAAGTAAGGGTCCCAAAACAGATCCCTGAGGTACTCCACTGCCCACCCCCTCCACTGAGAAAATTGTCCATTTAATCCTACTCTCTGTTTCCTGTCTTTTAACCAGTTTGAAATCCACGAAAGGACATCGCCACCTATCCCATGACTTTTTTACTTTTCCTAGAAGCCTCATAAGGAACTTTGTCAAATGCCTTCTGAAAATCCAAATACACTACATCTACAGGTTCACCTTTATCCACGTGTTTATTAACCCCCTTCAAAAAGGTGAAGCTGATTTGTGAGGCAAGGCTTGCCCTTGGGTAAAGCCATGCTGACATTGTTCCATTAAACCATGTCGTTCTATATGTTCTGTGATTTTGATATTTAGAACATTTTCCACTATTTTTCCTGGCACTGAAGTCAGGCTAACCGGTCTGTAGTTTCCCAGATCGCCCCTGGAGCCCTTTTTAAATATTGGGGTTATATTAGCCACCCTCCAGTCTTCAGGTACAACGGATGATTTTAACTAAACAACAACGAAATGAACTGGCTAAACACCTCAATACACCCATACCCCACACAAAGAAGTCTCAGGTCCTCCAACACTGGACTTCTCTCTGTCCCCAATTGCAAAGCTGCTCACCTCAATGCAACCCGCAAACGAGCCATATCCATAGCAGGTCCCTCCCTGTGGAATTCCCTCCCCCCCCAGCTCAGAAATGAACCCTTATCGCAAATCTTCAAAAAACATCTCAAAACATGGCTGTTCATAAAAGCCTATCCACCAGACACTTAACCCACCCACACCCACCTTACCCTTCCCAAATACATCATACCCCCTCCTGATCTCCCCCTGACCCACCCACACACCCTACACCCCACTGCCCACCAACTATTATAAACGATTTATGTTAAATTACCTATACCCCCTTCCTCTCCTCAATTATTTAATCCCTCCTGTCTCTTAAGTCATATCTGAACGCCTGCCATGTTATTGGGAACATTGTTACCATGTTATAATGTAATATAGTTGCATTTTACCTTGTTACTGTTACCATGTTATAATGTAATATAGTTCTAGTCTTAATCTACCATGTTATAATGTAAAATAGGGCGGTCCCCGTCCTATCTCTAAGTTTCCTGTGAACCGATGTGATATTTCGATCGAATGTCGGCATATAAAAATAAATAAATAAATAAAATGACAGGTTACAAATTTTTACTAATAGGTCTGAAATTTCATTTTTTAGTTCCTTCAGAACTCTGGGGTGTATACCATCCAATCCAGGTGATTTACTACTCTTCAGTTTGTCAATCAGACCTACCACATCTTCTAGGTTTACCGTGATTTGGTTCAGTTCATCTGAATCATTACTCATGAAAACCTTTTTCTGGAACGAGTATCTCCCCAACATCCTCTTCAATAAACACTGAAGCAAAGAAATAGTTTAATCTTTCCGCGACGGCCTTTATCTTCTCTAAGTGCCACTACACAACAGTTAGTTTTCATCAGGGCGCATCTCAATATGGCAGACGGAAAGGCACAGCGACCAAGACAGAGAGGAATCAAGCTGAAGACCCTATTTCACAAGATTTCCAGAAAACATTTTCCAGGGCTTTTTTTGCATGTTGGGGCACATAGCATGTCACACCTCTGCCTTGTTCATACGCCAAGCTCAGTGGCACTTGCGCACTCGCTGGAATCAGCTTCTACAACCTTTGTCAACCAGAGTTCCCGTTACTCACAATCAACTTCCCTTGCTGAAATGATGGCTTAGTGACCAGAAACTTCTTGCTAGCAGGAACTTTCATATGTCAAATGTCCATCTTATCCTCACAATGGATGCATCAGTTCATGGCTGGGGAGCTCATCTCAATCACATAACTATATAGGGTGTTTGGAATGCACAGATGTTCAGACATCATATCAACCTGTTGGAACTCAAGGCAATTTTCAAAGCCATGGTAGCGTTCAAATCTTGGATGGTCAACAAAGATCTACAGGTGCAGACAGACAATAAGGTTGCCATGTTCTACCTAAACAAGCAAGGGGAAAACAGGCTCCTACAAGTTGTGTAAGGAAGCAGTAGCGATCTGGCATTTAACCATCAAATGGAATATCCACCTAACCGTAGGTTACCTTCCAGGCAAACACAATCAATTGGCAGACAGCTTGAGCAGGCAAGTGCAACATCACACGTGATCTCTTCATCTGAGTACAGCTCGCCAGATTTTCATGAGGTGGATTAAACTGGATCTCAATCTCTTTGCCTCTCAACCGGAAACTGCCGTGTCTCTGTTCAAAGACCACTTCCAATCAAGTAGCGACCTCTGATGTATTTGGAATTCCACGGTCCAATAATCTAATGAATGTGTTTCCTCTACTACCTCTAAGCTCCAAAGCTGCAGAAGGGCAAGGCTACAATGATTCTCATTGCCCCATTTTGGCCATGGCAAGTGTGGTTCACATGGCTCCTGAAGTTAACACTTCATCCTCCCATTCTTTCTGCTGCATCTATTGGTCTCAGATGGCTTCGACCTCTGTGCCTCACCTTTCTTCCTTCTCTCTCCTCAAGCCTTGGGACGATGGCTGCTGCCGCGTCTTCATGCTGCTCTCTCCGGCGTCCCTGGAATGGCAACGGCATTCGCCATGTTTCTCCTCTGAGGGCCTCCTAGGGTGCGTGCACACACGCCACCTATGTCTTTATCCACGTCATGGCAGGACTCTCAGGGGCATCCCCCTTGAGTGACGTCACGCCATCTGGGTATTTAGCCTGCCCTTCGTTTGCTAACAAACTGAGTTAGCAAGGATCATGAATGGATTGAATACCTCCTGTCTAAACTGCTCTGCTGCTGAAAGCTCTCTCTGCCCTCCGGGGCCTTTCATCTCTAACCTGGGTACCCGCTCCTCGGGGGCCCTATGCTTTCTTTCAGGTGCGTATCTGGGATACCGGGTACTCGCTCCTTGAGGGCCTGCTCTCCCTGCCTTGGTTCCTACAATTCATCTACTTCTGCCTGCCAGGATCTCCAGCAATACAGCTACCTACTTCAGTGAATAATCTAACCTTGTCAGTCTGTCTCACCTACAGCTCAGCGCTGGGAGCCTGCATCCAGGTCTTCCTCTGTTTCCTTGCGCTGCTTACATCTACTACTGTGGGATAGAGATGTGCATTCGTTTTTGCCGAATTGGAAAATTGCAACGAAATTGTCCAATTCGGCATGTTTCAGGGAGCCCGAAAAAAATCAGGATTTTCCTGTTTTTTCGCAAAAATTCGTCTTTCCGATTAGTGCGCACTAATGGGAGTCAGTGCGCGCTAACTCCCCGTTAGTGCGCACTAAGTCCTGTTAGTGCGCACTAACAAAAACTAACACTAACTGGGAGTTAGCGCGCACTAACTGGGAGTTAGCGCGCACTAACTGGGAGTTAGCGCGCACTAACTAAAAATCGATTTTTCGCGAAAAAAAAGACCCGAACCGAAAAAAACCGACATTTTCCATGGCGGCCAAAAAACGAAGAACGACACGAACACAAAAAACGATGCACATCTCTACTGTGGGATGGGTCTCCTCTGCTTAGGATCCCTGGACTATTTCTACTGGGTTACCTCACTACTGCCACCCCTGGGAAGTATTATCAAGCTGTATAATAAATACAAATCTTCTGTGTCTGCATGCCTAGAGTCTAACCTAGTACTGCGGTTCCTCACGGGGCTCCTCCCCATGGGAGTGACCATCGCCCCAGTGCCCAAGAATCCACTCCAACACCTCAAAACCATAACACTTTCTAACTCTCCTCACCCAAAATCAAGGGACTAATTCACCCCAATCTACACTCTCTGGCACTAACTCATTAGTAGAATTTCTCTTCTTCCAGAAACACAACAGTCTTGTTGGCAGTTAGGAAGTCTTCCACTGAGAAGTCCTATAATAGTAAATGACAAGATTTGCTTCTTGGTATAGCAGTCAAAATGAAGATCCCTATAAATTATGGTACCTGCTCCAACTATCTAAGATGGGGTTGAAAACAAACTCTTTCAGGTTACATTTCAGCACCATTTTGGCTTATCATCAGCACTTGGATGGCAAACCAGTGTCCCAAAACACTCATCTCCAGGTTCATAAAAAGGCTTTTGAACCTTAGGCCTAGAGTAAATACTCTTTGCCCCGGTGGAATTAAACTTCACCTTGGATCAGTTGATGAAAGCTCCTTTAGTTGTGACAGATCTGCAGTTCAAAACTTGGAAAATGGTATTCCTTATAGCAATGATTTCTGCTAGAAGAATAAGTGAGCTGCAAGCTCTGGTAGTCTATCCATCTTACACACAGATGTTTGATGACATGGTTCTTCTGAATATGCATCCAAAGTTTCTTTCAAAAGTAGTTTCTAGTTTTCATATCAACCAGTCCCATTTTGCTGCCTGAACCACATAACATTCAGAAGAGAAGAATCTCCACATGTTTGGACTATAAAAGAGCTTTACTTATATTTCTAGACAGAATGAAATTGTACAGAAAGTCCTTTCAGCTTTTTATTTCTCATGGCACACATAAACCTTGTTTCCCCATGCAAAAACAGACCCTAGTTGGCTCTCACAATGTATAGTTTACTGTTTCCAACTAGGAAATAGAGATCAACCTTCAAGGCCCATCTGATGCAACCAATAGCAGCAGCAGCGTTTAATAACTCTGCATCTATAATGGACAGCTGCAAGGCTGCAATCTGGTCTTCTGTGGACATTTCACCAAGCATTATTATGTAGACCAGTGATTCGCAATAGGTGTGTTGCGAAGTCCCAAGAGGTGTGTCGAAGAGCCAGCAGAAGACTGATCTTTCCTCAGTCTGGGCAAGAGTTGACCGACTGGAAGCTGCTCTTGTTTTCTTCTCCTCTTCCTGGCCAGTGGGAGGTTGTTCCTTCCTCCTTCATCCATTTCAGCATGTGATATCACCCACCCCTGTTCATATGGGCCCGGTAGGACACCAACTTTATCTTCTTCTGCCTGGCCTGGCAGGGAGGCTGCTGATGCTCTCTTCACCCCATGGGGCCTGGATGTGAAAGCAGGAGCATGAGGGAGGGAGAAAGGTTTCTAGAAACTTTGACTGGCAGATTGAGCTACTATCCGCGTGTCCACGCAAGGTCCCCCTTCAGTCTCGTAACATAGCAAAATACGAGCAAAAAATAAAACAAAACAAAGGTGAACCCAACCCCATGCGGAGCTGGGCAGGATTCCTGAGGACTAACGTCCTGAGCTTTCTCCTAGGACAAGTAGGATGGTAGTCCTCACATGTGGGTGATTACAGAGCTACATACTATCCCCTATGATCAGAGGGACCCACAGCAGCTGAACAAGGTGCCAACAGGCACAACACAACTGCGGCGCTTGTGGGAGAAACAGGGACAGTCTGGTCCCACAGACAGCACGGCGAGAACAGTTGGGTTCAAGAGTGGAATAGATCGCGGAGGGCAGACTGGCCAAAAGTGCTGTCCTGGTGACTATCCCTGTCGAGGCAGTAGTGAGCCGTGAATGTGTGGAGTGAACTCCAGGTTGGGGCCCTGCAGATTTCGGTGACAGGGACCGCATGCATATGGGCCACCAACATCGCCATAGCCCGCACAGAGTGAGCCTTCACCCTGCCGGCCAGCTGGAGGCCTGCCTGCTCGTAGCAGAAGGCAATGCAATCCGCTAGCCAGTTGGATAATAGGGTCTGCTTCCCAACTGCTGCTCCCAGCCTGTTAGTGTCAAAGGACACAAAGAGCTGGGTGGACTGTCTGTGCCTCGCTGTACGGTCCAAGTAGAAAGCGAGCGCCCACTTGCAGTCCAGAGTGTGAAGAGCACGTTCCCCCAGGTGAGAATGAGGCCGTGGGAAGGATGATTGACTGGTTGATTTGGAAAAGCAGTCACCACTTTCGGCAGAAATTTTTGGATGAGTGTGCAGCACTACACGATTGTGGAAGACGTTCGTGTGGGGAGCGTATGTGACCAGGGCCTGGATCTCGCTGACCCTGCGAGTGGAAGTGATCGCCATCAGGGACATAACTTACAAGGAGGTCTCTGATTTTTCAGGTTATCCACAATGAATATGCATGAGATGTATCTGCATACAATGGAGGCAGTGCGTGTAAACAGGCCTCATACATAGTCAATGCGGATATCCTGACAATCAGACCTGTCTGTGGTATTCCAGGATTGGCGTTGCCTACCTCTCTACTACAGTGACATAAATGTCCGTTTGCACAATAACAAGTAATACACATATATATACTTCTCTTGAGCCAGCCGGTGGGAACCGCTGAATGATGGCTGAGGTTACGTTTCCCCCTGCTGTGCCTTACTACAAATCTCAATAGCCCGCACTTTCGCCAACGTACGCAGGCGCTTTTAGTGCACGTTACTTTGAAGGTAATTTTCAAAAGAGAAACTACCTGGTTAGTTGCCTTTTTAAAGCCTGCCTACAACGTACATGTGCCAAAAGCGTCCCGTGTACACTTGAACCTCCCCTATTTGTGCATGGCAGCCGATCCGGCGTGTGTGTGTGTATGGGGGGAGGGGACGCTGGTAAAACAGTACATGTAAATTTGAAAAGCAAAATTCAGGCTCGCTGAGGTCCATATATTGAAAAGCATTTAGCCGGCTAATCCAGAAGTTAGCCGGCTAAATGAAAATTTGGGCACATATAAGGCTAAATTCCAGCCGGCTGATAAGTTAGGGAGCTAGAATTTAGCCGGATAAGTTTGCGCCTTCCGGGGCCATAACTGAGAGGAGTTGAGCTGGCCGGCTAAGTTAACCGGCTACCTCTGATATTCAAAGTTAGCAAAGGACGACTTAGCCAGCCTAGTCAGGTCAGGCTAGAGAACAGTCCTAACGTTATCCGGCTAACTAAGGGCCTAGATTCATTATTTTGCTATAAATTCCGCATAAATAGAGCCCGCAATTAAAAAAAAAAAAAAAAAAAAAAAAAGTGGCACGGTTAGGCTAACTTCCTCTTTATAAGGCTCTCATATTTGTCATCTATTTATACCACCATAGGACGGTCATCTAGTAACTCGAGGTGAGTTTTTGGTTCTAGTCTAGGGTTTAGGGGGCAGTTTTGCGGGCACAGTCAGACGCACGAACCGCACAGTACACACCGGTGAAGATTTGATGCGATTTTGAATGAGGAAAGATACACAAAGATGAGATTTCTACCACGTATACTCTCGCCCTAGCTTGATGCACTCTCTACCTGGCTGCTATCAGCTGGGCGATATGGCCAAAAATGCAAGTCGCGATACATTTTTCAAATTGCATTTCAGCCATTTCTGGGCTTGAGAAGGCATATGGAGAGAGAGAGAGAGAGAGAGAGAGAGAGAGAGAGAGAGAGAGAGAGAGAGAGAGAGAGAGAGAGAGAGAGAGACTCCGGGGAGGCCTTCACAGTATGCACCAATTTATATGCCTATAGGAGGGGGCAGCTAAAAACTCGAGGTGAGGTGAGGTGTTGGTGGTGGTTTAGGGGCCAGTTTGCCATGTAGAGTGAGACGTACGAACAGCACAGTACACCTCAGTGAAGATCTGACGTCATTTGGCATGAGGAAAGTCTCACCAAGATGAAATTTTGTGCTATGTTGTCTCGCCCTAGCTTGATGGTAGGTACCCTGTTACAGAGTCCATCAAGCTAAGGCGAAGTTAGTGGGGGGTTAGTGTGCTGCGGCCCCCCTTGCAAACAGGTTCAAATTTCAGGGGAGTTCTCCTGACAAATCCCAGTCTAGACCCTACTTTTGAACAGAGCCCTCAGGGGGAGGAGGGCCCTGCCTACACATCCATCCCACAGGTTAGAGCACACAACCCTGAAATCTGGCATCTTTGTGGACATCTACATGCATATTGGTTAACTGACAAATATTTGGAGACGTACATAAAAAAAAAAACCAAAAACCTTAATGGAAAATTGTACAAGACAGCATGAAAGAAGGCAAAATTTGCAATTTTCTCTTTTTACCCCCCTCTATAAAGCAGTGAAAATATGAGGGAATACGCTGTGGAAATAGCAATTTTCGCCCAGTTTTTTTGTGGGTTCCATTGATTTTTCACACTTAAAATTTTATTTAAAAAAAAAAAAAAAAAAAGTAAGTGCTGAAATAGAAAGTTTTGGGATTTCCCCCCCAACGAAGACTTTTGAAAATCTCCTACCACAGGGTGAACTGAAACCTGGATCTCACAAAACTCTCACATCACCAGATTTAGTCAACTCTTTCCTATCAAAGTTAGTTTTATGGGAGAATGAGTCTCCAGCTGTTGTAGTGTTATAAATTACTTTAGAGGTTTATCTAACAAAAGGGATGTTTCATTCAGACACAGAACAAAAATGAAATGGCATTATCTCCTTTGAGTCTTCTGCAATGTCTCTTTTTTTTTTTTCCGTCCCGCTAACATTGGCATCCAAGCATTTTTATTGGGGTTCCTCAAGGAGCCTTCCCATGGATTGCCTAAATACCAGAGCCTCTGCAGGGGAAACCGAATGCAGCTTCCAGTCACAAAAGCTGCCAACAGCACCAGCGGGGCAATGACAGCGGTGGCATCACGTCAACAGGGTTACAGCAAGTCATACAAAACAAAAAACGATGCCCGAGCACAATCATAAAATAGGTCTGAAATAAACACATTACGTTTACTGAACTCACAACATGCCAGGAGTACAAACAAAAAAACCCAAAACACCATGACATGTGCTGGCAGGTACTCAGGTTCTCAACTTGGAATCCAGACAGCAGTTCCTGACTCCTCCAAGCTATACCAAAGCTTCACCTTGACTTCAGCAACAACTTAAGGTGTAGCTGCCAGGTCACTTGCGAGATCCACACAAAAAAAACCAAGGGCTAGAGTTTCTTCCGGTGCAGCTCTTCCGGCGACCAACAGATGTCACCATAACTGCAGAACCTGGCTCGGTTTTCTCACTCAGGGCTGTGATTACGTTAGGTGGAAGGGGGGAGTTTTTTTTCCCGAAGGGACGGGCTCTACCTTAACCAGGGTGGAACCAGACTGCTGGCACTAACCTTTAAAAAGGAGATAGAGCAGCTTTTAAACTAGAACAAAGGGGAAAGCCGGCAGTCGCTCAGCAGCGCATGGTTCAGAGAGAGGTACCTTCAAAGGATACTAATGATGCATTAGAATTAGGGTATCCCAACGGTGAGGTTCCAATAATAAGAAAAGTAGTCCAAGTGCCTATAAGTACCACCTGTCAACTGATAAGCAGATTGGTAATACCAACAAAATGTCTGTATGCCAACGTCAGAAGTCTATGGAGAGTTAGAGTGAGAGTGTGTGTGTGTCCCAGATGCTAAAATGCCCAGTAATAGCTCTTCTATCACCATCAGTTTACATCACGCTACACAAGATAATTTACTTGGTTAAAATAGTCTTGCTTCAAAGAACTTCCACTGCTAATCTGAGCACAGGGAGATAAAATGACATTATGGATCTTTCTCAATACATTTGTTTTTTTTCTATTTGCACGGACTTGGGAATAGATCTTTCGAATAAAGTCCAATGAGGGATGAACAGAAACAGCAACCGAACTGGGGGGTCTCTGAGTTCACATCTCTCCAGCAAAAATGTTGTTATGCCAACATTTCGAAAGCATTCATTGGATACAAATCTTCCTGTTCCATTTGTCTACATCAATACGGGCGTCACAAACATGAAGATGTGTTCTCTGCGGCTAGCTTGGTACCTCAGTACAGGACTTGGCTCAGGTCTTCTGGAGCTGGGGGATGCTGCGGAGGAAGCAGTCACAACCTCCAAGGAAGGGAGCCATAGCACTCATGCAATGCTGACACCTAGTGGCAGGAGTTAAGACCCATGACTGCAGGGTTCCAGAAGGAGAGCCAACACGGCAGCGACCTGGGATAAGTTAAGCTGGTAGGTGAGAATCCCCAGGCCTCAGATCCCAAGCTCCAGCATCAGCTGAGCTGTAAAATCCAAAACCGTAAACGGAAACAGCCAGGTCAAAAAAAAAAAAATCTCAATACCATCTACCAACTTTTGAAGCTATCACAATCTTTGGATTGCACTGAATAAATTGCATCCTATGTGACATCTGCAATTAGCAGAATATGTTCCACGCTATTGATAAAATATAGTGTCTACATCTCCTGATTTATTTTGTAAATACAGAAGAGTGTCATCAGTCACACAGGAAGAGAGATTATTACATAAGCCAATTTTCAGCTTACACTGAAAGGCTGAATGCGCTGCAGCGTACTAGTTGAAAAAGATAAATATATCTAGACAGACAGTATGCAGCAGAAACGGGCTACAGATTGTTGTCTGGGAACTCTGCTATACAGGACATTTCCAGCACTGCTCGCTCATTTGAGTAATGTGCAATTCTTTTACCTAATACCAGTCCTCCTAGACCCCTCCCCATCCAGTTCTGAGAAGCAAGACGAGATAAGGCAGCCCACCGCAGGCTAAACATGCACTTATGAAGGGTAATTTGTACAATGTAAAGTACAGAAGAAAACTCGGTCCCTTACATGAAACTGAAATCTCTCTTTTGGTTTTTGCCAATAATATGTAACAGCTTTGGCATGGGCTGTGCTTTACTGCTGATATCACAGCATCTGGAAGATGTGTTGCTTCTGTGATAGAAACTGAAACAGAACTATTTATTTATTTATTATGCTTAGTTATTTATTGATTTTATTTATTGATTGGTTTTTTTAGTAACAAATGTATAGTTAAGAACATTTGTGTTTCCAAAGTAAAAAACATTCATAAATACATAAAATTCATAAAACAAAAATTATGCAAACTAAAAATAAAATTATTAGATAAAAATATTAAAACTAGAGAGAAAGGCTTTCCTCCTTTCCTGAGTTACCTTCGACAAGTCTGGGAAAATCTGAACTCGTTGGCCCATGAAATTCTCTCTCTTATGTTGAAAGTAATGCTCCATTAACAAACTCACATCGACTTCCATAACCACAGAAATAAGTAAGGTCGCCCTTTCATATATTTCTAGTGAGGATTCCAAGGTATCGGTTAGGTTATTCGAGTCTAACTGTGGCTGATTCCCCTCTCTAGCTCTGTTATATGGGAGGAAATAGACTTTATTAATAGAATCTCCGTCATATACTTCCCTCAAGGTAACTCGAGGTTGCTCCCCCATAACCTTAGGGAAGTTTAAGATTCTTAGGTTTAGTCTTCTTAGTCTATTTTCTATAGCCTCCATTTTTTTTTATTCATCACTTGCTTATCTTGGATTAAAAGTTTGGCAATTTTTTTGCGTCGACTTCACTTCTTCTTGTATCACAGTTATCTCGTTTGTATTATCTTTTATCAAACCATCGTGTTCATGAGTTACTTTGTCCAGTTTTCCCGACAACGCATTTAACTGCTTTGTAAACCCCTGAAAAGTGAGGTCATACGAAGCTACCAACTCCCAAAGGGAGTCGAGAGTAACCAAGTCCGGTTTGGGGACGACCTTTGACCGCTACTCCTCCCTGCAAGCTCACCACTTCTTCCTCTGCCGCGGGTCCCCCTGTGATCTTCCATACAAGGTAACTCACCCCCTCTCTCCGAGGTCAGGCAGGTCTGGGGGCCACGGCTCCTAGCGATTCCAGGTCTTCTCCCCGGGCCTCTCCTTACAGATTCCATTCCCTCCGGTTTTTCGGCGGGGACGCTTCGGTTCCGCTTCCAACACCATGGGGTACTGCAGGAGGTTGTAGTCCTGGTGCAAGCCGATGATGCAAGTCCGGGGGGACTCAAAAGATGTTTCCCCAGGGGCGTTCGTCGCTCCCAACGGCGAATCCTCAGCGGGGGATTCTGACTTCCCCAATCGGGTAAAGTGCGGCGAGTTCGGGGATTGTATGTTGCCCTGGTAAGGTCAGGGGTAGGGAGGGATATACCCTCACGCGCCCTTTTCTCTCAGGGGGCATTCTTTAAAGGAATTTCAAGTTCCAGGAGAAAAACCACGAGAAACTCCGAACCGCCAGCGTTAGCCTGCCGCCATCTTGACTCCGCCCCCCCCCCCCCAGTATGATATCGCTGCCTTTCTCTCTCTGAGGCAAAAATTAAATACAATAGGGGCTAAGTTGCTTTTAAGATATCCATGCAAGTGCATGGTCACCTACAGTAAAGATGTTTATATCTTTTTGCCCCGGAACAGCTAAGAGTATTTATAGACTCTAGAAAGAGGACTTATTTAACCTCCTCTCCAATAGAGGGCCATAGGTAATAAAGCAAGTCTAAATATATATTTGGGGTAAAGAATTGAACCTGTTAAGCTCTTACTAAGTTTTGTTCCATTTTTTTTTTATTTACTAAGTGAGGTCTCCCAAATATTTCCTCCCCTCCCCCCCAATTCACAAAAGATTGTGGTCTAATAATTTGAGTTAATAATTACGTATAGAAAAATGGATGCATGTAAAGACATGTGTTACTGTTTTCTGATTCAAAGTATATCTTTGTAAAATTATTGAAAATGATTAAAATATAAATAAAAAAATATATATTAAAATGAAAGATTACTATAGGCCAAGACATCTTGCATCTTGCAGATCTGACAGCCGACGCTTAATTTTACCGGCGTCGGTTGTCGAACCCGCTGACAGCCATGGGTTCGGAAAACGGACGCCGGCAAAACTGAGCGTCCATTTTTCCAACCCACGGGCATATTTTTTTTTTTTTTTTTAAATTTTGGGGCCTCCGACTTAATATCGCTATGATATTAAGTTGGAGGGTGTACAGAAAAGCATTTTTTCCTGCTTTTCTGTACACTTGCCCGGTGCCTTTGGCAGGAGTTAATTTCTGAAAGTAAAATGTGTGGCTTGGCCGCACATTTTGCTTTCTGTATTGCAGGTGAATACCTAATAGGCTCATCAACATGCATTTGCATGTGATGAGCGCTATTTGTTTCGGAGGGGTTAGCCGCACATTTTCCATGCCCTATTACCCCATACTGTATAAGGGGTAAAAATAGCACGTCGAAAACGTGCAGCCAAACGGGAACTAACTGTGTGCTCGGCTGAGCGCACCGTTCTGTATTGGCCTGATAATAGGTAACAGAATAAATACAAAATAATATATCAAATGGCTATAAACAACTATACAGCAGGTGTAGTCAACTCTGGTCCGCGAGTGCCACAAAACAAGTCTGGTGTTTAGGACAGCTCTAATGAATATGCATGAGATATATTTGTATACACTGCCTCCATTTTATGCAAATATATAAGAACAAAAGAATATGCCATACTGGGTCAGACCAAGGATCCATCAAGCCCAGCATCCTGTTTCCAACAGTGGCCAATCCAGGCCATAAGAACCTGGCAAGTACCCAAAAACTAAGTCTATTCCATGTTACCATTGCTAATGGCAGTGGCTATTCTCTAGGTGAACTTAATAGCAGGTAATGGACTTCTCCTCCAAGAACTTATCCAATCCTTTTTTAAACACAGCTATACTAACTGCACTAACCACATCCTCTGGCAACAAATTCCAGAGTTTAATTGTGCGTTGAGTGAAAAAGAACTTTCTCCGATTAGTTTTAAATGTGCCCTATGCTAAGTTCATGGAGTGCCCCCTAGTCCTTTTATTATCTGAAAGAGTAAATAACCGATTCACATCTACCCGTTCTAGACCTCTCATGATCTTAAACACCTCTATCATATCCCCACTCAGTCGTCTCTTCTCCAAGCTGAACAGCCCTAACCTCTTCAGCCTTTCCTCATACGGGAGCTGTTCCATCCCCTTTATCATTTTGATTGCCCTTCTCTGTACCTTCTCCATCGCAATTATATCTTTTTTGAGATGCGTCGACCAGAATTGTACACAGTATTCAAGGTGCGGTCTCACCATGGAGCGATACAGAGGCATTATGACATTTTCCGTTCTATTAACCATTCCCTTTCTAATAATTCCTAACATTCTGTTTGCTTTTTTGACTGCCGCAGCACACTGAGCCGACATTTTGAGTTATCCTAATGGATTTTCTATGGACCAGAAGAACTAATCCTACCAACCCTTGTGTGCTTTGTACATAAGGTTCCAGCATCTCATGGGACATTGCTACCTGCTTGGAAACAAGACACGTGCCTTACAGACAAAATGATGTCTGAAATTAAAGCAAGAACGTTGTAGTATTATTTTTGGATCAAGAAAATGGGCAATGGTGATTGGGGCCCTTGGCCTCTCTCATCCTCCTCCTCTTCTGGTCAGGCCTGCAAGTCACCAATTTGGTAACACTTTGAAAGCACTTCTTCACCCTTCTTGCAATCAACTGCTGCCCCTCCTGTTCATGAATTTGTGCTGCTTTAAGATTACCATCCAGTCCCAATCTAAAACAAGAGCTGGATGTAGAATCAAGAGTCAGTCAGGGGAAAAAAAAAAGACTCTGATACTAAGAATAACTGCACAAGGAAACCCCTCTTCCCCATTCTGACCAAAAGTGTCTGCACGATTGCTAGGCAAGATCGAGTTTGGCTACAGCGGGTAAGTCTGCAAGGGCCCCACACCTGGCACCCCATACACTCCGGGCAGGATGATGTTACCACAGCCTTAGGCTGCTCTGGATAATCTTATCGCTCAGCAATTACAGTTAGGAGCTGAGCCTTGCCACATTCAAATGTGGCCGTCATTTCAACTTCAAAAGGCAAGTATTAATTCTATTCGGGTTATTTTAAGCATCCTGTGATGTAGAGGAGTCCCTGCTGAGACTCCCTGCTGGGTCTTGAAGTAAACCTGAGATGCTTATCACTAGCCTGCACTCTTCCATTAAGTGCTCTCTCTCTCCCCTGGTGCTTCATCTCTCTCCCCCCCCCCCTTCCCCTGTAGGTGGTGAGGTAAAGATTTTTTTTCTTAAGATTTTTATTTTTTTTTTTAATTTTGGGGCCTCCAACTTAATATCGCTATGATATTAAGTCGGAGGGTGTACAGAAAAGTCGGTGGGAAAAGTAATGGAGACACTGTTGAAAGAGAGAATAGTGAACTATCTACAGTCGGGAGAATTGCTAGACCACAGGCAGCATGGATTCACTAGAGGTCGGTCCTGTCAGACAAATCTGATTGACTTTTTTGACTGGGTAACCAAGGAATTGGATCGAGGAAGAGCACTCGATGTCATCTACTTGGATTTCAGCAAAGCTTTTGACACGGTTCCGCACAGGAGACTGGTGAATAAAACGAGAAGCTTAGGAGTGAGTGCAGAGGTGGTGGCCTGGATTGCAAACTGGTTGACGGACAGAAGACAATGTGTGATAGTAAATGGAACTTACTCTGAAGAAAGAGCGGTGTTAAGTGGAGTGTCGCAGGGATCGGTGTTGGGACTGGTCCTGTTCAATATCTTTGTGAGCGACATTGCGGACGGGATAGAAGGTAAGATTTGTCTTTTTATGGACGACATTAAGATCTGCAGAGTGGACACGTCAGAAGGAGTGGAGAAAATGAGACAGAATTTAAGGAAGCTGGAAGAGTGGTCGAAGATATGGCAGCTGGGATTCAATGCCAAGAAGTGCAGTCATGCATATGGGGAGTGGAAATCCGAATTAACTGTATTCGATGGGGGAGAGAAGGCTGTTGTGCACGGAGCAGGAAAGAGACTTTGGGGGTGATAGTGCCTAATGATCTGAAGTCGGCGAAACAATGTGACAAGGCGATAGCTAAAGCCAGAAGAATGCTGGGCTGCATAGAGAGAGGAATATCGAGTAAGAAAAGGGAAGTGATTATCCACTTGTTCAGGTCCTTGGTGAGGCCTCACCTGGAGTATTGTGTTCAGTTCTGGAGACCGTATCTCTGAAAAGACAGTGACAAGATGGAGGCGGTCCAGAGAAGGGCGACCAAAAAGGTGGAGGGTCTTCATCGAATGACTTATAGGAGAGATTGAAGAATCTAAATATGTACACCCTGGAGGAAAGGAGGAGCAGAGGTGATATGATACAGACTTTCAGATACTTGAAAGGTTTTAATGATCCAAAGTCAACGACAAACTTTTTCCGTCAGAAAAAAATCAGCAGAACCAGGGGTCACGAGTTGAAGCTCCAGGGAGGAAAACTCAGAACCAATATCAGGAAGTATTTCTTCACGGAGAGGGTGGTGGATGCCTGGAATGCCCTTCCGGAGGAAGTGGTGAAGACAAGAACTGTGAAGGACTTCAAAGGGGCGTGGGATAAACACTGTGGATCCAAGAAGTCTAGAGGATGTGAATGAAGAGTGGGTGGCTCACGGGAAAGACTGCTACTACCTGGTGATAATACCCTTATTCAATAAACATACACACGGTTAATGAGACTCCAACATTGCTCTAAGCTTCAATGGCAAGAGGAAATGTGGAAAAAAGGAATTGCATTTACAAAAAAGCGGGGAGTAGCTTGCTTGTTATGGCGGTTACTACCCCAAACCAAATAAGCCTGATACTTCACTTTCAATGCATATCCAGCATAACTCTCTGCTTCAACAGCAGGGGGAATGAAGTAAAGTGGATCTATATACAGACAACAACCCAACAAGGACTGAATTACATAGTCTGGGTAAACAAATAAGCATGGGTGTAACTTGCTTATTGCAGTGGTTACTACCCCTAAGTAATTAAGCTAGATATTTTACTTAGATGCAGTTCCAACACTGCTCTCTATATTTATGGTGGGGGTGGAAGGGAAATAGAACCAAAAGGTTACTAAGAGCCAAGAGTAACAGATAAGTATGAGAAAAAAGAAAAAAAAAATAGTGTGTGAAACTTGCTGGGCAGACTGGATGGGCTGTTTGGTCTTCTTCTGCCATCATTTCTATGTTTCTATGTTCATCAGGGGCCCGCTGTCGGTGCAGGAGCCACACGGTACCTTTCCTCCTCACCATTGCGGGGTGCCCTTGAGCGAGACGGACTGAAGTTGGCGGCGGGCGTGCGCGCCCTCCCCTAGAGGCCCGGAAAAGAAGCTGCGGCTCCGAGATCTGCCTCCCGCTGTGCGCCAGCTATCAGTCCGTATCACTCAAGGGCACCCCGCAAGGGTGAGGAGGAAAGGTGCAGAGTGGCTCCTGCACCGAGGCAGCGGGCTTGAACTGTCCTTAGAAACCTTTTAAAGAAGGACCCCCAGCATCCTCGCTGACTTTCCAGGACCTTTCTTTCTCGCTACCAGCAGCACGGCCGGGCGTGGGCATCGACCGGACGAGTAAAGGGCCGGGAACAGCGGCAAACCAATGAAGCCGGCCTGCGCCTAACTGGCCAAAGCAGTCAATGTAATTCAGCCTGGTGCTGGCCTGGGATTCAGGAAAGGGCCCGTCTGCCTGCCCACTTCATCTACAGCAAGCCAAAGGGGGCCCTTTCCCAGCCACAGTTTTCCCAAAGGGAAGGGCGCTTGGAGGCTCGTGTCTCTGCGAAGCCTGCGCCGGCTGTTGCGGCAGCCTTTTATAGCCCTACCCCCTGGCAAATAAACGGAGAAGGAGGCAAGCGGCACCTCTCTGTGTATTGTGCTCAGCCACCCTCAATTTGAACGCTCTCCTTTTCATTTAATTCATTCAGCTCCGCCTGCTACAATTCGCGAGGGCATCTCGGAGCGGCCATGTTTGCAGGTCTGGGCCTCCCATGAGCTGAGGAGGGCGCCTGAATGTGACATCACAGTCTGTCTTCCCCCTCTCTACACCCGGTCCTTGGGAGCTCTGTTTATGGGCTAAGTCACTCTTACCCAGCCCGCTTCTCCTCTCTCACCAATCCCACACTCCCTGCTTTCTGCCTGAGTGCAGTGCCTTACCTTCCCCTCTTTGGCCTTATTCAAAGCCATCCTAAAATCCCACCCTGCTTTTAAATCTTAACCCCTGCTTTTCCTAATCATACCCCACTCCCTCTCCCTCCAAAACTGTTTTACCCGTTTTTCCCATAATAAATGGAATGGACTCCATATTCTTGAGCTCGGAAAAAAGACAACCTCACCTACTCATTCTCCTCGACCTCTCTGCGGCCTTTGATACGGTCAACCACGCAATCCTTCTTGACCGACTAGCTGACATTGGTATCTCAGGCACTGCCCTCGACTGGTTCAGTTCGTTTCTCAGCAACAGATCATTCAAGGTCAAAATCAATAACAAAGAATCACAGCCAATCAGCTCGAACCTGAGAGTCCCGCAAGGTTCTTCCCTCTCCCCAACCCTTTTCAACATTTATCTTCTACCTCTCTGCTTCCTCCTTTCTAAGCTGAAAATCAAACATCTCATATACGCGGATGACGTCCAAATTCTCATCCCGATTAAGGAGTCCCTACAAAATCTTTAATCTTCTGGGAGAATTGCTTTCAGGAAATCAGCTCTCTCCTCACTAAACTTAATTTAGTCATCAACAAAGACGAGACTGAATACCTCATCATCTCCCAGGAAGATACAACCTCCCTTATAACTGGTCAACCACAAAAAGACTTCAACTCTCTCCCCAACCTCCCCTCAATGGACAACCTCAAAAACACGTCCTACGTAAGAGATCTAGGCGTGCTCCTGGACAATCAGCTGAACCTTAAAAGATTTGTAAACACGACTAAAAAGAGTGCTTTTTCAAATTACAAGTTCTGAAAAAGCTAAAACCCCTACTGCATTCACAAGATTTCCGCCTTGTTCTACAATCAATCATCCTTACCAAAGTTGACTACTGTAACTCTTTGCTGCTCGGTCTACCAGCTACCACCATTAAGCCTTTACAGATGTTACAGAATTCTGCGGCCAGGATCTTGACTAACTCTAATAAGAGAGACCACATCACGCCCATCCTCTACAACCTCCACTGGCTTCCGATCAAATACAGAATTCTCTACAAAGTTCTGACCATCATGCACAAATCCTTAAACAACTTAGCCCCAATTGATCTTACCTATCAGCTGCGCACCAACAAATCCACGAGACAGATTAGAAAAGCATACCAAGGCACCCTTTTTGTCCCTCAAGCCAAAACCTCGCTAAGGAATAGGGCACTATCCACTGCAGGTCCTACCCACTGGAACACACTCCCACCAGACCTCAGACAAGACCCCTGCCAGCATTCCTTCAAGAAAAAACTGAAAACATGGCTATTCAGCCTAGCGTTTCCCTGATTGCTCACAGTTTACTTCCCTTGGCAACTATGATTTGTTCTTTATGTTATCAATCCACCCTTAAACCCTCCCCTAAATCCACCAATTCTGGATCCACTGTTTCTCTTATCCTCCATCTCCGTGTCCTCCCTCCGCCGTCCTCCCTCCTGCACTCTAGCCCAAATTCATTCGATGCATTCAACTGCTTGTTAACTTTTAATTTTAATGGCTTTTTTCAAGGCATCTAGTATAAGATGTATACTTCAATACCATGTTACTTAAAGTTTTTTTTATATGTTCTTCGTTCTATGTAATGCTCTCAGGCAAGTTTAATTGTTTCACTGTAAACCGGTTTGATTTGTATCCAATGCAAGAAGATCGGTATATAAAAAACCAAAAAATAAATAAATAAATTCCTTTAGGGGCCGATGCAATAAGACGCGCATTGAAAATGGGAGCTCGTATTGAGCACCCGTTTCCCTAACGCGCACGCAGCCACATTCCCTGGGCGCCCGATACAGTATTTAAATGAGGGGCTGTGTAAAAAGGGACGCACTAGGGGAGAATTGTGCATCCCTAGCACTTACATGCATCGGGCATCCACAATTGCATCAGGCACTCAATACGAGCGCCCGTTTTTATCCTCCTTCTCTCTGATTTTGTTGAAGACGCCCATAGCTAAGTGCCCCTTACTATCGGCATTGTGCATCCAGAAGATTTTTTTTAAAAAAGCCAATATACATTTATTTTTCAGCACCACAAGCAGTAAATTTAAGTGTCACAATGATACTGAAGTAGGAGGACACACAGGACTGTATTTTTTAAATTTCTCATGAGTCCTCGACTCACAGATTGACTTCACACCACCTCATGGGCTGGAGTTCAATATGCCGTGATAAAAAGTGCATGTTGGGCGCCCAACGATTTTCTGCATTCAGGGGGATAATAGCTAATAGTTTCATCTACATGGAATTTACATGTGTTGGGTGCTATCAGCTACGCATTTGTTGGGTGTGTGTTTTATAGAAACATAGAAAAAGGATCAAATGATCCACCAGTCTTCCCAGCAAGCTTATGGTAGTATCTGCCGCCCCATGCAGATTACCCCCATGCTTATCAGTTCCCCAGACTATAAAAGTAGGGGCCCTCGGTTGCTGTCTGAATCCAATTCCTCTTTTCCTGCTGACGTTGAAGCAGAGAGCAATGATTTAGTTGCATCAAAAGTATCAGGGCTTATTGGTTAAGGGTAATAATTGCCACACCAGCAAGTTACCTCCATGCACCCTTTTTGTCATTCCCATCTTCTAGCCTTTAGGGATCCAGTGTTTATCCCGTGCCCCTTTTAAATATTTCACTGTTTTTGTCTTCACCACATCCTCTGGAAGGGCTTTCCAGGCATCCACCACCCTCTGTGAAGAAACATTTTCTAAGTCGTCCTCCCTGAAATTTTATTTTGTTACCACTAGTTTTACTGATTTCTTTCCAAGAGAATAGGTTTGAAATTTGTGCCTCATTAAAACCTTTCCATTTATCTGAATCTGTATCATATCTCCCCTGCACCTCCTCTCCTCCAAGGTGTACATATTCAGATCCTTCAGCCTCTCCTCATAAGTCTTCTGATGCTGACCCCACACTATTTGGTTGGTGCAGGGGAGATATGATACAGATTCAGATAAATGATACTAAGATCAGATTCAGGTATATGGTTCTAAGATCTGCAACAGAGTGGACACGCCAGAAGGAGTAGAGAGAATAAGACAGGATTTATGGAAGCTGGAAGAGTGGTCGAAGATATGGCAGCTGGGATTCAATGCCAAGAAGTTAAGAGTCATGCATCTGGGGTGTGGTAATCTGAAAGAACTGTATGTGTTGGGGGTGAAGGGCTGATGTGCACGGAGCAGTAGAGAGACCTTGGGGTGATCGTGTCTAACAACCTGAAATGGATGAAACACTGACACAGCAATAGCCAAAGCCAGAAGAATGCTGGGCTGCATAGAGAGAGGAATATCGAGTAAGAAAAGGGAAGTGATAATCCCCTTGTACAGGTCCTTGGTGATGCCTCACCTGGAGTACTGTGTTCAGTTCTGGAGACCGTATCTCAAAGGAGACAGAGACAGGATGGAGGTGGTCCAGAGAAGGGCAACCAAATGGTGAGTGATCTCCATCGAATGACTTATGAGGAGAGGTTGAAGAAACTGAATATGTACATCCTGGAGGAGAGGAGGAGCAGGGGAGATTATGATACAGACCTTCAGATACTTGAAAGGTTTTAATGATCCATGGTCAACAACAAACCTTTTCCGTAGGAAAAAAAAATCAGTAGAACTAGGGGTCACGATTTGAAGCTTCAGGGTGGAAGACTCAGAACCAATGTCAGAAAGAGGATGGTGAATAAAACGGAAAATGTCATAATGCCTCTGTATCACTCCATGGTGAGACCCCACCTTGAATACTGTGTACAATTCTGGTCACCGCATCTCAAAAAAAAATATAATTGCGATGGAGAAGGTACAGAGAAGGGCGACCAAAATGATAAAGGGGATGGAACACGTCCCCTATGAGGAAAGACTAAAGAGGTTAGGACTTTTCAGCTTGGAGAAGAGACAGCTGAGGGGGGATATGATAGAGGTGTTTAAAATCATGAGCGGTCTAGAACGGGTAGATGTGAATTGGTTATTTAGTCTTTCAGATAATAGAAAGTCTAGGGGGCACTCCATGAAGTTAGTATGTGGCACATTTAAAACTTATCGGAGAAAGTTCTTTTTCACTCAACGCACAATTAAACTCTGGAATTTGGTGCCAGAGGATGTGGTTAGTGCAGTTAGTGTAGCTGTGTTTAAAAAAGGATTGGATTAGTTCTTGGAGGAGAAGTCCATTTCCTGCTATTAATTAAGTTCACTTAGAAAATAGCCACTGCTATTACTAGCAACAGTAACATGGACTAGACTTAGTTTTTGGGTACTTGCCAGGTTCTTATGGCCTGGATTGGCCACTGTTGGAAATAGGATGCTGGGCTTCATGGACCCTTGGTCTAACCCAGTATGGCAATTTCTTATGTTCTTAAGTATTCACGGAGAGGGTGGTGGATGCCTGGAACACCCTTCTGGAGGAAGTGGTGAAGACTAAAACTGAAGGATTTCAAAGGGGCATGGGATAAACACTGTGGATCCCTAAAGGCTAGAGGATGGGAATGAATAAAAAAGGTTGGGGATAACCTCCATGGAGTGGCAGTTGCTACCTTGGGAAGCTTGCTGGGCAGACTAGATGGACCATTTTGGTCTTTTTCTGCCGTCATTACTAACGGGCAGATACAGTAAAAACCGCAGGAGAGCCGGCGCTCTGAGACGGGCACCCGCTCTCCTGACGTGCGCCCAGGCCACTCTCCTGGGTGTGCGATCAAGTATTTAAATGAGGGCCCATGGTAATAGGAGGAGGAATAGCCTCGTGGTTAGAGCAGCGGGGCTATGAACCAGGAGACCAGGGTTCGAGTCCCGCTGTTGCTCCTTGTGACCTTGGGCAAGTCACTTTACCCTCCATTGCCTCAGGTACAAAAACTTAGACTGTAAGCCCTCTGGGGATAGAGAAATACCTACAAGTACTTGAATGTAAACCGGTGTGATATTGATTGAGATCGAATGTCGGTATATATAAAAAAAATAAATAATAATAATGAGGCGGCAGCTGTCAGCGGGTTTGACAGCCAACGCTCAATTTTACTGGCGTCGGTTGTTGAACCCGCTAACAGCCACGGGTTCGGAAAACGGACGCTGGCAAAATTGAGCGTCCGTCTTCCAACCCGCAGGCAGAATTAAATTTTTTTTTTAATTTTTAATTTTTTTTTTTTTTTTTTTTTTTTACTTTTGGGACCTCTGACTTAATATCGCTATGATATTACGTCGGAGGGTGTACAGAAAAGCAGTTTTTTTCTGCTTTTCTGTACACTTTCCTGGTGCCGGCAGAAATTAAAACGTGCGGCTTCGCTGCACGTTTTACTTTCTGTATCTTGCGGGAATGACTAATAGGCCCATCAACATGCATTTGTATGTTGCGGGCGCTATTAGTTTTGGGGAGGGTCGGCTGCGCGTTTTCCACGCGCTATTACCCCATACTGGATAAGGGGTAAAAATAGCGTGGCCAAACGGGGGGGGCTAACAGTGCGCTCGGCCGAGCGCCCCATACTGAATCGGCCCGTATGTTACTATGTTGCTTTTCTTTGGACCGCCTCCTTCCTGACACGATCTCCTTATTGCATCAGGTGCTAATCTAGCGCGTCCGAAACGTGCATCCAACCACGCGTAAACCCATGCACGAGACTGGGCGCGCTTTGCTGCATCGGCCGCTAGCTGTCTTGTTTAGCTTGAACAGATTGTAAGCTCTAGGAAGCAGGGACCGTCTTACGCCTGTACAGCGCTGCACACGTCAAGCAGCACCGTAAGAGATAAGCAGCTGTAGCGGCCAATCATATCTGTGCAGGGTATGCGGGGTTTTGTGGCTTCTCTTTTACTAACATTGCTGCTGAGACAGCGGAAGACGGCAGTGCACTTGTTTAAGAAACAACAACAACAAAAAAAAGTGTCAAGGGTGGCCTGTGACACTCATAAGAGGTGAATATTAGTGCACATTCTGTATGGTTCTGAATTAGTGCACAATGCACAGAGATTAGAGTTTTCCTTTTGGGCAGCAGAGCTCCCCAGCTGAGCGTTTTTTTTTGTCTCCCAGCACAATCGGGCATTAAATGTCTGATCTTCCACGGCGAGTACCGTAGGTCGCCCAACCACGACACGGAGACCAGATTCTTTTCTACGTTTTCGCATCCGGAGAACAGAAAAACAGGCACTTTCCCCCCAAATCAGTGGCGTGTAGGTGTGCCGTAAGTAATACATTTTTCCATACCAGCCGCTTTTCTGTATTGTTATCCCACAGAAAATGACTGCAAGGAAGAGCTTTCAGACCTAACCTGAGCCAACATAATTGGGTTAGAAATGAGCTGTGTTTGCAGAAGGTCACCTGCAGTAATTCTTCGTGTCCTTAATACCCTCAATTACTTTAATGCTCTCTTTTTGCTAAAGCTCTTGTTATACTAAATGCTTCCGTAAAACAAGTGGTGGGCAACTTACTTTAATGGAGCAGGGGGCTCTGGAGAGTTGGTTTGGTTTTGCTCAACTCACGACGCAGACGCGTCAGAATCGCACTTGTGTTCACTTTGGCGTTTTCATATTTTAAAATAAAAGCAAGCCCCCATGCCCAAGTATAAGCTGTTACAGCACAGCATTTTTAGATAATAAAACAAACAAACAAATACTCAGGTTTAGAAAAGAAAAGCCAAAAAGATAGCTCTGCTGTCTGAGGATCTCTGCTTCAGCATGGATTTTCAGCCTTTTGTTGTTCTGGGGTAGATAAAATGAGTTATATCCGTTTTAACCGGGTGATAACAATTGTGCAATCTGCATTGCCTAGGGCTGTGGATGAGAAAGATACAAAAATAGTTGTGGTCTTCCATATAACAACAACAACAACTACAGAACTATCCCCCAACACACTCTACATCCTGTTTGAGAAGATGATGCACAATCTTATCGCCACAGTGAAAACTATGCCCTTCTTGTAATAAAAACAAACAAGGAATGTATTAAGAAAGCCCTATTTATTTATTTTTTTTGGGGTGGAGAGGCTCAAGGGAGCTCCTGCTGCTCAGGTGAGACAACACGTGCCACACGGCCCTCTCGGTCGGGCTTTTTCCCCGCGGAAGCCAATCTCGGGGGCTCCCGCTGCAGCTCCGCAAGACGACTCCCCCTCCCCCCGATGCTGGGTCGGTGTCCAGAGAGGCCAGGACATCGGACCACGCTTCCTCCCGCCCGCACCCCACTTCTGCCACCATCGGGTCGATCCTCACCTCCATCCCCCAGAGCTGGCCTGCATTTTGGGGGGGACAGGGTAGCCTGAGCAGCGGTGCCTACGCAGGCAGTCCCAGAGCCTTTCGCCATCTCTGGCTCCGGCTGCTGTTTCAGCCCTACAAGCCCCTAGTGCCAGGACAGGACTAGAGTATTAGTTTTTAATATGAAGGGAGCAGACGATTGTATGGGTTATTTGCTAAATTATCTGTTATATTTGTAGGATTATCTATTATGCTGGGGGGGTTATAGTGGGGTTTGGGGCTTGTATTATTGATGTAATAGGGGGAATTTATGGCATTGATTGAGAGGGAAAGTAGGATATGACCTGCTACTTCCCCACTGAGAGCAAGGGATGGTGTAGGTCAGTATTAAGTCATTTGTAATTATTGCATTCGCACTGCACCGATATACAATGTACTGGATTTTTATGCCGTAAGAAACAATGGTTCCCTTTTTCGGAGGGGAAGAGGTGACATATAAAAGTATGAAAAATCTCGAGCGAGGCTGGGATGCGCCCTGTACAGCTCCGCTTCCCTCCCCCTCCCCGGTTGTGTTTCACTTCATTCTCGGCAGGTAAAGTTCGCTGCTGAAAAGCAGGCTCTCGGCGACTCTCCCCGCACGGGCCGAGGAGACCCAGCTCAGCTCAGAAAAATGATCCTGCTGTTTCAAAATACCCAGTCAGTACCCGATAGCATCGAAACCTCTGCTGCTGCCGCCAACCTGAAGTACTGTCAGACCAGCACATTATTATACTCCCTGATAATGGAGCACTTGTTCACATTTCAGTAACAATAATCCAGGCCTAGGAGGAGATTAGATAGATACAACTTCCATCGCATAACCTGCTAAAAAAAAAAAAGAGCAAGGTTCAAGAAAAATACCTAAAAATTTGTTCCGGAATTCAACCACTGACAAAATCAACATCTCACTCTTAAGTAATTGGCTGTCATGATACCAGATAATCAGGCAACAGGGCATTACCAGAAAGCTGTGCTTCCTTGTTTACTGCAGATAATCCTCCAAATCTCATTCCAATAAAAAAAAAAAAAAAAAAAAAAAGGACTAAATTAATTTGCAAGCATCACAAAAGGCAAACTCACAATCTGAATGTGTGCCTTGAGAAAAAAAACCCCTTTCGTTTTAAAGAAAGGATGCAATAGCAGGGGCCAGAGCAAGATTTGGAAGGGCTGGCCAGGTAGGTCTGTGGCAGTACCGCGCACTGCCACAAGGAGGAGCGGCGTTTGATTCCTGGGGGTCAGGCCTGGCTGGGAGATGCTGCAGAGGCAGGGCTCACGGCTCCTGGGTGGGGAGAGGGAGCAGGGCCGGCTTTGGCGCCCTCTACAGGGAGGGAGGCCAAAAACGGCACAGCTTGCACGCTGCTAAAGCTGGCCCCTGCCATCATGGCAAAGGCGACATCTACTGCGACAGATTTAGGTTCAGCGCTCCAGAAGGGAAGGGACGTAGAAAGGGCAAAAATCCCTGGGGGGGGGGGGGGGGAAGCTGAAATGAAGGCACAGGGCCCTGAATCCTCAGCCCTGGTTCCTACTGAACCGGAGGGCTCGAAGGGGGAGGAGGAAATTGCAGGGTCCAAGGGAAAAAAACAAAAAACTGTCTTATCACGATAGGTTCAGTCACAATCTCTGATGAGCATAATATTAAAAACAAAAAAAAAATGCTGATCTGCTGCAAAGGGAAACAAATAGGAAAGGAGCTGCTTAATGCCAGGACCAAACCCAACTCAGCAGGGAATCGGAGCAGCACAGGACGGTCGGTGGATTTGGCATTTCTCTGCTCCAGGGATCAAAACCGAAGCTCGAGCTTTAGCAATTAATGGAGTGCGAGAGGGAAGTTTCATGGGAGAGCCTGGGAGAAGGCAAAAAACCCCCCCGAACCTATCCCAGTGATGAATCAGAGGTCTCAAAAGCCATAGCTCCTCCTCCTCCTCAGCCCCTGAAAGCATGGGTTAAAGGAGGGAAGCCGGCTCTTTCAAACCTTCTGCTCTAATGATTTCCCCCAACAAAAGCTTTTGTCAATGGAAACCTAATCCTGCTCGGGCCAGAACACGTGCCCCGCTCCCCTAACTCGGGAGCGCATTTGGTATGCACGATCAGCCCTCCAGGAGCACTCAGCCTGTAGCCACTGATTGCAATTGATTTGTGCATATTGGGGAAGATTTTGCCTTTCCCAGCCAGCTGGGCACTAATCCTTCTGGAAGGCACAGAGAAGCTATAAAATGGAGTTCAGAAATCCCGGCGCTATTGTCTATTTGTTAGGGGGGAGTTATTGTAATTTAATTGTTGTTTCAGAGTACATTGGCTCACCTGTTCCACCCCCCTCCCCATCCTAAGCTATTTTTGTTCTTTGCAGACCACAAGTGATGGAGTTCAAGCAGCTACTGGGATTACAGACGTGCTAAAAGATGAGCAGAAATACTGCAATCAATAAAGAAAGACATTATCTAACATACAAAAAGGATATGTACCGGTGCACAGAGGTCTCAAAAGAGAAGGAACCTCAGAGACAGTTGTTACATACCTAAAGGATCTGGGGTATGTGCCCAAAAGCCCTCCTGCCCCCCCGAGGTTTTGATAATTACTCATGATCAGCAGCTTCCCCTTCCCCCCAAGAAAAGTCCTATAAAAACATAACCGAACATCACGCAAATGATCAGACAGAAAAAACCACCTTCTAGGTGACAATCTCCTGGCCAGTTCCAACCATCGAGGAAAACTACCACTAAAATTATTCAAGAGCAAACAATCAAAATTCGTCTGTATGGGGGTGAAGTTAGGGGTCTACACAGGAGAGGAGAGAATGCACATATAAACCCCGCATCTCAAGTTCTATAACACCCTGCGTTCACAGAAACTCCCCTAACAAAGGGTACGGAGCAGACCAAGGACATTTTCCCCCTTTACCACTCACCAGAGAAAAATAATATTCAAATTCTAGAATCACCTCAGTAACAGCAACACAAACTCCACTCACTACCAGGAACACTGTATAATAATACAAAGAGCCTGCAAAAAAAATGTACTCCGTCTCTATTGGAAACCTGCCATATCATAGCACCCTAACTGCCAGACTCCAACACTATCAACTCTATATATGAAAAGGCAACACTGCAAATATTACACCAGGCCCTAAAACACCAATACACCTCCTACTGGGAAAACTGAACAAGTCCCAATACAGAAAGTACAAACTAGCAGAATACAGACAGATCCTCACCAAATGCAAAATAAAGAGACCATAAACGCAGAAATACAAATGTGTAGACAAAAACTGAACTGGAAACCTCAAGAATTTAGTGCAACAACAGAAAAACAAACCGCACCATTCCTCATACAACATCAAACAATAAAATCAAGAAAAACATCAAAACAGTAAAACCATATTAATGAAAAGAATATTTCAAAACAGCTTACAAAAACTAATTACAAACACATAAAACTTAAAAAAAAATTACCAAACACAATAAAATATTAAAACCCAATAATTAAAACTCATACAAATAAAAATCGCCTATTGTCCATACCCGGGAAATTTTGATTTCCAGTCACCCTGAAAGGTCTTGGATTAGTGGGGTGGGGCACACAAACTTTATTCAGAAGAGGGATAGCAGAGAGGAGACTGGAAACTACAGGTCTGGCCTCACCTTGGTGGTAGGAAAATTAATGGAGGTTTTGTGGAAGGAAAGAATAGTGAACTATCTAAAATCTGGTGAGTTCCTGGACCTGAGGCAGCATGGTTTCACAAAGAGAAGGTCCTGTCAGCCGAATCTAATTGATTTTTTGATTGACTAGAGAACTGGAAGAAGACTCTGTGATATACCTGGATTTCAGCATAGCTTTTGATAAGGTACCACATACAGGAGGCTCGTGAACAAAATGAGGAGCTTGGGAGTGGACGTCAAGGTGGTGGAGTGGATTACAAACTGGTTGACTGACAAGAGACAGCATGTAATGGAACCTACTCTGAAGAGAGAACGGCGTTACGTGGAGTGCCTCAAGGATAGATGTTAGGACCGGTTCTTCTCAGTATTTTTGTAATTGATATTGCAGAGAGGTTAGAAGGAAGAGTCTGTCTTTTTGCAGACGATACTAAGATCTACAACAGAGTGGACATGCCTGAAGGAGCAGAGAGAATGAAAAGCAATTTAAGAAAGTCTGAAGAGTGGCCAAAGGTTTGGCAGCTGGGATTCAGTGCCAAGAAGTGCAGAGTCATACATTTGGGGTGTCAATCCAAAAGAGCTGTATGCAATGGGAGGTGAAACACTAATGTGATGGACCAGAACAGGGATTTTGGAGCAATAGTGACAGTGTCTGGCGACCTGAAGACAATGAAGCAATGTGACAAGGCGGTAGCTAAAGCTAGAGGGAAGCTGACCTGCACAGAGAGAGGAATAACCAGAAGGAAACAGGAGGTGATATTACCTTTATACAGGTCCATGGTGAGACCTCAACTGGAGTACTGTGTTCAGTTCTGGAGACCATAATCACAAAAAGAACAGAGAAAGGACGGAAACGGTCCAGAGGAAGGCAATCAGATATCGGAAGACCTCTGAGGAGAGGCTGAAGGATCTGAATCCTGGGAGATATGATACAGACCTTCAGATACCTGAAAGGTATGATGTTCAAACATCAAACCTTTTCTGGGTGATGGATGCCTGGAATGCCCTCTCAAAAGAGATGGTGAAGATGAGAACAGTAATGAATTCAAAAGGGCATGGGACAAACATTGCAGTTCCCTAGTGGCTAGAAATAGGAGTAGCCTATGGTAGGCTGCATGGAGTGGCAGTAACTATCCTTAACAGAAGGCATTTGGGTAATCTGCACAGAGCAGCAGTTACTACCATAAGTAATTTGCTGGGCAGATTGGATAGACCATTTAGACTTTGGCTGCTATCATATACTATGTCACTATGTCCTCTCTCTGTCATATACAGTACACACATTCTGTAACACTAATGTTCATTCTTTTACACACTCATATACTCGCTTACATACATACTTCCTCTCACACACACACCCACATGCTCTCATACACTTTCTCTCTCATACACACACTCTCATACACTTCTCTCACACATACACATTTTCTCATACACACTTCCTCTCACACACACACACACATGCTTTTGTGTACGCTTCCTCTCTCTCACTCACACACACACACACACACACTCATACACACTTCCTCTCACACTTCTGTAACATGCCACCGACTAGGAGGTGCTGCACCACGTTCAGCAACCTGAACCTCATGGGCCCTACACTGTGTCCTGTGACCTGCTGGGGCCTCCCAGCATCCTGCTTCACTTCTGCAACCTGCTAAGGACCTGTAGCAACTCACCAGCTTTTTAAGGCCAGTGTCTAGGATTTCCTGTGGTGTGGACTGATGACATCAGCATTACTCGAATGCCTCTGGGCAAGTGCCTGAGCAACAAATCCTCACTCTTTATTCTTCTTCATCTGGCTGTTCCTGATTCTTACAGTTTTAGACCCGGACTGGTTCCTGATCTTACTTCCATCTGCTACCTTCCCTGATCCTTGCTTGTGTCCTACTTAATGAACAAATTCCGCCTGCCTCAACCTTGTCTGCCTGACCATGTGTCTGCCTCATGATTCTTTACAGTGTTTTAGCCCAATCAGGAAGCAGTCCCAGAGTCCACTCTTCCAAGCCTATGACACCACCACATGTTCTCATATGCACTTCCTCTTTCTTTCACACATATATGCTCTCATACACACTTCCTCGCTCTCACACAGACACATAGGTTCTCAACCTTACAGGCTCTAAACCTCACAGGCTCTCACATATACATCCACTCCCTCAGACTCTCAACCCCATAGGCTCTCTCTTACACACATACACCCATAGGCTCTCTCTCACACACACACATATTCCTGCTCTCACTCTCACAAGCACATTCTCTCTTACACACACATACCCTGCTCTCAATCCCACAGGCTCCCTCACACACCCATATACTCTCAAAGGCTCCTTCAGACTCATGCTCACTCCCCACAGTCTCTCACTCTATGCCTCCCCTCTCTTCAGCTGCTGCAGGATAGGGTCCATGGCAGCCTGTTGGTCCTCCTCTTTGGCCGCTGCAGGATGGAGTTCACAATGGCCTATCGGACCTTTTCTTCGGCCGTGGTGGGATGGGATCCACAACGGTCCCACTTGGCCTTTTCTCTGCAGCCTGACAGACACCGAAGTCTCAGGGTATTGAGGAGAAGGATATCAGGGGCTAATGACCCCTGATATCCTTCATCTTGATATATCTTTGCCCTCTCACCTGGATATAAAAATAGCAGCTTTTTCTGGTGTGTAATGAAGCTTCAAGCAGTAGGTCGACCATACTACCCTACTAAATAGGCTAGCTAAAATTGGTTTAGGTGAAAAACACCTTAAAATGGTTTACCTCTTATCTAAAAGATCAAATCTATCAGGTTACAACTGGTAATTCCATCTCAGACAAAATAAAGATGGTATCGGGCATTCCACAGGGATTGGCCTTATCAGCTACTCTTTTCAACGTATATATGTTACCTTTGTGAAAATTATTGGCCGGGCTCGATATCAACTACTATATGTATTCAGGTAACGTACAGTTTTTAGTACCTTTTGAAGATACAATCAAAAAAGGTTTGAAGCTTGTTAAACTAGCTCACTACGATTCAGAAACTTTTAATACCAATGAAATTAGTTCTGGATAATCAGAAAACTGAAATCATACTGCTGAATCACAAATAAAATCTTAACACGTCAATTTACCTAAAGACTGACAACATGAATACTGAGTTGACTGCTCACGCACATGACTCGGGAGTGATTTTATTGGCAGGGAACCGAATATGAAGAAACATAGCAACATAGAAACAAGCTTCATATTCCTAAGCGTTTAAAGCCCTTACTCCAGCACGCTGATTTCCGTACTGTCCTACAAACTATGATTTTTCCCAGTCTGGACTACAGTAACGCATTACATTTTGGGTTACCTTTACAACCATTACAAAATGCCACTGCGAGGCTACTGGCAGGAGGGAGTAAATTTGAACACGATCGCTCCAACCTTAATTTCCTTACACTGGCTACCAGAGAAATTTCGGATTCAGTACAAAAATTCTATGTTTGTTACATAAATCTATTAGTAAAGTACAACAGTAAATGGTTGAATGCATCCCTTCATCTATACATTCCACAAAGAAACTGGAGATCATCAAACAAAGGTCTACAAATGTTCCATCAATTAAATCAGCACATCTGAGTGAGGTTAGGGATAGAGCATTATCTGCAGCAGGCCGGAAATTATGAAACTCTTTACCGACTGATTTAAGAACACAAAGACTTTAAAAGCCTTCACAAAAGATCTCAGGCAAGTATATGAGAGTTCATTTGTTACTTAGCATCAATGCACGCGAAAAGGGATGAGGCATTTTTTTTATCTTCAGTCTTTTATCTCCATTCTATTTTTTGTTAGGTATTATTTATTTTCTTTTATTTAAATTACTTATATTTTATTATTATGTAATTGCATTATTCTATTTATCTTATTCCAAGCTATCTATTATTTTACTATTTTAATTATTGTAATTAAGTGTTATGGTCTTAATTTGTAAACAGATTGTCCAACAGAATAGCGGTACATAAATCTAATAAATAAAAATTACCGTTTTGAAAAGCTAATTGCAAACGTTTGATCCCCAACCCCCAATGTTCCCGCAAGCCCACACAGTTTCCCTTGATGTTTCACTTTTGGGGGCTCCCTGCAGAGATATGCACGAGGAGCAGGTGAGATCAAGCACCAGAAAGACTGGATGAACTTGTACGTACAGCAGCGGGAAAGCTCGAAAAACTCTTTCCCCCGCTGAATGGAATGCATGACCCTGTACTGGAGTGGTTCGTCACAGGGTCCTCCAGTCTATAGCCCTCTTCCCTTCAGCTAAGCTGGCTTTCAGGATATCCACAACAAATAGGCACCTGACAGCATCTTGTGCATATGTATTCTGGATCTCCCGAGAACCAGATCAGCTGGGAGTACTTGAGGAGTGCATTAAGAACCACTGCTCTACCTCAGCCCTGCAGGGGGGGGGGGGGGGGGAGTATGCGATGCTGCACCACCCTGGAGAAAAAAACACGATGCTCTGCTGAACTACTTGCAGGTTAAGAGCTTCAAAGTTCTCTGGAAGTCTGCGAGGATGACTCACGGGCACCTCAGTGCAAAAGGGGGCGGAGTGTCTCGTGGGCTAACTGTGAATCCCACAAAACGCCCACAGATTGCTCATGGGGACTCTCCGGCTTTCTGACAGCCTGCACAGATCAGGCCTGTCTGCCCTGCAAGACGGCGCACTTCCAGGTTCCTCCCGCCGGCCTCTCGGGGAGCTGCTGACAGGGCTGCGGCCCAATCGAGGATTTAAAGCACCACCCTTCGATGGGACGGAGCCTGGAAATTACACAGCAAGGAACTCACTTTAAATAGGCACTTCTCTTTCTTTTGATAGGTGTGTGACTTATCCTTCCCTATTGTACTACCAAGAGCCAGGAGACTATGCTACAGCTGACCTTAAAAGAAGTGCAACGGAATCAGACTATGGCAGGCCTGAAAACATTTTGAGACAGACGCTGTCAGAACTGATAAAAATGGAAATGCGAACATCTCCGAAAGATACATTTAGTTATCCCGGTACTCTTGGCGGGTCATTTCTTTTGTTATGTCTTGCATTTTTTTTTTCAGGCTTCTGAGACAGTTTTATAATCTTTTGAAGTAAAACTGGACAGTTGTTTGGTCCCTCAGCATGACTACATTACCTTACTGCTGTGGTGCAACAGTCAAAAGATGCAAATTTAAGGGGAGGGACCCAGTTTAGCACAATATGCTAATCCTGTTCCTTCAATCTGCAGTGTTTTGGGGGGGTTTTTTTGCTGCACTCACAACTATTGACATCTCTCAGGGCTTCAAATAGGTCTTATTTTTGGGATATTCGCCATGGATATTTTTTTAAAAGAATTTATTTTTCACGCCCTCCAAGGTTCAGATTACATTAAAAAAAAATATACATAGTTTTTACATAAAAATAGCAATCATTTACATGTCATTGACATAGAAATAGCTGCCCGGAAATGATGGTAGAATTTTTTGGACTGCAGGTGATACTACTCCGAGGGAGGGAATCTAAGGACTGAATGCTTGTTTAAACAGATAGGTTTTTAGGGTTTTCTTGAATTCTTTGGGACCTGTAATAGAATGGATTGCACCATCGTCTCATCCACGCATTGAGACTCCGGAGCTCTGCCTGCCTCTGGTGACCTGCGCGTGGAACAGGGAGCATTTCAGAGAACGCTACCCTAGAGGTTCTGGATTTCAGCTTTCTACCTAGGAAGTTTGGCTTCCAGAACCTCCCTCCCACATTTTCCCACGTGGTTGGTGCCCACATGTACCACGACAGCCGGCTCCTCCCCAGCACTGTCTAAAATCCTATCCAGGTGACACATGAGGTCCACCACCTTCGCACCAGACACTTACTATCCTGCTCGCTCTTCCTTTACAAAATCGGGCCTCATTATGTCCTCTGTAAAGAGGAATCTTAGCACTATAGTGGCTTATGTTACAACTGGCAACAAACCCATCTCTACTCATTCTTTGGTGTTGAGATTTATGAACAGCTTGTGGCAATTTAAACCACTGATATGGAAACAGATTGTATTGTTGGATTCAAATGTCCCTTCTCAATTTATGACACCACCTTTTGAACCAGCTTCTCTTAAGTTAAGATGGAAAGTAGTTTTTCTTGTGGTAGTACAACCCGAAGAAGCAGTGAACTTCAAAGCACTGGTTCACTATCCATCTTTTTCAGTAGGATGTGATTACAGCAGTTAGTGTAACTGGGTTGAAAAAGGGTTTGGATAAGCTCCTAGAGGAAAAATCCATAAACTGCTATTAATTAATAAGCAATAGTAGCTTGAGATCTAGTTAATGTTTGGGTACTTGCGACTCGGATTGGCCACTGTTGGAAACAGGATGCTGGGCTTGATGGCCCCTTGGTCTGACCCAGTATGGCATTTTCTTATGTTCTTAAAGGGAATGGAATTCCAGACTGTGGGACCGGCAATGGAGAATACCCTCTCTCATGTGCCTAGCAGCAGGGACATCCAGTAGCAATTCATTAGACAATCTTGAGACTTCTAGTGGGGACACAGAAGTGTAGGATCGATGTGATCCATGGAGAGGTAATCTTATTGAGTAACTTGTGAACTATGATAGCCATCTTGTAAACTATTCTCCATTGGATAGGCAACCAGTGAAGCGACTGCAATACAGGTGCGATGTGATAGTGTACTCTGAAAACAGTAAGGCACCAGGCAGCAAAGTTTTGCAACTGAGAGCCCTGAGTATAAGTAGTTGCAATAATATATACCAGTCAAGATTAAGGCTGTGTGAAGGGTGTCAAAGTAACTTGAGTTTTGTGACTGAAGTGTGAATTACGGATTTAATATACGGTTTCATAGTCAGCATAGCGTCAAGTACAATACCCAAGTTTTGTGCAGTATACAAGACCTGTAATGTGTGGTTATCAAAAACCAAAGTTGCAAGAATTGGGTAAGGTAGAGAGCAACCTAAAATGTTTATTTCAGGTTTTTTTGGGAGATTTAAAGAGTGTTTATTAAGTGCAAGCCAGGATCGGATTGATGAAAGGCATAGAGAAGGCAAAGTGAGTGGTGGCAGACCAAGCTGATTTCAGAGAGAAGTAGAACTGGATGTTATCCACGTAAAGTCTATATGACAGACCTACAGAGAAGAGGGAGGCATACATTAAACAGAGCCGTGGATAACGTGGATGCCTGGGGAACTGCAGGCTGAGGTGGAAGAGTCTATTTGAAAACATATGACTTTTCAAATAGCTGGTTGAAAGGATTTATTTTCACTCAGTGGCTACAGTTTCTGGTCAGTTGCTATGCTTTGATTAATTCTGTTTGTAGGCCTCAAGGCCTGTAGAATTTGAGACCTCATGATGTGTTGAGCCAGTCATGTTTTCAGATCTTCCTCTAATTGAATATTGAGATCAATAATCAAAAGCATTTAGCCGAACAACTGACAAGTTATCCATTAAATGGCAAGATTTATAAAATTTGGTCACTTATTTGGGTTGATTTTAGCTGAATAGGTCATTATCTGCTAAAATCTAGCCAGATAGAGGAGGTGTTCTGGGGATCAGCCAACTTAATTAATTGATTTGGCTATCTTAGATAATTATTGTTTACCTCCATCTAAATGGTTGATGCATCAAGCCATAGTAGTGCTTCAACGCATGTTAAATAGCATATATCGCCGTGACAGAGCACTATCGCGGCGATATATGGAATATTTTGCATGTCCCCACCCTTCTACTTCCCTTATTACAATGAACTTTGCATGTGGTTTTCATGCATTAATAATGCAAATATGTTACCACGGCCGACCAAGAAGGTGGGCAGCCGGGATAAAATAATACCACCTATTTCAAAATGCAGTAAATGTGAGGCGGGAGCCCCCGGCATTCTAATGCAGGTCCCGAGGCTCCCGCCGCACATTTATAATGCTAGCCAACCAAAAAAAAAAAAAAAGTACCGTGGCTCGATTAAAAGTTTGAACGGTGTTCAGTCCCAACCCCTGGCTCAATCCAGGGTCGCCACTCGAAGCAGCCCAAACTCCCCCAAACTAAAAAAAAAAAAAAAAAAGGGTGGACAGTGCAGCCGTGTGGCAACGCCCTGGCCCCTCTACTCAAAGCAGCACATCAGACCCTCCACCTCCCTCTCCCAAGGGTAAAGTTAAATTAAACACTGGCGCGGAGGAGGGCTGGGATTTCCAGCCGAGGGCCAAGAGCGAGGGGAAAGAAATCGTCTGAACCTGTTTTTGCATCCCAAACCACTTTGGATACTTTCTTTCCTGCCCAGAATGCCCAAGATGGTTTGCAGCTAGGAAACGTTTCCTCCGTTCCTTCTGAAGCCCTGGTCTATTTAAGCCCTGGCAGACCTTCATCGGTGCAGGCTTATTTATTTTACTTATTTAAAATTGTTTGTATACCACCTTTACAATACAAATTGGTCAAAACAGTTTATAGATAAAAACATACATAAAAATAAGACATAAAAATAATACAAAGAACAAAATAAATACTAAAAATAAAATCAGTGCTAAAAACAAAAAATAAGCAGATGGAAATAACATAGACTGTGATAACAGAAGCATTAGTCGGGATGTGAAAAGCTGAGATTGAAAGCTTGAGAGAAAAAATAGGTTTTTAATATTTCTTGAAATCTTTAGAATTGGTATTTTGATGTAAGAACATAAGAAAATGCCATACTGGGTCACACCAAGGGTCCATCAAGCCCAGCATCCTGTTTCCAACAGTGGCCAATCCAGGCCATAAGAACCTGGCAAGTACCCAGGGATGGAATTCCAGAGTGAGGGGCCTGCAACGGAGAAGGCTTTTTTCTAGTGATGTCAAGCCTGGCTAGACAAATGGAAGGAACATCAAGAAGGCTTCTGTTTAGAGATCAAGAAGGCTTCTGTTTAGAGATTGTAAATGTCTATTGGGTCTGTACAAACAAAGGAAGGAACATAACCAAATAGAAGAAGGGTTGTGAATAGGTGAGTGAATAGTGGATAAGATTTTATATTGAACTCTGTATTTAATTGGAAGCCAGTGTTGAAGTGAAGAATCTGGAAGTCTGAGATACAGAGCATTACAGTAATCAAGTCCTGAAAAAATTGATTGGAGGACAGTAGGGAAATCTTGAGGAAAGAGAAGTAGACAGACGTAGGCGTTTGAGTAAACGTAGTTTGAAAAAGAAAAAAAAAAAGGTTCTTTACAACTAAGGAAATATGAGTCGTCACAGACAAATCAGAATCCAGGAGTATGCCAAGGTTATGGGCTTTGGATAGAATAGGAATAGAAAGACCATTGAGAGCGAGATGGGAAGGAGGGCTGCAAACAGACTGAGGGATTGAGGATAGATGTAAAATTTCGGTTTTTGAAGTATTGAGTTTAAGACTATTGTGTGAAAGCCAGGTATTGATTATTGTAGAGAATAACTGTGGAGAGTATATTAGACCAAGAAGAATCATACGGAACCAAATTGAATTGCATACCAAGTCCAGATAGCAGGTGACAGAAAGGTAGCAGATAGATATTGAATAAAATAGGTGATAGAGAAGAACCTTGAGGGACGCCAGAAGAAAGGAAGGAAGTACCAGTTGGAAGAATGGGAATTAATATTAATTTGCTGAGGACGATTATCGAGGTAAGAAACTAACCACTTGAGTATGGTGACAGAAAGTCCGATGGATTGTAAACCAGAAAGAAGAATTGGTGATCAAAGGCAGCAGAGATATCAAGAAATATTAGAATAATGTTAATGTTAGAATCAAAGCCACGGAGAAGAGAGTATCGTATGAGGAAAGAAGAGTTTCAGTGCTCTGGCCTTTTCGGAACCTATGTTAGTTAGGGCAGAGAATGTCATTATCACTTAGGAATTCAGTAAGTTGATGTAGAACAACGGATTCAATTACTTTAGCAAGGGAAGTGAGTGAGGCAATGGGTCTTAGATTGCTGAGGTCTGAGGAACTGTGTGATTTTTTTCTTTTGTATGGGTAAAATGGAGGTTTGTTGGGAAAAATTCCTGAATCAAGAGATTGGTTCACCATTTGGCAAAGAAAAGGGCTAGCAACATTGGATAAAGCTTTTAGAAGATATCCTGGGCATGAGATCAATGGGGAGAAAGACATTTTCAATTTCCGAAGAAAAAGAATAGTTTAAGTGATTGCGGTAAAAGACGACCAGGTACAACCTATTGATGGTGAAGGAGCTTTTGGAAGGGGGGAGGTGGACAAACTCTTGCGCTGTTGTAGTAATGTTATTCTAATTATTCCATCTGTATCTCCGGAGACTGTACCTGGGAGTACCAGGGTTGTTACTCCTCTAGGAACTCAGCCAAGAAGTGGAGTCGCTGATGAGGGGATTTTACCATCTCTCCCTCTGGGTGCAGTGGTTAGTTAACGTCACCTTTCAGAAGCCTGCTGTAGTGACCTTGGAAACTCTTGGGTCAGCTGCAGTCGACTTGGAGAGATCTCTTTCTTCCAAAACTGATTCTGTGGAAGGGGTGGGGGAGGCCTTTCTAAGAAAGCTGAAGACTATGTTCAATTGCTAAAAGAACAAGATCAAGTTATCAAAGAGGTTGACTGTGCGAAGTGGGAGTAAATCACAAGAGAGGCAGGCTAATCTTGTAAAAAGAAAATCTTTTTCTACATTGTAAATTAGAGAATTTAGGGAATACTTTAAGGAAGAATAATCTAAGATTTAAGTTTCCTCCGATTCCTATGTTATCTCCAATGGAATTACTTAGGACATTTTATTTAGATGTACTTCAACCCTCTAAAGAAGTGACACCTGCCATTCTTAAAGCATATTATTTACCAAATACGTCTAAAATATAGATGAATATAGTCCAGGGACTGTAGATGAAATCTACAGTCCAGGGACCCCAGTTCCCCCTTGACATGGATCTTCTTCCGAGAACCTAGAGAGATCTCCTTTGCTGGTTACTTATTCTCGGGAATCGGATGAGGGACTTACCCTGGGACTGTTTTCTCCTCTCAGGGATAGGTCTTTTCCTGGCTCCCCCCGATGTGGTAAGGGATACTCTGCACAGGAGCGAAATATTTCTCGGAAAGAAACTAAAAGGTTCTTGATATTGGTGGCACTTTTGTATTTCAATTTCCCTGTAATTGCTGTGTAAGAGATCACAATGCTAATTATGTTTTCTTTGATCCTGTGCAATTGGATTCTTTTCTTGAAAATAGGATCACTTTGAGCCCGCAATGATTCTTAGAGTTGATGGTTAAGGACTGGTTTTTTTTTATAAATTGGGAATTTCTTTTCCTGATTTGTACTTTTTGTTATCCTCCTCCCTATTGTGATGAGCATGTGCTTTTTTTTTTTCTTCCAAAGATTAATTATTGATGTATTTGATTTTGAAACTTAAAAAGAATTCAAAATAAAAAAAAAATAAATAAATAAAATTGGTGACTCAGTGGCTCCCACCACCCCCCAAAAGAGTATTAAATTAGACATTGGTGGATCAGTGAACCCCCCCCAAAGAGTTTAAAATAAAATAAGTGGTCCAGGTCTGGGGGCCCCCCCCCCCCCCATCACCCCAGGTGCCCACCTCCCAAACCTCAGAAATGAGTGTGGGATCCCGTGGTAGGGCCGGGGCGCCACCTTCCACCCAGCCTGCTTCACCACCATTTTTCAAAATGGCACAGACCCGATCTTGCCCCATCCGCATGGACCCCCCCGCTCAACTTTCCCATTTTACCGAGATATTGTTTTGGGGGTCCCTCGAGGTTGGGGGCCGCCATCATATTAAAGGGCCGCTCACCATGTTCTTTCGTGCTGTAGTGTTTGGCCATGAGACAGAAGAACACGCCATAGGGCTGCGATGTGTTTTCATGGGAGAGGCCCCGCTATCACGGAGACAAACCCCACGATAGTGGGGAACCCCCCCCCCCCCCCCCTTCCTGTGAAAATACATCACGGCTTGATGCATCCAGGCCTAAGGTTATCTGGCCCCATAAGGCTAGATAACTTCACTGGCTATAATAATAATAATTAAAAAAAAAAAGGTTGCGGCCCTATCACTGTTCCCCCTACACAAATGAGTACCAAATCCAGGGCCCTGCTGGGCTGAGGCCAGCACGCGCCCCCCCCCCCCTCAAACATTTCGCAAACGGAATTTTAAAGGACCGATGCAGTCCCTTTCCTCCCCCTGTCAAAAATAAGACAAATAATTGTCTTGCCAGCCCCCCCCCCCCCCCTTTCCCCACACCCACCCAACCCTCCCAGTAGGTTACAGTTGAAAGATCTTCAGCCTGCATTGTGGTAGCAGGGCCTACTGCGACCCGGGCCCGGCGTTGCTAGGGAGCCTCGCTGGTACATATGCCTACCTGTTGGTAGCTTACACTTCCAGCAACGCTAGAACTGCCGGGCCCGGGTCGCAGTAGGCCCTGCTACCACAATGCAGGCTGAAGAGGCCTGGGAACCCGGCAAGGCAATTTCTGGCTTATTTTTCACTGGATTTGGGGGGGGGGGGGGGGGGGTGGGAATAGGCTGCACCAGCCCTTTAAAATTAACTTTGTAACTCTGGGACAAGTTTTCCGGCTCATTGGCTTACTGAATATGAACCTCATCCTGTTCTGTCAATACAAATACCTAGAGGAGGATAAGTCACACAAACAGAACCGGCTCAAAGTATCACCCGGGACTTGGCACCTCTGTACATCACAGTTCTGAAGACGACCTATCCCCCAGCCTTGATGGTTTTCCTTCTAAGAAGAGGCATCAGGTGCAGACTGATTATCAAACTCTACAAAACAACGCAGCAGTACCAGTGAGGACAGAATAGTGAAAGTAAAACAGCGCAGGCCGCACTGGGTCTGTGCCCTTCCTTCATTCCACCGGCAAACGGATTTATGTGTACGTCTGCACATCTGCGTAGCGCCTTGATTGTCAGAAGACTTGCGTGCTTAGGTCGTGCCTTCTGCACACCCCAGACACGGTCTCCCCTTGATTTGTACAATGCATAATAATTGTACATTTCCGCTGATCGAACTGATAATAAAAGAAATGCCTAGCGCTAAACTGAAACATTCATAAGTAACAATGCTCAGTTAGACCTTAGAGAATAGAAGGGGAAACAGGGAGTGGGAGAAAGATGAGGGGGGAGGGGCACCAAAGAGAGGAGGAGAAAGGGGGGTGGAGAGAAATGAGAGACACCTGAGAAAGAGAGCATGGGAGAGAAAGAGATAGCAGGAGGGGGATAAAGGAGGGAGAGGGAGAGGAGAAAGTAGGAGGGAGGGGGAGAGAGAATTGAGAGGGAGGGAACAAAGTGAGAAGAAGCGGATAGAGAAAGGGACAGACACTCCCTGGGAACGGTCTTTGTTACTGCCCTTTCTGTATCAGGTAATTTTATCTCGCTGTTATCACTGGGACTTTTTTCTCTTTTATTTTAACCATTTTGTGTGTTACTTTGGCTCCTCGTGTACAAATTGTTATGCCAATAACATTTTCTGAATCTGAGAAGGGGGGAGTTGTGTATTGTGTGAGAGAGAGAGGGAGAGGACAGAGAAAAGAGGAATGTGGGACTGTGGGACTGTGAAAAGAGGACAGTGGAGGCGTGAGAGGCAGAATAGGGAGGGATGAGAGAGAGAGAGAGAGAGAGAGAGAGAGAGGTGTTCTACTTCTAGCAAATTTGAATTTTTCTTGCCGCTGCCAGGAACGGAGGAGGGTGGACCCTATTTGAAGCTTACCACCAGTACAAATTTAAGTCCTAGACCCTTAACCCGAGCAGCTAGCAAGAGTGACTCAGACACTGGAGTGAGCGCAGCTTTGTAATGTTACACTTGGTTCTGCTCGGGTCACTGCTACAGCATGCGGACGAAGGAAACATTCTAGTAGGCCAAGCGAAAAAGTCCAATAGGCCAAAAAGTTCCCTGTGGCGAAAAGAATTATTTAAAGGTCAGAAAACAGGTTAAGGCTTATGTTGGAGGCAACTACAGAAACTGGTTCTGCAATTACAGGATGTTTCTGGATTTTAGAAATTTTACAGGGGTTCGTGTATGGTAGGTATTTTGTTACTGCCCATTGCATTGGGTTTGTTTGTTTTTTTATAAGGCTCACTTTGATACGCTATATATGGACCATTGTAAGGGGGCACTGTGATTCGGGGTGAGATTTCGGGAGGTGCTGTTACAGACACATTCACAGGTATCCACTGTTAAATTATCATTAAAGAATTTTTGACCTTATAAGTGATGAAAATTCTAGCAAGAGGAGTTGATTTGTACCCTGCAGCGTCTGCTAGCTGCAATGTATGAATCAACTCCTCCTCATCATTTATAAGATCTAAAATTCTTTAATGTCGTCAGTTTTACAATGGATACCTCTGAATGTGTCTGTAACACCCCCCAACCCACCTCGAATCCAAGTGCCCCCTTACAATGGTCCATATATAGAGTATCAGACTGAGCCTTATAAAGAGGATCTCTCTCTCCCCCATGTTCACCAGACTCCTGAGCCTAAGAATCAGAGGATTTTGGATTTAAAGTCAATCTCAAAAGAGCAGTGACACAAGCCAGCCTTAATCAGAGAGCTGCCACAGCGTTGACATTAATCATCTGTGAGTTGCCAACAGGAACAAACAGCCTCACATCTGAAGAGGCAAATCCAGACCAATGGTGCAAAACAGAGAAGGTGGGCGGCTTCTGCCTTTGCCATCCACCTTCCCCCGCAGGATGAACCCTCAGATGCTGGTAGCTGGCGAGGCAAGAGGAACAGGGGGGTAGCACTCGAAACAAGCAAGAAGCCAGGAACGAAGTGGGAAGCTTGAAGCACACCGGGAAACCAGCAACATTAAAGAGGTCAAGCAAGAACGATAAAGGCAGAAGCCTTGGACGAAAAAGTCTTCTGGAGTCAGGTAATCATGGATAAAGCCAGCGTATAAGACCAGGAAGTAGGACTAAGCTTTGGCAACTGTCCGAGGGAAAAGCCTGAGAATACATTCATTCTGGGCAGCAAACAAGATGGCTACCAGGGAGGAAGTGAGGGTCACAGAGCTGGGGAGGACTGGATAGACAGTTCATGCAGCTCACAGCGCCACCTGAAGGCCAGAGGAAGTTGGCCAAGCACCACCCAACACTGGGAAACGCTAAGGGGTTGGTGATCAGGAGCAAGGGTTTTCCCCAGCACATATCTTCAGGACCTGAATGAGTTGCAAAGGCAGAATATAAATCAAAATAAAATTGTGGAGAAAGCTAACGTCACCTGTTTGTGAATGCAGACCATACTCAGAAATAAGAATGACCGTGCATGCCTGAATGGCTTTAAGCAAACATCTGATTAACATCTTGGAGAATAACAGTTTTAGTGGGCCCTGCTTTTACAATGCAAGTTTCTTTCTTTAACCCTAGATCCAAATCGCAGTCAATAGCTGGTGATTTCACAACCGGTAGGCCAGGGTTTTGCAGGTCCACAAAACACAACAATAGTTCTCCGCTGTGGTGCTGACCCGGGAGAGCCGTATTTCACTGCAAATCAGGAAAAAGAAAAAAAAAAGATTGCTTTTTTTTTTTAGTTCTGTCGGCAGGAAGAGTTCTTACCACATCTGTCACAAAAACAGGAGGGAAGCTGCAGAGGGGGGCCTGCCGAGGGCCAGCGTCCACCAGCCCTGGTCCAGCTGCTTTGGGTGTATTCGTCTGTGTAAATTCTGACTCATCTCGAGTTTTCCAGGCCCTCAGCTGTTGACAGAGGCCCACACGCTCTCTCCCCTCCCCTCTCATTCACAGGCAGAGCCACCTCCGTTCCCATTTACAGCCTCCTCTTACGCCACGACTTCCCTCTGAAAGGCCCAGAGGGGGGAAAAAAACCCCAAGAAAGCAACTTGCTAGGGAAAAGTATTTCTAGGTACCACACACAAAGGATGACCATCTCACTTCAAGGCCACTTAAAATCACATCCGTTTCAATCCGCATTCCACATATCACTTACTAAATAACAATCTCTTTTTTCCATGCTTGCAAATAAAATGGCGCAACATTATTATATATTGATTTGTTTTTATATTAACTAATTATTATTTTATAGATAGGGATTTTTTTTTTCATTGATCATTTTTTGTAACTTTATGCTTTTTATAATTCTATGTTTTTTAATTTCTTTGAGTTTACGCTTATTTTATTTACTTATGTAAACCGTTTTGATTAAACATTGTTTGTAAAGACGGTATACAAATACTTTTAAATAAATAAAATAAATAAATAGACAGAGCACCCCCCCCCCAACGTGACAAGCTTCACACATATGTCGAACCTGACCTCTCACTTTCCTATTTAATGGCTGAGAAAAACCCCCACAGTTCATGAATTTTCTGGCTGTTTGGTTAGGGCGCGCTCTCTCAGCAGGGCCCAGGCTGGCCCCAGTCCCGGCCTCAAGCCACTGCATCCGGGCACTTGGGGGGACGGGACCCTGTTTTCAGAAACTGGACGCAGTGGGACAAAACTTGAGACTGGCTTTATATGTCCCCTATTACCTGGCACCACCTGGAAGCCCGGTGGGAGGGCGAGCAAAAATCAGATCCAACAGCAAAAAAGGTAACACACGTGGCAAGCAATTCACCTCGCGAACATCGTTCTCACGGGCTGGGTCGTAGACCTCAAGCAGCGAGGCACGGCTTGAGGTTTGCGCTCTCCCAAGGTGCTCACACAGGGACGGACGTGGTAAGGTACGCTCTCACCAAAGTGCCCAGCTTTACCCTCGGGTTGTGTGCAAACTCTGCTCCTGATGCAGCAGGGGATTGTGTGCGTGCGGGCGGCTAGCGCCCTCCCCTGGAAATCCCATGCAATGGAGAAAGATGTGCCGGCCTTATAACGCAGGCTGCTCCAGGACCGAGCTGGAGTACAGTTTCCAAGTACCAGGGTCAGTCTACGGGCGGAAGCTGGAGTTCTGGTTCTGAGCCTTCTAGTCGGGCGTTATCTGCAGAAAACACGCTCTGCACACGTAAATGTGATTCACATGCACAGAAAAAATGTTTTCTGCACCGAAAGCATTTTTTGTGTGCATAAATCATATTGTATGTGCACAAAACAAGCACAAGTCCTGTTTTGTGCACATAAATTCTGTCCGAGAGACTCCCTCATCACTGGAGTTAAAGCGTGCGATCACTTTTTAACTCCCGGCGCATTAGCATACCAATTTGCTTACTGCATTGGGAGTTTTAACATTTTTTTAGCGCCTGCAATAGAGGAATGCACACTGAATTTCAGCAGCCTTCACGCAGGGCTCATTACATCGGCCCCGTATGAAGTGTCCTCCCTAGATCTGCTGATGTCAGCAACTCCCAACATCTCTCAGTATCATCAGCAATATCCCCCTGCCATTTTTTAAAATTTGCCACCCAAAGCCCATGTTTGCGCAGTTCAAGCATGAGCTGCCACGAAGAGAGGTCAGATGCAATCTGAGGCCATTAATTATTGCCAAGGTCCGAGGTCCTTAAAACTGTGTTCTTGTGCCAGTCACATGATCGCTTTCGCCAGCCATTAATGCCGCGGGCCTCCTAACCTTTGAAAGCTGAAGCGAGGGACACATTTTGAGAGCAGGAAAACTCCAATTTGTTTCCTTATTAACAACATCTCTGACTTGTCCACACATTCATCTGAAAATGTTATTTCTACTCCTGTTTTAAGCGAATATCCCTTCGAGCCTTGCAGCTGAAGCTCTGGGTGTGTAAAACCAAGAACGCCACCTGTCAAAGCAGCAGGGCCACTCACAAGCCCTGTGCTTGTGGAGTCTCTGGGGCGTTTCCTGCCTGTTCTGCATGTTGGCAGCTGTGCCAGCGAGTGCGCCCGTGGTGCACGGTGCCTGTGTCCATGCCTGCGAATGTATACGTTATTCATGGTACCTCTCTCTGAATGACGGTATACAAAACTCGTCAAATAAACGAGTTTTGATATACAAAACTCGTCAAATAAACGGTGCACGGTGCACCGTGCACCACACGGACATTCACAGGCACCATGCACCACAGCACCATGCACCACAGCCGCACCGTGCACCACACGGTGCACGTGCACCACAGGCACGGTGCACGTGCCTGTGGTGCACGGTGCTGTGGTGCATGATGCCTGCGAATGTCTACGTCATCATGGTACCTCTCTCTGAATGACGGTATACAAAACTCGTCAAATAAACCAATAAATAGCGGTGTGCATGGGCGATACGGTACAGCGTGCGTGTGAATGCACAGCCTGCTCCCTCCCGCGGCTCTTAAATTTACGTTTTAAGAGAGCTGGATACCGAATACAAGCTTCCGCCCATCCCTCGCCCTACTGTAACTTCAGATGGGTTTCCCATTTTGCAAGTCACCGCCTGGTAACGAGAAACAGTTTATTTTTCTTTTACATCATCTTTCCTTCCTGGCTAGATTCTCCTTTGATACGAGGGAAGCCATCTGAAGAGGTTATAACTACAGCACTAATTAAATTTTTTTTTCCCCCTCTCCCTTTTGTTCAACGCTGGCAGTGCAGACGGATTAAATTCGGCTCGGCTACGTCTTCCCTCCTGAAAACCCAGGGCTGGTTTACAGCACCTCCCCCGTTCCCCTGCAAAAAAATGAAAGCCAGCCTAGGTTTAAAAAAAGGGTTAGGAGTGGAGTCCAAAGATCATTTTACATGCGCCCTTCTCCCCCCCCCCCCCCCCCCCGAGACCGGGGCACACAAGCAGCGTTCACTTTCCCTTGTAAGCTCAGAGACGATGGGGGAGAGCTGCAGAGCTGTGCCCCATTGCTAAAAAAAAAAACCCATTGCATTTCCAACACGTTTTGTCCTCCTATTGTCTCCTGCCCGGGATCTTCTGTTATCGCATGCAGGAAGCTGGCAGGGAAAAGCCACACTGGCAAAAAATAAAAAATGCATAAAAGCACCCTCCCCGCAAAATCTGGGAGCTCCAAGCCCCAGGGCGCACCTTCACTGCTTTAAGAAACCCTTCTCCGCAGCCACCGTCCTGCCAAAAACGCGTCTAGTCCAAGACAATCACGCAAAAGGGTTTTCCTTGCTCATCGTCAAGAGAGCGTCCGTCCCCACTACCCGCGTACTCCAAGGTTTCGGCTTGGGCGCCCGTCTGCCCCTTACCGCTGGGAATCAAAACGGGTCTGGCCTCTCACGCGGAAACGTGCGGTTTTCGCAGGCGGTCGTTTGCCTTACGGAGCAGCGGGGGCCACGAACTGGGAGAAAAGGGGAGGGGGGGGGGGCGGTCGAGTCCTAGGGTGGCTCCTCGTGAGCGTGGGCGAGTCACTTTACCCCTCCCCCGCGCCTCAGGTGCAAACGTAGGGGCTGATGCAATACCCCGCGCGCGCAGCCGGGCGCCCTGTTTCACCCACGGTTGGACGCGGGTTGCGTAGGCGCAAGCAAAAAAAAAAAAATCCCCTTATCAGCGCCTCCGCCAACGCGTGTCCGACGCACGGGGAAACTAATAGCGCTCATCATCGCATGCAAACGCGTGTGGATCGGGCTATTAGTTATTCACTCCCCGTGCAAAAAAAAAACGCGCGTGCAATGTGCACATTTTTGCGCTCAGGCTCCAGGCAGGCGTTCATTTCTGAGGGCCCCCAAAAAAATTGTACAGAAAAGCAGGGGGAGGGAGAAAAGCAGGTGGAGGGAAGCTCAGGGCAGGTCAGGCACGGCTGCCGGCAGTCGGGTTTGGAAAAACAGCTGCCGAATTTAATCAGCGTCTGTTTTCCTGACCCCTGGATGTGCGCCGCCAGCGGACCTCTCTCTCGGGTGCCCGCGCATTCGCCCCTAGCACCTCCTAGACAGCACAAGCCCTAATTTAAATATTGCATGGCGCGCCCCCCCCCCCACCGGAGAGGTGCCTGGGGGCGCGTTAGGAAAGCGGGCGCTGAACATTCTCTGCGCTCGCTTTCGGCGCACTTTTTTTTTTTTTTTGCATCGTCCCCTTAAGAGCGTAAGATGTCCGGGGGGGGGGGGGGGGGGGGATGGGGGGAAATCGGGAAAAAACCCGAATGTAATCCACCGTGAAGCGCAAAAAAAAAAAAACCCCCCAAAATCGCAGAATATAAAAATTCTAAATAAATAAATAATGTGAGGCGATGCTGTGTAGGAGCTGAACTACCGCTAACAAATTTTTCAAAGCACCAAGAACTTAAACGGTCGGCACAGTAACAGGAAAGCGCCAGATTCCTTTTAAGTAGGCTCTTTTTTTTTGCTACGCGCAAGAAGCAGGCGCGGAGGCTCTCGGGATTTCGTTATTCCTTTTGCTGGGGGAGCCGGTGCCGCGTTACCCAGCCGGAGGCGCAGGGTGCCGGGTGCTCTGCGCACCTTCTCTTTGACACAGGTGACTACGTCTGGAAGCAGAGCTGAAAGCCCCGAGTCCGACCCCGCCGAGGAGGACGACGGCGTAGAAGAAAATGCACGGAAAGTTTGGGGAGGGAGGCCGGCCTTGCCCTGCCTGAACTGTGAAAGCCACCCTCTCTCTCCAGCCACACTGTCCCGTCCCCCCCATGTCGTCTTATTCCTCGCCTGCCTCCCCACCCCCCCCCCCGTTTTACGTTTCAGGGATAAAAAGGCCGAGAAATTAAAGGTGAACCAACAAACCAAAGCCAGGCCATAGCTTTTCCTTAATACATTGCTCAGCTGGCGATTCAGGAGCTTGCACGCCGCCGTTCCTCGAGTCCAAGCAGAGTGAGCGGGAAAACAAAACAAAAAACCACATTTCCCCAGGAAATAAAAGTGAATCTGCAGTGCATCCATCATCATCATCATCATTATTTTTTTTTGGTTTTGTGTTAATGTTTGCTCACCTTCTGTGCTTTCAAGAGGACTTAACTCACACAGCAAAAAGGAATCGGGCGCTCCGTTATTGTTTCTCAAGTCTGGGGACAGCTCGAAACAGGCATTTTGAGGGGCTGCCACGAATGCAAGAGGGACCCGAAGCGGGTCCTAGGGGCCGCGGTGGCCCCCGGAGAAAGCGAAACGCTTCCGGAGGCCGCGTGGCCTGCTCAAGTGGCCCAATGAAAAAATTACCCACGAAGGACAATGCTTACATGCGAGATTTCAAATCCACGCGGCCTGCTTCTTCAGCTCCAGCTCGCCCGCGAGTGCATTTACCGAAATCAAAACGCTATAAATTAGTGTCAGTTTGCTGGGAGGGGGTTATTGATCAGCTCCGGAGTGAACGAAGCGGAGGATTTGTTAGGACAGTGCCTCAGATCTTTTAGGAGCCTATAACCCCCCCCCCCCCCCCCCCCCAGAGATTTTGATAATGGGAGTGAAGGGTGGGGGGGTCTATACAGGATGGGAGGAGTGGAGGAGTAGCCTAGTGACTGGCGCAGCAGGCTTTGAACCAGGAAGACCCGGGTTCAAATCCCACCGCTGCTCTCCTTGTGACCTGCTCAAATCCTTCTGTTTCCTCGGGTACAAAAATTAGATGGTGAGCCGCTGAAAAGCGGGCACAACCCCGACATAAATCAAGTGCTTCCAGCTCCGTAAGCAGGCCTACGTCCGCAGCAACTCCCCCCAAAACGGGTGCATTTCCCCTTAGTACAAAAAAAATAATCACCACCAAAAACTTTGGTGTCATCTCAGTAATAGCGACAGGGAACTCCCCCAGCGCTGTGAAGTAACACAAAACTCTGAAAAGGACACAGGCAGAACCTGGAGAGAAACCCCCCCGACAGCATCGCACCCCGACTGCCAGGCTCAAACAGTAACTATACCCCCCCACCCATGGAAAGGCAGAACCGCGCCTCACACTGGGGGGGAAAAAACAAAACAAGCCCAAAGGCCGGATACCTCGCCTGCGCCACACAGGCAGATCCTGGGCAAAGCACGGAATAAGCCCCCACAAATGAGAAATATGCACGCGGAAATGGCAAGGCCGAGGATGCAGGCCCACACCAGAGGAACAGAAATGCATGTTCCCCCCTGTACTGAGCAAAATGTAAATAAATGCAGCAGAGATGCACATCACAGAAGTTGATATATAAACTGAAATTAAAATGCCTTTTCCTGCCTTTATTGTCTGGACTTTTTAATTTTCTAATATGTTGGGCCCCAGTTCCTCTAATCTGTTTTCTCTTAACTCCTTTTCTCGGGTCTCCTGTCCATTTGCTTTTCTTCTCTCCTGTCGTCTTCAGTTCCTCCCTTTCATCTCCATCCACTCCTAGCTAGATTTCACCCTCTCTTATTTATTCAGCCATTCGATATACTGTCGATCCAAGTGAAGATCACAGCGGTTTACATCATGACAAATGTCATAGGCAGGCAGTTACGTTCACTAGATGTGTTAAAAAAAAAAATCACACACTTTTAGCAAGAGGTCAGGGGAGGGGTGAGGAAGCAGGGGATGAGGTAGTATTTTTGACAGAGGGTGCTGAAGGGATAAAAAGAGAGAGAGGAGAAGTCCCAAAGATTTCTACTTAGGCTGAGATGGGAAGTAATGAAGTACTGTGTGCATGGTGAGTTTGACTATGAAGGGGCAAGTACAGATTTCAGAAAAAAGTTTAAAGTTAGGTAGAAGGCATTTTGATTTAACCACGATTTAAGGTTGCATTTTTATTTGTTTCGGTGGTCCAGCTGAGTCTCGGGTAGAGAGTTCCAAAGTTTAGGGCCTGCAACGGAGAACATACGGTCTCTTATTTTTGCCTGATGAGTAAAGAGTCTGGCAGCAGCATTTTGTAGTAGCCATAGTTTTTTTTTTTATAAGACCTCTAGGTACCCCGAGTAGAAGAAAATTGGGTTTGCAGCACTGTGTGGAAGTCTACATACGTCAGCAGAGGTTTCAGTCAATGTAGTAAATGCAGTTTAGCATAGCCTGATTTGATTAGTTTATTTGTGTGTTTTTCCATAGTTAGGTTCTCATCAATCTGTATTCCCAAGTCTCTCACTTGGTCTGAGGGTGAAATATGGAAGTTACCCAGGTTAAGTACCTGAGGAGACGTTATTGGGCGGATTTCTTCTTAACAGAACGATTTCAGGGGTTTTTTTTGGTGTTTAGATACAGTTTGAGATTGGAAAGTTCACTTTGTATAGCATTCATATGCGTGATGCTAACGTCTCTCTACTACGGAGATGGTGCACGGAATGTAGAACTAAATGTCGTCAGCATATAAGGTGGCGACTCCTAGGTCAGATAGTAATTTACAGAGTGGAAACATGTAGGTGCTGAATAGAACTGCGGAAAGTGCTGAACACTGGGGGACACCTACGTTGATTGGGAAGGCATCAGTTATGTGGTTACCCAGTTTGCTTTGGAATGTCCTTTTTGATAGGAAGAAGGTGAACCACTTCGTTACATCGCTGTCAATTCCGATTTTTCTAAGCTGATGGCCAACGGTGTCGAAGGCTGCTGTGAGGGCAATTAGCACCAGGAACTAAGATTTGTTGTTGTTAATTCCCCACAATGTGAGTCAAGCCTCAGTAGAACGATTTTTTTCTGAAACCGAATTGGTTTGGATGTAAAATGTGGTGGTCATCTAGGTAATCTCCAAGTTGTGATAATCCAGCAGTCCTCAATCTCCCTCTTTTCACCTCTTACCTATCAGCTTTCCATCCCCCACTCATCCTCTTCCCAGTCCATTTCCATACTTTCTCACCCATCCCCATTTCCCATTTTCAGTCTCTCACTCCTATTTCCCACTTCACCCACTCTCTACTCCTCCATTTCCAACCTCTGTACTCACCTCTCCCCAGTCCTCACATACTTTCCTCTGGCTCTCATCTCCTCCCCTACCCACAGCTGTTTTATACCCTACCAAGCGCCTTCCTCCTCAGCCACATTTCCACCCTTTCTCACCCCTTTTTTTTCCCCACTACCTCTTACCCTTTCACATTCCTTTCCAAACCCCTCTCTGGTTTGCCAGGTTCTTCACATCATATCTCAACCTTTCTACAACCTTCAACCCCCTTCTCCAATTCCACATCCATAATTCCATCTCCTACTCCAAGCCCATCTAATCACCCCCCCACTCATTCTTGCCTACCTAACTACCAAATCCTGACTCTCCCCACCCATTCCCATTTTCCCCCACAATTCAACCTAATCTCTGAGAGTCCACCCTTCCTCTCTCCCTAATCCTAGATGAAAGCGAGAATGGGGGCTGGATTGGCCACTGTTGGAAACAGGATGCTGGGCTTGATGGACCCTTGGTCTGACCCAGTATGGCATGTTCTTATGACTCCCAGATTGGGAGAGGCAAGACAGCAGGAACCCTTAACCCCCCCCCCCCACACACACACATCTGGGAGTCCCCTCCTCCCCTTCCCCAAGTCCCCACTCTCCCCTTCCACACAAGCCCCATTTGCACCCCACTCAATCAGAGAGTTCCAACTTCTTCCTCCTCCTCCCACCACTAATCTGGGCAATATCATAGTCCCCGATCTCTCTTCTCCCCCTCCACATGAGCTGGGCATCCCCACTCCCGCCAAATCCCTCAGGTTCTCTTCTTCTCCCCATCCATCGAGTATCAGTCTGTGCACCTGCATATCCCCCGTTATCCATTATCTCCAAGTTCCTGGTTTCCCCCTGGAGCTTTAATCGTTTTCCTATGGTTGACCGTTTTGCTTTGTTTTTTTAAATCTCCCTTACCTCCCCCTCCTCTGTGCCCTGCGCTTGTAACCCAATCACTCCTGCCTCCAGGTTACCAGCAACTCCTCTTCCTTCACCCAGGTGCAGTTCAATAGCAAAACTATTTGAACTGTGCGACTCTTGTATCTACAGCTCGTCACTGAACTGCATGGGCCATGGGCGTGAAGAAAGAGGAGAGGCAGCGAGGAGGAGGAGCGATCAGGTTACAAAAGCACTGGATGCGGTAGGATTTAAAAAAAAAAAAAAAAAAAAAGGATTAATTGTAGGCAAAGGAATAATGAACCGGGGAAAGTCAAGGACTCGGGCCCTGTTTACCCATAGCTAACGACAGCCCTGGAACAAAAGTGGCCTGCATGAGGAACTCGGGTACTAGTTTTTGGAAGCATAGAATCAGGAACGGATACCACTAAACTGTGGTCTACGCCACCAACAGTCTTTGAAACAAACTAGCAGACAATATACATTTGCCAGTCACCGTATCAGCCCTCATCAGTGTTATCAAGTAGAACTCCTGTGCTTCAGGGCAGAGATATCCGTTATCCGATTCAGCGAGAGGCCCAGTGTGGACCAGAAGTCAAGAAATGTGACTTCCACATTTTGCACCTTTAGCCAAGTCACTTCATCCACACCACTGTCTCAAGCACCCATGTAGACTCTAAGCTCTCTAGGTCAGGGGTTTATTGCACCTGTATGTACTCTGCTATGAAAGTGCCCGGATTTGTATAAATCCCAAATAAATAAGATGTTGGAGCAAGGCCTGAACGACAGCGATTCATACTGTAAAGAACAGATTCTCCAGTGGATAATTCCAGTTTCAGAATATTTGTTCTCCACCCCCCCCCATGTGTTAACGTAACTAAGAGCTTGCTCTCCAGGGCTATGTTACAACAGCTGCTCCCATCCCGTGTTCCTGTGTATGCTACCAGGATCAAATTACATGCCTTTTGTGTTCTTCCTCCAATTGGCGGTCATCCACATTCTTTATCCTTAAAAAGCTGCACCTCTTGCTCAAAAAAAAAAAAAAAAAAAAAAAGGGAACAGCTTTTCTACACTGTCACATTTCTCAGCACACGCACCCATACACACACGCACACACCCACACACACAGACACATAACGCGCGCACACACACACACACACAGACACACCCGACGCTCCACTCTGGCTTTAATGTTAGTCACTGTGACTGTCTCTAACCAATGTAACTGCACAAAGCAATCTGCCTGTTCAGATGTTGACGGCATAACTCTGGCACAGTTTTCTTAAACACTATAATCTGCAACATGGAGAGTCTTTTTTAAAAGGACGGCCAAGCCAGTCGCTCTCCTTCCTCACTCGGGTACAGGCAAAACAGGAAGTAACGCGGTTTGGGGGTTTTTTTTTTTTTCAGACTTTCGTCTTTCGCCTGTGTTTGCAACGGTAAAGAACGAAGGGGGTTGAATGCTCAAAATGACTTATGCAATTACAATTGTCTTTTTAACCACACAAAACTAACTGGTTAAAAATCCCAACCCTTGGTTTTGGTCTGGTTAAAAATCTGTCTGCACAGAACCCCCCCCCCCCCAGAAAAAAGAGTGTGAGTGTGTGTGTGGGGTCTAGGACAGGTTTTTCAGATTTAAGTGGTTAGCCTGATAGTCTGCACGAAGCTGCTAAATTTGCGCGGACAGAGACATCCGTGCAAACGGCTGCTTTTAATCTAACCTGTTAGTTGCGGCTGAATATCTGGACAAAAGGTAAGCATTTGAAATTAACCAATAAACTTCGCTGGTAGGGTGGCACTTTGAAAAATTAAGCGTTTCCTAATTTTATCCTCCTGTTTCTTCAAAATTTTTGGCACTGGGTATTGTGCTAGCAAATAAACGACTCTTACATCCTTTAAAAGAGATGAATGCTCCTATCTGAAGAGGAAAAAAAAAAAACCATTCACCTGCATGGAAAGAGCCTTCTGGGTGCAAACGGATGCGGTGCTATAATGTAATAGCCGCTGTTATTACCGGCATCAGTAGCATGGGATTTGTTCAATGTTTGGGGACTTGCCAGGTACTTGTATCCTGGTTTGGCCACTGTTGGAAACAGGATGCTGGGCTTGATGGACCCTCGGTCTGACCCCACTATGACAACTTCTTATGTTCTTGGATTTGGAACTTTAATTACTTTTTTTAAAATCTGAGCTCAAGGTGAGTTACATTCAGGTACTGCAGGTATTTCCCTGACCCAGAGGACTCACCATCCGATTTTACTAAGGCTTTTCTCCCATTCTACGTCTACGGGAAACCTGCTTTGCAGAGGAGGCCCCTGAGGCAATGGAGGGAGAGGTCACAAGAGTGGGGTCATCAGTGGGAGAAACTGGATTTGAAGCCTGGGTTTCCCTGCTCCTCAGGGTCTGCTGCTCTTAACCCAACGCCGAAAAGGTCCCGGGGCTACCTCTCCGGCAACCGAAAGCAGGAGAGCCGCCGGGGACCCCAGCAAGGCCCTGGGGCCTGCTCCTTTCCACACACCGTGGCTGACCGAGCCCAAATCCCGCCGTCATCTGCAGCTCGCTGGAGCACACGGGCCTTTCCCAGCATGAACCTTCCTACCCAAAAGCAAGTAAGAAATATTTACAGCCCACAAAAAAACATCCACCCATGAAACCCCGGAAAGGTGAAAAACGAAAGCAACTCTCATTCTGAGAGGCGTTTCATAAACAACAACCACCATAAACCAAAACGTTGCATTAACGCTGGTTCTTATGTAAGAGGACTGCAAACACATTCCAGAAAGCAATACAGATTCCTTTCACACGGAGGGGTTCCTGGATGCTTAAAAGACCGAAAAAAAACCAAATACCGAATTTTGGGGAGGTCCAGTACACAACTGTGGGAAACCAAATTCAAACTGTTATTCTTATCTTAATTAAGTTTATAGAGGAAATCCAAGTCAAACAGCCAAACTGCAGAGCTGGACACTTTCTCTGTGGTTCAAAGCTTTTAACAATAACTGTAATAAAAATGTACCACGAAAACGCTGAAAAGTCATTATTTACTGGCATGGTGTGTTGAACTCGTGCTCCAAAATCAGTATGTTAGGCAACAGCCAAACACCCCCCCCCCCCCCCCCCCCCAAAAAAAATGTACCCGACTACATTTTATTATTTAAAAAAAAAAACCACTGAACAATAATTTAAAAAAAACAAAAAACACAATCTTAAAATGCCCCAAAGATCAAAAACCACTTATCTTTCAAACTGCTCCAAATGCCCTGATGGCCAAACTGCAAATACTGAAGCTCATCTCAAGGCAAACAAATATTATTGTTTTTTTTTATTCAGGGATTCATACGCAACCCCTCGTCTGCACGAGAAATCTAGTCTGCACTCTGCGTATCAACTGCTCCCTATAAAACCCAGAAATACTCAACCCTCCTAATGCACCTCGGCCATAACCCCTTCGGGTTTAGGAAGTCAGAACAGAATATTTACAGACATTTGCAATCAATCTTTTTTTTTTGCCATCATTGTAAACAGAATCCCAAGTCAAAGAAGTCAAACGGGATAATATTCTTACTGATCTGCAAGGGATAGGGGGCAGAGCATAAAACACACGTTGCGTTTTGCCAATTGATCTCAAACCGCTAGTGCCCCGCTCATCAGGGAAACTGTGGTATCTTAGGATTTCACTTTTACCACCGCGCTTCAATGCCAGCTGACGTCAGAGTAGGTTATTGGAGGCTACGCTTTCTATAAGTAGTACTTCCAGGTAGTCCCATTCTCTCTCCCCTGTGCTTTTGGGCCCTGCTCTCGGACTGCGCCCTGCATGAATTTCTGATCCATTAGAGGTAATGCCGAGTCAGCTGCAAGCACCAAAACTGCATTTAAAACTTTTTTTTTAATTTAAAAAAAAAAAAAAAGTTTTTTCACCTCATCCCACTACTTGTGCTTCACGGTACAGTTTGCATTGAATTTTCCCTCCAATGAGTTTGAAATCCATTCCATCCGTGTCTGAAATGCCGAACGAGCCAATCAACTAGAACATATTTCAAACCCATCTCAAGGACATTCAAAGGAGAAAAAAAAAAAACGCCAAGAGATCCATATTCAGTGGCGCTGTACGGATATTTGGCTGCACTGACCAGCCGGCTGTTTATCCAGTTAAACAGTCCGCTAGATAAGGGAGGAGCGGGACCAGGGGCCATTGCAGGGCAGAGCTACTTATCCGGCTTAGTCAGTCAGAGACGTTTAGGGCTGCTATTCAGCTGTCATAAAGTTAGCTGGATAAAAACTTATATAGCTGCACCCACTGAATATCTCAGCCGGGTAAGTTTATCTGCTTCATTTAGGAAGCCGGATAGCGGCTGAAGATGAACCTCGACGTTTTTTTGTCTTCCTAAAAAAGAGAACGGGTTCTGCACAAGGTAAAACTGCTGAGAGGTTTCCTCACCTGCCTGATTTGGGACGGCAAGCCAGCGGAGGGCAGGTGCCGCGGCATCCGCGGGGGTGGGTGCATCAGCTGGCGAAGCTGCTGCTGAAGGAACTGGGCGTTGCTGACCTGCTGGGACTGTTGCGTAGTCTGAACCTGCTGCTGCTGTTGAAGGTAATGGATCAGCGCCGGCTGCCCTGGATTTGGGGACATGCTCAGCTTTGGAGTTGCTGCCTCTGGCGCAAAGTGAGACAGCGGTTTGGTGTTGTTGAAAGAGAACTGGTCTTGGGTCGCCGGACTCTCGGTCACCAGAGAGGGCTGCAAACCGTTCGACGACGGCTGGATAATTAGGTTCATGCTTTTTGACTGGCTTGAAGCAATTGATTTAAACAGTGTACTCTGTATACTGGACGGATTGCTATTCGGAGTGATATTAGGCAGCAAAGTATTTTGAGGGCTAAAAGGTTGCTGGTGCAGTACCGGACTGGAAAGTTTCTCTGGCCTGTATGGAGGGGACGGCCTTGTGTTGGTGGCCGCCATGCTTGACACCAGGTTGCTCGGGGGACTTTTGATATTGCCTGCAGGGATGCTAGTCGAAGACAGACTTGGCAGCATGGGATTCTGAGGACTGTAAGGCTGTTGGTTAAGAGCAGGACTGGAAAGTTTCTCGGACCCGTACGGAGGAGAAGGCCCACAGGACGGGTTGCTAGTAGAAGACGACATGCTTGAGAGAAGGGCATTTTGAGGGCTTTGAATGTTGTTGCCTTGGAGGCTGTTTGAGGTTATGCCGGATACCATGACATTCTGAGGACTGAAAGGCTGATGATGTGGAGACGATGCTGGTCTGTAAGGTGGGGAAAGACCCGGTGGGGACATGGCTGGCCAGCTGGGAGCCTGCACCTGCTGCTGTTTAGTAGAGGAGACCTGTTTGCTTGCTGCTAATTGCTTTAACTGTTGTGCATGCCAGTTTGCTCCCGGCATGTTGGGCAAGGCGACCTGATGCAGAGAGGACTGTTGACTCTTATTTTGACTTGTTGATGGAGGTGGTTTGCTCGTCGCAACGGAATAACTTGCTCCAGCAGATGAGGGTCTCATTTGGGGCGATCCACTGCTTGTTGGATTGCAACCGGGAGAAAATTCTTTGTTGGAAATATGGTTCTCCAGGTGAGATGGTGGTTGTGGGGAAGATTTAGGTGTAGTACTTAAACTTGGCTGTGAATGGCTCATACCAAGTGTTTCCTCTGCCTTCCCTCCCAGGATCTTCTCGAGATCCAACTCATTAGGTGACGGGTCGGGCATTTTAGTCAGCTCCTCCAAGAGGTCTTGCAGTTCCTGATCCACAGACTGCATATTATTTCCCTTCTCATCATAGGGAACAATATTACTTGGCCCACTTGCTGAGCCTTTGTGTCCTATTTCTGAGGTTGGTGGTACTGAAAAGGGAGATCCAATACTACTGCCATTTCTGTGACTGCTGTCCAGCAGAACCGGATGGACAGGGACTCCCATAGACGAAGCACTGTGATTCGTGAAGGGAGAGTTCTGCATCTCTGAACATGACACGTTAGGATTGGCTCCTTGGCTATGGCCAATAGAAAGAGTGACGTCATCAAGGCAGAGTCGCTTGTTTTCATTTGGGAAAATCACATCGGGTATACCACTGGAGGCAGGAGAGCTGTCATCTTCCAATTTTCTCTTAATGGACCCCTGTAACTGGAAAACAAAGAGTACTTTGTATTAGCAGTGTATTCATATTATACTACGTCATACCGAAAACAAATTAATTAGTACTAAAACATATCAGCAACAAAGTCATTCAATAATTTTCTTACTATAAAACTTGTTCATAAGGGGGGTCATTTTGTAAAAGCCCGTCTAAATTTTAAATCAAATAAGTTACCCCAATTTTCAAAAGGAAAGCATGCATATACTTTCCTATTGAAAATGACCCCACCTAAACCACCCGCCCGCCATTACACGTGCTACTTTCCGTACATACTTTTGAAAATGCAAAGTTATGTGAGTTAGGTGCAAACCACTCTCCAAGCCCCACCTTCGCTCAGACAGGGTAAAAACCTATGCCATACGGGAGAGGTAGGTGCGCACGTTTGCCCGCATATCAGAAGGGCTATTTTATAAGAGGCTGTTTGCATTGGTAAAAGCACCGTTTTACTTGCAGAAATGGCTTTGAAAAATCAAGCTCAGTACGTATCACGAATAGATTTGGAAATGGTTCAAGCCAGTAACAAACCTTAGGCAAGATATGATTTGTCTGTCCCTTGTAGTCTGCAGAGATAGCAGCAGATGCAAAAAGTGGCATTGGCTTTCTGTTTCTGGCCAAAATTCACTGGCGAATAAGGGCCAAAGTTGGCTACCAGTTAGCTGGTACTTGGCTCAGATCTGAAATAAAACTAAACATATTAAGGGCACTGGGGAAAAATCCCAGGGATATTTTACCCAAGGTCTTTGCAGCCTTTTTCTAAGAGTAAGCATGGGCATACTTCCACTTTGTAAACTGCCAAGATCTGCAGCTAAATCCAACTCTTGGCCAAACACCTCCCCCCTATGCATGTAACAGTGCATGCATGCAACATACGCACGTAACTTAAGCACATATCAGTCAGAAGTGGCCTTCAAAAACTACCCATTTTATGCTTGGAAGAGTTTTTCCAAGTGAAAACAACAAGAAATGTTCTAGAAAGGGACAGAACGTTTTCAGGGCTAGTAGAGTATTTCCCCCCCCCCCCCCGATACGTAGGCCATGGAAGAGAAAGGCCACAGGCCTGGGGTGCACTTTCTGGGAAGCGGTCGACGACAGCTTCAATCTTAATTGGTGATTTATTTATCCATGGAAAGCAGCGCTCCACCTCACCTTCATCTGAAAGGACTGAACTCTTTTGCAGGGATGTCTCATGTTTGCACAGCGCAGAGGGGCTTAAATAATCCAAATCGGTACGCGACGGCTGCATTTTAAAACGCACGTTACGAAACCAGAAATGCCAACAATCCTCCTCCTGCTTCCCTAAGGCGAAGAATCTCAGCTGAACACGAGGACTGCAGTGCTTGGGGGGGGAGAAACAAGTCACTTTGTAAAAAGCCTGCATGTGTGGCGCTCGTCTCAATGAGCATGACCCATGTGTCAGCAGGATTAATCAGTCGTTCGTGCTATTGCGCCAATTAATGGGGGTTCTAATTTAACTACGGAGACAAATCATGCAATTGGGAAATTATCTAAATAGAAACAGGCAACTTATAAGCAGCAGGTAAATTCCCTTGTAAATTGGCTTTAATATATGAAAGGATTCCGAGGTAAGACCTACCATGCTTTTTATCGCTTAGGGCAAACTTAAGACACAATAGACTGGCACTAAAGAAATTAGAGCTGCGCGGCCTCTCCTTGTTTTTCTGAAGGCCACTGTACAAAACTACCTACAGGAGCAAAGGGAAAGAAAGAAGTAAGACAAAAACAAAAAAAAAACACCCCAATATGCTGTTCAACAACTCTGCCCTCCGGTCATCCAGAAAGAAAGGACCACCAGAAGTTTGACTTCGGTACGTCCTGCATGGAGGAAGCGTTCCTAGAGCCTAGCCCCTTCAGACTTAGAATTATTTTATCCTTAATTATCAGATTACGTGCTGCTCCTCTGCAGTAACCTTAGGGCTTCCCTCCTTAGACTCAGACTCATTCAGTGCCTTTCAGCTGAGCATCAGCACTAGCAAGGAGCAAGGGAAAAAACGGTTTCTGCTCCGCATCACTAAGCCAGCTGGGCATGTTAGAAATTTCGACTGCGCCAAACCAAACCACGGTTTTCAAAATCCGCTTGCCCCATTTTCGTGGCCGATTTGGAAGGCCACTTTCAAGAGATGCACCATCGCATTAAATCATTTGCAAGACCAACTGCAAGCATATTAATGACCTTCGGAAACACATAGAGAAAGAGGAATTCGATAAGAAACTCAACTCTCTTCAGACACAATTAGATAACTTTAAAATGGACATCAAACGAATTAAAGTTCAGAAATTCCAGGAGGGATCAAAGGATTTGTATAGCCCTGGATGAATAAGAGCAGGACGCTTCTTCCTCAGAAGAAGGTCGGATCCTTTGCCCAACCAGTTATATCGATGGCAGATGGAAATATGAGAGATGCCAAAATTTTTTTTTTTACGACCACAGACCAAAAGTACCTTACAGGTCCAGTCAACCATATCAGCCACGCACACATTTCACAACAGGGGCAATTGCAATGCGAAATTATGGGATCTGAAGGGGGTTCAGTATTCAAGTTACCTTCTTGTTATTTAGCAGATGAGGCATTTGGCATGCTCAATAAAGGATGGTCATTCATTCCCAGCTCTCGATAGGATTCATTTTCTACACGGTGGCCTTTTCAATTACTTTTTTTTGCCGATTGAAGAGAAGAATCAGTGTTACAGAAAAATGTTGTCATCAGTTTATAAAGAAATCAAGATGAATGCCCCCCTCGGAACCTATAGATCCATTCATTACAGTTTTTGAACAACTGGTTTTAGAAATGTCTCTGGTATGGAGCAACACTTTGTCCCACTAAAGTATAAATTTAACTATGGGTGAACGGGTCGCTATTAATTAGTTAGCTGAAGATGAGACTATAATTATAAAACCGCCAGATAAAGGTGGAGGAACAGTGATTATGGATCAAGAGAAATACAGGGAAGAAGCTTATCGTCAATAACAGGACCATCGATTTTGTACTTTGTTAACTTCTGATCTTACAGGTGATATCCAATTCAGGATTTGCGCTATCCTGAGAGGGGCACTGAAAGACAACATAGGAGACATTTTTTTTCTTTTTATAATCAGGAACTCCCAGTCATGCCAGTTATGTATTTTGTCCCCAAAATCCGCAAGTCCCTACAGGCTTCACCCCATACGCCCTATAGTGTCTGGTAGGGGATCGGTGTTTGAACCATTGGACAGTTATCTACAACCTTAAGTTTTTCATATACGGTCCTATATTCCCATTCCCCATCCTCATTCCCCTTCCGTCAGAAACCTAGGGGTTCAGCTCGATAACCACCTCAACTTAAAATCATTCGTCCTCAACACAACTAAAGAATGTTTTTTAAACTACAAGTTCTCAAAAATCTGAAACCTCTCCTGCATTTTAAAGACTTCCATTTAGTAGTCCAGTCAATTATCCTCTCAAAGTTAGACTACTGCAATTCCCTATTGCTAGGTCTCCCAGCGATAACCATCAAACCCCTACAGATGGTCCAGAATGCCGCGGTGAGGATACTTACTAACTCAAACAAGAGAGCCCACATCACACCCATCCTTTATTTCCTTCACTGGCTCCCCATAAAATCGAGGATCTCCTTTAAAGCTTTAATGATGAGCCACAAGGACATTCATGGCATCGCCCATCTTAAACTAAGCTCTCAACTCCGCCCACACACAGACAGACCAATCAGAAACGCATACAAAGGATCATTATATGCCCCACCGATTAAATCCGCACTAAGAAAGCGTGCAATTTCGACAGCAGGGCCTACCCTTTGGAACTCTCTACCACCGGAGCTCCGTCAAGAACCTTGCCATCAAACATTTAAGAAACTCCTCAAAACATGGCTTTTCAGACAAGCCTTCCCAGAACCCCCAGACCGCACTGACACCGGTTAAAGGACATAACTGGTCATAATTGAGATCTAGTATCTCTCCTCCTTTATATCCTAGCCTGTTCCTCTCCTTCAGCCCTAACAGCTCTTTCTCCCTTCCCCTCCTTCTCTCTCTGCCCTCTCTCTCTTTCTCCCTCTTTCTCTCTACCCTTCCCTAGGTATGAAACTTAAGATCTACGGATCATGTAAAAGATTCCTTTATGCTATACTCGTATTTGTCCATATGTTTGCATATTTATATTCTATTGTTGTTGTCGTTTTTTTACAACGCCTTAGTAGCGAATGTTCTATTGTATTATATTCTATTAGACGCTATGTTTTATGTAACGCCCTGCCGCGATCGTTCTGTTGTATTGTAAACCGATATGATTTGTATATTATACAAGAATGTCTGTATATAAAATTCAAAATAAATAAAATAAATAAATATATTAGAGACTCTGCCCATCTGATCACATATTTAGATGATATTGTGAAGGCCCATCCCATTCAAAATCATTAGTGGTTGGCTACAGCTGGCGTAAATACTCTATATACAAACATACCACAGGGAGAGGCATTAAATACAGTTAAGATCATTTGGGGTAAATCTGCTAGGAGTGAAACATATCAGGAACAATGGGCAAAACTATTTTTGATTGTGTTAACAGTTTCTTTAAATATGAAAATCAGATATTCCATCAGATTAAAGGTCTAACGATGGGGTCTCCATTGGCCCCCCCCATCGGTAGCCTGTCCGTATATGGACAATTTTGAAGTGAAATATATTTATGAGTCAATTTATTCTAATTCCACTGTTGTGTGAAAACGTTTTATTGAAGACGTATTTTTAGGATGGTCTGGGACACAAGAGCTGTTGTGAGAATTCACTTCATGGATTAATACATTGGATTCTAATTTAAAGTTTAATTTCTCATTTTCTCAAAATAAGATTCCCTTTTTTGGGGCATTGCAGTTAGTAAAGGAGTTAATCAGGTTTTTTTTTTACCACAATTCACTATAAGGAAAGACAGTTTTACATAACACAAGTTTTCATCCCTGACAACTCAAAGAGAATATAGCGGTTGGACAATTCTTGTATTTATGAAGGTTATGTTTGTCTACAAATGAATACAAACAACGCGCTGTTGAATTATCATCTCTGTTTTTTGGGCGGGGATACACACGTAAAATTATACATAAAGCCTTTAAACGGGCTTTATTTGCAAACAGAGACAACTTATTGATTACTAGTAAAAAAAAATAAAAAATTGCGGCATTAAAATTATACATTAAAAATATAAGGGTAGATTTTAAAAGGCTCGCGTGCGTTAATCCCGGGCTTTACGCATGTTGGGCGAATTTTCAAAGGGGCCCGGCCACGCACGTAAATCCCGGTACCCGCATAAGTGGCAGGCCTCTTCGAAGGCGCGGGGCGGGCCGGTTCAGCGCACTGGCAGCACACGCACGTTTGAAAATCTACCCTATAGTGTGCAAACCCTGGCCCATTCTGACAGGTGATGAGTTATTCAAAGAGTTTCAAATATTTCCTATACAGAAAAATAGGTGTCGTGAGAGAGAGTTGTTTTTTTCCTAACGTGTTAACAGATCAAGGAGAGCGTGGGAGCTTGATTCTATATACATCCACATGTATTGGGAATTTCTGCATTTAATAGTCCATCTTTGAAATGCGAATATACAAACAAAGGGACATTTCACTTGTTAAACGGCACAGGTAGTGTACTCTATAGCCTGTCCATGTAATCTTTTGTACATAGGTCAATCAAAGCGTACCATTGCAGTATGGATTAGAGAACATTTAAGCTGCATATGTATGTACAAAAAAAGAACAAGTACCTTTGGTTGAACGGGAAGATATAAAATGTTTTGTAATACAACTGATTTTTCATTCCCAGGGAGGGGATATTTCACGGAGGAGCTTAATGTATATAGAATAATGCATTATCTTTGATTGGGATGCCCTTAGTCCTAACAGATTGAATTGTAAAATTGATGGGCTGGCGTTACTTTAGGTCATAGGATTGGGGAAAAAAGTGATGCGATTTTCTAGTTTGAAACGTATAATAGTGGTACTACGCATGCGCGGTGTCACAGAAACTTGGAAGTGAATCAGTATAGAGATTGCATTATGGTAAGCAGTTGAGATTTTAGTTTCTGGTTGCTGCTTATGGTGTCTAAGTTTGTTCTTTTCAATAAGAATAAAGATTGGATTTTGGTTTTGACTTTGTTTTCATATATTTTTTTGTGGCAGATGGTCCGTTTAAATTATGATGATATAGATGTGCATTTAAACATTTGACATTCGGGCAGTGCAATGAAGCGGAGTCAATCGGGCCTTGAACCATTTAGGTAGACTGTGATTACTAAGGAGGTATTGTAGGTTGCTGGAGTAGATATGTCCACTATGATTGTATTCAGAGATTTATAAAAGTATAACATTTATTGTTTATAGGAGTCCAGGCACATGTATGTGATTGTGGACCAGACAACAATTTTTAAATGTTAATGGAACGCTTCAGCTTACCACCTAAACCTTACAAGGAGGAAACGCAGTACATTAAGAGCCAATGGAGTGTGATGTCCCCTGAAGAAGCCTTATCAAGGCAAAACATAGCAGGTCCCATTTGATATTGGGATTCAAGTGAAGATTTAGATCCAATTGAAGTTATTTATTTAAAATGATTTAGTAGTTCTATATTTGTATGATTTTTTGGATTTGTTATTAATATAATTGTGAGGATGAGTGAATGGTAATAAGGACCGATTGTGTATGTAGGTGAACGGATGTGGTTGAATATCGTGTAATAATTATGTTATATGTGCTGAGTACATAGTAACGGCGTCATTTTCTGTTTTTATTGAATTAACTTATGTGGGTAATGTACTGGATACTTTGAATACTCTTTATAAATGACATTTTGTAAAATATTTTGTTAATAAAAAACATTGCTAGTAAAATGGACTCCTTATATTGGGTTATGACTTTATTGTTGGAATCTTAAGATATACCTCCTCATATCATTGTACCATCTGATTTGCAGAGAGCCAGGAAAAAGAAGCAGCTGTGTCGTCTTCGGTCCTGATCATGGCCCAGAGGAGCCCATGGTGTGCAGCAGCAGGGCCACAGGGAAGTTTGTGATGGAGAAGGTACAGAGAAGGGCGACCAAAATGATAAAGGGGATGCAACAGCTCCCCTATGAGGAAAGACTAAAGAGGTTAGAAGAGACGGCTGAGGATATGATAGAGGTGTTTTAAATCATGAGAGGTCTAGAATGGGTAAATGTGAATTGGTTATTTACTCTTTCGGATAGTAGAAAGACTAGGGGGCACTCCATGAAGTTAGCATGGGGCACATTTAAACCTAATCAGAGAAAGTTCTTTTTCACTCAACGCACAATTAAACTCTGGAATTTGTTGCCAGAGGATGTGGTTAGTGCAGTTAGTATAGCTGTGTTTAAAAAAGGATTGGATAAGTTCTTGGAGGAGAAGTCCATTAACTGCTATTAATCAAGTTGACTTAGGAAATAGCCACTGCTATTATTAGCATCAGTAACATGGGATAGACTTAGTTTTTGGGAACTTGCCAGGTTTGGCCACTGTTGGAAACAGGATGCTGGGCTAGATGGACCCTTGCTCTGACCCAGAAGGGAAGGTTCTTATGTTCTTATGACTGCAGGGGAGGGGTGGGAGTATAATACGTAGGAAGCTCACTTCCATGGTGAGTACACCACAGACAAATCCTTGAGCATCATAAACAGTTACTTTACTAGTACTATCAATATGCAAATATATCCCTACACTCCTGTACACAAGTCAAGACCAATGGCAAATCGAGCATAATAGTGCATAACACAGCCAGACGTTTTTCCACATCTGGTTTCGCCTGCATCCAAGAAAAAGTGTGTATTCACAGGCCTACAAGTCATTTATCGGTGACCAACGGAAGTTAAGTGACCAAAGCCTCTTCTGGTATCTATTCCTCTACTAACTCTTGCAAGCTCCTCGTGCCAATTTCCAGTCGTCCCTGCCATCTCTTTTATCAGCATCAATGTCAGCAAAACGGTATCTGATTTCCAGCCCAAAGCTGCCAAAAAAAAGGCTGAACATCAATCTAAACATATTCTGCCCCTCTTGTTTTACCTCTGGGCAAGTCTCACTCTTAGCTCTCCTACCAACTAACGTCTGTCGAAATCCATTCAGCAATAAAAACAGCAAATGTGGAACAGACAAGAAACCAGCACGCTCACGTCTAAGCCAGAGAAAATGTATTCGGACGTTTGGCAAGGCATAGGAACTGCTGGGGTGGATCCTGCTTACGGAAATACTCCAAAAGCTAAAAATGCTGCCGATTTATCTGCTAAATCAGATTGCGCCATCTCGATTCTTTCCAGCCAGATTTTCAGAGGGGTAAAGCATGGGCCTCTGTGTGAAATGAGAAAAGCTATGTAAACTAGAAAAAAAAAGGGGCCTGTCTTGAGAAGGAGCAGCACCAGCTCATGACAAGGACAGAAAGTCAGATATCTTCATAATACACCCACTGCTAAGAAAATAATCATTTATATATATTTATTTACCACTGTCTTTATTTTAATTAATTAGTCAGGCTCTGTCTTTCAAGTAAAACAAAAAAATAGGAATTCCATTTGCTATTTGTTTTGTGCCCCTAAAATGGCAGAAGCACAAAGCACTGTAAACATAGACCCCTTTCTGTTCCTTGCACCTGTACATGTGTCATGGACTCTGAATACAGCAACTGTACAAGGCTCTTCCTAAATTATGCCAACCGGATACTGAGACATTTATTAAGCAATCAAAACGGAAGCACTGAGTTAAGTCAAGAACAAATATAGCTCTCTCTCTCTCGCTTGCTCTCCATTGTGTTCATGGCACATTAGAGATTCCTGATTTGCAGCTATGGCTTTTTTTTTTTCCCCTCCTCCCATTTCGCCCAGCCACTGCGGTGACAGCCCCTCTCTGGGCTGAGAGACATGAACCCGGGGCCACGGCACAAGGCAAGCGCTGCTGCTGTGGAGGAAAAAGCCGGGCGTCTCAGCCTGTAGCACCTGCTCTGTGGTCGGCTTGTAACATTCTTTTCACCAGGATTATAATAAAATAAACTAAGATTAGGACACTGAAAAACCTCTCTCCTTTCCGTGCCCTACTATCTGAGGATGCTCCAAGTCCCCGGTGGCTGCTGCACGTTCTGTAACTTTAGTGTAAAGCATATACAGTCTCTGTAAATGTAAAGCGTAAATGCTATGGGGGTCAGCGTTTCAAAAATGCACAGCAGTTCATTTTTCACCCGTAAGTTCCAGGCCCCTAAATTTAGGGAAATCTGGAGTCAAAACTGTGGTGGCTGGGTTTTCGGAGCTGGGCTAGGCAGCAATGCTGGAAGCGCCCAGGATTGCTGGTAACGGAAGTCCCAGGGGTTCTTGCAGATAACTGGGAAGGGGAGAGGGTTAGTGGTGGGATGGGATGAAGGGAGAGAAAGGGGCCTCGACTTTTGTTGGAGCGGGGGAGGGGGGGGGGGGAGGAACGGCTGGTACAAATTGTTTTCATTTTTTTAAATTTCCTATAGGAGGGCTTTGGGAGACGAGGTTCGGATGGTAGAAGACTTTATGGGGGAGTGAGAATCAGACCAGGAGGCCTTGCGTTAAACATTTTTTAAGCATAACAGTGCCACTTAAACTGATTATCTTTTAAGTTATCTGACCTTGTGATAAGTATCGTTATGCGGTCTATCACGTATCTAACGAATGAACAAATGTATGCGCAACGAATTGTATGCGCCTAATGGGCACACTTTAGACAGACACGCATACCATTCGTTTTAGGTGTACATTCGTCCGTTCGTCACGCAAAATGAATGGCCATCCCTATTAGGTATGTTATCTGGATACCTTTAATTGGGAGATATTCAGCGGGATGAATATCTGGGACAAGTTATCCAGTTAACGTTAGCCAGATAACTTGTCCACCAGCCGCTTCATTGAATATTACTCCCATAGTTTATTGTCATTTTTATAACTTGACACACACTACTACACCTTTGTGATTTCTGAAGTTGAATTCTCCCACAACAATAAACTGTAAAATTACTGTAGAACAAATATTTGGCCCCATGAGCTGCACTCAAAAGACCTGGAATAGGAATCCGCTAGTCAACCTTTTCTTCCCACACCCTGTATTTTCCACAGAAGAGAGGAGCTCCTCCCAACAGATCTAAAAACAGTGATCTAAAAGTATATATTGGAAGCATTGCTTAAGCCAAATCAGCTCCTATTTCTCTTCTTCTCACAGTCTCACCACCTCCCTTATTCCAAACCCCTCCCCATCCTTTCATTCAGTTCCCAGCCTGACTAGTATACTCCAGAAAATGAACCATTTCCCACAGTCACATCCCTGAATCAATTCCACGCCATTTTAAACAGAAAAAAAAACCCCATGCCAACATTTACTGCACACTTCATATCAAGACTGTAACACCTTTCTCAGATCCCAGCATGACAGCACATCTCACTAACTTGATACATTCAATTTTTCACCATTTAACATTATATACATTTTGCTATTCACTTCCAAATATCTTCTAAATTAAACTTGCAGACTCCCCAATTCTCCCCTCCCTTATGCAGGACATACTCCCATCTACGGTAGCTACAGAAGGCCTACACCCCCCTTGAAGATTTTGTTGGGTCAGTGAGTCAGATTTCCCTACAAGTAATTGAGGATTTATTTTCCACTCATCACACCGTAACTCCACCCTTTCACAGCTAGGAGTTTGCAGTCTCAAAAATGTAGCTTTTTTTTGTTTTGTTTTTTTTATTGAATGTATATCTTGTTTCTTTTCAGAAATGAAATAAATGTTAACCCCCCCCCCCCAAAAAAAAACCCCCAACCTAAACCCAGCGAAATAGGGTCTTTCCAGACCTCCCTGTGCCACCCTCCCCTCTCCCAGGCCTGTACAATAAAATGGCACCAGCCAACCCTGAGAAGGTGCCATTTTGATATCGCACTATGGCGCTGGTCAGCCGTTGCCATTGGACTTCGTCGGGCAGGAGGTGAATGGGCATCCACGGACGGGTTGAGCAGAGGCCAGGGTGATTCCCGGCCCACAGTACTTTTAACCTTGGGGTGGTGGTGGGGAGATACTGGAGGGCCTCGAGTCGGCCCTGGTCTCTCACGGAGTGTTTTTTCTTTTTTTTTTTTTCCATCTTTTTAAAACTAAAACAGAAGTTTTGTTGGTTCTATTTTTGTTTCCTTTCAAACAAATGGACATCCCCCTATTCACAGCCAAAAAATGTTTTATTGGAGGACAAAAAAACATACAAACAAAACTGAAATCCAACCACTGGATAAGTCTGTTCCCCACCCCTCCTTTGGCAGCAGTTGCAGCTGTGCATCTGTTGCGATAGGGCTTCACCAATTTTGCACAGCTAGATTTGTCAATATTGGAACTTTCTTCTTGCCAAACTGTTCAAGCTCTGTCATGATCCTTGAAAAGCGTCTATGGACAGCGATCTTCATGCCGCAGATTTTCAAATGGATTGAGGTCGAGGCGCTAACTAGGTCACTCCAGGACATTGGCATTTTTTTTTTTGTTTCTTAGCCGTGCTAGGGTAGTTTTGGCTGTGCGCTTCAGGTCGTTGTCATGCTGAATGGGGAACTTCCGGCCCAGTACCAGCTTTGCTTGCAGGGGGCAGCAGGTTTCCTACATTCGTTGTCTCTTCTAGCCTGACAATCTGCTTTGTGTTCAGGCCAAAAAGTTCTATTTTAGTTTTGTCGGACCTCAAAGTGTGTGTCATGGCTACAGAATCTCCTGAGCATTCCTCTGCATATTGCAAACAGAATTCAAGGTGAGCTTTCTTGAGTAATGGCTTCCCTTCTTGCCACCCTACAGGTCATATTTGTGGAGGGCTTGGGATATTTTTTGGTCACACGCACACTTTGACCATTTTTGGCCATGGAGGGCCTGCAGCTCTTTCAAAGCTGCAATTGGCCTCTTGGTTGCCTCCTTGATCAGTTGCCTTGTTTGATCAACCAATTGGGAGGGTTGCTCTGATCTAGGGAGGGGCTTGGTGGTGTCATACACCTTCCACTTCTTAATAATCATGTTTCAAGGCCTTTAAAATTCTTTTATACCCACCTCCAGATTTGTGCCTTTCCACAACTTTGGCCCAGAGTTCTTTTGCCAGCTCGTTGGGACTCATGTTTATTTATTTATACAACTTTTCTATACCGTTGTAGAGAGAACTGTCTCTATCTCTACAGTTTACACAATGATAGTATAAACAATAATTAATAAAAATATAACAGTTTAGAATAAAAAATTACATCAATCAATCAATAGAAATAAAATTTGACTAAAAGTAACCAAAAAACCATTACTTAAAAGAAAACAGTAAAAGAAGCAATAAAACAAAATAAAACCATATCAGATCAATAACTCTGTCTGAGATTTAAGCTGCATCTTGTGAATTAATCCCGTAAGCTTGCTGAAAACACCAGGTCTTTAACTCCTTTTTAAATGTCTTCAGGTTTGACAAGTCTCAAATTTGGTGGTAAAGTATTCCATAATTTTGGACCAGCAATTGATATTGCATGGTCTCGCTGAGATGTGCAGATCTTACCGTAGGAATGGTGAACAGACCGTTATTAGCAGATCTTAATTCACGTTGGGGTACATGTAGTCTTATAGTTGAGTTTAACCAGTTGGTCTTTTCCCCCATATAGGATTTTATGAATAATACACAACATTTTTAGGTTTTATTCTAAATTCTACTGGTAACCAATGAAGGCTTTGTAGAACTGGGGTAATATGTTTGCGTCTTTGCTTTAAAATGCACTTCTCAGCAGAGAAAAGCAACAGGAACTGCTGAATTTATCTTGTTATCGTGCGAATCCACAGTTTACCCCATGTAAATTGTACACCAGAGCTTCAAGTATAGAAAATTATTGGAGAAGTACAAGGGCGGTAGGGGCGGGATGGACACTTGTCCAACAAAGCTAGTCCATGTTTTTATTTCTAGGTAATTTTCTAAAGAATTTTGGAGGGCAACATTCAGTGGTACTTAGCCGGGTAGGTGGGATGAGTGCATCCTGGGAAAAGCTCACTTAGCCATACAAGTTATCTGGCTAACTCAGATAGTCAGAGTTAGCTGGGTAACTTATCTGGCTAAATCTGATGGGACCATAGGGCTGTCCTAAAGTTAGCTGGAAATATAGTATTAATTTGGCTAACTTTAAGATAGATATTTAGTGGTGTGGCCATGCCGCTGAATATATGGCCTAACTCATCCAGCTAACTAGCCGAGCTGCACAGCAGCTCACTATCTACCTTCCAGAATATATTTTTGACTTGGTGGTTGTGAGGTAGAACAAGCACTGGTTTAAATGCATTTTACTTCCAGGCTCTAATGCAACCGAAGCTGAAGATTTTAGAAGGGGGTATAGAGATGTGTTGACCAAGAAATGTTGCTGCTCCGTGTATCATCTGCCTTTCCCAGCAATTCTTTATACAAATAAACCAGCAGGGTCTTTCCCTTGATTTTCCAGTTAAATTCACACAAAAGGAAGTTAAATGACTTATTGGCACAAATCAAAGCTTCCATATAGGCCTGGTTTGCTACAATGCTTTCATTCTCTGCATACCCATAATACTTTGCAAGAAATCTCTGGAAGATTGTTCACACTATGTAGGGGCCCTAGGGGACTCCATTTTGTTTTTACAGTGAATTCTCACACACAGACTTCGCAGTCCCCACAGACCTGAAAACTCTCAAACTATACACATTTCACATGATCCAACTCTAAATAATTCTTCCTAAATCACTCAGATAACTCACTAATTTTCTGCATATAATCCAGCTGTGATCAAAGAATCTGACTTAAATCCATCCAACAGTGCAAATCAAAACTCATCAAGCCATGACTGCTAGTGATGAATTTTGGCTGACACTACCCCTAAGAAGTTAATGCTGGGGGTCATGCCTCACTTCCACATCTTCCCCCCCACCCCTCAGAAACCTCCAAGGCCTTGCATCCCACTGCCTCGCTCTGGTCCTCCCCTCCAGAGGAACGGGCCAGTTCATTTCACTGAACTCTCAAGAAGGTTGGCGGACATTGTGTTACCACAGAACTCTCTGAAAGCTGCCCTGCCATTGCTTGGCACCAGTTCGTTATTGCCGGAGGCCACCAGCTGATTCCATTTCTTGCCCAGTTTGCTATAGAAAAAATATACTGACTTTCCTATCGAACGATGTACTTATTATACAGAGGTTTAAATAACAAATGTTATCATTACCGCGTGCAAAGGAACTAGGCTGCCTGGAATGTTCACACATCTCCTTGTAGTGCTGCCAAAAACTGGACGGCTGGGCACTCATTGTGGGCAAACTCTTCGCCAGTTAACCATCACAGTTTGAGTCTCTGTGGATTCCAAAAACTATAGGCATGTTTGCCTTAAATAAAAGTGGGTCATGTCAACCAGAAATCTCTCAAGAAATATGGTCTAGAAAAAAAAAAGCAAGCCACAAGACGAATACATGAATATGGAAGTGTTCCTTTCAAACAGGCTCGATATTTTTATGATATTCATACTGAAAGTGTTTAGCACTCGAAAAAAACGTCTTCAGAATCCAAGGTGCACTTGAAGAAAGCATTTACCCCAAGACAAAAGTTAACTTTGCATAGCTCGATAGACCGTAAAGCGTATGTTTTATCTTAATTCTAAACAACATTTCATTATTTGCCCCCTTTTAAAGCAAGGAAGGGAAGAAAACTTAGGATTGATCTTTTTTGGTCTTCATCTGCTGTCACTTAGTACATAAAATACGTTCTATTAATACACTTTGTGAATGCGCTAATCTAAATAGTCAATTTCAAACTGCTGTGAACCAAACACAGAGATGGTTTAACTAAAAAAAAAAGAAATGATAGCAGAAAAATAGAACTTGGAAACACGAGCTCTTAGGCAAGTTACGTCAGAAATGTGAAAGCAGGAGACACCTAGTTTAATGTCCTTACAGTAAAAATGAGAGACCTGCCAAAGATTAATTTGCATCCAATGCGATGAAAGCATAATAGGCACAAAATGTAGTGGTGTATCCTGTCTAGAGCCAATGGGGAAAAGAATTATGTCCTTTTAAGTTGATGTTGCTGGTCATTTGCATTAATGGAAGCCTAATCAGTCTTTCGAGTCCTTGACGTGCCTGTCAGGGCTTATAACTTTGACTTCTTTCCAAGAACTGTAACTTAAAAATAAAATGTACATGTCCAAAAAAAAAAAATGCATGCACTGTTATTGTAACAGCGTATTCGCCTCGGCTAACGAGGAGAGCAATATCCAAAGCCACTGCTGAAAGTAAAGAGCGATAAACCCGGTCTGAAAATCTCCCTCCTTCAATCCAACTAAAAAAAGTCTACACGCCTGTTTCACAACGCGTGTCCTATTAGCTGCTTTTGGAGGCGGCGTTCCTAGGGACGGTACTTTGGACAGGATCAGGGAAAAAATTGCACATAAATTGTATTTTCAAATTTACGCATGTTATTTTCCATAAATATTCTGTCTGCACCAAAACAGGTGCAAATGTTCGTCGGTGCTTTGTATCCATGGCAAATTTCAGAGGGAAAATACACAGGCACTTTCTCTTTGAAATACAGTACAAAGTCCATGGGTAAAAAAGTGCCTTTTGAAAATTTCACCTAAAATGTTCTAATTTTTACTTTCCCCAAATGAAATGCACGTAGAAAGTTGCTTACACTGGTATCCAAATTTTTAGAAGCCGTCTGCTCGAGCGAGAAAATGTTTCATTTATTATTGATGCTATTGTGCTGCATTCAAATATAACAATTAAAGCAGCTGACTGGCTACTGTCCCCATGATATTTTACACTTTACGTCTATATGCATTGCGTAGATAATGCATGGACAGAGTTTTAATCATAAATTGCAAACACAGGGTCATTCGTCAAAATGCATAAATATTGCAAATTCTGTTTCAGGCATTTTTGGGGCGCAGTCGAGGGATGTGGGAGAGAGAGAGAGCGCATCTCTGGGGCGGCACACCTAGTAGTCTATACCACTATAGGAGGGCCAGCTAGTAACTCGAGGCAAGGTTTTGGTGGTGGATTCTCTATCAGGGTACTATCAAGCTAGAGCGAGAGAACATTGAAGTAATCTCATCTTAGTCTGACTTTTCTCACGCCAAATCTTTACCAAGGTCTACTGTGCTGTTCGTACGTCTCACTCTGCATATAAAACTGGCCCCAAAACCCTAGACCACCATCAAAACCTCACCTTGAGTTACTAGCTGGCCCTCCTATAGTGACATAAATTTGACTAATATGAAAGCCTATAAAGAGTGTCTCTCTCTCTCTCTCTCTCCCTCCTAGGCCTGTCTCTTGTATTCATTACATGGAACATCTTTGTCACTGTCCAGCAAGTGCTGATGGGCTCCATTTGCCCTGACACCGTTTTTCCATTGCTGCAATGTCCTGGTGAAATCACGCGCCACGCTCATCGCTCACTGCTCCACGGTTTGGTGGAACAAAATCTAAATGAGAGTATATTTAAAAAACGTATCTTTACTGACATGTTGCAACCAAGACTTTTGTAGGCCTTGAAGAGGTTTCCTACCAACGCCTTGCAGTCTTGCCTTGCTATTTCCGAGAAAATTTGTCACCACCCCGTCTTTTCCTTGCCACAATGCACGATTAAATGCATCATCTCGAAGACGTTCACGAATCTGAGGGCCAACAAAGACGCCTTCCTTTATCTTAGCTTCATTTAAACTTGGACATTTACCGCCAAGACGTGAAGGCTGCTTCATTCATTATCGTGCTCAAAAAGCAAGAACTGTCCAAACTCAGTTATAAATCTATTCATAGATTCAGTCAGACATATATTAGTAATTTTTGGCTTAACTTGAGATCCTTTCCCTTCTTAACTCGCTTCTCCTCCCCACAATTGCCAAGTGAAAGGGTGTATATACTAACGCAGTGGCATATCTTGAGAGCATCATTTTCATTCTCAGTGACCCAGAGATGGCAAAGTTTGACTGCATTCATTCCGGAAGCATTTTGGCTGCAGACCAGGGTTATCTGCATAACAGGTGCTCTCGCCAGTCACGCGCTCATCCGAGCGTGCAAACAGGGAACACTTTTCCAGAGCTTTCTTGGAAATTCTTGCAGAGCCCTCCTGGGCATGAGTGGCAGTTCCCATGTCCCTATGCTTGTGAAGTGTGCTCCAATTCTGTAATTAAGCTAACTAGCTCAACTCCAGAAGAGGAGGGAGGAGGGTTTGTGAATTGCTCCCTTACTTGCCTGTGACAGGTGATCTTGGCACTTTGCTTTCTCTGAAGGCTAGCACATCACAGTCATACACATGGGACTCTCTAGGTAAGAATTTCTTCTACCAAAAAGGGGAAGTAAGAATAACAGTCCTAAAAGGGAGGAACAACACTATTTGGTAGGTTAAAATGCTCATTTTAAATTGAAGTCCAGCCTGAATGAAAGAATGGGTCCTAGGACGGTTTGGAGTTTGCCTCTAACCCTCAGAGACCCTGAAGAATAGCCTGCCCATAACCTAGAGTCAGTATCTAAACCTGCAATGGTCCAGTGTCTGACAATCACGTCCTGAGAGCACCAAGTGTATCTTAAGAGTTCTCAACATATTTCAGGGTGGATTTGGCCATCACAAACTGATATAGCAATTGAGGCCAGTCAAATCCCTCAGCTACCTGGACACAATACTTGGTTATCTGTCTTTTTTCCAACTGGGAGTACAGAGTGTGGGCTTCCCCACATCCTTGGACGTACTTTGCCCTAGAGAGGGTGAAGAGTCGCTGCCACCAACTCTTTCAGAGCATACAAGTACTTGGAGACAAAATCTGAAAGAGAGGCCTACTAGGCCTCTCAGATCCTTCTCCCTCCACAAGCAAGGAGAGGCCTACTAGGCCTCTCCTTGCTTGTGGAGGGAGAAGGATCCAAGAAAAGGGCAAATGATAATTCCTCTCTGAAACCACACTTCTCTGAGCTCAGAGTCACTCTCAATAAAAAGTGGAGGTAACAAGCTTCCCTCTCTAAGTTCTGTCCAATTTGGACATAATGTGCTTGGCGTCGACATTGATCTTTGATGCTACTGCTAATATACTCTATGTTCTCATGGAGGCAGCCACAGGTGAATTACCTGATGCATGGGGCGGAAATGAGCCTACCCACAACCCACTGCTAAGCACTGCAACTGCCTTTGCCACATGGCTCCTGCCAAAGACATGATGGATCTCAGCAGGACAACTGACCGCCTTTGGCATGCATTGAAGGGTGCAGAAAAACATGAAGCCTGACCTCCAGAGACTAGCACTGGGAACTGAAGGGGAGACAGAGCTATCCTTCAAGAATAGGTGGTTTGGGGCATTCAGAAAGTGCACTCCAGGATAACCCTGTCCTTGGAGCCACGGACCAAAGGACATGGTCACCAATGAATCTTAACTCTGTGACAACATTCCATGAAGTTAGCAAGTAGCTCATTTAAGACTAATCGGAGAAAATTCTTTTTCACTCAACGCACAATAAAGCTCTGGAATTTGTTGCCAGAGGATGTGGTTAATGCAGTTAGTGTAGCTGGGTTCAAAAAAGATTTGGATAAGTTCTTGGAGGAGAAGTCCATTAATGGCTATTAATCAATTTTACTTAGGGAATAGCCACTGCTATTAATTGCATCAGTAGCATGGGATCTTCTTAGTGTTTGGATAATTGCCAGGTTCTTGTGGCCTGGTTTTGGCCTCTGTTGGAAACAGGATGCTGGGCTTGATGGACCCTTGGTCTGACCCAGCATGGCAATTTCTTATGTTATTATGTGATGGAGTACTCGGAGCATTGTTTCGATCTTTGGGCCTATTTTTAGGCATCAGTGCCGAAGAAGCAAACGCTGGTTTTGACAACTCCTGCCCCTCCAGCTCGTGATCCAGCTTCATGATTCTTGTGCTTTTTCAATGTGTTCGGAGCTGGCTTGGTGGACCTGGACTTCTTTAAATCTTTCAGCGCCGTCGGAACGTCTCACCTTGGTGACGTCCCAGAACAGATGCTGCAACGGACCACGCACCACGTCTTGTGATGGTCAATTACTGACATTTGAAGCTGCTGGTTTTCTTTTCTACCATCTTCTGAAAAATAACAAAATCAAAAGAAGAAACTCCTGGGAAGAAGATGGCCCAAAGACTTAAAAAAAAAAAAAAAAAGGGAACTGATCAGAAGCCTGTCAAAAGCCACAACTTGTGAGCCTGTTGAAAAGAACAGCAAAAATAAATCAAACCAAGCAAATGTTGGGAAAAAAAAACCAAAACACTAGAAGAAAATATTTAAAAAACACGAAGGCAAACTAAAAAGTGTAAAAAGGGCCAAAAATTGCTCTCTGTCACTAGAAAATTGAGGCACTCTGTGCAAGCAGGGAAACGCCGCACCCGCTCAGGAGCAGAGCGCCACGTTGGCATCAGCGGATGACACCACACATATATGTGAAGGACCAAGTTGAACCGCTTGCTTTCGGAGAAATAATATTTCAATTACCTCAAAATAAAGAAAATCCCAAAAAAACTAACAATGTACGGATAGGACCTCCAAGAATGGCATTAAATGATGGGGGTGGGTGGGGCAGGAAGGCAGTTTTCAAATTGCTCACATAAGGACAATGACCTTTTTTTTTTTTTTTTACCCCCTCTCTCTCCACCCCCGGGGCTTTGCATCACTATTCAAAGCAAAAGCACATGCGTGAAACATGCAGCGGATGCAAAGCACACATGACGGCGTGCGCCCGCATTTTATGTGCAGAGATTTGTAAGTGCCATCCATGCATGGTTTTGTTTTGTTTTTTCTCTCTCCTGCCCTGAGGTGCAGCCCGGGCTACCTTCCTCTAAATACGGCTAAATAGCATGCGCAGCTATGGAATTACATGCATGATTCTAGCCGCACCCGGGGGGACGGCAATTCACAGGCGGCTGTACCTTGGTCTGATCACTCTGTGATTACTACTAACCTTATTCTTCCACAAAGCTCCCCCACATTACCTTGCCAGCCCATATCCTTTAAATACCGCAAAACCTGCACTGTGGACACTATCACGCAAGCATGCGCTGATATAGACAGTCAAATTGACCTCTCTTCCCCAGACAACGCCTTCTCCTCTTGGGTCAACATCACCCGTAGCATTGCAGACAAGCATTGCCCCATAACAACAAAAACCCTCAACCCAAACCGTAGAAATAGAAAACCCTGGTACACACATGATCTCAAAATTCTTAAAATTCAGCTTAGAGCTGCCGAAAGGTGTTGGCGCAAAAACCACTCCCCTGCAGCCAAGACCAACTATTACCAACGCATGCACGAATATAGAAATTCCATCCTCCTTACTAAACGTGAATACTATGCCAAAAAAATACACGGTCTACAACATAACCCCAAGGCCCTCTTCTCTATGGTTGCTGACCTTACCACTCCCTCTCACACGCAACAACTAGCAACCTCCTCCAAGAACCGCTGCAACGATTTAGCACACTTCTTCAGAGATAAAGTTGCATCCATTACGGCACACTTTTCCCACAATAACAACAATGTGCCTCTTCCTATCATCAGTACATCAGCTACTCTGTCCTCCTTTGATTCGTCTTCTTCCCTTGAAATTGAGAATATCCTAAAAAAGATGAAACCCTCCTCTCATCCCTCTGAAACCATCCCCTCTAAGCTCCTTCTATCCATACCCAAAGTTATTGCCAAAACCCTATCCAACATCCTCAACTGCTCCCTAGAGCAAGGCTCAGTCCCCAACTATCTCAAACAAGCAGTAGTGAAACCGCTACTCAAAAAACCCAATCTCGATCCTGCCACATTGTCCAATTACAGACCTGTTTCCAACCTGCCCCTACTAGCCAAAATTCTGGAAAAACTAGTTAACTCGCGCCTTTCTCTTCACCTTGAACACCACAACATACTCCCATCAACCCAACATGGTTTCAGGAAGCATTTAAGTACCGAAACCCTGCTACTCTCTCTGACACTCTTATCAGAGGAATAGACTCCGGATCCTCTTATCTGATTGCCATGCTAGACATTTCAGCTGCGTTTGACACGGTCAATCACTCCATCCTCCTCAACATCCTTAAAAGTATTGGGATCGCTGGTGACGCACTCTCCTGGATACAATCCTATCAAAATCGCTCTTTCACTGTCCTGGTTGACAACAATGAATCTGAACCTATCAGTCTCCCTCAAGGTGTTCCCCAGGGCTCTTCCCTCTCCTCTACTCTCTTTAATATCTACATGCTCCCCCTTACCACTCTTCTTACAAACCTTCACATTAAGCATTTCATCTATGCTGACGATGTGCAAATTCTCTTCCCCTTTTCTGACTCACTCCAAACTGCCCTGCAAAACTGGGAATCCTGCCTTTCTGCCATTAACCAACTCCTCACAGACATGCACTTGGCGCTTAATCCCAACAAAACTGAACTAATAATCATCTCTAATAAGCAGCCACTCCCAGCTATTCCACCCTCATACACTTCTACATCTTTCTCCGCACACACTCGCAACCTAGGTGTCCTCATTGATAATTATCTCACCTTTAAACCATTTATTAACTCTAACATAAAGGACTGCTACTTTAAGCTACAAACGATAAAAAAAACTCAGACCATTACTTCACTTTTCCAACTTTCGCACAGTTCTTCAGTCTATTATCCTGTCTACAAGAGACTACTGTAATGCCCTCCTCCTTGGCATCCCTGCAACACATACCAAACCTTTACAACTTTTACAAAACGCCGCAGCACGTATACTGACAAATGCCAAAAAAAGAGACCACATCACTCCCACACTTATCGAGCTCCATTGGCTCCCAATACCCTCTCGAATACTTTACAAAGCGCTCTCCATCATCCATAAAAGTCTGTTAAATGCCAACCTCAACTGGATCAACCCCCCCCCCCCCTCATACCTCTAATAGACCTACCCGCCCAGCCCTACAAGGAACCCTCTGTAAGCAATCAATAAAATCTATCAAACTCTCATCTACCATGAGCAGAGCATTCTCCCTAGCTGGCCCTACTATATGGAATTCCTTGCCGCCTTAACTACGCATTGAGACCTCTACGCCTAAATTCAAAATAAAACTTAAAACGTGGCTTTTCCAACAAGCTTACTCCCTTGCCTCCCCCTCCCACTCATAAAAAATCTCCAACAGCAAGCGAGTAACAATTCGAATAGTGGATCTGTTACCCCCCCCCGTCAATTGAGTAAGAATGCTTAAAAAAATGTACATTGTAGTTATGTTATTATATTTGTTCTATTATAGTTTGTCTTTTTATTTTTAAATTACCTGTTTTTGCCAATCAGCTTTATCTATAGTTACTGCTTACTATTTTTTGCTCACGATACACCTTATTTTATTCATAGTGTAATTATTTTAGATATTATGTCCTCGAATGTTACCTGTAAGGGCCCCGCCCAAAAGTTATTTGTTCTGATGTAAACCGATGCGATGTGTGAACGGCTATCGGTACAGAAGAGACTTTAAATAAATAAAATAAATAAATATTTACACGCATAAAGCACTTTGACAACTGTCCTCTCTCTTGCTCCCTCCTCCACGTTGTCAGAAAGATTCAAGAAGCTCCTTTGCATTAAAAAACAAAACAAAAACAAAACACAACAGAATAATAATTTAAATTCTTTGAAGGAAACCCATCTCTATTTCGCCATCAAACACTCTCTCTCTTCAATCCTTATCCTTATGTCTAGAAAAATAATATTTTTTTTTTTAAGTCAGACGTAATGCCACTTTGCAGGAAGAGAAGAGGGGAAAAAAAGGAGGAGCGAGCTGATTTTATAATGCGCTCAGCCGAGTTCCTAATGCACCGGGAAAGGAACTCGTCCCTCCCCATTTGAGTGCAGCATCCTTGATCCCTGAACACAGGCCCACATCTTGACACTTCCAGTCCTCCCCCAGCAGCCTGACTCCTTTTTATGCTAATTACCCCTGTTTATTGAACAGAATTTTCCGCAGCACAAAAAAAAAAAAAAAATTGACAAATGCGTGTGGAATAGCAGGGTCACTGCGGCTTCCTCCTCCCCCCGTGTAGCTCTGCCAGCAGGAGATCTCAGTACAGATGCCTGGGTAATTAGGAATGGAAGGATTTCCTGCCATCACATTCCCTGCCGCCCTGGCTCCAGTCAGTCAGTGCGGGTAGACTCCTTCAGTGACTTAAAAAACAAAACAAATCCAAAACATGTCAAGAAAAGGGAGGAGATGATGAGGTTTGAAAGCAAAAGAACCATCCGCCTCTCCGATTTTTAAATGAAAGCCGCATGCACGCGCTTATTTCAGGTGCAACTTCGCGTCCAGACCGATACGAAAAGGGCTTGCAGGCATGGTTTATTCCCCCCCCCCCTTCTGTGTTGGGGGGGGGGAGGAGAAAACAACTGGCCTAAGCTGTTAGGAACGAGTCCGTCTGTCACAAGCAGGAATCACAGGTCTGGGCCGACTTGACAGCTGATCTGGTGCGCACAGCTGTGAGGTTGTTCCTACAAGACACGCAGGGGGAACATATGGGCTGGGTGACATTGTCTCAAAGCTGCCAAGGGCATGGAATGCCAGGCCAGTCAGGCATTGTCCATTTTGAACGGCTACTGTATAACCCCCTTTCATGGTGGTGGGCCGAGATTGCACCTTTACTTTCCTTGCCTAATAGGGCCACAAAAAAAAAAAGAAGGGGGGAAAAGGTCGTCCCATCAGACTGATGCCGCTCACGGCTTTTGCCACGTTGAGGGCGCTACTTTGATGGCGCACCGGAGCGGCGACAGAAATCTGAAGTTTTTATAAGCACATTTCAGAGCCAGGACCCTGTTTCTCCTATAATTTCTTTAAACTGCTGCCCTTTTTTTTTTTCATTTGATATCTGAAGAAGGAACCCTTGTGGTTTCCAAACATTACCTGCTAAGTCTTCGTTGCTGGTCCCGTGTACATGTCATCGCGGCCTACAAAGAATATGGCTCTCTCTCCCCTAGAAGGCCAGCATGGCTACTAACAGTAAAATGGGCCTGGTACATAGGACTCAATATCATGAAAGCTATTTCAACTGCAACTACAGGGCGATGGATTGTTTTGCTGCCTTAATCTTCATAGGGTATCCACGGCATAGCTTTCTATTTGTTTAAAGCCACTGGAACAGAACCTCTTCTTTCCTGCCCAGGAATTCCCCTAGGGGCAAGGAATGTTTCTGTGCAAGACCCACACACACTTCCTCTTCTGAAGAGGAGATGCTTTTGTTCATCAGTACTAGACAGAGGGTTTGGAAAATGGTCCGTCCCCCCCCCTCCATCAGAAAACTTATTCCACAGTTGTGACAGATGCTTATTTGACATCGGGCCCACCAGTACACAAATCCTAAGATCAGGATGCCACGCGTTCCCCTTTCTTTGGCCTAAGAGACGTCCAATCTCTGTGGCTCTTAATTGAAATGAGATTATGTACCCCTTCGCAAAAGGAGACTAAATACTTGTATTCTTATTGAAACAGCTTGCCTGGCACCACATGGCCCTGCCCTAATGGTTAGCTCACTGGGCTGAGAAAAAGGGAAGCTATGGTTCACACCCCACGGATGTGTTTTGTGACTTTGGGAGAGTCACTTTGTCCCCTAATGCTACAGGTGCCGACTTAAGAATTCATTTTCAGAGGAATTACATGCATAAAATGAGCGTGCATGCACATAAGTAGCTGGTACTGACGCGCATGCTATTTTATAAACATCTAAAGCGCACGCATATTTTCCTGTGCAAAACAAGGGGTAGTCTGGGGCGTTCTGGGACGTGGCCAAGAGAAACGTGGGTAAGTTGCTATTTTATAGGAGATTTACACAAATACATTAGGCAACTTATCTGTGCAATTTTTGCATCTGCTAATCATCTAGCACAAGTGACATCGGACTCATCAGTTGTCTGCTACTGCTGCATGGGAGTTCAGGGTGAAGCACTAGAAGAGTTTCAATGAACTGGAGACGGGACCGAGTGAGCTGGGGGAAGTATTGGCAAACTGGTGATTTAAGTTGTGCATGCATTTTTACCTACTTCTGCACGTAAGTCAGGGTCTTACACAAACAAGCTCTATTTTTTCATGCATAAAATATATGTGTAGGTTTATAGGACAGAAAAAGTGCATGCTTTCAATGCATTGCTGATATTCACATGTAATGAAATGTGTGCATGTATGCTGTGGTGTGTGTGGGAGGGGATATGCATATTTTATAGTCTGCGGGAACCAGATACATGCAGTTTATAAAGTAAAGTAGATTCGCTCGTGCCCCTATATGCACTTATATGGAACCGTGCGGAGTTTATCCTTGTAGATTGTAAGCCCTCTAGGACAGGGAACTACCTATTATCAACTGTAATTCACCAAGAGTTCACATTTTGAAAGGAAGTACCTAACTCTAAAATCCAAATCTAAACGCACCTTCTTCCCGTACCTATCTGGTCTCAGTGACATCACTATGTCTGACATAGCACGACGATGTTTCTTGCACGATGAGATGGTACAATACGTCCATGGTTAAATTGAAAAAAAAGACCAGAGGTTCTTTCAGCTGCCTAACAACTCCTTCTATACCATAATCCAGGGAAAGGTTAACTTGCACCGTGCATCCATAGCTAATTCAACAGTGAACAAAAAAATCCCTTCCTGAGTTAGAACTGCTGGATTAACACTTTCCCTTAGTTTGCCGTTATCTCATCCTACCCACCAATATCTTTTTCTAGTCAACTGTTTGGTCTATTTTTGATTTAGTGCTACAGTCATAACTACTACTGCTGGCAAAATGTTCTAGAATTTTAAGTACAAAAAAACCCACCACTTCATTTTGACATTTGGCATGAATCGTCATGCAACGTTGGACGCAAACAGAGCTCTCTGGCCCATCCCAGTTCCAGCACGGGTTAGGAAACTTCTCTTCGAGCAGGCGCTTCGCACAGTACAATCACATGCTCAGGCAATTCTGGGACTCTTTTATTCACTGTGCAGAGCCTCTCTCTCTTTGCCATTTTAGTCAGTTGAGATTATACCACGCACTGAGCCATCTGCCTAATATTTTTTTCCTGTCTAAAGTCCAGTCCAAGGTCGTCTGTCGTCTTCCCTACCCAAATCTTAGTAAGAAGCCACCAAGAAGAGTTTCCCTTCTTTTTCTATATTTAATCACAGTACAAGAGAGGGACTAGTAAATCAGTACAGAATACAATGAATAAATAAGACAGTTTGTACAGGGCCAACTGAGGATTTCCTGTTATATTAACAGTTTCCCACCCTCTCCCAACACCCTCCTCTCTCTATATCTACTTCCAATTAATACTCTCTGGGCAGCCACTGGGTGTTCCTATAAGGAAAGTACTCGTCTTTCCTTCCCCTAAAGAGAGAGGCGATCTTGAAAGGCGATGCACCACCTCATCTCTCTTGTTGGTTCTTTGAAAGGTAGCATAGCTTCCAAAACGTCAGATGCGATGACTAGTACTCTACATTTCTCTAACCAAGGAGGAGTGCTATTTCAGCAGGCACTGTAAACTTAAGGAGTAGGAGGCCAGTAATCCAAAAAAATATATTACGTTTTTCAGGGCACCAACCCCATGCCCATTGACCTGGCTGGGAAAAAAAAAAAGGCCTCTTAATTTAGAATGATCTGTTATTGTTACCTAGCTAGAAACTTATTAAAATGTATAACATCATCTCATGACAAAGAATGAGGCATGCTTAGTTATTTAAAACATTCAAGGCACACCTTTTCCAGCCATTGCTCAGGCCGTGGTACAGCAATCATATTAATAACCCATACCTATACATATTTCCTCCTAAATCCCGGCTTTTACTATCGGCCCTGTAGAACGTTACCATCGGGTGGGCTTACAAAGATGTTCTAGATGGCAGCCAAGACCAAACTAAGACAGTGGACCTGCAAATATCTGTATTTAAACAATTAAGATTATCACCTTTGCGGAGCGACATCCCTTCCTCCCCACACACATTTCCAACAATATATAGAAAGCAGTGGGTAGTATAAGATCTACCCACGGGTGAATAATGGAGATATATATATATATATATACACACACACACACACACACACACACACACAATATCACTATTGTAGGAACCCAAAAAAACACATAAAAAGATTTAAAAACATTTTTAAATACCCATTTTCTATGGAATAATATCCAAGAAGTAACCCACTCTTCTGCTTACAATATTTTTGAAACAAATAACTCTTTCACTAATGTATAAATTCTCCAGGTGAGTTTGATCACAGAGTCTAATAATAATCAAAGCTTCTTCAGGTATAGAGTGTCCCAGAGTCTCATAACACCAACATTTTTCAAAGTTTTCAAAAAAAACACGGTGTTCTAAGGCTGTCTTCTACCTCACTGTTGTCGTTAGGTAGATCTTCTACCACAACAACGGTATTTTTTCACCATGCCAGGAGCAGGCGTAACTTTGAGCGAGGGAGGCTGTGCACGGACTTTGAAAGTGAAAGTATGTGCCCTAACATTCCTTTCAAAATTTGAGAACGACTGCAGACTTTTCCCTTTGTATGAACCCTAATTATTATTAATAGCATATAAACATAGATCTAGCGTAAACAGTAAGATAAACATATCAACATGCCCAAGATCCTAAAATTCCACATCGGTCCCACCCACTAACCTGTGCCTTCAGGATGCACTTCCAAGTTTAACAAGCACACCTGTCACTGGCCGTGCTGTGGGGTTCCTCCAAAAACCTGCACAGGTCAAGCGATCTGAGCCAATTACAGAAGTGGTTGGCCCACAGCAGCCACGAACAATAGCATGGGGTGTAGTGACTTGAGGCAGTTGTGGCTTGGGAAATAGTCAGCAGGATAAGAGGTGGCAAACTCTAGCTGTTTCCTTATATGCAATTTTATTTACAAAGCAAGACAAAACAGAAAAGAAAAAAAAACTGCACACCTTGCAATGTTGGATTCAAACAAATTCAAATGTAACTGGTCTTGGCGTTTGCTAGCTTCCCACCTGCTTCCCAGGGGCCTCTGCCACTCTTCTGGGCCCTGCTATCTTAAGCAAGGCTAAAGGGATCCTCCCTGAGTCCAGAATCCTTTGCTGGGTTGGGACTTACGGAGGGACTGGGCCAGATAGCTGTGGCCAGTGGGAGTATCCTGTAGACCCCCTCACCTCAGCCTTGCCGGGATGAGCGCCTGCCTGTACTAGTGACACCTCTCTAGGTGATGATGTTACCTCTCTAGTATTGATGTTACCCTTTCCTGCCCTATCTTATAACTAAAGGGTTGCGGGGTCAGGAACCACCTAATCACTCTTGCATTGGATTCCTTATTTCTATTTATCCATGTAAGGACTCTGTCCCTGGCTGGCCCAAAAATGTGGAATGCACTACCGCTGGATATTAGATCAGAACCATGCATCCAGAAGTTTAAAAAACTCATAAAGACATGGTTATTTGAGCAGGCGTTTAATGAAATAAAGGAAGTCAGTAGTTAATTATGAGTATAGACCATTAAGACGCCCACTTCATTTCAGTATTAGTTACATTAGGGAGAGGGTCTAAGACATTAATTATGGGGGTACGAAAAATAGGGTACATTTTTGAGAGTTGGGGACATGGGTGAAATAATGATACGCAATGATAGAATTAGTTGATGAAACAATACATAGAAAGGAGTAATGTGGATTGAGCTATTAATTTTAGGATTATTTTATTTTATATTTTAGTTATAATTTTAAGAGTATTTTACTGTATTGTATTTTAATTGAGATGTATTGTAGGTATTGATAACTATTTGTTGTGCTGTTAACCAACTTGATATCTTGTAAGGAAGGTCGGCATACAAAAATAAATAAATAAATAAATATTTGATCTGTCACAAGCGTGAACTGCCACCCTGACTGCCAAGGCTTCCTTCTCGATTGCTGAGTAATGGCTTCAGTTTCCAGCTGATGTATGCCCCAGGATGTTCTTGGCCATCTTTCTCTGCTCCCAGGCCTACCTCTGAGGCATTGACGTGCACTGTAAAAGGATCAGGACCGGTTTGCAGCATCATGCTTATTTCAGAGCCTCCTCTGCTTCAGCTGACCACTGGGCTTCTCTGGTGCTTTCTTCAACAAATGCCTTGAGAGTGGCTCTGCCTTCTCTGAATAATTAGGTATAAACCTCCTATAATACCCAGTAAGGCCTAGGAAATCTCTCACTTTTGCTTTTGTTTGCAGGACTATAGTGGACGTTCCCCTTCCCAGGGGTGTAGCCAAAATATTGGAGTTCTTGCCCTCCCAGAAAACACTTCTTAGAGTTGGCAGTTAGTCCTGCTTTCCTGGATTTGGCTTAGATGTGTGTCTTCCAATCTGGGTTGTACACACCACAAAGTCATCCGAGTAGGCGGCTGCGTACCCCTGATATGGGGGGGAACAGGTAGTCAACCAAGCGCTGAAATGTTGCGGGGTTGCCATGGAGTCCAAAAGGGAGAACAGTTAACTAGAAAAGTCCACCTGGCATTAAGAACTCAGCCTTTTCCTTCGCCACTGGCATAAGAGGAACCTACCAATACCCTTTTGTAAGGTCCAGGATAGAAATGAACTGGGCTGATTCCAGATACTTAGTCAGCTCATGCATTCGAGGCATTGGGTACATGTAACCTTATGCTCCCATATGGCTTCAGCACCAACCCTATGGGGAAGGACTAGTCACTATCGGACTCCTCTATAACTCCAAGCCGGAGCATTTCCTTCCCTGCGGTCTCAATGACGTGGTCCCTGGCCTCAAGAACCTGATAGGGTTGCTGCTTCATGACAATTCAGGAGTGGACCTAGAAAACAAATCGGAAGCCGATCCAGTTGGCTGTATAGCAGTAAAGAAAGCGAAGATCTGTGTATGAAAAAAAAAAGCCGTTTACTGGAATTAGCTCTCTGGCCGAGTTTCGCTCTTTGGTCGAGAGCTGCCTCAGGGGCAATACATGTTAGCAGGGCTGATGCCACAAAGAACATGTATCTGCTTTTGTAGAGAGTCTTTTGTTCCTATTTTGCTCTTTCTTTGGTTGTGCATAAATCTGTATATTAGAACATGTAGTCGTGCCGTGCAGCACAAGATGAAAACATCACTTTGCTCTATTTCTGTCTCCAAAAATAGAATTAAGAGCATAAGAAAACTGCGGTGCGTTTCGTTTCGACAGCGGCAGAATTTTCAGCGAAACGATCTTCGCTTTCTTTACTACTTGGCAATTCAGGAGGCCATGATGTCATGCTGTGCCAGTTGGGTTCAACCTGGTAGGTTCAAAAAGATCTCCTTGTTTTGTTCCACCAGTTGATTTAAGTCAGCTGTCTGAGCAGTGGAGAGCTGCTCTCCGAAAGGAATCTGGATTAAGTCCGCTTCAGGTCCAACCTCTGGCCCAAAAAAACCAAAACATTTCTTCTTGCACCATTCTGCACACCTGTGGAACCCACTTCTTCAGGTTGACACGGTAGATTTATCCATTTTCTTCCATTTATCCGGATGGGCAATTTTATAATCCACGGGCCCTGCTTTCTCCAAAACCTCACAGGGTCCTTGCCACTAGGCTAACAGCTTGCTTTCTGAAAAGGGGAGAAGGACAAAGATGCGGTCACCCAGCTGGAGCACTCTTTAGACCACAGGGCAACTGTAAGCTCAGGCTTGGGTAGCCAGAGCATTTTCTAGGCCTAGGCAGGCTGCCTCCCCAGTCCTGCACCCAGAGAATGTAGTCAATGAGGTTCTGCCCAGGATTCACCTCATCTTCCCAAGTCTTAGGAGCTATGTCCAAGATTCCTCTGAGTCTCCTCCCATACAGTAACTCAAAAGGGGAAAACCCCCAATGAGCTCTGGTATACTTCGTGGATTGGGAACAGCATATAGGGTAGGAAAGAGACCCAGTTCTTGTTGTCCTCCACAGGCTTTCAAAGTTTGGACAGTCCCGTCCTACTACTATGGGATAGGGAAGCCAAGGAAGCACTTGGAGGTTAGCCAAAGCACAGCCTAGAATGGCCTGTGTGGAAGTGGGTGCGCCAACCCCTGAACCTTCTGCTTGGAATGGCACTGGAAGAGGCGGAGCATGCCTGACTCACTATCAAGGCTGACCAAGAGAGCCTCCGTCTTGTGACACCCACAGAACCCCTAACTGGTAAGGGTCTAAGATGTTATGATCACACAGGCAGTGATTAAGTAAACAGTTGTGTCACAACCTATTTGGCCAAAAAAGGAACATACGAGATCAGAAATTCCGCAGTAAATTTGGATCTAGAGATAGAGCGGACAAACTGTCGCTTGCCTGAGGCTGGAAGCCATTATGCCTTCCCTCATAGAAGCAGTCTAACTAGCCCTAGCCATCCAATTAGCCCTTCCTTCACCATATTCAATACTGTACAAGGTACAAGAGCAGATGATTTCAAATCTAGCATGTAGCTCATCACTTGAACTTCAAGAACCAGTTGAAAAATGTTAAAATGGGTCGCTTCTTGTGTATGGTCCCCAGAAGGGTGACCGCTTTCATGGCTGCTTATGAATTGGTCTGACAGACCTAAGTCCCTTCCTGTGTTCGTTCTCTCTCTCTCTCAGGGTAGACCCAAATTAGGATTTTTTTTTTTTGGTTTTTCTACAGGTAAAAGTTGAATTTACATTTCATGCAATAAAACCCATTTTATAGCTGGCTAACATTAAATATTAGCATATACATATCAAGTTAACTTGACCCAGCAGTTTTTTTTTTTTGTTTTTTTTTAATTTACAAAAGGTAGTGACTCATTACTTGACAGGTATCCAAAAGAGAAAAAAAATGCCAGGTCAAGACAAGCTTAGAAATAAAAACAAATTAGCTCAATTGCTATAAGTCAACTGAATCTAAAATGCACAAAATAAACGGGGGGTGTTAACATACAGCACGCACTTTGCTCAGGTTTCGTACCTGAGTGGGACCAGATTCAGGACGTAGGTTGTGTCCCCACCTCTGTTTACAAGAAATGTGACCTTCTCGCAGAACGAATGCGGCTAAAATGCAGCTGCATTAACAAGACGTCTGCCATGCTCCATTTCCCCAAACGGTGTCTGATAATGTCAGAGTTAGCTATTGCAATAAGAAGCAAAAAAAACCACTTCAGCGTTCAATGATCCCGAACAAGGGGAAGGGGCTTTGGCAGTGCAACCAAATACCATAGAGACAGGGCTTCCCAAAATCTGTCCTGGGACCCCTCCCCCATCGGGTTTTCAGGGTGCACACACTGACTATGCATGAGATTAATTTGCATACGTTGGAAACTCCGTTATGTTTATTTATCTCAAGCAGAGTCATTGTGGGTGTTCTGAAACCCCGACTGGCTGGGGGGGTCACCAGAACTGGTCTGGAAAGTCCTGGTACAGGATTAAATCCAGTGGCATTTTCTGTGCTGGATATTTTCATGCTTCCTTTATCATCATCTCTGATTTTATCACAAAGAGACACGCCCTTATTTTTGCCTCTTCCACTAGACTTAGGATTCAAAAAAAAAAAAAAAATAATAATAATAATTTGGGGGGTCTCCTCCTGTTTTTACCAGGATCTTAGCTGGCATTTTCTTCAGGCCCAAGTATGATTTCAGCCAAACTGCACTCCCCATAAAAGACTCCAGCATTTGTCATCATAAAGACATCAGTGTTGGGGGAAATATGCCCGTCACAAAAAGCATAGGAGCTTTCCCCCCAATATCCTGAATCTGTGGTAATCCTGCCCAAAATTAAAGCAGTAATGAGTTTCTGCCTCACCTACTTAATAGGCGACAGCTACCGAACACTCGCTGCCAGCATGCAGTATCTGCTTGCTCATCAGAAAACCTGGCTGCCTGGACTCGTTCTTATCTTTGATTCACGGGCCGTCACCCTGCATGGTGCGTCTCCTTTCAGCGCAATACTGTCAGGAAGAATGATCAGCGCTCCAAAAATCCCAGGGCCAAAGTCCCAATGGAGCTAGCTGCGCAGGCTTTACTAGACCCAATTTTAAATTAATTTTCCTTTTCCTTCAGCAAATTTATACCTTGAGCAAAAAAACTTGTATCACCTCCAGATGGACAATTTGCCAATGTTTTTTGCATAGATGTTTTACTGCATAATGGTGGAAAGCAAGTTTGCCTGTAAAGCAGGAGCTCACGAGAGACGTCATCAGACGGCACACCAACTCGGACTCAGCTCAGGTTTTACCGAGCATGTGCGGGAATTGCTGCGCTTGCACACCGCCTCGTGAGACCCTCAGGCTCTTCCGGAACTTAAGCCTTAGTTAAGTAATTGACTCTTCAAGAAGGCAGACTGGTATTGAGGATGGCTAATTTATCCTGCTGTCTACGGCGAACCCTGTTTACAGGTAAGAAAACTTGCTTTCGCCATTGACAAGAAAGATTGAATTAGCTATAACGTATACGGAATCCCAAGCTGAGGGCTGCATTGTGGAACTATCACTTAAAGCCAACCTGGCTACACCAGGTGAAGAGTGGACTACTGCACAGAACTGCTTATCTGAAGTTACTGTCTTTCAGAAGTTGCTGTCTAGGCAGTAGTGGGATGTGACTGTGTTTGCAGATGACCAAGTAGCAGCTTTGTATGTGTCTTCAATGGAAATGGAGATGAACCAGTGAAGTGCTCATGATTCTCACTTGACGAGTAATCTGTTAGCCAGCCAGTGCATAATATGCTATACAGTTCACTAGCTAACTGGACAGAGTTTGTTTGGCGATTGCCCTTCCCAATCTAGGAATCCCAAATGAACTGATCCCACCTCGTCCTCTTCCAATTTGTGAAGGGTCGTTCCTGGAGGAGGAGAGTCCACCACCTCATGGTGAGGACTTACTTCCAACAGTGGAAGTTCTTTAGGAGAGCTGTGCACCAGTGCAAGAGTTTGGGTGACCCCACTATGTGGAAACATTTCCTCCCTCTTGGACAGGAGAGGTTCCAATCTCTCTCTCTGGTCTTCAGGGTTTAAGACGACAAAGAAATTCTTTACTAGCTCCAATACTGGGCTCCCACTGGTTGATGGACCCTCCATGCCACAGTTGAAGAAGAAAGATTCTCTTCAGAGACCAAGATCGGCTCATCCTCACTGAGGGCTGCCGGTAAAACTGAGGAGGAACTCTGGCACCATGACAGCTGCATCTACGGTGGCAGTGGTGCTCTATGCACCTTGTTCCCTGGATGGCGCTGGCAGCAACTCCTTCTGTGCCACAGCAACAGAGGCAGGATTCTTGGACTTATGCATCAAGGCGCTTCACTTCACCATTGACTGCGCCATCAGATGACGTCACCCATAAGTTATGGCTAATTCATGATTGCTGATCAATGGAAAAGCTGTAGGATTCTCTGCATGAATCAAATTAGCCAAATGAAAAAATTATTTGTGCATACAAAATGTATAATTTTGCATGTTTTTCCCTCCCCCTTCCTTGACTGTATCTCTTAATATTTATAAACACACATACAGCAAATTTAGATAAGCCAACTATCCTCTCCTCCTCCTACCTTAGGGAGCAGAGATTTCTCAGTCATAGGTGTTACAGCTTTATACCTGACCAGGTAATGGGAGGGCGTGAAGAAAGGGGGGAACCCAAAGAAGGCAAGGGAGGCCATTTGTAATACACAGGCCGATGCAATTGCAATTTCGTAAGGGGTCATGGACACACGTCCAACCGCGGGTTAACCAGTGCGCTAGCCGGTGCACCCCTGCGCCACTCTAAATCTGATTCTGCCTACAGAATCTCAAGAGCTTCAGATTGTTAAGGGAAGAGAAACCCAGGAATGCTAGATTTGGCATAAAAGGGGCCAGCAAACAGCAATCATCCAGATGAAACTGAGAAAGAATCCCCTCCCCCACAAACGGGCCCCACCCCTTTTTGTCGCTTTCTGTCCTTCGACTGTATCCCTCAGTGAAGGAAACGGTCCTCGGAACCGCCAACTCCTCCAGCAGCCAGAAACGAGAGGGCAATCACACCGTGGTCAGCCTGGGTCCTTACCTAACGCTTGATGTGTAAAAGGCTGCACTGGGACCTCCCAAGATAATGTGCAGAAAAGCTCACAAGAATATGGAACAGGAACGTGTCCTGTTCTTTCAGTAAACAACATTTTCACTTTCTATCACTCTTAGGGGCCAAGAGAGTGTTGTAAAAAAAACAAACACACAAAACAAAAACTCAACCAAACAAAACAAAAAACCCCAAACAGCTAATATCTGGATGCAAACATCTGGACTGAATTAAATCTGACAAGAGCGAGCCAAGGGAGCCACATCTGGATGACTATTTTCAGACGAGGCATGCTGCAGTTTGGAAGAGGAGAACTGGCAATGCACCTGGTTGCAAAGGCACTCAGAGTGGATTGTTTCTTCTCCTGAATATGCTGGAAATGAATGCAAATCAGCATCTGAACATTAACAGCGAGGGTCCCGCTCCCTGCTCAGCAAACCCCTTCCCTCCCAGCACCCTTGCCGGGGTGCTCGTGCAGAACATGCAACCCCCCACGTCGTGGAGCCACCCACGGCCTTTCCCCTCTGTGTAGAACACGGCATGTTCCTCGCAAGGTGCGGCATCCGACACGGACATCCACGTCACATTCCTTTCAGTGGTCGTCAAGCAAAGCCACAGAAGCCGGGCTCTGCTCCTGGGGTACTTAACCTGCCCTTCTTCAGTCTCGCCTGATCGTCTTTATGCCTTCTTTGACCTTTCCGTCGCCACCTCCTGTCTTTCTGCATCTTCTCGTGTGGGTCACGTTGGCCTACGATCTGCTTGAACGAGCTAGGTAGCAATCAAACTCTTCGCCTACTGCTTCATCACAAATGTCTGCACTGACCGGATCAGGCAGAAGAATTCCTCTGTTTCGCTTGGAAGACTCCTCCTCTATCCAAGGTAAAATGACCTCTCTTATACCATAACCGAGACCAATCATCGACCTGGTTACTCTTTGCAGAGCCACAGGAGTAGACGCAACTTTCACATCTTTAAAAAAAAATGCAAGATTAGCACCAGAAAGTGTGCAACAGGCACGTGAATGGCTGCAGTTGTAATCATTAATCCGCTGACTGATTCTGGTGCTTTAAACCAAGCTGATTCATCCAAGGTCAGCATTTGGCAGGGAGATAATGCTCAGTGATGCCCCAATTTACGGAGGAAGTGCTCATAAAATGTAGGCATCACTGGAATAGGAATGGAGCCCCTTTCTACTTGTTAAATTGCTCCCCAGTGTTACTAACAATGCTATTTTCTTATTGGACAGGAGTTGGGAGACAAGATCAGCTGGGTCTATTTTCTCCTTACTCTCTCCAGGAAATAAATCTCATTTTATTTCTGAAAAACAAATACAACGGAGACGGAGATCTGCAGAAGCGTCCCTGTGTGGTCTCCAAAGCTCCATGGACAGTGCGTTTCACATTGGTCCTTACAAAAGGTGTCACAGCCCAACAAGGAATCCAGGGCCAATATGGTCCTTAAAACTCGGTGTTGCTGAGCCAAGCAATGAAAAACGACAGGCTAATGTTTCTAAACCACAATTCTTCAGCACGTATAGTGTTCATGTTCCCTGCATTTGAGCACTTTGCTAAGAATACATACAAATGGCCAATGGCAACAGAAATACGATGTCTATCATAAATTGCTACACTGGGTCAGACCAAAGATCCATCTCACCCAGCCTCCAAGTCTCTAGCAGGGGCAAGCAGTGGGTGCTTAGAGGAAGTGTACGAGAAGTGGAAGCGTTTGCAGAGCTGTCCACCCTCTGCCCTAGCCTTCTAGCTTCTAGGGGTCATGGAAGCTGGGGGGGGGGTGACATCCCTGACTCTTACCTTCGGTGGCCTACGATCGAGTTTGGTGTGATCCTTTTATTTTTTAAAGCTACTGACCTCCACCGCATCCCATGGCAGCGAGTTGCACAGGTTAAAACGGAGTGCTCCGTGAAGGTCGCCCGAAACATTTCGTGAGGTGCCTCTCGGCTCTTCTGCCTTAAGACACGGTGAGTAAGAGCTCCCCCTTTCAGACTTGTCTGTGTTCCTTTTGTACCTCCCTTCATTCATCCACCGCCAGCCCAAGGTCAAAACCATTTCAGAGAATATGACAGCGTGATGAAAGCGGATTGTTTTTAATTCACGAGCCGTACGCCGGTTTTATGTAACTGTCTTTATAGACTGCTTCCCTAGCTAAAGGCTGCCCACAAGCACGTTAACAAGAGTCACGCATACAGCACGACATATGCATTTAGAAAGAAACAGAAACAGAACCACAGACCTGGAGGGACGTGTGCATCAAAAGATTAACACAAACCTGAGCAATCAGCAAACCAGAAATAAAAGGAAGAGAGGCGCAATTCACACACCAACACCATACGAGACCATGCTAGCACTCGTGTGGCAGGATAAAAGGAGATCACGTTCGACAGGGAGCACCTTTTGTGAGGCTCAGCAGCTGCTAAGGTGGCCGGGTGACAAGGCTCTGAACCGCTGTGGCCGTGTTGTTGTCCTCTGGGGCACCGCGTCGCAACTGCCCTGCACTTTTGAGTTTTACGGACAGCATGCAAACCATTATGCAGCTGCCTGTTCCAAAACAAACAAAGGAACAACACTCCCTTAGAAGTTGCGGGCTCCCTGGATGCAGTCCTAAATCCCGCCCGGCAGATGATTCCCACCAGCGCTAGGAAACAGATTAAATATCTGTGGAAGGTTACTTGTAGCAACACACACACAAAACACACACAGAAAAAAAAAAAGGTGTTATACTTGGATAAAGGCTTCTACTGGAATCTATGCAAATTGGTGTGAGGATTTGATGTAAAAGTTAGCTTTCCATTACCCAACAAGAGAAATTATTTCTCTAGCTGAGCAAACATTCTGAAAGGTCAGAACATTCAAGCTGTACGTACAGTACTTACTTTGCTATAAAAAAAAAAAAATAACCCTGCGGCATGACCCTCATGTAACACCAGTGCACTTTACCCACTAGAATCCCTGGGCTGTCCCTGAAAGCTCGGAGGACAAGAGAGCTTTTTTTTTTTTTTTTACACTCAAGTATCATGTAGAAATTTGCTTTGGTAAATACTAAGATAAGTTAATGTAAGTAGGAAACATTCTCCGTAAACTATCCACCACTAACCTACTGAGAGAAAAAAAACCAAACAAAAACAACCCTACTGATTTGCAGCCCACCACAGAAAAGGAGTATCAGGCTAGGTTCAGAGATGCCACAGCAGGGAGCCTGATCTTTTCCAAGGATTATCGGAACCCGCAGAACCGCAAGAGTAAGCAACGCGGCGACAGATTAACGAACTGGCTCTCAGGTCTTCTGTGGGGGCAGAGGAGCACCCAACGTCAATGCAGTGAAAGCAGTCGCAGAAAGCAGACTCTTGAATGCTGACCCATGCATTGCCTCATTAACAAGTCACTCGTCCTCTCGGTGCTCAAAGCTATCAAACTGTAATTTGGTAATACTCATTAATATTGTATACTAAATATATAATATAAATATGTTATTCTCTCCCTAGATACGTAAATGCATCAAAGGTTTGAATGCACATCACGAGAATGGATTAAACCGGTTGCTTGTTCATCTATCTTAGAGGTAACAATGCTTTTTGGATAAGTGTTACCATATGTGGCCAATACCCATTGAGATCCTGCTCCATTTTAAGGTGATTTGTTAAACAAACTATTCTTCCAATAGGAAAACCTTTTAACCACAAGAAAAAAACAAACCAGAAATCTTATACATCTCTAACAAAATCCCAGCATGAAATATTCAAGACCGCTCTTTCACGCAAAGCAAGAGCCAACTTGTTACAAACTGTAAGAGACCTAGGCGTCACCTTAGACTCAGAGCTCAATCTGAAAACTTACATCAATACAATAATAAAAAAAAGAGGGCTACTTCAAAACTACAAGTCCTCAAAAAAAATCAAACCCTACTACTCATTCAAGATTATCGGTCTGTACTCCAGGTCCTCATTTTCTCCAAACTCAACTATTGTAATTTCATTCTCCTTGGGCTCCCGACCTCCACCCTCAAGCCCCTCCAACTACTGCAAAATGTGGCAGCCAGATCCCTCACAAACAGCAAGCGCTCCACAAACATCACCCCCCCACTGGCTCCCCATAACCCACAGAATTCAATACAAAGCCCTTACCCTTATGCACAAATCCATCAACAACGAAAAGCCAGACTGGCTAAGGGACACCCTTCATCCATACAGCTCTCAAAGAAACCTGCGATCCAAAAACACCAGACTACTTACCATCCCCTCCAACAAACAGGCCCACCTCACCTCAACGCGAGAACGAGCAATCTCAATAGCGGGCCCCTCACTGTGGAACAAACTACCATCAACACTCAGAACGGAAACCACAACACAGAACTTCAAGAAATCACTAAAAACCTGGCTATTCCAAAAGGCCTAGCCAGCCAACAGATAACCCCACGACTACGTGAAACAACCCCAAACAACCAGAACTCTAACCCTACACATAACCTACTGAGAGAACACATAAGATTCCAATCGAATATCCGTACTGTTTCGATAACGGTAGCTGTTATAATGTTAAGATAAGTCGCTTTTGTTATACGATGTTATAATTTTTAAAACAATACGTCACTGTAGTTTTACAATGTTTGAATGTCGGTATATAAAAACAAACAAACAAACAAATAAAATACTTCGTTGCCCAGCTCTCATTCATTCCCACGCACCGCCTTTGGGTGATCATGGCCAGTGGACGTGGATCCTGTTGCCTGGGAAGATCGTCTTCCTGAGGTGAAAGCCATTGAGCCGCAGGAGCAGCAGACAGCACTGCCTTCCTGGACAGACTGGCCAAAAACACTGGGTACCCCCCTTCTGTGACTTAAGGGAGTGGTGCCCGGCTCTCTCGAGGGAGGCTTCCCAGTGCTGTGCACTTATTGATTTCAAATATTTATAGCCTGCCTACAGTAACTAAGTTATGCGAGGCAGGTTACAGTAAACACTAAAACAAGCAGCTAAAAACAGACAGAGCGCAGACACGAACCCACATCAGATATCCAGAGTCAAAAAAAGAGAGTCATCCAGAAAGCAACACTTATGGCCTCAGCTCAAATACTAAGGACCAGCCTAAAAACCAGACTCAGACATTATCAGCCCGAGTTGTGCTCAGGCTCACGTGAACCTGCAACACGAATCAAACAATTCTGGAGCCATTGGCATAGAGGAATTGCATTCATTTCTATTTGGATATTTGTGACAGGCCTGGACCAGCTCCTCGGTGCTCTGTATTGCGGACATACGCAGCCTAGCTGGAGGCCTGGTTTTCTGGTTTCCTTGTCCTCAGCCTGAGGCCAACGGGGGAACCTCAAGAGCCACAGTACGCACGAGACGCGGACTGGCATGCAGTGAAGGCGGTGCAGGTAAAGTCTCGTGCACGCTTGCGGCGCACTTCCTGGAAGCCAGGCTCCTTTTGAGGCTCTCGAGGCCTGAAGTTGGCCACCCCTGCTCTCTGCCTTGGCATCACAGCACGACGCAGCTCAAGAACGCGTGTCCTAAATCTCTGCACAGGCAAACTGTATTTTAAACGTACATAAGAGAGAAAAGAGACACAATCCTAGAGTTCGGATGATTATTCTGACGTTTGCTGGACAGGACTGAGAAAAGGGGCATCAATGAAAGGAGACAAATGGCTCATGACACCTACAAAATAAGTTCTTTCATTACATGTAAATAATCAGTTTGGAAGGACGAGATGTCCTGGAGTAAGTCTTTTCCTTAAAGATTGTAAGCCGGGTAAATCGGCTGCCTGGAAATTGGCCCCCTCGTCCCCCATATGCAGGGGCTCCATAACGCACTTACGTTCACCTGTGGGGGGGAAAAGTAGGTGGGGATCTGAGGCAGCGTTCGGCTGCGAGAGGCAATGAGCAGGGAAAAGTTAACCACACGGAAAGAAAGTACAAATCTCTGACAGTACGACTTCCCGGGGGCAGTTCTGCGAGGGAAAAGTGCGCGCGTCCTTTTCCTGTGAGAACTGGTGCAGGTTTTGCAAGGTTTGGAAAAATGTCCCTATCTTGTGGCCTTCTTCATTTTCTATCCATTCTTACTATTTGGCTGCACAAAGTTGGCAGATTGGGGAAACCACACCCATAAGAATGATTGCTTTTCTTGCCTATTTGTTTTGTCACTTTCAATTTTTTCTTTTGCCCTGGTAAATATTTACTGCTCGTAAAAGGGCTGCCCAACTGACCTCACTGGGAAACAAACTCCTCCAATCATCCACAAAAGAGGTACAGCACAGGCAGCAGCGCAAGCTTCCAGCACAGGCTGCCCCACCACAGGACAGGTACAGCACAGGCAGCAGCAGCGCAAGCTTCCAGCACACACTGCCCCACCACAGGACAGGTACAGCACAGGCAGCAGCGCAAGCTTCCAGCACAGGCTGCCCCACCACAGGACAGGTACAGCACAGGCAGCAGCAGCAGCAGCGCAAGCTTCCAGCACACACTGCCCCACCACAGGACAGGTACAGCACAGGCAGCAGCAGCACAAGCCGCCCCACCACAGGGCAGGTACAGCACAGGCGGCAGCAGCAGCACACACTGCCCCACCACAGGGCAGGTACAGCACAGGCGGCAGCAGCAGCGCAAGCTTCCAGCACAGGCTGCCCCACCACAGGGCAGGTACAGCACAGGCGGCAGCAGCAGCGCAAGCTTCCAAGCACAGGCTGCCCCCCACCACAGGGCAGGGTACAGCACAGGCAGCAGCAGCAGCACAAGCTTCCAGCACAGGCCGCCCCATCACAGGCAGCAGCAGCAGCAGCGCAAGCTTCCAGCACAGGCTGCCCCACCACAGGACAGGTACAGCACAGGCAGCAGTAGCACAAGCCGCCCCACCACAGGACAGGTACAGCACAGGCAGCAGCAGCAGCACACACTGCCCCACCACAGGACAGGTACAGCACAGGCGGCAGCAGCAGCACACACTGCCCCACCACAGGACAGGTACAGCACAGGCGGCAGCAGCAGCACACACTGCCCCACCACAGGACAGGTACAGCACAGGCAGCAGCAGCACAAGCCGCCCCACCACAGGACAGGTACAGCACAGGCAGCAGCAGCAGCGCAAGCTTCCCCTACAGTGCCTCAATCCTGCTGCTGGAAGGACCACCTGCACGTGCAAGAGGGTAAAGTCAATCTCCGTGCCCTCGGCCTCTCTGTTGAGACTACCAACAATACTAATCCCAAATTAAGATGGTTGTTGGACTTTTCCCCATTTATCCTGCAGGGGAATACTTTCGGTCAGACGACGTACAAGTCCTGTCCAGCAGAATTTCCTGGGTTCCCCCCCCCACCCTCCCAGAGGAAGAGAATAAGAGAGAGTCCTAATCCTCCTTTACTTAGAGACTTTCAGCTCCATCATTACAGGTGAATAGCTCTTTGTGGTAAGTTATTGTAGACAGATAAGAGTTTGTACAGCGGTGTCAAATTCTAATTATGCGACACAAGGATTAATTCACCTAGAGAAGGGTCTGAGGCTGGGTGCCTTACAATGAGCATTTCCTTGTTCTTTCTTTTCTTTCCGCAGATGTATACAACAAAAACCGTTGTAGTTGTGTAACAGGAAAGACATGAAATACCAGTCACAGAAGGCCCGGAGAAATTGCCATTTTTTTTTTTTTGCTCACCTACTGCAAAAAACTGTTCCTCTGAAGCATCACAGCTCCACCACAGCAAAGGTTAATGTGATTTTAGGCCCAGATTAAGGAAGGATCTCGAGGTGCTAACACCACTCACAGCAAACGTGTCAACAAGGTGGGATTAAAGCCTAGGAAAGGAGCATTGACATTTTCTGCTATGCTGTGATGAGTAGCTAACACTTAATTAGGCTTTGATAAGCACATTAAAGTGCTGGACGTTTTATAGGATGTACAGTGGCCTTCATAATCTGTCAGCACCGGGGTTAACAATATTCTGTTACTGGACAAAAAACACTTTTTGTCCGTTTGTCAGCACCTCAATAAGAGGTGACATTTAATCTTCCCTGCTAATTTCCTTTCCTTGAGTCCTGCTAGACCAGTCCTTACACATGGGAATTTCCCTCATGGACCACTATAACCACCGACCCCAGCACGGTTGGCTGGGAAAGGCCCGTTGCCAAGGCCAGATGGCACAGAGCTAATGGTCAGAGAGGAGATCAACATGTTCAATATACAGATTGGAAACCAGAGACATCAGGCAAACACTTCTTACAAAAGTACCTAAGTTCATGAGATATGCCATACTGGGTCAGGTCAAAGATCCATCAAGCCCAGTATCCCGTTCCCATCAGTGACCAATCCAGGTCACAAGTACCTAGCAGGATAGGCAGACTACATAGGATATACAGTCTTTTTCTGCCATCATGTTTCTATGAGCACCAGGAAGACAGACTTTAAGGATAGGCCCTTTAGAGATGACTCCCTATTTGGCTCAAAGGGAGAGGCCATTAACGCTCTGAGAACGAGACTGGGACCAAACATCTAAAGGGCAACCAGATATATTTTGTCCCTCTGAGGAGGCAGGTTATGTTCAGATATATGGCGATTTGCAGGCCTTTAATTGACCTTCTATAGTAAGATATAGCCACCAGTTGTTCTTTCAGGGATATATGTGATAAACGGAAAATGTCATAATGCCTCTGTATCGCTCCATGGTGAAGACTGCACCTTGAATACTGTGTACAGTTCTGGTCGCCGCATCTCAAAAAAGATATAGTTGCGATGGAGAAGGTACAGAGAAGGGCTACCAAAATGATAAGGGGAATGGAACAACTCCCCTATGAGGAAAGACTAAAGAGGTTAGGACTTTTCAGCTTGGAGAAGAGACGGCTGAGGGGGGGATATGATAGAGGTGTTTAAAATCATGAGAGGTCTAGAACGGGTGGACGTGAATCGGTTATTTACACTTTCGGATAATAGAAAGACTAGGGGGCACTCCATGAAGTTAGCATGGGGCACATTTAAAACTAATCGGAGAAAGTTCTTTTTTACTCAACGCACAACTAAACTCTGGAATTTGTTGCCAGAGGATGTGGTTAGTGCAGTTAGTATAGCTGTGTTTAAAAAAGGATTGGATAAGTTCTTGGAGGAGAAGTCCATTACCTGCTATTTAGGTGACATATAATAACCACCGCTATTATTAGCAACGGTAACATGGAATAGACTTAGTTTTTGGGTACTTGCCAGGTTCTTATGGCCTGGATTGGCCACTGTTCGAAACAGGATGCTGGGCTTGATGGACCCTTTGTCTGACCCAGTATGGCATATTCTTATGTTCTTACCTTTGTCAACATCTTTTTTGTCCAGAATTCAAGCAATGCCTGCCCTCTAGGGAGAGACTGTGTGAGTTTAACAGGCACCAGATATGAATGTAGGCTAGGGTCGTGGAAGACGTTCAAGCCTTCAATATAGTCAGAGATGACTAAGGGGGCGCAGCCTATCTTATGTAGGCATGTCTCTCAGGGGCCAGGACATTAGACAGAAAGGAGTGGGGTTTTCTGCTGGTTTTGGGCCTTGCCTTAACAACCCTCACATCCTGGGGAGACGAACCGGGTCTCCCACCAATAGCCTTATCAGATCTGCATACCATGATCACCTCGGCCAGTCTGAAGCTACCAGATTTAGCAGGGAAGGATGGGTCTTCTATTCTCTTCAGTGTCTTTTCTATCAAAGGCCATGATGGAAACACATAAGAGTGCACTGTTCGGCCAAGGCCTTATCAGGACATCTATCTGCTGGAACCTGGTTCCTTCCATCAGCCGAAGATCCTGCCATTTTAGTATTTGCTCAACCATCATCAAGACCATTGCTGCCGTTCCCACTGGTGTATTGTCATCTGCATTGCTCCCTGACCAAGTTCCGATTCTCATGGTTCTATATTTCACCTGCTGAGGGAGTCAGCTTGAACATACTCAATTCCCATGATGAAAGATGCAGATAGATGTAGGTTCAGCTCTGTCCACCTGAACAGCATGCTTGCTTCTGCTGCTAATACTAGACTGTAGGTACCCCCTTGTTTGTCCAGGTAAGCTACCACTGTGGCCTTGTCTGATAGGACATGGACTGCCCATCCCGTTAATGTTAGGAAGAAAAGAAGTGTTTGCCTGATGTCTCTTGTTTCCAATCTGTATATTGAACATGTTGATCTCCTCTTTGACCATTAGCTCTGTGCCATCTGGCCTTGGCAACGGGCCTTTCCCAGCCAACCGTGCTGGTTATAGTGATCCATGAGGGAAGTTCTAGGTCCATGCCTTTCAACAGATTGGAGACTCCAACCACCAAATGTATAAGCCAGTCACCTAAGTAACGGTGAACCCATATACCCTGCTTGTAGAGTGCTGCCGCTACCATTACCATAACCTTGGTGAAGGTCCATGGGTCGATTGCAAGACCAAAAGGAAAGGGTCTGGGGGCATCCTATAATCAAAGATATGAGAAAGGCCTGATAAAGCTGGAACCAGTCCCACCTCAGGCTTATGCGCAGCGCAAAATGCCAGAGATTCATGAAGAGCAACAATTATGAAGAAAATATCCCTAGAGGTGCCGGAGTCCCCTTGAGGATCCATTGAAGCAACGTCAAATGCTGGTCATGGTTTAGTGCCCGGGTTCCCTGCATACGAAGAGCCAGAATGTGGAGGAGAGAAAATGAGAGCGCATGGGACCTGGAGGCCCTGAAACTGTGCTCACCTGGGCCCTTCCTGCTTTCTCCTGTACCTCCTGGGAAGGCGGGGGAGTGGGTCTGCAGTCACCTCCTCCATTGAGGTTTGCTCCATGTCTTGATAACAAACAGGACAGAGGGAACCTGCCACTGACAGAAGCCTCCTCGTGCCACAGGCTGTACCCTTGAAGCTTCTATTCATGGTTGCTAAGCAAATAAATCAAAAAGACTCTCCACCCTGCCCCTTGTTTTGCCAGCAGCTAAGGGAGAGGGCTCCAGGCGGCATGAGCTGCCAGCAGTTTACTTCTCTCACCTGGCAGGCCGACCCGAACAGAAAGCTTTTCCCTGATCACGTTCCGAGAGCAAATCATTGCACAGGGGGCCCGGTCTCACTCACCACCTTCGGGAAGACCTGCTGGCGGTGTTTGAAGGCCAGATACCAGTGTTTCGACTTCAAGTAAAGTTTCTTGTCAGAAATAAAGGGAAAGGGCCAAAGGGAGACCAGGTGAGGAGGAGGAGAGAGGGAGGGAGAAACCAGCTCTTACTACTCAGCCCAGTTCCCCTGACTCACAAAGAGGACCCAGGGAACACCCCCCTACCAGGGATGATCTATTAGACCCCTAAAGGTACTGAGATCATTCCCAAGGGGAAGATTCAACCAGAAGGAGAAAAATGTTGTTTTTTTTTCTGCTCTGGGAGCAGGCCTCCAACTGGGGAGAAAACAAAATCTCTTAAGGACTGTTATCTCAGGAGCAAGTAGGCTCAACCAGACCGAGGCCTAACCAGGACCCTGGGAACTGACTAGTTAACTGTCATCACTAGTCTGCAACTAATGGAGACAGACACTACTGGCAACTGCCTAGGCCCACAGGAAAAAGGTGTGTGCTGTCAATGGAACCTGTGAAGGAGGGAAATTCCCCTGTGTAAGGACTGTTCTAGCAGGAAGATAACGAATTAACAATTTAATAGAAATAACGAATTTAAGTGTTAGAGGAGGAGTATCAGTAGTGGTATTGTCTGCCCATTGAGTGGTTTTCTGCAGTGACTTGAGATTTCATCACTGATGACCTGTGTGAACGTCTGCTTATTAGCCTGTACTGCTTGCTGTAGCACCAGAACACACCCCAGCATTTTCTGCATACTTGCAGTGGTGATTTTCCTCCAGGTCATTAATCCGAAACCTTCTTGACCTGGCTTCGTTGGGGAAAAAGGTAGAAGGAGGTAGATGCCACTGGACCCAATCGGATACCTTTCTAATTTAGAAAATTACCACCACATACTTGCATATAGGAGTTGGAAAATACAAAAACGGCTAGCTGCCCCTCCCGATTTTATTTCTCCCTCTCTCCTGCAAAACCAACCCCCTTCCCCTCCAGATCTTCTCCTCTCCACAACCTCTCCCTCACCATGGATGTTTCTTCTCCCCAAATCCCCCCCCCCCCCATGCTCCGTGGACCTTTTCTTCTCAAGCAGGGGCCTGTCTCGGGTCCAGTCATGGTAGATGGGCCAGATCGTGAAGGTGTGAGGGGGCCCGAGACTGAGCCACAGCACTACCTGTTCTTCAGCCATGCGATGGCTCTTACCCTCCTGGATTCCTACAAATTGCGGGATCCTGCTACCGTCCCCCCCTGCCTGCGCACCTTCACAACCTGTCCCTGGCTGTTGCCACTGCCGGACCCAGAACCGGCCCCTGCTTCAAAGAAAAGGTCTGTGAGGAGCGTATGGCAGTAGAGGGGGCCTGGAGGACAGGGTGAGAGACGTTCTGGGGGATGGCACGAGGCTTTGCCACTGTGAAGGTCAACTATGGGCAGACTACCAGCCGCTGGCTTCCCTTAATGAAAACGGAACCGGCAGGTCAACTACCAGGCAGAATATCATAATTCAAGTACACTAATGCAGTGTTTCCCCAACCAGTGTGCCATGGCACACTGGTGAGCCTTCATACCTGATTAGGCGTGCCACGGAAAGGCCACCAGTGCCTGATGCTCAGATCCAGGCCAGTAGCACCTCAACAGCATTTGAGACACTGGGGGTGGTTCTTCAACGTGTGGGAGCTCCTTTCTGAGAACACGTCCAATAACGCATGCCTCTTCTTTGCTACAGAAGGAGCCTCGGAGGGGGAGCAATCAATGACCAGCTTACAGAGCACCGATAGCTGGGCCCCACTTTGTGCAGTGCACCCACTGCACCACTGCATATGGCACCTTCTCATCCTGCGCCTCCTCCAGTCCTTCCAGCCGCTATCCTATCCACAGGCTGCATGAGATGGGGAGAGCATGCGCTGAACGTAACTTGCTCCAAGTGTTGGGAGTAGCAGCAGGGAAGGAGCCCTGGCAGCCACCTGCAGCAGCCATGGTAACCACTTTAGCCGGCTGGTCCATGCCGACCTCCTGCACTTGTATGTAGAGGCAGCTGTGATGGGTTCGTATTGTGTTTCTGTCTCCTCTCTCCCTTCGTTTTAAACGTTGACGAAGCTGGTGGGTCTGTCGGTGCTTCCTCAGCTCTTCCTTTGGCCTGACCCCTGAAGGCTGGTGTCAAACAAACACAACATTTGTGTTAATGTGGGTGTGTCTTGGGCTTGAAAAGGTGGGCGACACCGCACTAACGCATAGCAAGACCAGGACATGCAAAAACACTTAAGAGTGGCTTCTGCAAAAAGTGGGCAATTGCAAAGACCTTATTCTGACCTATTTTTTGGCATCTGTAGAGGGACTGAGCTGTATTTGCGCACACTTGGAACTTCTGAGCTGTGCTCCAAATTGTCATGGCAATCTCTTGAGAGCTTTGGGGCACGTGTTCAGCTTGTCTGCGAGCAGCAGAGCATTCGGACAAAAGGGGTTCAAACGCAGTCTGTCTGCAGCCAGAAACCAGTTTGGAAGCAGCCGGCATCTGAATCGCAGGCTCTGCAAAAACCACCTCCTCTCTTACCGTAACTTCACTTGTGTGAAACTTACTCTGTGCTGGAAACAAAACATTTTCTTTTTCTTTGAAAATGAAAGTAACCAAAAAACAACAACAACAACAAAAAAAAGTCCGCAGAGAAACCTCTCACCGCTCTGGTGGACTTCCCCACTTGACGTGAGATGACTTGCGTGTGTGTTTCCAACAATTTATTTCTCTTCAGTTTGTGAGAAGGGCTGCATTTCGCACGTGGCTAAAATGCATCTGGGCAGCACTGGGATTCTCCCAGCCAGCACTGTGAGAGAAGGAATGGCCGGGAGACATTTCCGTCCGTCTACGAGGCCACGCTGACCACAGACGCAAGCCACGGCCCTGCCTTGAAAGACAACAAAAATCTTCGCCTTCTGTAGCACAGGCCGAATGTTTGTCTGTAATCTATCCTGGCAGGAAGGGGAGCCGGGCAGACGGGAACTCTCTGCCGACGAGCAGAAAGACGCCAGAGGCGGCGGGAGCAGCACACGACAACTGTAACAGGGCGAAGGCCGACTCCACATCCCAGCATGTCCTGCAGGTTATGCAAATCAGGGCACCTGCTCAGACAGGTTCGATTGGGGCTGACAGTTCAGGTTCGCAGAGAGAGGATTGGGGGGACAGAGAGCAGAATAGGACAAATCCGGGCATCTTTTCACCATGACCCTGGCTCTACAATTGGGTAGCTGCCGCCGCGTAAAGTGGGTTTGTTGCCCTGTCTGACCTCGCCTGATCTCGGGGTGCAACACTAGCTGCATATTTTCGCCTTTATTTATTTATTTATTTATACAACTTTATATACCGACTTTCAAGTACATGTCAAGCCGGTTTACAATTATCGAAATTGCAGTAGCAAAATCAAACTAATAATAAATTGTTATAAAACTTATCTAAGTTTACATTCATTCAATAATAAAATAAAATTATACTTAAAATTTAAACAATAAAAACACTAAATCAATCATCAATAAAATAATTCTAAAGTTAATAAAATAAAAACCTCTAATACCACCAGAACAATTCCCCCACCCTCTCAAATCCCTGTTTCTCCCACCAAGGAAATGGAGTAACAGCGCTTTCAACTCCAGTTCAAAAAATAAAGTCGCCTGTGAAACACAAGCAGGCTTGGCCCTGTGCAGGAAGAACCAACAGTCGCTTATCGGCTGTTCTGGGCCCACACCAAGAGTAAAGCAGCTGTAGAGACTCGGCCTCCCCTTCCTCCTCCTGCGCGCCCGCGTGAAAAAAAACAAGCATGTCACAGCGGCAGAGAAAATGACAGCAGATAAAGACCTCAAGGCCCGTTCCCCAGCCGATACCGCGGAGGCTGAATCCCGTTTCGTGGCTTATCCCACTGCAGCAAAGTAATTTCATTCCAGTTAAGACAAAACTTAGAAAAAAACAATTGAGGCCGCCTTGTAAATGTCAAGAGAATTGCACCACAACGCAAAGAGTTTATACTAAAGATTTTTCCTGACTTTCACCAGTCTCAAGACCACAGGGCTTTTGACGTATCTGGGAGGTGGGGGGGGGATCTCGTGTGGTTACAGCAAAGACCGCTTTAAGAGCCCAGAGGTGCGCAGAAGGACTCGGAAGCCAACAGAAGATGCGCCCGGTGGAGTACGCAGTTTTACTGGAAACCACGCGCACATTTTTTTTTTTTTTTCCTGCGCACATTTTACTCCCGCTGCAGCCAGGAGTTTCGTGGATATAAAAAAATGTGCACGCAAAACCGTGCAATTTGGTTAGCTATTAACACCCCCCCTCGTGCAGCGAGCTGCGCAGGCCGAGTCTGTGTTTAGCGCTGAAGACTCGATTCCTGGTCAGTCAGTCTGAGGGCAGAAGCCGGAGGTCGGGGGAGATGTATTAAGCTGAAAACGAGAGAGGGGAAGGCGGCTTTTCCTTTGCCCTCCCTTCCTGCTCAAGCAGGTTCTGCCCCCCCGGCCCGTGGCGGCCCGTGCGCACACAGCGGTGGAGGGGGTGATGCCACTCGCTGGGTACTACCACCACCACCACCACCGTTGTTGCCTGCCACTGAGCAGCAGCCCTGACCCTGGCCCTACCAAGCTCCAGCGGCTGTGGGTTGTGGACGGCCGCAGGCTCCCCACGACTCGAAATGTGAGCAGATGTTTGTTCTTTCATGCCCTTTTTTTTGTTTGTTTGTTTGTTTGCTTACTGCATCAGGAGTTAAAAAAGAAATAAACACACATAAATCAGCACACGCTTTAAGAAAACCCAGCGGTGGATTTTAGCGCACGCAGTCACAATGCGCGGCTCACTGCGTCGGCCTCATAACCAGGGACGGCAAAATGGGCATTTGAAAAAAAAAAAATCGCTGGTCTTTATAGGCAGTCACGGTACGGCAGCAAAGCCATCCCAGCGAAAGCGGCGGGAGACCGACCCCCGCCCACTGACGTGGCCGAGGCCAGTGCGGTTCCTTCAGGGATGCAAACGGGGGGGGAGGGGCAGGCTCCGCGTCTCGGGACGCTCCCGCGGCGTCGGCCGGCTTCTTCCCCTCGGCCCACCGACAGCCGGCCATCGATTCTCCCTGGGCCAGGCCCCCCCCCCCTGCTGTACCCAAGGCCCTCTGCTCCTCGCTAGCAAATCAAGCCCGGTCGGTCAAGTTTCCCTTCTGCTTTTGTCCCCTGGTCAGCTCACATCTCTCTAATCTCAAAAAAAAAAAAAAAAAGGAGGTTTTGTCCACTCTCCACCCCCACAGCACGGCGTAAACATCCTGAACGCCGAAAATCCTGATGTCCCGCAAGCTGCCGGTAAGCCTCCCCCGTACAAGAGCAGCCCTCTCTTGTTATTTCACCTGCTAGAATATCACCTCATAGCCCCAGGCTCCCAATTCCACGAACAGGAAGAGAGCGCGGCGTTTGTCTGTCTCTCTCTCTCTCTCTCCGAGAGCCATTTCCTCCCTGCTGCATTCATGTCAGAGATTGAGCGAGCCAAGCCTTTCGTCTGGCACAACTAGCCGAGGCAGAGCCACCCCAGTCAACCCCCTCGGCCTCACTCACAAAACAAAAGCCATTTGGCACCACGGACGCCTGTGAGAGAAACCGTCTGTGGCTCTGCTGCCCGGTAACGATGGCAGAGAAAGCCCCTAATAGTCCATCCGGCCTGCCCGGAAAGGTTTTGGCAGTCACCGCCGCCCCGTGCAGGTTATACGCGAGCCTTGTATTAAAAGGGTAAGTTATGCATATAATCAAAATCCAGCGGCTGCCAAAACCCATAACCAAACGACTGCCGGCAACAGTTTTACGGGCTGAGCGGCCTTCTCGATAATTGGGACAGTGCTGCTCGGACGGGCTTTGCTCTGGGCCTTAGAAGCCTTAGAAGCTCTGGGCCTTAGAAGCCGTCCCGTGCTTTCCCCCCCCCACCCCCCCTCCCCTAATGTCTGTGTCTCAGTACCTCGGACAATAAAAAGTCGGGGCCCAGTGCCGGCCGCCCTCTGAATCCGATTCCCCCTTTCCACCCCTGCCACCGAAGCAGAGAAGCGACATTGCGGTCGCATCACGAGCAGCCAGGCCAATTAGTCACGGGTGGTAATTCCCATGCCCTCTGCTAAGTGGTAGTAACTGCCGCTCCATGCAGGTTACCCCCCCCCCCCCCCCCGTGCACCCTGTTCTTCGTTTTCCAACCCCCTGGTCTTTAGGGACTCACGGTATCAGATGCCCTTTTGAATTCGTTTGTTGCGTTCACTCTCCCCACCTTTTCCCGGAAGGGCATATTCCAGGCAAGCACCATCTTCTCCGTGAAGAAATGTGTCTTGATGTTGGTTCTAAGTCACCCCCCCCCCACCCCCTTGGAGTTTCGTATTGTGTCCCCCCTAGTTCTACAATTTCCTTTTCAACAGAAAAAGGTTTGAAGTTCATGCATCGCTGAAAGCTCTCAGGTATCTGAAGGTCTGCGTCACATCTCCCCCTGCTCCTCCTCTCCATAATCAGATCCTTCAGCCCCTCCTCAGAGCTCTTCCTGTGCAGACCTCACTCCTTTTGGTTTGCCTTCTCTGGACCAGCTCCATCCTGTCTCTATCCCTTCTGAGATACGGTCTCCAGAACTGAACACAGCGCTCCAGGTGAGGCCTCACCAAGGACCTGTACAAGGGCAGTATCACCCTTTCCTTACTCTCTCTATGCAGGTCAACATTCCTCTGGCTTTAGCTATCATTTTGTCACATTGCCAGATACAATCACCTCGGGGTCCCTCTCCCGGTCCGTGCAGGTCAGTCATTCGCCCCCTATCACATCCAGCTCTTTCGGATTACCGCACCCCAGATGCAGGACTCTGCACTTCTTGGCACTGAATCCCTGCTGCCAAATCTTCGACCACTCTTCAAGCTCTCTCAATTCACGTCTCATTCTCTCCACTCCTTCCGGCGTGTCCATTCTGTTGCGGATCTTAGTATCATCCGCAAATAGACAAAAAAACTTTACCTTCTATCCCTTCCGCCAGGTCGCTCGCAGAGATATTGAACAGAACCGGTCCCAACACCAATCCCCGTGGCGCTCCACTTCACACCATTCTTTCTTCACACGCCATCTCCCGTCAGTCAACCAGTTTGTAATCCACACCACCACCTTGGCGCTCACTCCCAAGCTTCTCATTTCATTCACAAGCCTCCTACGCGGGGCCGTAGCAAAAGCTTTCTGAGATCCAAGTAGATCACATTGAGTGCTCTTCCTTGATCCAATTCTCTAGTCGTCCAATCAAAAAAAAAATATATATATATATATCAGGTGTGTCTGACAGGCCCTTCCCCTATTGAATCCATGCTGCCTCGGCTCCTGCAATCCTCCTGACCGTACATAGTTCACTCTCCTTTCCTTCGGCAGTGTCTATTGATTTTCCCACCACAGAGGCGAGGCCGACCGGCCTGTAGTTTCCAGCCCTCCTCTCTGCCGTTGGAAAATAAATCGATTTTGATTTGATTTATATTCCACCTTTCTGGCACTTCAAAGCAGACGACATTCAGGCACCGCAGGTGGAGGACGTTCAGGATCTGCATTAGTGCCGGATCTGTCTGATGCTCCCACCTGCCCGGGCCGAAGCAGGAGGCCTGCGTTCCCAGGGGCTCCGGTGGAGGGCGGTTCACCTGCCAGCATATCCTTTTTTACCTGCACGGCACAGGAGCCCTTGGGAGATTTTCATAGCTGTCCAAAGACCTTTAAACGAAAGAGAGGCCATGACTGCCCCCTTTTTTTTTTCCCCCCCATACGCAGTAACACCCCTCCCCCGCCTCACATTTGGTTCTGGACCTTATTACCGAGAGGCGTTCATTTCCTCCTAATCTGACACTCTGATTTGAAAACAGCACCTATGAGTTGGTTGTGGGGTTTGTTTGTTTTCTGTCCCCCTCTAAAAAGTGAGCTGGAAACGCGTCCTGACTTCTTTCCTTTACATTGTCTGCTCGGTTTCTCCCTCTCCAGAGCCACTGGTTTATGAGTCTCATTGCTGGCTGTGGCTCGCAGGGAAGTCCGTCTTTTATTTTCTTTGCGACCTGTTTCAAAACAGTTTAGCGTGTTTGTGGCCCACTGACCAGCCACCAAGGAAGTTGCCCCGCCTCTTTTACCCAGGTCCACGTGAGACTGTGTCCTGGTAAACGAGCCCTGAACTCAGCTCTCAGGTACCAGAGTGCTACGCCCAGGCCTATGGGTTCAGTCTCCTTTCCTAAACCTCAGGTTTCTCTTCCGGGAACCTTCGGGCAGGCTCAAGTTTTACTTCCAGTTTGTTTTTTTCTGTGGTCAGAGGAGCGGGATTGTAGCTGCTTTCCCATCAATTTCCCAATGCATTTCTTCACAGCTTGAAAAATCCCAGCCGGCAGCTCAGCTAAACAAAAAAACACAGTGGCCCTTCTGCTGGCGGGGCCCCCAGGCAGCGGCTGCCGCCGGCAAAGCCTGGCCAGTGAAGCGCCGTGGCGCCACAGCAAGGGCCTAGCCCGCAGAGAAATAGACAGCTGCTGTCCCATGAGCTGAAGGGAAGAAGCTGGCAGAGAGGGAGGGGGAAGAGTGCTTGCAAACAGAGGAAGAGCATGGAGGAGGGTGCTGGGAGAGCAAAGGAAAGCAAAAAGGCAAAGAAACAAAAAAAGCAAACAAACACAAAAAACAAAAAAGCGCAACTTACAGATAAAACATAAAAAGCAAAATAGCCACAAAAAAACCCAAAAAAAACCCAAAATCTCCCTGGCTCCTAAAAGGTTTTGTTTGGCATCTAGGTTTTAATATTTTTCCATGCCGGAGCCTCTTACTGGTCGCTGGGCACAGTCAAGAGCAAAGCCAAACGTTTCTTCTCTGGGGAGCTGCCGACTGCTTTTTCGGCGGTAACTGCTTCCCGCCCCGGCCAATTCAACGCTAAATCTCCCATTTCCCAATACAGGAACTACTGGGGGGGGGGGCGAGCTGCTTTCTCCCCCCCCCCCCCCCCCCGAGTGTATCACATAAACAATTGCTTTAAGTTGACAGCATTAAGTACGCCGAGGTACGAAGACGGCACAAAAAAAAAAAAAAGCCATTGGCAAGGCGCTGTTGCTCCTAATAACGGCAGCCACCAGAAACTTTTCACCCAGTCAACAACAATTCTTTTCAAAAACCTTTGACATTTTTATAGTTTAAACTAAAATCATCGCATGGCCAAGAATGATATTGTGACGGCAGCAAAGGCAGAAGGAATATTGGTCAAATCTTTCCCCCCCCCCCCCTCCCTGTATTATGCAGACCCTGGCACACAAAACTCATCTTGATAAAAAGAGAAAAAAAAAATGCCTGCTCAGCTCCTTCTCATGAACTGGGGCATCTTTTATAAAACTCTTTCCTTCCCACCCACCCCCACGTCCTTCTGGCCCTCCAGCAGAAAGCTTTGAAAGGCCCCTCGTCAGACAAAGGAGTCATTCTCAGGAGCAGAGTGCACATCCCCCAGACACAATCGCTCCATTTTTTTCCCCCATCAGCTCCCTGGAACGGTGGCCCCCGGTCACTTCTCTGGGCCATTCGGGGAGTCCGACGCGAGCCTTCCCCGGGCCGGAAAAGCCGAAGACTACAAGGAAGCCAAGAAAAAAAACCCAAGTCACTGTTGCTGGATGGACCAGGGAAAGAATGAATGAATTTGCAATGCAATCTGTATGAGCAATTTTTTTTTTCTTTTCAGTCTTGGGCTAGATCTGTAGGTTTTATGGCTAACACAATATTTTGGGTTCTAGCTTTTTAGAGGGAGAGACTTATTCCTTAGGTTCGGGAGATAATGAGTGCACCAGGGGGTCCCCCAAACATTTTTAAGTGAAGGGCGGCACGTGACATTTGAAATCACCTAGGAGGCCGCAGCTCCCTCCCAGCCGGGCACGTGAGCAGATTGCTCGGACCGTTTCAGGGCAGGGCTCGCGGGTTTGACATGGCCGCTCTCACGTGCATTTTTCCTTTGTGCTACATGCGGAAATGCTCGGCTAACACCGGAGCTAAAAACCTGCTGGTTTTTAAAAGCATCGCGCTCACACGGAAAAAAATGAATGCGCCCCATGTCACTCCTTGGAGGGGACATCGCTAGGAGGACCCTGGGGGTAATCTTTAAGAGGAGGGGGGAGAATCTGGGTCTTTCGTTGAATCAAAATGCAGGGGAAGGGGGGCGCGCCAGAGGTCTGACATGACAGATGGGGGTTATCAGTAACAAATTTATCTAGGAAGTCGGCAAACCCTGCTCACATCCTGGGGATTCCCACCACCTGCCTTCTCCATTTCCTCAGTATTTGCATATTGCTTCCTGGGGGGGGGTGAACATTTTCTCTCCTCTACATCCCTCCCCCTCTCTCAAACTTTTCCTCCACCCGGCCTCAGACTCCTCTCCCTCACGCTCGTCCCCTTTTTCCCCCCTTCCTTACGCGGGGGGGCCTGGCAATCTCACCAGCCTGTCTACATTTGTAGGGCCACCTCTTCTGCCGGCAGGGAGCTGGGAACACCCTGCCGACATTTCCGCCCGCTCTGACGCGGGCACCTCGAGGTCAGCAGCGAGGGGAGGCGCCATTTTGAATTTTTTTTTTTTTTTTTTTTGCAGGCGTTCGAGGGGGGGGGGGGGGGGGCCTCGATTGCGACCTGCACAGCTGCAGGCCCCACGTGTAACTCGCTCCTCCCCTCTTGCTGCCACGGCGCCAGATAAAAATGACCCTTAAAAAGGTACACAGACAGATGAAGCGCAACGCAAGCAATTTTTAAAGAAAAAAAAGCAATAAAAAGAGCACAAGTGATTTGTGAAGCCTTGGCCATGGGGGCACTGAAAGGTACAAACGAGTGCTTGGTAAGAGTCTGAGGTCAGTGCCGAGTCAGCCGTCTTGTTAAAGCCCTCCCCCCTCCGCTGTAAATCGTTCGGTGTGTTTAAAAGTTCGACAGTGGCAAATTAGTCAGGGGAATTTTCAAAGCTTTTTTCCCCCCCTCCACTGGCCTTTTTGAAAATTTCCCACCCTACCTGTGGGTAGAAAAGGAGGCGCGCGGTGCCACTGTGCGGGTATTATTTTTTTTCCCCCGCACAAAACGGGGAGGTTCGGAATGCTGCACCCTACTTTTGAATTTTCAAAAAAGTAGGTGCCTAGTTTTGTTTTGGTTTTTTTTTAGTAAAAAAAAAAGTATCCACAGTAAAAGGAGGCGCAGGGGTGCGCGGATGCTTTATCCTTCGGCAAGTTTCAGAGTTGGAAGCGTGCGTGGATATATTTTCATTCTGAAAAAAAAAAAAAAACAGAGGGCAAATTCTGCAGGTAAGAAAGCAGCCGTGCAACGTGCCGGCTCGTGGGCAGTTATGAAAAAAACTGTCCTGAAAAAGGGAGCGGGGAAAGGAAACCGGGAGAAGGAAGAACCGGGGATGTTGCCACTTCTGAAGCGTTTTCGTCGCTGGTAGAAAGACGACGGTCGAAGAAGACCAATAAGGGCATGAAACAAACCTGATTCACTGCATGTGTTTGAAATGAATGCATCGAGCCTAAGTCTAGGCCCGGGGGGCCCCACTTAAGGAATATGCCAAGGCCCAACACCGGGGCCAGGGCCTGGCCTGGAGTCAGGCCTCACAGCTCCTCCCCTGCATCGTCTTCTTCTGATGCTGGGCGCTGTCCAGGTCACTGGCTCAGACCTAGGCCAGATGCCGCGACCCGACTCGGAGGCCGGGTCCCGACGCCAGGGCCTTGACCCGGACAGCGCCCAGCATCAGAAGAAAGAAGAGGACAACGCAGGACGAGCTGCGAGGACTGGGCTCCAGGGCCGACTCTAGGCCGAGGCCCAGACGTCGGGACCCGGCCTCCATGTCGGGTCGCGGCATCTGGCCTGGGTCCGGCCTAGGCCTTGCTGGTGGATCCCCACCGGACCATGAGACAGGCTGCCTCATTCCCATTATTTGGCCACTTGAGAGGGGGGGTGTTTACTGTTTGATTCATATTTTTTTTTTTTTCTTACGAATGAAACAAATCAAAGAACCCACGAATCGAAACTTGGGTGGGAAAACCTCCCGAAAACAAAACACACATTTTTCCCACTGCACATCCCTACTGCTTACATATTCCTGCCTTATAAACAGTGTTTGGAGGACCCATACAATCCCTAAGATTATGTTCTTTTTAAAAAAAAGGTACATGCAGACAAGTTAACTAATTCTGTTTCCACCTTGCTAATCCATTACCTATTACGAACCCTCTTTCCTACAGAAAGCACTATTTGCATGTATTTACCAGGGTTAAGAAAAACACGCCACAAGAAATCGCAGTTTCAAAATGCATCAGATGCTTTTAAAAATGTTAGAGGAGCCATAGTAGCCTCTCACTGCTCTATTCCTTCCCTTTATGATCCTCTTAATACGTTTTTTGTAACCTGATATATTTCATTTAAATTTATTTATATACTTTCTTCAAAACAAATATTCTGTGCCTTTTATCTTTTGACTGCACAGCCTTCATCTGATGGGGCTGAGTTGGAGCTGCTGGGAAAGAACGCTTAAATCTTTAAAACATTCTTAAAGCATTAAACTATTACTGGTTGTGTGTATATATATATTTTAAAGCTAGTATAGTTAGGAATTGTGTGCGTTTAGAGATAATAGACTTTGGATTAATTTTGTGAGCTAGTACAGGTCAATATTTCTTTGCAAGCATAAAGAATTGCGTGTGTTTAAGGAAAATAGACTTTGGATTCATTTTCTGATGTTTGTAAACGTTAGTATTTGTTTGTATTAGAATTGCGAGTTTGCAAAGGTTACTTGCTGGATCTGAAAAGATAAGAGAGTCCTGGTTCCTGAGCAATTAGTCACTGGTTTGATTCCCACCTACCCTAGTCACCCCTGTCAGAAGGAAAATCTTCAAAAGAAGAGTCAATGAGTGATCTAGACTAACACAGTCAACCCTGATTTTAGTGACGGACTAATTTTAGTGTTGTTGCTGGTCATTCACAAACTAAACACAAGTCACTTTGTTATCAGTTTAAAAACCTTAGATTTAAAAGACACCAAATCAATCATTTAATAACTAAAATTTAGTCAAACTGAAACAACTTTAACCAGCTTTTAAAATGTTAGAAATTTGATAAAATGAAGACGCAGACAGAAATCCCCGCGTTGGGGGCTGTCTAGACTTCTGCACCGAATCGCACGTGTTTGATTGCATATCCGTCGGCGGCAGGTTGCACGTATGTTCTCTCTTGGCTCTCAGAGAACGAGTCTGATCTCTGGAGGCCAGAGTGGCAGACCCGGGGGAGCTGAGGTAGACGGAGAGGTAGACAGAGAGGCGCAACCTTCAGGGACATAGCAGAATGATCCTAACCCCAGTCAAGCAGCCCTTGTGCTGCTTTGGAGAAGCAAGGTTGCCTGGCAGAAGACCATCACTTTGGTATGGCAGGAAGTGATCCTACAGCTAGGACCTGCTCTCCGGGCGGTGCTTTTACCATCCGACACTGATAACGTGTCTCCAGCAGGATGGTCGCTGTAATGAATGGTTTCAATCATTAAGAAATATTTGTAGCTAGGAGGCGGGTGGGCATGAGGATCGCTCGGTAACTTGCCTGCCTGATGCAAACGGTGGAGACCTCACACTCCCAGCTAGATAAGATTTTTGTCTTGGTACATGTGTGGGTCTCAATGACACAGGAAACTGCAGGAGGGAGGCTCTTAGTGTCTACGGGAGAAACGTTGAGTAAAGAAGCACCTCGGGCAGGAAACTGAACTCCAGGACCTCCAGCGCTGCTTTCTCAGACGTTCTCCTCGTTCCAGGCACAGGACCCCAGAAGCAGGCTGAGCTCCAGGGTCTCAACGCGTGCATGAGACGATGGCGCAGGGAAGAGGGGGTTCAGGTTTGTTAGGAACCGGGGAAGCCTATTCTGACACCTTAGCCAGAGTGGAACCAGGCTGCTGGCGCTGACCTTTAAAAAAAAAAAAAGGAGATAGAGCAACTTTTAAACCAGATGATGGGGGAAAGCCGACGGTGGCTCAGAAGCGCGTAGTTCGGAGGGAGGTATCTTTCAAAAGATACTTGCAAAACAGGGAAGTTAGAATATCCCAGTAGAGAGGTTGTGCTTATGGTTGACGTAGCCCAAGCAGACAGAGAGCCCACAGAGCACTATCAAGCTCTGGAATCTTCCGCCAGGAGACGTGATCAAGGCGACTAGTATGGCGGGGCTTAAAAAGAGCTTCCTGGAGGTAAAGTCCATAACACATTATTAGCCAGGTCATGAAAGCTATTTCTATTCCTGTGGGTGACACCAAGCAATGGGATCTGCCAGACATTTGTGACCTAAACTGCCACTGTCGGAGACAGGATGCTGGGCTGGATGGACTGGTCTGACCCGGCAGGGCAATTTCTTATGTTCTTATGACCCTTTTGTTTTTTGAGCAGCAGATATCCTGCTGCTTGTTTTGGGTTTCCAGCTCAATCAGCACAGCTGGCACCTGGGACCAAGAGCATCCATTTGCGATAATTTTACATTCCCTCCCAGCAGTCACTGCAAGTCATTTATTTTATTTAAATCTTCGATTTATTTCCACTTTTCAGCACTTCGAAGCGGATTACGTTCAGGTACTGCAGGTATTTCTCTGTCCCCAGGGGGCTCGCAATCTAGGTTTATACCTGAGGCAATGGAAGGTAAGAAGCGGCAGTGGGATCTGAACCCAAGCTTCCCCGATTCGCAACCCACGACTCTAACCACTAGGCTGAGGGCCATGCAAGTCCCGGGTCCTAAATCTGACATTAGGTGGGACCACTGCACGATGATTATGACTCGCTTCCTGTCGGGCGCTGTGAACGCTGCCTCTGCTGCATCCCCAGCCCTGGCACGAGGAGTGGAAGTCAGGAGCCAGCAGTCAATATTGAGGTTGACAGACTGGCCAAGCCCTACACCCTCATTCTAAAAGTTGCCTTCCCTCATAGTAGTTGTTGAAAGATCGGGATTTTTTCGGCCCACATAAGAAATTGCCATGCTGGGTCAGACCAAGGGTCCATCAAGCCCAGCATCCTGTTTCCAACAGAGGCCAAACCAGGCCATTACCCAAACACTAAGAAGATCCCATGCTACTGATGCAATTAATAGCAGTGGCTATTCCCTAAGTCATCTTGATTAATAGCCATTAATGGACTTCTCCTCCAAGAACTTATCCAAACCTTTTTTGAATCCAGCTACACTAACTGCACTAACCACATCCTCTGGCAACAAATTCCAGAGCTTTATTGTGCGTTGAGGGAAAAAGAATTTTCTCCGATTAGTCTTAAATGTGCTACTTGCTAATTCATGGAATGCCCATTAGTCCTTCTATTATCCGAAAGTGTAAATAACCGATTCACATCTACTCGTTCAAGACCTCTCATGATCTTAAAGACCTCTATCATATCCCCCCTCAGCCGACTCTTCAAGCTGAACAGTTGAACAGCCCTAACCTCTTTACTTTCCTCATAGGGGAGCTGTTCCATCCCTTTTATCATTTTGGTTGCCCTTCTCTGTACCTTCTCCATCGCATCTATATCTTTTTTGAGATGCGGCGACCAGAATTGTACACAGTATTCAAGGTGCGGTCTCACCAAGGAGCGATACAGAGGCATTATGACATTTTCTGTTTTATTAACCATTCCCTTCCTAATAATTCTTAACATTGTTTGCTTTTTTGACTGCTGCAGCGAACTGAGCCGATGATTTCAATGTGTTATCCACTATGATGCCTAGATCTTTTTCCTGGGTGGTAGCTCCTAATATGGATCCTAACATCGTGTAACTACAGCAAGGGTTATTTTTCCCTATGTGCATCACCTTGCACTTGTCCACATTAAATTTCATCTGCCATATGGATGCCCAATCTTCCAGTCTTGCAAGGTCCTCCTGTAATGTATCACAATCCACTTGTGATTTAACTACTCTGAATAATTTTGTATCGTCCGCAAATTTGATAACCTCACTCGTCTTATTCCTTTCCAGATCATTTATAAATATATTGAAAAGCACCGGTCCAAGTACAGATCCCTGAGGCACTCCACTGTTTACCCTTTTCCACTGAGAAAATTGACCATTTAATCCTTCTCTCTGTTTCCTGTCTTTTAAGCACCCACAGCCCGATGCAATACCATGCACTCAGGCTAGCGCCCAGGTTAATCCGTGGTTGGACACGCGTCCATTACCCCTTATGCAATAAGGGGATTAGCGTGTCTAAAACGCGCGTGCAAACCAGTGCGTAGTTAACTTCTCTCATCACGTGTAAATGCCAGGTTGATGAGGGGATTAGCTATTCCCCCCTTATGTAAAAAAGAAATGGGCGCCAGACGCGCACATTTTTACCCTCGAAAATTAACGTCAGCCCCAGAGCTGGCATTATGTCTTGAGGAGCCCCAAAAGGTAACCCGTGACTGTGCACAGCTTAGGAAAAATGGACGCTCGTAAAATTAAGCGTCCGTTTTCCTAGGCCATGCACAGCCATGTCTCCCGGGCGCCCGATGCAGAGGAGGCCCTAGGGACGCACATTTTCCCCCGTAGCGCCTCCTTTTTAATGCAGCGGCTCATTTGCCCACTGCATCCTGTGCCCAAGAAAGGTGGATGGGCACACGATAGGGAAGCAGGTGCACAATCATGCTCGCCCTTTCTTGCATCGGCCTGCTAGTCTGCCTAATTGCCCCTGCCATGTGCTCCTCTGCCCTTCCTACCACCTTCTGGTTTTTCTCCCCACACATCCTTGAATTCTATCTAGTTAATGCCCCCTCCACTAGCAGGCAATGCCAAGCAGAGGATTCTGTGCTATGTTCCTGCTGCACATGAACCCGTGTGTCAGCTGCAGGGGATTCTGATAGGAAACTGCACAGCAGCACCACAATTTAGTTATATTTGTTATTAACAGAGGAAGTAGTCAAGCAGTGGCATCATCTCAAAAATTAAGTATAAAATCAGAACGAAAAGGCAAAAATCTTAATTTTGGGAGTCTCAACTGCCAGCTGAATTATCTACAATCTGCTTTCCCTACCACTGCTGCTTCGAGAAAATATTAGAGACCAGGAAACGCCGTTGTGGTATTTTGACTGTACTCGAGTCAAGAGGCGTAAGAATGTGGGAGGTACCTTAACCTCTCACTAGCTTCTTAAATAAACAGAGTTTGACATTCTCCTGCTCTGGCAGGACTGTAATTGTCTGCCTTCGCAGGGTGACCTCAACATGCCTTTCCTCTATCTCCATCTGCAGACAGCGCACAATTCTTGACCTGTCACCAGTGACCTGCGCAATCAATAAGCAACTGGCAAACTACCTCAACGCAGACACTTTAACATCTAAAATTGCCTTCTACTTTATTGCATCTATGAATGCCGAGCCCAAGCAGCCTGAAACTAAAACCAGTTCTTCTTTTAGGCATTAACACGCCATCCTGTTGTGTAGTTCTTCCTATGGATTAACAGTTTAGCTCTTCTGCCTTTTTTCAGGAAAGAGAAAACATACTTTTGAAAACTGTGACATCTCCGAAATAACCAAAACAAAAATAAAATGTTATCAGTAGATGCAGTAAATGCCCTGAACAGTCTGGTTAGGCATGGGAGGGAAGCAGAGCACGAACTAAGTGGGGAATTTGTCTGCCTGCTGGCCAAAGCTTACAGAGACGGTAATGTCCTGGGTGAGGAGAGAGAGAGATCTCACTCAGTGACCAGCAGCTAGGATCTATCCCTACAGCGTGGGACAGGAATCACGGGGCAGATCGTACGGGCCAGCTCATCCTTCCACTAACACAACAATTATCCAGGTTCCCTTTCAGCACTACTGTACATGCCACTGGCAACGCGAAGTCCAGTTTTATGGATTGTTCTAGTGGGAAAAGGCCCTGTCTACAAGGAGAGAAAACAGTTGCTTTCTCTCGGCTCTTGTTTAAACTGGGGTGTGTGTGCAATCGTAGCCATGCTTGACAGATCCAGACTTTACTTTCTAGCAAAGCCAGTTCTAGAGTCTATACGTGTACAGTCGCTTCCTCCCCAGCCCCCTCTGTGAAACTCGATTTCAAAACCTCACCGCTTATGCTTATCAGCCAAGGATGGATTAAGAAACACAATTTAGCACCATTCTGATAATTACAAAGGCAAACTGTTGAACGCAGACTAAAAACATAACTATGCATAAATGAAATTAGTCTGTATATGGCTATTTACAAGCACCTAGCCAGTACAATCTTCAAAGCCATTTATCGGGGTTGATAGCTCAGGTGAAAACGCCCCTCCACCCAGTATAAGTGCACCTTCAGCGGCGTGCAGACGTTCAGCTGCCGGGAAAAAGAGGAATTCTCCTGGGATAGTTTAGCTCGGGAGGAGTGAAACAACCGCCCATGCATTTGATTTTCAAAACACCCGCACTCTCTTTTTTTCCCCGCTCGACCATCCACACAAAGAGCAGGTGCCCTTTCACTGCATAACCTTTGTACAAGCCAAACTTCCAAAAAGAAATTACCTGCGTTACAATGAACACGAGCTAAAAGCGCCCCATGCATTGCAAACTACGGAGGCTGTTCAAAATGGACTGTTATATATATGTATATAAACTCCAGCTACATAATTGTTAGAGAAATTAAATGAATATGGAGGGGTGAAAATATATTTAGAAAATGTAAATGCTACCCAAAACATTTTTAGGGAGAATTTCCTTTTCTTTTTTTGCCCTTTTCACTTATTGTTGCTGTTTTTATTTTATTTGGCTTCTTTTTTCTTATTTTGCAGATTTGTTTTGAGGTGTTTTGGTTTTTTTTTTAGCGTAGTCTTACATATTTTTTTTCTTCTTTGCCTTTTATTTTTTTGCTGTTCTGTCAGGCAGCAGGTGCCAAATTTTAGATGCCCAGGTGGCCTGGCTCCTGGGAATTTTCCAGCCCTGTGTATTTGTATATCATATCAAGGGATTAAATTTGATGACTTGATCACAGAGCTCGCAGCGGTTCATAATAACCGCTCCCTACCTCATAACGTTAGATCTGCAAAAAAAAAAAAAAAAAAAAGTCTTTGGCTGCCAGGTGTTGGCAAGCGTCAGCGGGAAAGGGTAAAACATTGCCTCAGCCCGTTCAGGCTGCCATGAATGTGCAAAACACGCTCAGGCACGGGGGGCGAGCTGGCTAGATACTATGAGCATTGCTGAGAAATACTCTCTCAATATGCCTGCGTGCAAATCATCTCTGCCTCTTAACCTTAAACAAAAGAGCCAAGTCACAATCCTCAAGCAAAGAGTTAATGGGGTGAGACAAGGCATTTACAAATGATTAGAGCATTATACTAGTTAAAAAAAAAAAATCCCAAACCAAACAGAACATGGGTATTTTTATTTTTTTTTTATTAGTCACTTAACTGTGGAGAGAAACTGAACAAGAGAAAATAATGACTGTCTGCAGATTTGCTCCAATTTTTTTCTTAGCTAAGAGAGTTTAGTTTGTGTCAGATGGGTATTAAGACAGTGTATGATTTCACGCCATCTGAAGCAGGGCCAGGTTTAGCAGAGCGAATGATTCAAAGCAGGTTAAGGGGGTCGTCCCCGCCAGCCTCATTTTGCTCTCCTCTCTCGAGGCCACTTGGCTTTCACTTTCCTTGCAGGGTCCTTTTAAAAAGTAATGCTGCTCTGTCCAGCCGGTGCGGTTTTCCCCCGTTTCGGCGCCCTTTGCCTCGCACCCCCTCCCCAGTCCAGGAAACGGATGCCCTGCAGCCACAACCTTGGTGGCACTGCCATTCAGGAGCTGCAGGCTCGATTACTAAGCCCAGCAATCTTTGGTGTCTGGCTGAGGACTGTTGTCGTGACAGATGGGGGGGGGAAGGGTTTAAAATGGAGAGGAAAAGTCCTTGGATAGTTTAAGACTCGAGGCGGTCAGGCCTTAATAGAGACCGATGTCAACTGAGATGCAAACTCAAAAGGTAAAGGAGGAAAATTGCCAGGGCAAATGCAGCCCCCCCCATCAATAGATGCTCTCACACAGTGTGGCTTAAATCAGCAGCGAGTCCCAACCTCAGGACTACAGCAGCGAAACAAATATCTGAAAGGCCAGTACCTTCCCTATTACCCATAAGAAAATCTCACAAAGGCTTGATTTTGAACTGCTGGATCTTCACCCACCAAATGTGTTTATTATACCCAGGGATGGAGCCTGCAAGAGTCCCAGGTGCATCCTCCAAGTCTTGGGCTGATGATGAAGACTGACACCCCCCCTTTGGCTGCTTCCTTCTCTTCAGCCTGCACAGACCGCTAATGCAGCCTAAAAAGGTTTCCGACCATAGGTACCAGCTCTGTGGGTGCTTGCGCACCCCAATATGGTCTCCTCTACTTCTGTGGATCAGGGGCCAAGAGCCCCATGCCACAGGGATATGGGGGAAGGAGGCTAAGCCAGTGATTCTGTCTCCCAGCAGCCCCAGTGGCTGTGGCTTGGCTGACCAATGGGCTTCGAGGAGGGCAGGTACTGCACTTTAGTCTCCCAGCTGCTGTTCCCGCCTTCCCCTGTAGCCCATTGGCTGACTGTGGAAGGTCTGACCAATGGGCTTCGGGGAGGGCAGGCCCTGCACTTTTAGTCTCCCAGCTGCTGTTCCCCGCCTTCCCCCTGCAGCCCATTGGCTGACTGTGGAAGGTCTGACCAATGGGCTTCGGGGAGGGCAGGCACTGCGCTTTAGTCTCCCAGCTGCTGTTGCCCCGCCTTCCCCCTGCAGCCCATTGGCTGACTGTGGAAGGTCTGACCAATGGAGGACCAGAGGGCAGACCTGCTTCCTGAGCTGCCATGGAGAGGGGGGAAGGCTGCTAACAGAAGGGCTAGAAAGGAAGAGAGGGAGGGAAGAGTTATAAGCAGGGAGAGAGAGGAGCTTAGAGAACTGCTGGGGAGTTGGTTGTAAGGGGGAGACTGGAAAAAGTTGAGGGAGAGAAATGGACAGGATGAGAGGGAGAGGGGCAGGGAGAAGGCTGACAAGAGAGGGGACATGGGCTGTGAGGAGGGAAAGGGGGAAGAAGCTAGGAGAGAGGGGACATGGGCTGCGATAAGAAGGGTAAATAAGGTAATTTACTGGAAATATGGGAGAGGGAGAGGAGGTTGTGGTGGCCTGGGATATCATCATAGGCTCAAAATCTCTCTTAAAAGTTGTCAGCTCCAGCATTGAGAGGGGCTGTGGTCAGGGCTTTAAGTGAGATGAGCATTACACCCCTTGCTACACATTCCCCTGTTCTGCTTTGCAGGAGAGAGCAGTTATCCCTGGGCTTTCCAAATGGACGGCAGGAAGCACCACATGGAGCCGGGAGAGATTAACTGCTGGGCTGCTAGGGCTCAGGACATGCAAGCAATGGGAGTGTCTTAATGTGCACTGGAAGCCGAGTGCTGGATACGTCCAGGAAACAAATAGCGCCTGGGCTCAGGGAGTGCAGAGCAGGGAGGTGATCCAAGCTTGTAGAGGAGGGGGAATCACCAACTGAAAGGCGACTGGAGCCTGCCAAACCTGCCGACGAGGGGGTGGGAATCAGTGACGGGATGGGTGAACCGAGCCTGCAGAGGAGGGGGCGAGGAGAAACCCGCTGAGGGGTGCAGGGATGGAAGGAGGAACCGGGAGGGAGAACAGAGAAGGAGAGGTCAGTGGGGAAATAGGGGAGCAGAGCGCCCTAAGGAGATTATAGGAAGTGGAGCATTAACCCCCCCCCTCCCCCAAATATAAAATTCAGAGGATGCCCAAACAGGAGGGCGAGAATTAAGAGTAGAGGGAGTAAGAAGGGGAGATTAGGAGAATGAAAGGACAGGAAGATTGAGAAAGTGTGGTGGTGGTGGTGGAGGCAGGAGAGGGAGAGACTGTGATGTGGATGGGTTGTTGGCGGGGTGGGGAGATGGGAGTAGGAGGGAGAAGACTGGTGAGAAGAATGAACTGTGGGTCTTTGACTGTTTCCCTGGCTTTCGTTTTGGTCACACGAGTCTTTCCCATGTTCACATTACCTGCTTCTCTCTGGACATTTAAATACTGGCTGGTCAGAGGTATTCATAACCCACTGGGTTCTGGTTTTTGTTTTTTGCTGGGGTGCGGTAATTAAGTTTGACACTCCCAATCATTTTCAAACGTTGGCTCTTCTTATGTTCCCACACAAAATCAGCACCTTATATCAAAGTTATCTTGTTCTGAACTTTGGTGACACAACTGACAACAATTTTATGCAAGGTGGCCATCGTGGCTTAATTTGCCTTTTCAAGAATTTTGCTGCAATATTGCAAAATAAATAAAATAAAAATTTAAAAGTGTGTGTGTATATATATTCTCTAGTGAATTTAATGCTCATGAAATGTACCTGATTGACAAACCTCTTTATTTATCCGTATAGTATAACATAGGCCATGGTGGTGCAAGTTTTCCCCACTCGCTGGCAAGCTGACATGCCTGGACGCTGGCTCTAGAGTGACCACCTGGAAGGCCGAGAGGGCAATGTGGTCTCCCGACACATGCAAGCTTCATCATGCCTGTCGCGATTAGCAACAGAGGTGCCGGACAGAGCCAAAACTGGAACGGCAGGGGTTCACGGAGGCCAGTCACCTGTCCGCCGGGAAACAAACCCAGGCCATCAGCTCATGGATTGCAACTACTTCTGATGAAAAAGCACTTGTCACTTGACTGGGAAGAAAGATTCACAAGGTGGGGCAGTAAGTTATGCTACTTTACTGGGCATCTGGGTAAGCCAGAACTGCTATAACAACATATGCCCAGCTGTTTTTCTTAAAACCCAACGATTTCATTAAATGCAACGAATGCTTCTGACTTCTACTCTGCCTCCTGGGTGATTTATCTCATGCCCCACAATAGGCTCTTGTCCGTCTGTTTTGTGCTGACCTGTGAACTCTTGAAGGCTAGTCACCAGTGTCTTAGACTAGCCCAATAAACAGCTCCTCTGTACAACGCGCTCTTTTCTCTTTGTCTCCTGAACTTCGTGGACAGAAGTAGCAGGAAACGTTTTCATGACAAAAACGCATTCAGTCATAACTGGGAATGCTTATTTGAAAAACTCTCTGAACAATGCTGCTTCTTCAGATAATTAGTAGTTTTAACCACCGCTAGCAATGTAATTTAGCAGCCATTTCTATATCCGGACAATTGTCAACAATGGCAGCCATTTTTAAACAGAATGAGAAAATAGCTCTGTATTATTTTTTTTTTTGACAAGCTTCCAGACTGCATTTTCCTTTCATTATGTATTTTAAGGAAGAAAAAAAACAAAAAACACACAGCTAAACAAAAAGGGGCATTAAACTTTTGACTATAATTTAATCTGCAGCCACTCAGCCAGAGGGTGTGATAAACAGGTAGTACACACATGAAAAAGGAGGGCCGGGGCTGGCCTGCTGGAGGGAGTTGGCAGCCAAAGCTCTCAATAAAAAAAACAAAAAACTTTCAGTAAACTTTCCGACCTGGCACCAGGAGCTAGTTTCCACATTTAAAGCTATTAACCTGCCGCTCTACTGCCTGCCCCTCCGTGAGCTTGTTTATCACTCAAAGATACGCTTCACTTGTACTCCAGATAAAAAAAACAAAGTTTGCTCAAGCCCTACGATAGCACTAGGTGAGGTCCTATAATAAGCAGAACCCGAGGGGAGCACCGCGACGCTTCAAGCCGACCTACCTGCACCTGAAGGAGAAAATAAAAGGTGGCCAGACGTTACCTTCTCGTAAAATAAAACGTTAGGTGCAGCTCCTGCTGTACCTGCCCTTCCCAGCCCTTCGGCAGGTCAACTCAGGAGGAAGACACCTGGTAAATGATGGCGGATAAAGACCACCCGGCCCATCCGGTCTGCCCAAGTTAGCTTGCTCTTCGGTTCTCTCCCGTTTTGGACCGAACGCGTAAATTCCTGTACATAAACCGAGCCCCCTGCTACCACCCCCACCCACGTCTTCGACCTCGCACTCTTTAAATGCCCTTACGCTGCCCGTGGGCCTCTACGGCCTTCGCCGTCTTCTTTGGCTCTGGGACCCCCCATAATCCAAACCCAAACTGGTGAGAGGCTGTTGGCTGAAACATCTGGCCAGCCCCAACCTCAAGGGCAGGGTCTGTGGCAAAGTTCCTCATATTCTGCACATTAAAATCATTTGTAGTTTGGTTTATAAATACAAAAAAGTGGTTTCCAAGCATTTCTTGGGTGTCCAGTTCATTTGTTTCTTTCTGGGGGGAAGTGGACCTTAGTGACCCATGCTGGGGAGGGATAGGGCATATCGGAGGAGGGCAATGGAGAAGGCATTTCAAAAGGGACAGGAGACTGAAGGTGGACTGGGGAGACAGTGGCACACAATGGAAGAAGGAGGGGCCAGAGGGTGGAAAGACTGCAAGGAAAGTGAAAAGGAATGAATGGAGAAGAGGATAGGAATGGAGGAGCCACTCACACACCTCCTCCTGATACTGATCCCTTTTCTCAGTCCTTCACGTCCTGCACTCTCCACCCCCATCCATTCTCGCCTTGCCCACCCTTTGATCCCCTCACTCACTCTCCTCCACATCCCTCCAGTCCCCTCACTCACTTTCTCCTAATCCCCACCCTTACTCTCCCTGCACCCCCCTCACTCGCCTTCCCATGGGGCGTGCATGAAGCGGCACGGCAGTATGGTGTCTTACAGGGTTCAACGCACGACACGCCAACCCTAAGCCACAGAGGAAGAGGGACGCAGCTGGAAGGGCACCAAGCTGGAGCCATCGTAAGTAAGGAGGGAAGAGCTTGTGTGGTAATTCTCTGGCAAAGATCGAATTTTACAGCTGGGGGCGTCATGGGAAACCTGGAGCTCTACTTACTCCAGACATCCTGGAAGCCTGCACGGTCTCCCCATCACTGGGTAGTTCGGAGAATGGAGGACTCAGTCAGTCAACCCAGGCCCTCTGTATGGCGGAAGGTGCTGAAATCTCATTCTAGGGCAGTTCAGGTTTTAAAACTCTTAACCTTTCAGCATCAACACAAATGGCTTCTAGTAGACGTCGTACATTTCTTCTGTGCACAGATCTGATATGCTTTCCTGGGGTACAACCCTCAAGCCAAGATCATCATCTTCCTAGCTATTTCTTTCAACTCTACAGACTCCAATTGACTTCACTCACCTAAATACCTCTTCTCCAAATCCTAGACTACAATGGCATCACACTCTTAAAGCAGCAATGCCTTCTGCTCACTATCAACCCTCAAGAATACGACTCAGGAGCTGGCAAATGGTGAATAATATTCTTAAACCTCTGAGAAATACGAGTGCTGCTACTTTCATAGAGGCTGTGGGTGTGTCTGCATTAGAGCAAGTTCCTCTTTTTCTCTCTCATAATATATAAGAAACTTGTAAAAAAACAAACAAACCCATGTTCTGAGTCATAGCTAAGCGGTTATAGGTCCAACAGCTGGATGTCTATGCAGGGCCCATCTGCAAGGAAATATTTCCTTTGTGAAATATTTGTGTCTTCCTGGTTCACGCTGGCACATCCTATCAAGGGGAAAAAAAGAAAACAAAAAAAAAAAACCTATGGTAGGTTTTATCCAGTGCTGCGCCCAGATCCGACCAAATTCTCTCTTTACCATGCACCCTTCTGAAAGCGTCATTGTCACTTGGCCTTCAGTGACCCTAACTTTCACCCATCAACTAAAACTGAAGAACCAGGCACCTGCATGCAACCCAAATAAAAACAAGCAAAAAAAAAAACCCATTTGTAAAGCTCTGTCACTTTCTGAAATATTAATCCAAAACTGATCTTGTCACGAGAGATCACCTTCTCAGACAAGGCTAGCAGCCGCAGAACCCTCAGGTGATTTGCACAATATGGATATCGACCTTACCTTCAATTCTGCAGCAAGCTTTCTTTAAAAAAAAAAAAAAAAAATCAATTCCAATTCAGTTTCTCATGTAACATGCCTCGCACACAGTCGATGTGGTAGAAGGCTTTGGTCTGGCTAGAATTTTGACTTTTGGAGCGTTTAAAAGCAAGGGCAGCTGTTTTGACTTAACATAGGAAAACGCCGTGTGGCAGTAGGGCTGAGATCCCGCTCGGAAAGCTGGGCGCCTGGGGGCTGTCCCATCGGGAGCGCCGCGAGCGGCCACGCAGAAGGTCCCCCCCCCTCCGGTTGGATCTCTGCTCCCCGACTGGACCGGGGAGGGACGGAGTCACGAAGAGCTGGATTTAGAGTCCGTGACCGCACGGTTCTGAAAGGAACTCTGGTCCAGGACCATCGCTGCAAGATCGGACTTAAGCAGGTTCATTTAATATATAAAACAGAGAGAAAAATCCTTGGGTTAGTCCAGCCCTGGGCTCTGAATGACCTGGAAGTACAAAAGAATCAAAGAGAAAACGGCCAGCTCTCAAATAATTAAAAAACAAACCTGCTATCCAGAAGGAAACCCTACGCTCAAACAGGGCCCTATCTCGACTCCATGTCTGCACTGAAGCGGCAGTCAGTCCATGTCATTTTATAGTGAGTTGCACGGCCCAGAGATGTGGCAGCCAGCGTGCTCCTGGAAACAAGAGCGATTCTTCGGAAGTCATGATACCTTTTTATTGGATCAACAGAAGGATCAAAAGAACATTGCACAGGGAACGGTAGGGATCGTTCCTGAGGAAGGGACAGGCAAAAAGCTCGCAGACTAACCCAATTATAAAAAGGTTATCGCAGCCTGCAAAGGATGACAGTACAGAAAGGGGAAGGAAAAAAAAAAATCCATGTTGATATTGCCTCTCTTTCAATGCAATTTTTCTCTACAGCTTGGGACGAGAGACGGGCAGCGGTCGAAGCAGAGGGATGCCCCCAGTGCCAACTGCTAAATCAAAAAACGGGAACGACCACGTTGATCTTCAGGAAGCATAGCTTGCATCCATAAGACACACATTATTCCAATTCCCACCCCTGAAGAAAGAAAAGCGCCAACGCATGCCTCCTGCAGCTTGATCATCCTGCCAAGAGCGTATGCAAACCTCTTGATTTTTTTTTAGAAGGTTCGGCATCATTTGATTTTAATTACATAATTTTTATTCCCCTAAATTTGACTAAGAAATGATGCAATTTACAAAGCAAACACAAATCAGTTAATCAAAGCTAATTAAATTCACTCGAGACAAGCTTGCCTTTTCCTCCCCCCCCATCAGTGAGTGCTTACTTCAGCTCCCGGTGCTCTGATAGCTCTTGACAGCTCGCTGGGACAGAAGCAAAAGAAGTAGGTCACTGCGAGCTGGAATCGGCAAGAGAGGATCCCATTAGACAAGTTTGTAGGGCAATACTGAGATTGAGAAAGGAGTATGTGATGTAGTGACAGTCAGAGACACATAACAAACAGCCGGAGGACAGCCTCCAGCGCAACCAGGGCACTTATCCTCTCCGTCTGCATCCTAATGATCCCAGATATAGCATTTCCAGCTTCTCATCCTCGTGTAAAAAGGTGATGGAGAACCCAAATGGTTGAAATGGACTCACGGTTTGCAAAAAAAAATAAATTATATAATATATATATATATCTATAATCTATATATATCTATATATTATATTTTCCCCCACCCCCCAGAGTCACTGCATATGCCCAAGCATAGCACCAATTAAATGCAAAAATCATAGCCATTACTTTACAATGAATGCAGGTTGCTCCAGTCCATATCATTTATTAATAATCGGCACAATATGTTCCTTCCCCAATATGTTATCAGGTGGTTATTTCAGTTTATGCGCCACAAGGATACAACACTTGCCATAGATCTATTTTTCTAAGCTCTGTAAATCAGCTTTAGGCAGGCAATGCTGATCCCTAAGAACATGTTCTTCCTACCCGAGAGTCAAGAATACGCGGTCCCGTAGGAAGCCCCACACACACAGTGAAGCCGGCCCGCCAAGCAGACACCACACGCCGATTTCACTGCGTCTGCGCACAGGTAAAAAAAAAAAAAAAAAAAAACAGCCAAGCCACGGAACCCGTGGACGTGGAAGGCAGTCATCCCCGTGGGCTTTCTCCGAAAGCGAGCTGCAGCCATGGCGCAGTGAGCTCGTGGGAATATAAAAAATAAAATGGGCTGCACTTCCGGGAGGGTCTGTTCCCTTGGGTAGAGCTGCCCACAAGCTCCAGGCCAGAAAGCGCAAGCTGAGCCAGTCCTGGCTTCACCCCTCCCCCGTTGCGTCTGTGGTCTCGTAGACCTGCTGTGTCAGAAATTTTGGAAGTAACAATTCTACAAACGCAATAGGGTAAAAATCAGGACCAACCCAGTCAAGTTGTTGGCGACCTGCTTCTGGTTTCTCACCAGTCCGTTACAAAAGCTGTCTTAATAGGGAAAAAAAAATTAAATAAATACACACACACACACACACATGGGGTTTTATTCACTACTCGGGGAAAAAGCAACACACATCACACTGAACCGCAGGCAGTGCTGCGAGCGGCGCGGCTCCGGGGGCTCACGGCGTTCGAGGTTGCGAAGTACACGTCGTCGCTTTCCACGGTAATGCACGCAAGCCATTTCAAGCCATTATGCTAATCAGTCTCATGCCACGACTTACATTACACTGAACGTGCTTTTTCCCAAAAAATAAAAAAATAAAAAAAGCAAGCTGCAGTTTCTAACCTACATTAAAGAACAAGATTAATACGATAGCAACTACTTAATACTGTCATTAATACATACAAATGGACAGTGCGGGTTTAATGTGTTCCAAACTCCATATGCTGTTTTGTGCTCTGAAAGATCTGATGCAATCAATTAATATTAAGTGCTTGGGCAATTTCTTTCCAGTAAAAAGGAGAAGACTGAACAGGCCAAATGGCTTTTGTTGATATATTTATTTTTTTTTTTAATAGCTTTTACTTGCACTGAGACCGAGGCACTACATGGAGGCTTTTTAGGGACTCAGTGTGGCTGTTTTATGTCACTGAATTCGGTGGGAAAAGCACAGGGTTAATGGAGCTAAAAGTTCAAACGTGAAGGTCCATGGGTAGAGAGAGGATAAGCCGAGCACGGCTCACGGCTCGCAGTAGGCATGGGGTTTTTTTTCCTGTAGGTTTCTCGTTCTTCTACTCGGCTTCCCACAAAAACTACTAAATGGGTCTCATTTTGGAAGAGTGGAAATGTTCCGTCTGCCTTGAAATCGTCTCCGCTTCTGTTCGCTTCTCCCAGAGAAGGGCCACTCCGTTGCAGGGCGCGGCAAGGCCATTAAATGTATTTTGCGACATATAAACCGTCCTGCGGAGTTTACGGCAGCCCTATTGGAAAACCGGATTCTCCGCCTGAGGTACCTGGCCCAACATATAAAGATGTTCCAGGACATCTGGCACCTGAAAAAGGGAACCACGGGGAATGGGGGGGGGGGGATCTCAAATGCTAGAGCAGCTCTCCGTGCTGGACCACTGAAAGGTAACCACAACCCCACCGAGATTCCATTCCTGGGGTTCATACACCACGCGCGACTCTGTAATTAGCACAAAAAAAAATAAAATGCAGCATGCCTGCAAGTGTCTGCAAACAACGAACACCCAAAGAGACACAATCGGGGCCTGGGAGGGAAGCAGCTTTCAAAAGCATTGCCAAAAATACAAACACGGACTGCTACACATATTCCTTTTAAAAATCAATGCAATTAGCAAGGAACCGAACACGAGAAGAGAAAATGAAACTGCCCAAAGGGATGAGGGCGGCCAGGTCGTGCGTCCATACTAAAATGCAAAATGCTTCATAAAAATGCACCCTCTTCCCATCATTAAATAGCAAACGGGATCCTTTTAATTCTTTGTGGCCTACGCTCCGAAGGACAAGGCTTACGAGTGCATGTGTGTCCGTCCGTCCGTCCCCTTCCTAACTACCTTTGGAGGTGATTTTCCCCACAGGTTTTACACACGTAAACGGGCTTTTGGAAATTGCTACGATACGTGCTACGCCAGACCGAATGTTAAGGACATGTCGGAGGGGACATGAGGACCCTGATGGGGGGAGTAGGGGGTTCAGATCCACATGCCCACGTGCCCCCCCCCCCCCCCCCCCCAAGAAAGCAGGCTCCTTCAGCTCCATGGGGGAAACTTTGGGGAATTTATTTATTTATTTTTTTTTACAGGTTCTGTTAATCTACTTGAACCGTCTCGGCGACGCGCGGATTATGTTTCTCCCCTGAAACCGTATACAATTATTGGAAATGGGGACGAAGAAGGAGAGTTTTTGCAAAGACTGGTAGATTTGTAAAGTACGCAGTCGAACACACAATCATTCGTTTGCTCAAACCAGCGACTTAGGTTTTCGTCCGTATCTCATTCTTCATGTCACCAAACCCCTTTCCCCGCCACCGTTTCTTCCTTCACAGACCACTCCAGCCATGAAACCAGCAAACATCTGGTGCCGCCGTCCCTGTCAGGCCACACACACGTCAAAGTGCTTTCCCCGAAAAATGGACGTCATTCAATGTTTTGGGTTTTTTTTAATTTAATATTCCAGCGAGATGTAAGGTCCCTGTGGCCTCTTACTAAATTATATTAAAATCCGTTCTCTAATGATCCGTGCAATCTCGTATGTACCAGTCAGGGAGTAAGAGGACCTCTAAAGGAATAGCAAGATGCTTCTAATCTGGAAGAGAGAGAGGAGAGGAGCCACAGGCAGGGCCTCAGAGAGGAAAAAGAAAAAAGCTGATCTCCAGAGATGTGATTTTGATCTAGAGATTTGGGATTAGTGACAGCGCAGAGCTGCAGAACCTTGTCTCGGGGAAAGAAATATGGATCAATCAATCTGATCTCTCTAAATTTGGTGTCTTCCCTGCAAGTTTGCAAGGCGAGCCTGCTTTGTGTGCGGAACATATTTCAATAATTAGGTGCCTGCCAAAAGTTTGTTAAGACCATGGGGAAATGGCATTCTTTTGCCTATTTTTCTTTTATTGTCTATTTTTAAGAGGGTTTTAAAAAAAAATTGTTTTTAATTTGTTTTCCTTTAAATGTTAGTTTTTGCTTTCTTTCCCTCTTCAGGCGCTCTCCTCCCTTGCCCTCCCTCCCTAATTTATTTATTTAAGGTTTTTATATACCGGCATTCAAGATAAAATCCCATCATGCTGGTTTACAATAAAACGATGTTGCATAAACAGAAAACACAAACAGGAACTGTAGTACTCTCTCTCCCTCCCTTCCAGCCAGCTTCTGCCTCTCACTCCTGCCAGTAGCGGACACCGATTCTCCGTGGACCAGGCCTCACCCACGGAAGTCACCGCGGCATTTCAGCAACATCCCTTCCCGCTGTTTACCTAGGCTCACGTTTTGGGTGCCCAAGTGACCCCCCCATGCCTGGGATTCTTCCAGTCCCGCCCCAAAGTGTGATCTTTGGGTTATTTCCCACCTGAATCCAGAATCATGGCACAGATCCATGCGTGTTAGACGGATGTCCACGCAGCCTGTCTTTTGAATTAACAACTTAAGAACATAAGAACATGCCATACTGGGTCAGACCAAGGGTCCATCAAGCCCAGCATCCTGTTTCCAACAGTGGCCAATCCAGGCCATAAGAACCTGGCAAGTACCCAAAAACTAAGAAGAGCCCATGCTACTGATGCAATTAATAGCAGTAGTTATTTTCCAAGTCAACTTAATTAATAGCAGGTAATGAACGTCTCCTCCAAGAACTTATCCAAACCTTTTTTAAACACAGCTATACTAACTGCACTAACCACAACCTCTGGCAACAAATTCCAGAGCTTAATTGTGCGTTGAGTAAAAAAGAACTTTCTCCGATTAGTTTTAAATGTGTTACTTGCTAACTTCATGGAATGCCCCCTGGTCCTTCTGTTATCTGAGATAGTAAATAACCAATTTACTTCTACTCGTTCAAGACCTCTCATGATCATATCCCCCCTCAGCCGTCTCTTCTCCAAGCTGAACAGCCCTAACCTCTTTAGTCTTTCCTCATAGGGGAGCTGTTCCATCCCCTTTATCATTTTGGTCGCCCTTCTCTGTGACTTCTCCATCGCAATTATATCTTTTTTGAGATGCGGCGACCAGAATTGTACACAGTATTCAAGGTGCGGTCTCACCATGGAGCTCTAGAAAAGGATATTCTTAGGGCTAGAAACAGTTTGTTTTTGCTTCATTTTTTTTTTTATATTCTGTTTGTGTTTTTATTTTGTTTATTGCGTTTCTTTAAAATGAAATTTAAAAAACCCAAGATAGAATTAAATAAAACGAACTACTAAAAAAAAAAAACAAAAAAAAACCTGCAATCCAAAAAACACCCAACACTTCTTGGCCCCTCCCCCCCATACCCCTTATCTTGTAGTTGAAAATGTCTTCATGGGGCCGGGAATGATTCCCCCCATCTCTGCTGCCCGGCCACGGCCACTAATGGAAACGGCACCAGCAGACGAAGGCCTGTGCCGTTTTATATGGCAAAAAAAAAAATCAACAATGGCGCCCGCCTCAATTTGGGATGACACCAGTTCTAATAGCGGCAGGGCCGGCCGGGGCTCCCTCTTGCCCCCCCGAAGACATTTTTCAATGATAGGATTAAGAGGGTCTGGGACGGGGGTGTGGGCAGTGGGGATGGCGTAAATTTTTTTTTTTTTTTTTTTTTAAATGCAATCAATCAAAAACAAACACACAATTCTTAGGGGGTTTTTTTTTTTCATTTTGTTAAAAAAAAAATAAATTGTTGAAACAAAACCTGGAAATTTTTGTTAAAATTTCTCATTTCGTGTCAAACAAAAACGCACATCCTTAGATCTCATGCACGTGCCCAGAGTCAGACTTGCTCTCCGAGACCAAGCCCCATGATAATCACGGCCTCGTTGGCTGGCTGAATGACTAAGTTTTGGCAAAAACAGAGATCTGAACTATCCCCACCACCAGAGCCTTGAAACCTGCATTCGCCACCCCCCCTAGGGAAAACCTCCTGAGCCCGTGCCCGGTTCCTGAAAGCTATCGGGCTCCGGATATTGGGGTTTTTTCCCCTCCTCTATAAAATTCTGCAGTGGTACCAAAGCTTGAAAGGCAGTTTGATGATCCATCCAATTCGCTATCTCACGTATCCCTGCCCCGATTCTCGACAGCTCGCATGGGAGTTTATTTGACAACTCGCCTTGGTGCAGCAACCTCTACAGAATCTACCCAGGACCCAACCGTGGAACAGGTGCGGCAGGAAACTTCTAGAGAGCCCCAGGGGTCCAATTTATTTAAAAAAAACTGTAAAGCCCCATTTGTGCTGGTCTGCGTTTTACCCGAGATGATGCTGATGAATGCACTTGGCCTGCGCACAGTCAGGGCCCACGTGCAGCTCTCTCGTCCGGTGCATTCACCGCTGAAACCCTGCACTCAAGATTAACCAAAATCGGGAGAGCCACAACTTTGCAGACGAGAGGATCTTAAAAGGATTTCTGGAGATCTGCCGGGCACCGGCCAATCTTAAAATGTAAGTAAAACACCTCTCGGTAGTGAGCTCAGGGGTGAATGCGCCCTTAGCCCCCATTGACAGAAAAACAGGCCCCAAAGCACACGACTCCTCGCTCTCAGCGTTAAATACATCAAAACAGAAAAAATAGCCATTGCTGCGTGGCACAGCACTTTTGCTGCCGCTAAAAAAAAAAAAAGGCGCTCAGGTTACATTATTGCACAGTTCCCGTGTGCTTCAGGGAGAGGGGGGAACTCTGCCTCATCTCGGGAGGGGAATCATGATTAGGAGTTCAGAGGTGAGCCCCGGCAGTCAATCACCAGCTAAGAAAGCTTAACTCTTTCCCCGGAGCACAGGTAGGATTGAAAGCAGTAGCCGAGGATCAGGAAGTAATGCTACAAAAAAAAAAAAAAGTGTTTTTTTTAAATGGAGAATTAAATAGCCAACTATCATTTAAAGAAGAGTTCCCCCGTGGGGATTAGCGGGGGCCTTCACAGGCACAAGCACGAAGCAGCGTTCCAGAAGCAAAATTTCCAAGTAATGGAAGACTCTCGGACACCAGTTTTACCACTAGCTTTATTCAAAAAGTGTTTTTCTAGCACGGGCTTGATTTTCAGAGCACCTTTCGCACACAAGAAGAGTGGTGTACGATCTGAAAGTCAATTTAGTAGGCTGTGCATGTTAAAGAAAGCACACAGCACCTTTCCCCTGCACTAGCGAAAGGCGTTCCTGGGGGCAGAAGCATTTACCTGCCAACTTTCGATTTCCTAAAACACGCACATAAGCGTGCACCCCCGAAAGTTACACGCCTGCTTGCGCGTGGACCAGGACAACTCGCAAATTTGAGAGAGAGGTGAAGTCGCACGTGTACACGGCTCTGAATGTTGGCGTCCTACTGAAGCAAGACGCACATAACCTCGAGCTGTTTTTATGTCTCATATATATATATATATATATTTTTTTTTTTTTTTCTTTTGTGCTTATGCAGTTTTCTTACTTTCTGTCCATGCATAGCTGGAATGAAGCATTTTTAACTTGTAAGAAGATTGTAGTCATTGCCTTCACTTGAAAAGTTCAATGGAAAAAAAACAAAAACACAACAAAAATAAGACCGACGTCATTTGCTCACTGAACTATTTCGTTTCTCAGCGTACTCACTCCTGGAAGCGTTTACATAATTAGTGCCGGCGAGTGCTTTAATTTGGCACTGCTATCATTCCCAGATATATTAACTACTGTATTACTAGTGGATGCCATATATTGCTAAATTGCTTTTTATATATCATTGAAACAAATTTAATTCTTCCCACGCCCGCCTCCCACTCGCCCCTTCAACACATTAAAAAAATAAAAAAAAGTCACCTACCCACTGAACCCCGAAATGAACATGTGCAGAGTATTCTTTCGGCACTCACATTTCAAATACTTAGATTTTGATTTCAAAAAGAAATAAAAAAAAAAAAAAAAAAAAAAGGTATCCAGTCTATTCAGCTTAAAAAAATAAAATAAACGGAGCAGAATGTGCAGAGGGCACTTGAGATAGAAAGGCTAAAGCTCCTTCGTTCAACCCCTGGACGGACAGACGTTATTCTGGCAGGGGGACTCAGGACGACAGGCTACCTGGTGCGGATCTATCGAGACACCACGGGCCAAGCTCAGGGGCAAAATCCTTTCCCAGGCTCCTGGCACCCAGTCCTGGGGTTCCCTGGGCAGAGCCCTCCTGCATCGAGGCTCTGAGCTGTTTGCACGCCAGGGAAAATGTTCTTGCGCCAGGGCAACAACGCAGCACCGCCGGCACCTCACCGGCCTGCACGCACGGAATAAAAGCCTACGGATGGGCTGGCCCAAGTAATTCCAGAAGTCGCGTTTCTCCAGCATCGGAGAAGCGACAGAGGTGCTTCACATCCCTGGGCTTATTTGTCTTCTGATTGCCGGATCCGTTCCCCCCATTCCCAAGGCACTTAGATGTATCCTTTCAGTTTAACGCAACGGGGTAATCACATCACTCCATAACCGCTGACAGGCTAAGGCAAGACATTTGATGCATTATCTTGGGGGGGGGGGGGGGGGGGGTAATCCATATCCTCTCACAGTACCTGGTCTAAAATTTAAAGGTCTTCTCATCCTTAATATCAAGCGAAAGTATGAATGAGATGAAATTGGATGGATGGAGACAGAACTTTCATCTGGTAAGCCATCCAGGGCCAGGACGCGCGCGCTGTTTGCCAAAGCACAAATATTGTAGCGCGCAAATCGGACTTTGTACCGGCTCCATTCAGGGTCAAATGAGCAGCAGAAGAGCAAACAAAAACAGGAAGGAGCAATTCTGACCCCGAGTTCCCCCCTCTTCCCTCAGCCGCTAGGTACCAAGGAAGAGGAGGAGAGCCAGGAGCAGGGCCTGAGCTGCCCACCTCTCTCAGACCAGGCTCTGCCGATGGTCTGACGCCATGAAATGGTGGAAGGGGGGCACGGCGAGCTCGGCCTTCCTTTTCTGGGTTTGCCCTGCAGAGAGCTGCCGTCTGTAATCAACAGCAGCAGGGCCGGCCCGGGTGTTCAAGAGAGGCCCTTTTTTTTTTTTTTTTTTTTTTTTTTGGAAAAGGCAAAGTAGGTCAGAAGTTACTTTGGAGGACCTAGTTTGGATTCTTAATTCTCACGGGAGGGTGGACTGTGGCAGTCAGAAGGGTGCAGGTACCAAAGGAGAAGCCTTGGCGCTGAATAAATAAACAGAGCTCCCCCTCGTCACTGGGGCCCGAGCGGGCCCGCACAGCCTGGAAGAAGCCGATCCTGGGGCCGTCTAGCATGGCGGGTGCTTCAGGCCAGAGAGAGTGTTTGCTGCTGGTGGTGAGTAAGGCTCACACAGGGGAGGAGCGCATTCCTTTCCCACCCGGTCACACTCTGGCACACACAATTCCCATCCTGCACATTCAAAAGTGTGCACTGCTGACCCTGTTGCTAGATAGTTGTTTTAGTATCTAAGAAACTCGATAATGGGTTCTTTTGTCCTCCAAAAACAGAAAAAAAAAAAAAGCACCACCCCTTAGAGATGATACTGTAGAATATCTGTCTGTCTATTTAATCTGGGTATATAGAGCTATCTTGAAGCATACATTTTTATAAAATGTTGGATACTGAATCCTGAGTAAATCCCAGAAGTAAGCCAGTGAATGCCAGCAAAACAAAATTAAAAAGTTAAAAAAAAAACAAACCAAAAACCCGTAAACAGAGCTATTACAGCAATTCCGCTGACTAGTGACAAACCGCAGATCCTGCGCTGGTGAGGGATCGCTTGCAGAATGCCTGCTCCGAATATCGCAGAAACTTTTTCGGCACAGAAAGCAGGAGGATCTCTCTCTCCCGCGAGAACGCTGGGAGCAATACTGGGACGGTAGCACCTTCTGCCTCTCCAACCACCCCCAAAATACCGGGGGACAAATCCTGGCCCATCTTATCGCTCCATCCTTAGAAACAAAACTGAACTCTGCATCCCACCTTTTTTTTTTTTTTTTTTAATGCTACCAACGCGGAGTGTCACATCTCTACGATCGCCACAGTAAAAACGCGGGCGTCACAAAAGCAGAGAATACGTCAAGGGCCCCGTGGGCTCTGTCCCATTCGCTTCCTGTTACGCCACCGGACCCTCGCGGCCACCACCTCTGCTTATTCGGCCCAGGCCGCAAGGCCTTCTCATTGGCACAGTGCCAAGTGTTCTTCAAAAGATGTGGGTGGAGGTTAGGGGATGCCCAGGCCTCAGATCCCCCCCCCACTGCCGTGCCTTGTGACCCGGGGCAAGTGACTTTACCTTCCACCCCCTCAGGCCCGATAGACACAGAGAGGGGGAAAAGCCTTAGTAAATCAGGTCCTTACATCAGGGGTGCTCAAACCGGGCCTATTGGCCTCCCCCTCCCCCAGCCTTAGATTGTAAGCTCTCCGGGGACAGGGGAAAAAAAACATTCCCCATACCTGAATGTAATCAGCTTTGAATGGCTGAGCCATCACGAAAGGGGGGGGAAATTAAAAATTAAATAAATAAATCCACGAGCTCTCAAGACCACATTGACGCCTTCTGATTTGACGGTGTCTGAAGGGGGGGGGGGGGGGTGACCCGGTAAGGCTCCAGAGCTCCTGCACAGCCCCTTTGGGATGATCCTTACGTTGATTTGATAAAAAGAGGTGCAGCCGGCAGCAAGGAGACACTCTCTGCGTGAACAGTATGGTCGCCAGGAATCTTCCCAACAGTTTTCAGGATGTGGCGTGCCTGGACCTGGATTCACTTCATTGCACCATAGCATCACCTCCCCCTTCCCTCTCTCCTCAGGCCTGGCGCATTCATCTTACCTGCCCCTCCGTCCCCTTGGGGGCAATCAACTGTCCCTCCCCCGGGGGGGGGGGGGTAATTGTCCACTCTTCCCCTCCCCTTCCTCCCATGACATCCTTCAGCCAGCAGGGGGAGCAGTGCTTAACCCGCTGCTCCTGCAATCAGAACCACGGCGGTGGCGGCGGCAGGCAAGCACTGCTCCCCAGCTCTCCCTGCCGGCTGACGTAGACCCTGCAGGCGAAGGGGGAAAAACCGCCAAGACTTTGCAACGACTGGCGGCGGGGACAGCTCCTGCCCAAGTCTCCTCCCTAGCGGCCAGCGGAAAGGTTGTGTCGCACACCAGTTGGGATACACTGCTGTGGTAAGTGCAATGATCTACCTACAGGGCTGGAAATATATTTTTTTCAAACGGTGCCTGCCAAAAAACTTTTACAAGCCAGGGAAAACGAATCATTACTTTTCCTAGCTTTTTTTGCTTGGCTTTTTTTTTTTTTTTTTTTTAGTTATTTTGTTTTCCTCTGTCTTTTTTTGTTTTGCTTATTTTTTTAGTTTTGTTTTTATGCGCTATTTTTGTTTTTTTGCTTTCCTGGATTTTAGGCACCCAAGAGGCATGGCTCTTGGGATTTTTCCAGCCCTGTATAACTAACACATGGCCTGCAAGTGCTTTTTCTCTAAAACACTCAGGTCTCTGGATACAGCTGGCTCAAGAGATTCTCTCTTTATTAAGGCATTAATGGACCTTCATTTCTGCCCTCCACTTCAGCAGGAGGATCTTGGTGCACATGGAGCTGCACTCTGGAGAAAGTTGCTTGATTTAGAGAGATGGTGACATTCGGGGGGGAGGGCAGTAAACCAATTCTTGTGATCGGCTGCAGTGCAGCACAGTATCAGCTCTGCTTCCCAGTTATCAAAGGTCACAAAATCTGCATGTATTAACTTTATTTCTCATTCTGCCTTTTCTTAGGAAAAGCAGAAGTCAGATTACTAAGAAAGATGAGAGCTGCAGTACATATGTAGATCACAAAAGCTAAGTACCTTTACGTGACGCAACCGTGACTTCAATAACAATGATTTTTGTCAGCCTGCCATCTGTGCTCTGCTCATTCATATACATAGGTAGAATTAAGGGTCAACAAAAAAAAGCTTTTTATTGGACTAACCTAACCGATCGGAAACAAAACATTAAAAGGACCTGAGAACATTGACTTTTTCCCTCATCAGATATGGGTCCTTTTCAACTGCAAGCTTTACTGCCTCATCACTCCTGCCACTCCGCCCCCTTCCCTCTACTGAACTGTAATGGCAGATGCAGACGGCCTAGATCACTCTGCACTACTTAAACCCGGCGTAACGGCGCAGTTTCTTCACCGTAAACCTGGTGTAACTGTGCCGTTTCTTCACCATGTATCTGTGCCGTTTCTTCACTATAAACCCAGTGTAACTGCGCCGTTTCTTCACCGTAAACCTGGTGTAACTTTTCTGTTTCTTCACAATAAAGCCAGTGTAATTGCACTTTCTTCTTTGTAAACCTGGTGTAACTGTGCCGTCACTGAACTGACGAAGGGAGAAAGACTACTGAAAGTGAGTCGCAGATGTGTTTAGTCCAATAAAAAAGAGGACACCTAAAGAATTGTTTGCTGACCCTTAATTCTACAATGTATGATCTCTCTCTCTCTCTATCTAAAGTTGTGCTCATAAGATTACTCATACTTACCGCTGGCAGAATTTGTAAGATGCGTAGCATTTTAAGAAAACATGAGTGAGCGGATAAAACACAAAAACACGTCTGTTATTTTTAATGTGTTTCAAATTAAACTATTATGCATCACGGAATAGCATAAACAAACCATAGCAATAAGGGAAATAATAAAATGGTCCTGTTCAGAAGTTTGCATGCCCTTAGTTCTTAATATTGTGTATTTGCCCCCTTTTGCATCAATGACAGTTTGCAGTCTTGTGTGATAGTTGTGAATGAGGCCCTTTATTTTCTCACGGGGTAAAGCTGTGCCCATTCCTCCTGGCAAAAAGCCGCAGATCCTGTCAATTCTTTTGTTGTCCAGCATGAACTGCAGGTTTGAGTTCTCCCCAAAGTGGGGAGGTCAGGAGACCATGATGGCCACTGCAGAGCCTTCGCTTTCTCCTGCTGCAGCCGACTTGGCCTTATATTCCCGATCATCGTCACGTTGGGAAGTCCAACTGCGTCCCATGCGCAGCTTCCTGGCCGATGAATGCAGATTCTCCTCCGGTATTTTCTGATAAGATGCTGCTTTCGTCCTGCCATCAATCCTGACTAAATTCTCTGTTCCGCTGTAGCTCACACATCCCCCAAAAACAGCAGATATCCACCTCCATGCTTCACGGTAGGGATGGTGTGTGACTCTTCGTAACGCTTATGGTTGGGAAATAAAAGTTCAATTTTGTTTTCATCACTCCAAATTATTTGGCGCTGTTTGGAAGATTGTAAGTGGTTTATTTTGTGGCGTTTGTGCAGCAATGGCTTTTTTTCTGGCACCTCTACCATGCAGCCCATTTTTGTTCAAGCGTCTCCTTATTGTGCCTGCTGAAACACCCACACCACTGTTTCACAGAAGCCTGTATTTCAGAGAAGTTGCTTGTGGGTTTTGCTTTGCACCCCAACAAATTTTCCTGGCAGTTGTGTTTGAATCTTTCTTGGTCTACCTGACCATGGCTTTGAATTAATTTTTCCACTTCTTGATCAGAGTTTGAACAGTACTGATTGGCATTTTCAAATCTTTGGATATCTTTTTATATCCTTGTACTGATTTATAAAGTTGAACTACTTTTGCTTGCAGATTCTTTGACAGTTCATTTGCTTTCCCCATGCTTCAGTAGCCACAAGTGTCAGTGCAGCCCTTGATGAAATGCACAAGGGTTTTTCAAGAGCTAAGAAACTCCTTGACTATTTATACACAGACACTAATTACAACTGGATATGGCACAGGTTTCGATACCTACCCTTCACTGCCATCTCAACCTGTGTGTCAACTTGAATGTAGATTATCAGCCCAAACAATCAAGGGTATGCAAACTTTTGAACAGGACCATTTTATTATTTCCCTTATTGTTATGGTTTGTTTAATGATTGTGCTATTCTGTGATGCATAATAGTTTAATTTAAAACACATTAAAACTAACAGATGTGCTTTATCTGATCACTCATGTTAGCATGTGCACATACTCTCTCTCATATGTTCACTCTCATGCTGTCACACACAAAGTATATTCTCACACACACTCGCTCTTCTCATTCTTCCACACATACATCATCATACTTACACACGTCCACTACCACATGTTCACCCACACACTAATACACATATACTCTGCACCCTCCTGCTGCCCTGCGAGGCCGAGCGATCAATGCCTTCTCCTGCTGGTGCTACCCTGCAGAGACTCCTTGTTCCTTCCCTTACGTGGGGCTCACACATCCGCGTTTTCTTCTTCCGCCTTGAAGGGGGAGGGAGCCTCTGCTGCTCCTCCTCCTCCGGCCCCGAGAACCTTTTCTTCCGATGCCTGCTTTCGTGGCAGCACGAGGAGCTTCCAGACCTGGAAATTCCTTTAGAGTTCCAGAGTCTCTGGGCCAAATCCGCGACATTTCCCACGTAAAGCAGGGCCGGAAAAAGCCTGGGTGGCTGCCACTGGACCCAGGTGCAAGGCCTGTTGTGAGCCAGGGCATGGGCTAGATGGGGGGAGCCAATGCCAGCACCAGGACCCCCAATGCTGGGCTGCAGAGGAAGCTGGGGGGAGAAAGAGGGCAAATATTTTCCAGAAAAAAACACACACAAACCCTAGAATGTTTTTCCCCTGGCTCCTAAGATTTTGGGCTGGCACTTAACATTTTCTAAAAATCTCTCTACTCCGATTGACTCTGCGCCTCTAATAGCTCAGTGATCCAGAGAAGATAAGCATGCTATGTTGTACATTTCCAGATGATCTTGACAACAAAATCCCACACTATGGATGTTTCAATTGCTGCGGCGTGGCTGTAGCCGAGCAAGGTCGCCGTGCACGCCGTGGCGCGGCACTATCGTTAGAAACAACATCCTCTGGCTGTCAGAAGAGAGACTTCGGCACGAAGGCTGGACTCCGCACCCCCCCGAAATTAATTTCAGAGCAGCGGCTAAATAAAACAACACACAGTTTCTGTGTGCGCTTTGGTTATAACAAACATGTTTATGTGCAACTAGGTGTGAAGGAAACGTCGTAATTAGAGGTTAAATGAATCCCCGGCAGAGAGCGTGCAGCTGCGTTCCCTCTGCAGCAGGTAACGGGGGAAAGCTTGCCGGCCCCTTCCAGAGCCCGCCCAGGAAGCCGGGGGAGCTTGGAAAAGGGGCCTATCCTGTCGCGCTGCAAGGGTGGGCAACGCCGGTCCTTAAGGGTCCTTAACCGCTTGGGTTTTCAGGATAGCTAATGAATATGCATGAAAAGAAATCTGCATGCAACCGAGGCAGCTCAACTCTTCCCAATGCCCACCCCCCCCCCCCGTGTCTGAACATGCTCTGGTGCGTCACATGCAAGCGGACACCTCTGTGTTAACTACCCAGGGCAAATTCAGACGGTTTCCAGTAGACAAAATTAAAAAAAATAAATAAATAAAATACCCACTCCAGTCCAAATTAGCGGCAAAATATTTTAATGGGAGAGCTGATCTAGAACAGGGGGGTAGGCAACTCCGGGCCTGGAGAGCCACAAATAGGTCTGGTTCTCCGGATAGCCTCAATCAATATGCACGAGGCAGATCTGCAGGCAACGGAGGACCACGGTGCATGCAGATACAGCTCACTGTGGATATTCTGCCGCACTCTAGGACCGGCGCTGCCTACTCTCTCTCTGATCTAGAGGCTGAGGCCTGCCCTCTGAATTCTGGTTCCTGCTCACGATCAACAGGCTGAAAGGATACAAGTGCCCCAGACATAGGCTGAAGAGTAAAACCACCCTCGTACGTTAACAGGCCCAAAAGGTGTTTGGGGAATTTCTTGCACGGCAGCACTGAATCCGTATCCAAAAACGGAGCAAAAATCTTTACCACTAGCAAGGGATTTTTCTGAAGACAGAGGTGCGACAACATTACACTGTACATTTTAAATGACATGTTATCTGTACATCTCCTCACTGCGGGCTTGAAAACCCTCTCTCATGGGGAGTTTAACAGTTCCTTCTCCTTTTTACCAAAAGCACACAAAACCAGCAACACCTAACGCTGAGAGAAAAAGTGCAGGAGTTCCTCGCTTCTGTCTGCCAGCGTTAGCCTGAAATAGTCTTCCAATGAACCCTCAAAATCCATGCCCACCCAGCACGATGGAAACTTGCTTTTCCAAGTCTAAATAACTGCATTTTGGAGCTATACGAAACCGCCTATCAAATCTTTGAAAGAAAAAAAAAAAGCTTTTGACAATAATTGTCTGGGGAAAGTTAGGAAGGAGTGAGATGCGTTGCACGAGTCGATATGGAAGGATTATCACCCACTGCTAGTTGTTGACCCTTACCCTCTGCACAAAAAAAACCCCACATTCCAAATCGTCCCAGCAATGAGGGATTAGCATCCTGCGTCCCAGCCAACCAAATTATGCCAAATCTACATTTTCCCCCTTCTGTTACAGTAACAAGCAGGCACCGCCGGACATGGCAAATACAGATTTACCGTTTGTCCTCATTACAGGAGTCTCCAGTCCTCCATACTGGCTTCTCACGAATGCCCATTAAAGTGAAGGATAAAGGCAGGGCCCAGTGCTAACTTTTTTTTTTGCTGCCCTCCACCCCCATAATTCAGTCTCTGTCCCGGGCCCTGAAATTCTGAGACTTCACCCTCCTAGGTGTCCACCCCTTTTTCCTGGAACCCGTGGCCAGTCCAAGGGTATTAGGTGTCCTAGACGAAACCTGAAGCCGTACAACTGCCCATCCCCACCTTCACACACACAAAATTAAAATGTACGCATTTATAAGAACATAAGAAATTGCCGTGCTGGGTCAGACCAAGGGTCCATCAAGCCCAGCATCCTGTTTCCAACAGAGGCCAAACCAGGCCACAAGAACCTGGCAATTACCCAAACACCAAGAAGATCCCATGCTACTGATGCAATTAATAGCAGTGGCTATTCCCTAAGTAAAATTGATTAATAGCCGTTAATGGACTTCTCCTCCAAGAACTTATCCAAACCTTTTTTAAACCCAGCTACACTAACTGCACTAACCACATCCTCTGGCAACAAATTCCAGAGCTTTATTGTGCGTTGAGTGAAAAAAAAATGTTTCACCGATTAATCTTACATGTGCTATAACAAATTTTACATGAAAAATAATTCACAGTACATTCTTCTGAGTACAAATAGAAACTTACATGTATATTATATTTACATACAATGCTGTGGTGCTAACCAGAAAACCCTGTAAAAATACCCAAAATTATAATTAGGCCTGTTGTAACGTGTGTTGAGTGTGGGGCCTGACCCTCAGAAAGCCAGGAGTAAACAAATAGCAATATAGTAAACTTCCTATAGCAAATCAGCACTAACTGCCAGCACTCAAACAGTAACAATCCTACTTGTGAAAAAGAGTAACGCTGCAAATATTACACCAGATCCTAAAAGGCCAATACATCTCTCATCAGGAAAACAGAACAAGCCAGGAACCTACAGATCCCTACCCAGAAGCTACAAGCTAACCAAATGCCTCATCTCGGTCACATATGCAGAATATAAAGGAACCATAAAACATAAATAAAAACATGCAGACAAGCCAGACCCTGGGGCCGATGTAGCTGTCTGTGTATGTATGTATATATATATATATATATATATATATTTTTTTTTTTAGTGCATGTGCAAAAGCAGGCGCCTCCGCGAGATGCAGTAAAGGACGGGTATGCAAATGAGATGCACGCAGAAAATCCGTGCAAAAGTAAACAAACGCGCGACAACGCACACAAGTAAGTGTGGTCAAGGTCCTATGGGATAAAGCGCACCGAAATCCTCAGTAACGTGGTGACCAGCGGGGCAAAAGCCTTCCCCCTTTCATAAGACAGCGAAGACGTCGGTGGTCTGGGAGCGGGACTGAAGGTGGGCAGAACGCCGTCTAACCCCCTTCACGTTCTGTCTCCGACTGCGTGGCAGCTGTACCGGCAGAGATTCCTTCAGCCAACCTGCATAATGTACCATTGCATTGGGAAAAACGCAAAGGTGATCCATGATTACCCCAGAGTTGCACGGACACACAATCAAGCAATGATCACGCCTGCCCTGACCCAGGCGTTAAAAAAAACAAACCCAAAACCCGCATGCAAAAACCTGCACTAAAAACGATGCTCAGCTCCCTGCATCTCCCGTGAATAATTAAATTGCCTTCTTTGCATGCCATTTGCATGCACTCGTGCAAAACCAGCTGTGGGCTTTTAAGAAGGTTTATGCACACATTTTTCCTGCATGGACCATATTATTACATACATGCGCGAGACCAGCGTGGGAAAAATGTGCGAAAAAAACCCACAGCAGCTTTAGCCCTGCTTTTTACATCAACCCCGCTGTATGCAGTGCAACAATGCAAAAAAACAGAAACGTCATCATTCCTCAGAAAGAAATCAAACAATGAAAAGAAGAAACAGAAAACATCATAACAGCAAAACCATACTAACAAAAATAATTATTTCAAACACAGCTGATGAATAAAACATCCAATAATTTAAAACTATATAAACTGTTTTTAATTTCTCCAAACACCTGTAAAATATGTCAAAACATAAGATACATCAAACACTCAATAGTTGAAACTACTAAGGATTAAGAAAAAAATTCTCCCACTCTCTATACCTGGGAACTTTTGATTTCCAGACACTCCGAGATCACTGTGGATTAGTGTATGTAGGAGAGCACACAGACTCTCGCCTCTCGCTCTGACACACATACACACTTCCTCTCTCACTCATGCATGCTCTCTTTTGCTCACCCACACTCACGCAGGTTCATACATTACTGCATTCCCTCTATCACTCACTCATGTACACACACACACACACGCGCTCATACGTCTAGACATGCACTCCCTTTCTCTCACACACATGCTCATACACCCTCATAATCACGTACACACACACACGGATTTAACCCCTCTCTTCTTCCGCTGGCTCCCCTCTCCACGTCGGCCTTCATCGGGTCGGGATCACACGGTGGCCTTCACTCCCATCTGGCTGCTGGTGGAATGAGGTCCACCAGGCAGCCCACAGCTCCTTCTCTACTTAGGCAGGATGGGGTCCACTGGGAGGCCTGCGGTCTCAATATCTCAGTTCCTTCCCCCACTATCTCAGCTCTCCTTCTGTTATCTTGGCTTTTTCCCTCCCTCTAGAGATCTCCCCCCCCCCCAATCCTTCGCACCCCTTCCCTCATTAACTTGGTTCTCCCTCCTCCATTGCTGTCCCTCTAAGGATTCTTCCTCACTTTCTCAGCTCTTAGTGAGTCTCTACCTCAAGCTTTTCTCCCTTCTCACCCTCTTTCCTCATTACCTCAGCTCTCTCCCTTCCTCTGGAGGCTGCTCCTCCCCCTTCTTACCCCTTCCCAACTTCTCCCCCCTTCTCATTCTGCCCCTCTTCCTGCTTCTTCCTTCTAAACCAAGCGCAGCTAATTACAGTCAGGATCCCCGCTCTTCCCTACGCGAGACGGCGGCAGCAGCAGCATTGGAGCGCAGTCCTCTCCTGCTGCCGCGGGGCTGCAAACATCTCCCCGCTCCCTATGGGGAGACTGGAGAGGAGGGACTGCACTCAAACCCTGCTGCTCCCGCCGCCAGCTGACACGCAGGATCAGATCGGGCAGGGGTTTGGGTTACCCCCGGATACCTAAAAACGGGGGTGGCGAGCCTACGCCACATCACACTCAAGACACACGCAGGCCAAAACTACAAGACACACAGATACACACATAGACACGTCCAGAAATGGGAAGGAATGGAATACAGTTTGAAAAAACATGAGCCAACCAAGATATTTAGGAAACGGGAGAAACTCCATCCCACCCGGCCAACTTTTTTTTTTTTAGTGTGTTACTGTTTCTACTAATTGTTCCTATTTTTGTATTTCTTACTCATCTTTGTTTTGCTTATTTAAAATTTGCTTATTACACTATTTGCCTTTCCTCTACCTCCCTGTCCCCTCCCCCCCCAGGCTGGCAGCAGCTGCAATCTCTCTCCCTAAGTAGGGACCTGGGGGGGGGGGGGGGGCAGCAGGAATGCCCCCCCCCCCGGGCTAGGGCCCCGAGGGTGCCGACTCTTCCTAGGCTGTGGAATACCACAGCAGCTCCGCCCACGTCCGAGTTCGGTGCAGCGGAAAAGTGGCCGGCTGAAAGAGGTGCGTGACCAAGCCGCGGCACGCGCGGGACATCGCCGCGCTGCCTCACCCCCCCCCCCCCCCCCGAGCTTGCGATGCACCTCTGTGGTGCTGAGCCTGGACAGCGCGGCCGTTGCTTTTGTCTTCGTAGCCCACTGGCTGGCCCCCACCCATTCGGGCATTCCGGGTCTAGCTTGCGGTTGGTGCCAGGACACCCCCCCCCCCTCAACACGACTAGTGAAACCCAGACGTAGTCCTCAAAACAAAATTCTCAGCCACGTCCGGTTTACAGAGGCAGCCAAAACACACAGCTTTAACCGGGCTCTTAAACCAAAAACGCATGCGGAGGCAGCTCATGGAGGCTGAAGTCGAAAATCCTGAGAAGCCAGAAGCGGGTGGAGAAGCTGAAGGAGGACTGGAGAGGAAGCCTGGACCCGATCCGGCGTGCCGAAGCACGGGGTGGTGCGCGCGCAGAAACGAATCCTGAAGCCCATCAAGTCTGCCGGACTTCATTCCTGTTGCAATTCTATCTCTGGTTTTCCTTCCACGACGAGGGATCCCTCTGTGCTTATCCCGGACCAGTTCTGCTGCTGTTTTTTTTTTTTTTTTTTTCGTCTTTTCCACCTCCGCTGGGAGGCCGTTCCGCGCATCCGCCAACCCTGGTGGGTGAAGAAATATTTCCTGAGGTGGCTCCCAAGCCCACCCTCCTGAAGCTCCAGAACAAATCTCTCCTCCGTCGTGTCGGTAGAAGTCGAAGCCATGGACCCATATTTATGACTCTTTTCCTTCCCTCCCAGTTGGATCCTCCTGGTACTTCCATTTCATGCAGAACTAGGGCTGGGATCTGGAGCTATGAGTCACAATTACTCCACCCCTCACCCCCAATATACCTGGCCTGGGTCATCGCAGGGACAGTCCCGGGCCACGCACCGTGCACCAGGGGCTCCCGCAGGAACCCTGCAAGCTCGCACCTCGAATCCTGCCGTCAGATGCCACTCTTTAAGCAACTGAGCACGACTCCCTTCCTCCTGGGGAGTGGGGGGCTGCGAACGCAACTGCCTCTACGGCAACCCCGGTCGACACCGCCCACGGGGGAGCGAAGGGATCGACTTAAAGAGATTGAACCGGGGACCTTCCGCACGGCAGTGCACAGCGCAGACCACCAGAACCACCAGGCCGGCCCGTTTTTTTTTTTTATGATATTGCAAGAAGCCTGTAACAACGCAGGCTTCATTTCTACGTAGTTTGGAGGTGTACGATAAAAAAAAATAAAAAAAAATAGATGAGCTAAAGCACTCGGAGGCAAGCAGGAAAGCAAATATTCACACTCCCGAGTTCAAAAATAGTTGATGCAGGCTGCAAGTCCTCTCCCTGCTCTTGGTGTCAGATGATGTTATAGCTCTCATTTAAGTGGGCAGGCCTCCTCACCATGAGATCATGCACACGGGGAAAAGTAGCAGAGGGAAGCCACTGAGCAAGCCCCCGCCCCCCCCAAGAGGCCCGCAGTTCAGGGACAAAGGGGCATGCACTTCAAACGCAGAAAGGCCCGGTTCAGAAAGTGCCCGCACGGAGCGAGCACTCCGGTACCACAGAGAAAAGCTTTCAGGTAGCCCACTGGCCACAAGGGACACTGGGGCTGCCTACAAAGAATAGGAGAAAGTTACCACAAAAAAAAACAAACAAACCAAAAACAACAACAACAACAACAAAAAACAAACCCACAAAAAAAAAAAAAAACCCAAACCCCACACCACATTCATCCATGATCTCACCATCAGGAAAGCCCATATCCTGGGACTCTCCCTCCACCCTAATTACCATTAACTCAAGGCTAAAGGAGGCCACCAGCATCCCAATTTCTCCTTCCAACCAACATGAGAGAAAAAAAAAAAAAAAAGATTGATCAGGACTGGCAGCCATGCAGAGGAGTGCACAGAGTCTTCCTGCGTGGAGAGAGGAGCACGTAAAGCTGGAGGGAAGGTGTGTGGGGAGGGGGAGAAAGGGGAGCGTGGAGAGGAGTCTAGGTCAGGTGTGTGTGTGTGGGGAGGCAGAGCAAAGTAAGGGTGACCTAACGGGCATCGTAAGAGCCAAGGAAGACAAGGGCAGGAAGGAGAAGTGGCCGGGGAAAAAAAAAAAAAAAAGAGGCAAAAGGGTGTGCAAAGAACGAGCGTGAACGGCAAATCAAATATGGGCTGCAAGAGCAAAAGAAAATGAGGTATGGGGGACACAGGAGACGAAGGAAACGAGAGAGAAAAGACGAACAGGGACTGGCGTGAGACGGAATGCAGAAAAGGAGACAGAAACGAATGGGTGCGAGCGCGCTCTGGGATTCTGCAAGAGAGACATCCAGGATGCAGGCGAATGAAGTTACTCCGGCCCGGGGCAATAGGAGATTTGGTCTAAAGCCCCTTGCCCAGGCTGCAGCAGGCGCGGCGGGGCAGAGCTGTGGGTATTGCATGTACACGGTGTCTACGGCGAGGCCTCCCACCGAATGGAACATGACAAAAGCTATTTTAAGGGGAGGGAGCAGATTTCTCCAGATGTGCAACCATTTCCATGAATCAGGAATATCACTAAACCGAGTGCACCCTATTCAATGATGCAGGGACATACACTTAAAAGGAATGACCGAAGCACAGCCCTCGTGAAACATGACAGATGAATGCGAACAATGTGCAGAACAAGTCAAGCCAACACTCATTCACCAATGCAGCGGTTAAACTAAACTGCAGGCACTTCACTGGCTGACTACCAAACGTTGATTGTGCAACTATAGGAAAGAGGGCTTCCAGATCAAAACTAAGACAACTAATTGTACAGTTTGTTTTCTACAAACACCCTCCCTGAGCTTATTCATGTGTGTGACCCTAGAAAAGAGGTCATAATATAGATAGATGCCTGCTACTGGATTAATCTAAAGTACTTTACTGTTTGTAACATCGCTGTCTTTGCTAATATCAAGAGTTTGACCTCAGAATCCAGTTTTGGTGAAACGGCTGAATTACTTTAGCAATAAAAAGAAAAAAAGAGGTACAAAATTTGAAAGAACACAGAAAAAGTACACACAGTCACTACAATATTCTAAGTATTATACAGGTTGTCCAAGTCTGCTGCAAGCCCTTCCCCCTGTGCTTTGCACTCACTGTTCTGAATCGGTTTTCTAACCTTCTTGCTGCCGATTTAAGTGTACGAAAAAGTGCATCTGGTCTGAATTCAAGTCTTAAAAAAAAAACCAAATCAGACCAGTTCCAACCAACTGTTCTTTCAGATGCATAAAGGAAGAGTTTAAAAAAAAAAAAAAAATTACAGTTGACTGGTGCTGCCTAGGTTACCCAGAATGGCACTGAAACGGGTATATTATTAAAAGAGGTGTATGATGGGAATTGGTTCATTGTGCTGATCCATAGTAACCAGCTCCTCCTGTTCCTCCATCATTTATAATCTCCCTCACCAGTGACACAGGGAGTTGGTGTATTCACACTCTCAGCATTCTCTCTGCTCCAACACACACACACAGCCTTTTCTGCTTGGATAAGGAGATTTTTTTTTTAGTAACATCCATTATGTGTGCATCAACATTTATGGCAGCAAGATAATTGCCAGAGAGCTCAGGGGGATAAAAAAGCTCCCTCTTTGTAACATAAGCTTCCTCCCCACCCCCCTGAAAAAAAAATCTATATTAATATGTCTTTGGACATAACTGGTTCTGCTGCTCCTCACTCCCCCCCCCCCCAGTATGAAACAAGGATCATTCAGCTCAGGAAAGAAAGGTTCTAGTGGAAACCAAATTAAAAACTGCTGAGCTGTCTACAAATGAAGCTGCTTCTACATTTCTTCCCGTGATCAGGCTGTCTGGGAACAGTAATCCTTGTGCAAAAAAAAAAAGTAAACAGCAAGTGGCAGCCAGGTATGAAGATGCTTCTTTGGAATGATGCCACGATAATTAAAAATGATTTAGCTAGCCTTATTATTGGGAAACAAATGCAATTACTAATGATCTCAAGCTTAGTTACACACAAGCTTAAACATCTCGCATGTCAGCAAGTGCTCGTCAAGTGACAATTCCCTGCTCCCAAAACAAAGAAAAGAAATGCAAAAAAAAAAAACAAAAAACTTCTGACACTCAAGAACGCTTTCATGCCTAAACCCTCCCCCAACTCTTTCCGCTGTCTAATTGTATCCAAAAGCAGGACGAGATGCAACCCACAATTTCATGCACTCTGGATTCACACAGAACGAAAAAACAGAAAAGAAGAAAAAAAAAAAAAAAAGTCCTAGCCCAGGGAAAGCCTCACAGACCAGAAATCCTTGCACCAGATAAAGCAAGCCAGCACGCTCACTTGTATTCTGTACCAACATTTCCCAAATGCAGTACTCATTTATGCTCTCTCTCTCTCTCTGGTGGACCCAAAACATTTGAATTCAATTCCCTGCCTGAGCATTTAAACAGTGCCCTACTAAAAGTGAAGTGCACAAGTTCTGGTTTCAGCTGCTCTCTTGGCAGGTTTTGTTTTTTTTTTCCCCCTTTAAACCATGAAGAATCACAATAAAACGGTGACACTTGCTCAGGGGCTAAAGCAAGCACAGCCACTTTACTGCTGCTTCCCTGGCTTGGCAGAGGCAGAGGCAGCTCCCTGCAGGGCACCTCCCCCTAATGATCTATTGTATTTGTTTTTCATCCCGAGCAACAGGGCTATTTCCTGGTAAGAGTTTTTAAAAGTCGGTGACGCTCCCGTCTCAGCCCACACAAATCTATTTGTCACGCTCAACGTCAGACACAGGAAAGCATTAGAAGTCACCCCTTGCTAATGTTTTCCTAACATGGAATTTCCTCGCACAGCTCCCCTCTCGCGCGCGCGCCAGCAGCGTCCTTTGCAATCAGCCTTTCTTTTTTTTTTCCCCCCTCTTCTTCCTCCTAACAAGTGGCTCTGAAAGGAGACTATATTTTGAGTAATCAGCAGTTACAAAAAAAAAAAAAAAAACAACTCACACACACGCCAGAGCAATTTTGAGAAAAGCAAATCTTGGAAGTCTGTTTGCACAGGCCGTACCCAGAAATGGGAGGGTCCTCGCGCTGCAACGCAATGCGAGAAGGATCTGTTGTGCAACCGCGTGTCCTCGTTGCACCGATCCTTGTTTTAACGTTTGGGAACCCGCTCGGCACAGGACATTTGTTTTGTTTTGTTTTTTTTTTCCAGGTACCTGTCGAGGCCCTTTCTGGGTCATGGCGCTGCTTCCCCAAACACTGAACTGGTTAAGATCCACGGTGCAGGAGGGGGGGGGGAAAAACAAAAAACGACTCCCTCACCTATTTAGCCCTCTTTGATTTCTGTTAATCATTCATGGTGTTCCTGCACCGGCTTGTGCTTACCCTGCACAGTCCTCTCTATACCCCATTACCGGGCACGATGCAAACAAAATAATAATAAAAAAAACCCACCCCACAATAATAATTAAAGCTACAATGACTTGGGCACGAGAATTAGGTATTTTGCCCATACTAAAGGGTTTCCCTATTCGCGTGTTTATCAGGCTCTTAGAGATGAAGACAAGCAAAGCACAAAACATTATGATGGGCCCCTGACTCCTCTTTTTTCCGAGCGCCTGCTACTTAATATGCAAAGCCCCAGTATATGTAAGAGCCAAGCGCCCTGTCTCTTTAAGGCAAAGAAGCTGGATTAGCGGTTCCTGGTGGCAGCAAACAGCTGGTCAGTCCTGCAGGTTCAAGGCCATTTCGGCTCCCCTCCCGGAGGCGCCATATGCCAAAGCTCGCACATCAGCAGCTTTTCGTTTCCCAATAATCCGGCTCCAGAAGGGACGAGGTAAGGGAGCCCCCGTGTTTCACACTCCCCTTTGCTGAATGGGGGGCCCGGGTTGCTGTGCCCGCCTCTGATCTTTTGTTAGGAGAATGAGGGCTGAATCTGCAGCTCGCCCGGCCCAGAGAAGGCCCTTTTTGACCCGTTCAGGGGGAAACAATTGCCAGCCACCGGCTACTTTAATCCAGTACCAGCTTCCTAGAAACCCAGTGAGCCTTCTCCACCGGGCCGATTTTTTTTTTTTTTTAACAGTATTGCTAGTAAAAGTAAAGATCATTTCTGGAGTCATCCGATCTCTTGGCAGCTTTTTTTTTTTTATTATTATTATTTTTACATGCAGGGAAAATCACGACAAAGCTGCCCACATTGGCTCGGGGCTAGCGCGATCCCAAGCCACGCTGCTGGCCACTCAGAGGCAGCTCCCTACCCCCCCCCCCCCATCAGCAAGATAAGTTATTATTTATTCTGCATTTATTGCACAGCGCCCTGGAGCAGGGGGGGGGGGGGGGGGCTTTTCAGCAAAGTGCAAATAGGTCGGAGAGTCCTTCCCCAAAGGGTTTGCAACCGAAATCGCTACCCCAGCCAGCAGGGGATGGAGCTGATGTACCCGAGGGGCTTTTTTTTTTCTCATTTCATGTCGGGGGCGGGACTGTTTGGTGCATCTGCCCCCGGCATCACACTCCCGTTATCAAAGCTGGGGGTCCGAGTCCTGTCCGGTAATCTGACCACTAGGGCCCACCCAGCCTCTCCAGTCTGGGGACGGGGGGGGGGGGGGGGGGACCCTGCCCCTCGTGGTATGGGGGCCCGGCCTAAAATCCGGGGGCCGTCATGCAAGAAACCCTTGTCTTCCCTTTCTAAAAAGGAGGGAGTTCCGGGAACCCGTCCGGCCCCCGCACCCGAGTCGTTTCGACTCTTCCCTCCGAGGCCGGTAACCGGAACTCGCTTTGGGGGAGGGGGGTCCCACCCGAGATGAACCAAACTTTGCAGGGAACTCGCAGCGCCTCCACGCGCCTGCCTCCGTCCGGGGGGGGGGGGGGGGCAGCACAGGACACGGGAATTGACGGCGGCCGGAAAGGAGGCGAGACGAAACCGGTTTTCCGGGGGGGGGAAGAAAGTGTCCCCGGCTCATGAGCTTCCCCCGTGCCAGCTGAGCCGGCCGCATCCCGCGAGGCAGATAACGCGCCCTCTGTGAGCGCCAACCAAAAGGCACAAAGTGGGCTCGCTCCGGATCTAAGGGAGGGGGCGATCGGATCCCTCATCGGAGAATTATTTTTAGATCCTGCCCTCCCCTCTTTCCAGCCCGAGAGAGAGAGAGAGCTGCTGACCACTGGTGCTTTAGGAGTTCTCTAACCCGCCCCATCACCACCAGTGCAATTAAGTCCCACTTCCGATGAACCCGGTCCCTAAAAGGGCCGATCTGGTTTCCTTTCAGAAGTCACCGTTACCAATTGCAAAATTGCAAGCGGAAGGAATATTGATCAGGGCTGTCCACGCCGATCGACGGCCACAGGGACTTCAACGCCACATATCTGCCTCTGATTTACCAAAAAAAAAAGCAGCTACCGGCAAAACCTAAGTCTTTTTTCCCCTTCAGAATTGCATTTTTTTTTTGCCTTTTAATCGCCTCTCCCCCTCCTCCTCCCCCTCTCCCTCCACCCTTCCCAGTGTTTCCACTTCTCACAATGCCTTCCTATTAGAAAACAAAGCGTCTTTTTGATTGGGTTCCAGAAAGCTATCTGAAAGGAAACAAAAGCTCAGATTCTTCTTTTCCATGACTGCAAGCCTCCCCTTCTCGCAGGGAAGCTGGAGCAGGTACAGTAGCTTCCCTTAGTTGGGGTTTTTTGTTTTTTTTACAGCGGGAGACGGGGAGATTAGCAGCGGGGATGCCAGGCGAACAAAGCAGGGCTTGTCCTCTCGCAGACCCTGGCACCGCCGGGACAGGGCGCTCGGGTAATGCAGCAGGAGGAAGACAGAGCTTCCCCGGCGATCCCACCCCCCCCAAACCGGATTATGCAATCTCCAGCAGACTCCCAACTGCAAACCGCACCGGACGAGCATTGCGCGATCCACCTTCCGGAGCTGCTAAGATCGCGCTAACGGGAACCGTGCAAAAGCTGCTTGCAGCCAAGGGGGTGAAGACGAATAGCAATGCAATCTGTCCACAGAACTGCTCGACCCACTCTTAAGCACAGGTCAGGCTACCAAAAAAAATAAAAAAAAAAAACACGCGTAAGTCCTAGAGTGCGATTTCTCAACACTTGTGGGTATTAGTAGTTTTTTTTTTTCTTTACAGCCATTCATTGCTTTCTAAATAGAGCCCAACTCCTATATAAAAAAAATAAAAAAAAATCAGGTTTCGGATTAGGACCACGTACAGATCCAGCCTTTGCCTCGCAGAATGCACGCCTAGTGTGACTCTCGGCAACCGGGACCAGCACCGGTAAAACAACAATGCACGCCCTTGCTCGCAGTGACGGACAGACAGACACACACACCCCAGCCGGGACCTGCACACCGATAAAAAAAAAACAAAAAACTACAATGCACAAAACTCAAGGCAAAGAGAAAGCTGGAAGCCCAGCAGCGTTCACGCCTTTTGTTCACCGGCATTTTATTCTTCGCTTCCCACTACTGAACATCCCCCCTTTCCCGTACGCAGTCGCGCTAGGCTGGGAAACTATAAATCGTTCGGGGGAGGGGAGAGGGGGGATCTGGTTTCTTCCTGTAGCCGAGCTGTTTGATCTTGAGTTTTTTAAATCAAAAGCCCCCCCCCCCCCCGTAATCGGGATAAAGCGCGGCTCTGTTTACACGGGGAGAACTTCAGCTTCCAGACCTGAGAGTTTCCGGGCAGTTTTCTTTAATCCTATTAGCGGCCTCTGCACCGTCGGCAGGAAGCGCGGATAAAGAAAAATAATAATAATCAGACGGCTCCTAGCGACTTCCTTCCCCGGCTCAGCGCCTGCCGGGAAAGCCACTCGCTCCTTCCCTGCCCGCCCCGGGTGCAAGGGCTGCTTGCTTACAGCCCCCCCCCCCCCCCGCGCGATTCGGATCCATAAAACGAGCTAACCCGCATGTAAGGCTTTCACCCTTCCCTCCCGGGTGCCAGGCGCGCGCCGAAGCCGCCTCCGCGAGACTGGGAAGGGGTCGGAGAACTTGCTCCCCCCCCCCTCCCCTCCTGCCTCTCAAAGAGAGTTCGGAGGGGCAAACGGTGCCTGCCCTGCCCCCCCTTCCCGAGACTGAAGCACTGCACCCCGTGCACGCAGCCTTTTCCGCGGCTCGGCTCGCCCCGCAAAAGCTTTCTCTCATCATTTTACGTGCGACTCCCCCCCCGACCCCGAATTACAAGAACGCAAACGGGGGGGGGGGCCGGCGAGTGGGACACAAATCAAAGGAGCCCGACCACGCACGCTTTATTGGCAACAAAAGTCACGCCAAGCAGCCAGGGCTCCGGCCCCCCCCCCGGGTCTGGGGGGCCCGCGGGCCAGCGCGCGACACAATTTCCACAGCCAGTGCCACTTACCGGAATATGCGGCTCCATGCGTGGTGCTTCTACCCGCTGGGAAACCAGCAGCATCTTGGACTGGCGCTCCACCAGCTTTTTACATCCACTTTGGCTGAAGAACAAACCCCCCCCCCCCCCCCCCCCCGGTAACAAAAAAAAAAAAAAAAAAAAAGAGACAGAAACGGGGGAAGAAAAAAAAAACCCCCCAAGAAAAAGTGGCAGGGCGACGTGGTGCGTCCTTTCAGCTTCCAGACAAGTTCATCCTGGCGGAGCACTTTGCTAATGATTCACCGTCTGCCTCGCTCGCCGCGCTGCATTTCCATCAGCCCACAGCTTCCTCGCTCGGAAGGTGGGGTTTCTCGGGCTGCAGTTTTACTGATAGGGCACTCGCCACGGCTGTGTGACCCGAGGAGGAGGAGACAAGCCAGGGCCTTAAAGGAGCAACGCGCCGCCGCCGCCGCCGATCGCGGCAGGAGGGGGGGGGGCCCGGCCCCGTCCCCGCCGGAGCCACGTGCAGGGGGCTCCGGCGCCTCCCGGCTGGCGAGCAGGTGCGGCGTCTCGCGCCCCCCCCCCCCCCCGGCTCGCTCCCCGTTCGCCATTGGCGCCAAAGAATCGAGGTGGCCTGCGGGCGATCCTAATCGCCTCCTTTAGTTTTTTTTGTAAAAAAAAATAAAAATGAAAGTAACCGGTGGAAAAGAACGGCGAGAGATCTGGGTTGGTTTATTTTTTGGTTTTGTTTTGGTGGTTTCTTTTGACAAAGTCCTTCCCAGTGCAAAGGGAAGCCCTCGCCACCGGGGCGCCCTGCAAGAAGTGCGAACGCAGGAGGGCGATTCATGCAAGGGTTAAACGCGCCCGCTGAAGAAAAGGTAAACTTAGGTCAACAGCAAGGGAATAGAGTCGGATGCCCTTTTGACTCCTCGTTTATTCAGACAATTGACAGAGCTACCAGCCTGGGTGTAACCAACCCCGTGTCCTGTGCTCCACCAAATCACACGCTTTTTGTTTTGTTTTGTTTTTTTTTGCTTTTGCCAAAAATTGTATTTTCAACTTATGTTTAAAGCATGTTTTGTTTTGTTTTTATTGCTGGAGATACACCTTTAAAAACTTCTGGCTGTAACTTGCCTGATGATTATAAAAAGTTGTATTCTTATGCACCTTTTTATTTTATGCAGACAAAACTTAACCATCATTCTCTGCTTTTCTGTCTCAGTTTCTTCTTACATACAGGCCGATACAGTACAGTGCGCTCCGGCCGCTCGTTTTTGACGCGCTATTTTTACCCCTTATACAGCAAATGCATGTTGATGGCCCTATTAGTCATTCCCGCGCGATACAGAAAGTAAAATGTGCAGCCAAGCCGCACATTTTACTTTCAGAAATTAACGCCTGCCCAAAGGCTGGCGTTATTTTCGGCCGAAAAGCAGTAAAAACTGCTTTTCTGTGCACCCTCCGACTTAATATCATGGCAATATAGGTCCTAAAAGTTTAAAATAATAAAAAAAAAAAAAATTAAAATCGGCCCGCGCCTCGCGGGTTGAAAACCGGACGCTCAGTTTTGCCGGCGTCCGGTTTCCGAACCCGTGGCTGTCAGCGGGTTTGAGAACCAACGCAGCAAAATTGAGCGTCTGCTGTCAAACTCGCTGACAGCCGCCTCTTCCGTCAAAAAAGAGGCGCTAGGGACGCGCTAGTGTCCCTAGCGCCTCTTTTTACCAGGGGCCCTCATTCGCATAGGCCACCCTCCTGAATCGTGCGCCCAAGAGAGTGGCCTGTGCGCGTGCCGGGAGAGCGGGCGTTCGCCAGCCCTCCCGTGCGTTTTTCTGAATCGGCCTGTTAATATCATAGCGATATTAAGTCGGAGGCCCCAAAAGTTTAAAAAAAAAAAAAAAAGTTAAAATTAAAAAAAAAAATTTAAAATCTGCTCGCGGGTTGGAAGACGGACGCTCAATTTTGCTGGTCTCTGTTCTCCGAACCTGTAGCTGTCAGCGGGTTCAAGAACCCATGCTGGTAAAATTGAGCGTCGGCTGTCAAACCCGCTGACAGCCGCCGCCTCCTTTTACCGCGGGCCCTCATTTGCATGTTGTTCCCTCCTGAATCTCGCGCACAGGAGAGTGGCCTGAGCGGGCGCTCCCGCGACTTTTACTGAATCGGCCTGATAATCTCAAATCCAGTTTTACGGAACTGAAGTGCAGCGCCGATGCAAAGCTATCGGGCTTCCTAGGCAGATGTTTAGGCTCAGGCCTATAGACTAACCCCCGAGATTTTGATAATTAACAATCCAGACCTCCTCCCTCAACATAAAAACACCTAGCTGAACGTAGGACAATTTTCAAAAAGCCATTTTATGCCAAGTACACTGGTGCCCAGCTCCCAGCAGGCTGGCAACAACTGGTCTTGCTTGGCCACCCTAAACATGTAGAAGCACATGCAGGCGGATGCAGTACTGTGTGCTGCGGCCGATGCAATACGGGGATTAGCGTGTCCAAACGAGCGAGTAGCTATAACGTAGGCAGCCAGGAGGACCCCTCTACCCTCCGCCAGCGCCCTTTACAAAATTTAACCACTCAGACGTTTCAGGACAACGTTTGGAATCAACAAGGCCGCAGCTTTATTAACAAACAGTCGTGCCCGAGCCAGCCACCACCACCACCACCACCCCATTGCTTTGACAGTGACCATCCGCCTCGCCACCCCCCCCCCAGCAAGATGATCTTTGCTAGGTCACCTGCCTAGCCGTTCACCATTCGTGAACTCATTCGACCCCCCGCCCAGCAAGGAGCCGAACATTCGGCCACCGACCAGCAAGGGAACCCGGGCTGTAGATGCGCATGGCACAGCGCTCCTCGCCCACAGGCCCTTCCCCCGCCCTCCTCCTCCCCCCCCCCCCCTCATCGCGACGCAGCGCACGCTCCGTGAAGGGCCTGGCGCCACATCACCGTGCTCGTGCGTGCACGGAGCACGCCTGCCCTTCCAGTAGCACTCGTTACGTATAAATTCCATGCGGATGAGGCTGTTAGCTAATCCCCGCGATTCAAAAAAAAAAAATTTCCCGCTCGGCCATTGCACCGTGGCAAGTTTTATGTCAGCCCAGGGCCCGGCATAAAGGGCACGACGTGCTTAAGGGCTCGCCGGGAAAAAGAAAAATTCCTGCTTTCCGTATCATCGCGATAGTAAGTAGGAGGAACCACAGAAAGCAGATTGAAGTTAAAAAAAAAAAAAGTCTTGGAAGAAAATAAAATTCTGGGAGCCGAGGAGGTGCTGGGGACGCACCATTTTCCCTAGCGCCCCGCCACCCCCCTCGTTTAAATAATGCGTTGCGCGCTCCCGGGAGAGGCGGAGCTCAGTCACCAGCATTTGTTTTAAGCGAAAGTATGTTCATGCTTTCACTTATGAGAATTGGCTCATAGTCCACAGATAAAAAAAATTACCCCCTGACTTTCCAATAAAACATAGTTTTGAAAATCCTACACTTTGTTTTGTGTGTATTTTACCCAATACAAATTTGTTTCATAAATCATGTCACGGTGTCTGATCTGTATGTCTCATCTGTGAGTTTTGGGGGTAGATTGCAAAAGAAAAAAAAAAAAGAAATAGATAAATGTTTTAATTAAAATAAATGCACGTTGCATTGCATTGGCTGCAGGTAATCAGAAATGGCTGGCTGGGGCAGAGTGTTTCGCTTTATTGTTCACCACACACAAAATTCAGTTTTTTTTGTTACCTCAGTAACAGGGACATAGACTTCCTCCATTATTAGGCACTTTTGTGCGAAATCCTGCAAAAAAAACCCTGTATATCAAAGCTATGGAAAAAATAGTGAGAGAGAGAGAGTGAGAGTGTGTGTGCGCGGATGTGTGTGAGTGAGCTTGTGAGAGAAAACACGAGCCTATGTGTTTATGTATGTGTGAGGGAGCCTGGGTGTGTGAGGGAGGAAAACCAGAGGAGAGAGAAGAAACAGAGAAAAAAAAACCCTGAAAAAGGATTTAGGAAAAGACCAACAAGAGGAAAGTGGAAAAAAGAGAGTGGGTCTAACTGATTAGAAAAATAAAAAGATCAGACAACAAATTAAAAAAAAAAAATTAAAAATTTTAGTTTTTAGTGATTGGAATATGCCATGTGTGTGAATGTGTATTTCTTATATTTTAGTATTTTGCTCTTTCTTTTTATAATTTTTTCTTTATTGAATTTTCATAGTTATCACAAAACATGTTCCAGAAAATTAAGACAAACAACAGGTAATCTCCCCCAGTGTTTTGTCTTACAATAATATCAGGAAATTTAGGGGAAAACAAGGTTACAGCAGAGCGATTATTCAGGAAATATTAGTTATTCAAGAAATAATCTGATCCTATACCCCCCCACAAATATATACCGGACCAAGCCTAGGGACTATTAGTGTTGCCACCGTCGCTGCCCGACGTCTCCACTACGCCCACTCTTTGGCGACTCCCTCTTTCCTGTTGGAAGTTTGGCTGCCGCGGCGTCATCTTGCCTTTCCCCTCCAGCGTCCCCGGACCGGCTGGACGCTGCACTCCGCCATGTTTCCCAGAAGCCTAAGGGTGCGTGCGCTTGCGGCCCCGACTCAAGTACCAGCAGTGGCGCAAAACTCAGGCGCGTCCCCCTGAGATGACGTCATCCTCACCGGATAATCGCTAACGAGTGGAGTTAGTAAGGCGAAAGGGTTACTCTACCTAAGCTATTCTGCCTCCTCGGACTTACCAGGGGTACCCGCTCCTCGGGGGCCTCGCTTTCTCTTTTTCCTTTCAGGTCGCAGTCCGGAACCGGTACTCGCTCCTCGAAGGCCCTCATTCCCTGACTTGCTACTGAATACTTCTGCCAGGAAGTCACCGCTGCCTACAACACCAGTGAATTACCATCTTTCTCTCAGAGCCTTCCCTGGAACCAGGTACTCGCTCCTCGAGGGCCTAACTCATTCCAACACCTGGGCTACTTCTAGAGATTATTGTGTGAGTGTTACCATCAAGGTTCTGTCCATGAACTCTGCATAACCTGCCTACTCACTATACTTAGTTTCTCTACAGCTCTGCCAACCTGGGATCGCTGTTCCAGTACCTGAGGGACTACAGCCCAGCCGGGTGCTTCCAGCTCACTACTGCCACCTCTGGTGGTTCCATAGACTGTTTAATAAAAGAACTAGTGTGTGTCTGTCTCCTAACTCTGAGCCTGACCGGTGGCCCCTCTCGAGATCTTCCCCCGTGGGCGTGGTCATCTGCCACCGGCCCAAGGATCCACCCACAACTACCTCAAACACCAACAATTAGGCATGAGAGTCCAGGAATATCCATAGCTGAGATGGTTCAAGGAATCTTGCCAAATTTTCATTCCATTTTCATGTTAAGAAATTTCCTCCTCCGTTCTTGCGTTGCTCTAGTAATGTCTGGAAAAACCCAAACTTTTTGACCATGAAACAGCGAGTGACGATTCCGAAGAAAGAACCTTAACACTGAATTTCTCTCAGATATAAATGCAAAAGTAATTAGTAAAGTTGCTCTGTTCTGAATAACCGTCTCTTGGGCCCTATAGGTGAAATAGGTTCCAGATTCTTTGGTATATCTCCTTCTGATTTAAATAGAAAGATAGCTTTAGTTATCATTGGCGCAGCTACAAGTGGAAATTTAAGGATCTGTACTGCGGTATATAAAACTGTTAAATAAATAAATAAAATGTCAGGGGGTTGCTGGCCTGCCACCTGACTGCTAGAGGGGGATGAGGGCGTGGGCTGACTTCTGCTTTTGAACCACTTTACGCTGCTTGAAAGGGGTCCCCTGACTGGTACTGCCACAATCCCCAGATGGCAGTACTCTTGTTGAGTGTTGCCTCTTCATATGATGCGTCATGCCAAAATTAGATAGATGTCCCATTTGCTTGCCTCTGCTAATATCCCTGCCACAGTAATTACACCGAGCAAAACGCGGGTCATCCATCACTTTAAAGTGGCTCCAGATCACATATGTCTTTCGTGATCCTCCCTTCTCTAAAGCCTTGGGGGTGGATGCTGGCACTGGAGCTGAAGTAGTGGGTGCACCCTGAGAAGCAGTCAGGGGCCTCAGTCACCCTCTGTGCCTGCGCTGACTGCTCTTCCTCCTCCTCCTCATAAGTTTCATCTCTCCCCTGCTGCACTGAAGTGGAGGCTAAGACAGGACTAACTGATCCTCCTAAAGCTTCGTCAGCTATTACTTCTTCCATTTCTGATGAGAATCCCACACAAGATGATTCTTCATCTGAATCAGAAGCAAACAGTGACTGCGCTACATTGTCAACGCTAAGTGTTAGTCGAGACTTCTGTCCCCCTGCTGCTTTTGGGTGTCGCCATTTTGTCTGGCATGACTCAGCCTCCCATTCCCTCACCTCCAAAATTACAGGGTCAGAAACAGGTGGTGGTGATGGCGATGCATCATGATAAGATTTCATTTTTTTCTGGATGGAACTGCCTACCCCTCCAAAGAGTTTAGATTGCGACAGGTCCCTTTTTAACGTTAATGGGGGAGTAGCACTAGTGCCTTTTGAAGTGCCTCCTCTGCCAGTCCCAATCACTCGACTACATCTAGCTTTTCCTGACTTTATGGATTTAATGTCACTGCCTAGTGCCTACCCACTGCCCACTGTCACAGTGCCTTGCTATGCACTAATGTAACGTGTGTGGTGTGCACACACATGCAGCTTGCTTGTAAGCACAAAAGAGGCAGACTGGGGATTTCACTGCACAGACTGTCCCAATAATAAAGTTCAGTCTGTTAAACTGCCCACTGTCACAGTGCCTTGCTATGCACTAATGTAACGTGTGTTGTGTGTGCACACACACGCAGCTTGCGTGTGAGCACAAAAGAGGCAGACTGGGGATTTCACTGCACAGACCGTCCCAATAATAAAGTTTAGTCTGTTAAACTACCCACTGCCCACTGTCACAGTGCCTTGCTATACACTAATGTAATGTGTGTGGTGTGCACACACACGCAGCTTGCGTGTGAGCACAAAAGAGGCAGACTGGGGATTTCACTGCACAGATCGTCCCAATAATAAAGTTCACTCTGTTAAACTACCCACTGCCCACTGAAGCCCAGTGCACAGAGAGACTGAGTGAGTTGAATTAAACAAACTCAGTTTAAAAAAGCTGGAATTGTTGGCACAGCAGGAAAATCGATGAAATATATTTTCCAATGGAAATTCTAGCAAAATTGAATATATCTCTCCCAGCCACAACACCCAAATCGTGCTTGCTTGCAGCCTAGCCCAGAGGGTGAATGAAACAAAATGGCACTGCTAGCAGCTTCTCTCCCTGGCACAGAGAGACAATCTCAGATCACCTAAATAAATTGCTTAAAAAACAAACAGGGCTAGCTGGCACAGACACTGTAGCCAAATAAAGAATAAATACCTTTTTTCCCCTACTAACTAGCCTAGCTAGCAATTGAATAGAGATTTCTGAATTCAGACTAGATCTGAGTGCAGCCTGCTTCCACAGAGACCACCTCCCCACACCATCCCTGCAAAGAAAGTGCGTGGCACGCCGCATGCTTAAGTATATATAGTGCTGGGTCATCAGGAAAATCGTCACCGAGCACTGAATGGCAGCGCGATTGGCTGCATTCAGTGCATTTCACAAAATGTTATCGCTGATACGCTGCATTCCGATATCCGTGCCAACCTGTCTGACCCTTTCCTGTGAGTCTCATGACTCACAGGAAAGGGCTGGCTTTTGGTTCTGGATAGTGCATACACCGAAATGGCGTCCTCCGATTGCAAATGACGGCGAAGAAAAGCGTGCGCGCCATACGCCGCACAACGGATGAAACGGACGATAAGTTATATTTGTGGGGAGTCACGATACATTTTGCTTCCCCACAAATATAACGAATAGGGACATATACATTGCGGATTGCCAATACGTCGAAAACGAATGCATACCCCTAGGATTGGGAACCCCAGTGAAAAGGAAAAAAGTCTTGTCCCATCTTAAACATTTGCATGTAGAAGTGGCATGCATTCAGGAGAATTCAAATCACAAAATCAGCTGATGCTGCACTTTAAATAGTTAATGTAAACAAAGAGAAGTGCAGACTGAATTTCTTCGATCCAAAACTTTTAATATGTGATCATATGGCAACTCCACTGTTCTTATTTCAAATATTATTTCAATACAAGGTAGGGGTCCCCCAACACAGGACCCTGTGTTTCGCATACTGGCTGCGTCGGGAGCGACACCATTAAATCAAGTGTTCTTATCGCTGTAAGGATACCAAGTTACAGGGAGTGCATTCAGGAAACACATCTTACGGCACTCGAGAGCAAAAAGCTTCACAGGGAATGGGTAGGCATATGTTTATATGCTGAGGCAAAGCACCAGAAAGGGGGGGGGGGGGGGGGTGGCGATATTAATCAATAAATGCTCCAACTTACAAGTCTCCAAAACCATTTCTGACCCCAAGGGTTGCTATCTTATCTTAATAGGCACATGGAACAACAAGCTGATAGCCATATGCACAGTATACGCCCCAAATGAATACTCTCATGAGTTTTTTGAGAATATTTGCAATCTACTTCATATACACACACACAAGGTGCGCTTTATGTCTTAGGAGACGTCAATTGTGTCCATGATATGTCTCTCGATAAAAGCCCCCCCTCAAATAAGCCCTGCTGGAAAACACAAAAAAGGGGTTGCCTATCTCTGTAAACATTTGGCTCTCCTAGATATATGGCAAACTCTCCACCCTAGCGAACGAGATTACACCCACATCTCGAGATCTCATAACACGCTCTCACGTATTGATTACATTTTAATCTCCCAACAACATTTTTTTGAGGTAATTACCGCGACTATTGAACCTCTAGCTATATCTGATCATTCCCCGATCTCTATTCAAATAAAGTCTCAGTACCCATCACACAACGTCAAACTGTGGCGTTTTCTTTCTTTTCTTAAAGATAACGTCCATTTCCAAGTTTTTCTAAAGGACAGATGGAAAGATTATGAAAGAAACAACCACCAACACATAGCTATGCCCCATCTCTTTTGGGAAGCTGCGAAAGCAGTACTCGGGGGAGAAATCATTTCCTATGTTCACTCTCATAACAAACAGCTTAACAAGTCCATACTACATTTAGAATCATTGCTTCAGCAAGCGAAGGGGGCATTGCTTCAGATAGTAACAGAGCAGAGTTCTATAGCGTACTCGGCCGCCTGAACACCCTCCTGGATGCCAGAGCCAAATCTTATCTCTGGAAAGGCCAACAGTCTTTCTTTAAATTTGGTAACAAACCAAGCCGTTTGTTGGCCAACTTAACGAAAGTTCAACGATCAAAATCCTTTGTAGCAAATTTGAAATCGACCTCGGGAGGGGTTGCAACCACCGAAACCGAAACCGAGATTAGTGAAGTCTTCAGGCAATTTTTTAGTACTCTGTATACATCAGATACACTGGGGGGTGAGGGGGAAGAGGAGGCTTTCTTCAGAGTTATTGTTATTCCCACGCTCTTGGCATCCCAACTTGCCTTTCTGAATCGGCCACTCCAGACTTATGAAGGTTATCACAGCCGCCCATACGGGAAAATCCCCTGGCCCAGATGGGCATTTTTACGACTTTTATAAAATTCTTTTACAATATATTGGCACGCCTTTGACAAATTACTTTAAGGAAGGGCTTACACAAAAATGTTTCCCTACTCCTTTTACTGAGGCCCACATCGTAGCTCTCCCCAAACCCGGGAAGGACTTATCAAGCCCCTCCTCATATCGGCCTATTTCGCTGCTAAATTGTGACCTTAAAATATTGACAAAGGTCCTGGCTGAACGGCAAGGTTCTTCTTCCACACTTGATCTCACCCCACCAAGTGGGATTTGTCAGAGGACGTAAGCCGAACGCAAACATTGTAAAATTGCTTACAGCCATGACTATTTGCCAACATCAAGATCAAGAGCTGCATAGAGAAAGGAGGTGAGCAGCAAAGGTCGCAGCCAGGGGCGGATTCCCGATGACGAGTGGGATTCGCTGCCCAGGCCGGCCCAGGAGATATCACATGGTCTGCCGAGTGCGGCTCTGCAACAGCCATGCTCGACAGACCACGTAACTAGAGCGACCAGCCCACCGGGGGATGCCCGATCCCCCGATAGGCCAATCCGCCCCTGGTCGTAGTCGCCTGCGACCGACGGGCGCAACAGGATCTTGCCAGGTACTTGTGACCTGGATTGGCCACTGTTGGAAACAAGATACTGGGCTTGAAAGATCCTCTGTCTGACCTAGTATGGCAATTCTTGTGTTCTTATGAATCCTGAGAGATAGTGATGTTATTGTATGGTGGGGCAAGGTTCTAAGTATTTTTTTTTTTGCAGGGGTCTGTGTTACTTCACAAAAGAGTGGATTTTCAAAAGAGTTGCATGTGTAAATGTAGTATATATCATAGCAATGTTCAAAAACCCATTTACATGCAGAATGTCCATTTACGTACATAAAACCTTTTGAAAATTCAGCCCTATGGGAAACATTTTCAAAGGGCATGAAAGTAGCAATTTTCAATAGCCCATTTACGTGCATAAAACCTTTTTGAAAATGATTTTATAAAGAAATTTAAACCAAGGCACCCTTAAAAGACCAGGGCCAGACATTTAGCCTGATCCACATTAAGGCACAGCTCAGAAGGGAATCCTGGTTTCAGGGCATTTCCCCTGAGCGGGAGTTAAGAGAGCAGGCCCTGGGTTTGGAGGAAGCAGACGTCCTACTGTGTTGTCATTAGGGACAGCGGATTGGAAGATATCTAGATGTATGTGTAGGAATAGGCCCACAGGAAAGTGTGACATTGATAATCTAACATTGCTTGGTGCAAAGAAATCTGAGCCACGCACGTCTGTAGTTTTAGGACTGAACAAAGTAATCCTTACTATGCATGCCTGTGTTCTGCACACTATATAGTCTCATCCCCTGCCTTAAATTCCTTGGTACAGAGGGAAGCAAATGCTCAATGATATATCTGACCCCAACGTCGAGCTCCCAAGCGCATTAACTGGACTGCTACTGCTGAATGCCCATGGAGCATATTCAGGGGCGTGTGCAGACGTGGAATTAATTTGTAAATATTAGTTCTTTATTTACTTATTACATGATCTTATCTCCCTCTCCACTGTTCTGTGCATAAGCGTGCTGCTAGCAATAGTTTTGTTTTCTTTCTTTATTATTTGCTCACGTGCACGTATGCTATAATCTCTGATATATTGCCTGTGTCCCTTATTATATATATATTTTATTTTACCAGAACCCTTTTGCATTATGCTGCTGTTTTTATAAAGTAAACTTTTCTACTGATCTGTGTCTGTGTTATCTGTCCCCCCCACACACACACAATGCGCTACTAGTGACCTGCCCATTACATCCAGTCACTCCACCCTTTGCACATATTGAGACTGTGATTGCTTGATATCAGCTGTGGAGGTAAGCAGGCTGTGTCTTGTTACTGTTTGTTTCACTGTGAATAAAGCATTTTCTCTGGAGAAAGGCCGATGTCTAGACTGATCTGACCTCCAGCCCCCCCTCCTAAAGCCCAGACTGATCTGACCTCCAGCCCCCCCTCCTAAAGCCCACAACAACTCACATGGCATTACATATAGTATCAGCAGTGGGATTTCTGCTCTAAGCACCTGCACATACAGAGATCCACGCCAGCAGGAAAAAAAAAAATAAGAGGGGGAAATAGTTTTTTCTTTTTCTCTGAAGCCTAGCTGCAGCAGCATCCCGAGGAAAAAAAAAAAAACCCCAGCAGGCTAAGGAGGCTAGCCCTGCCTGGATAGCCAGGGAAACACAGTACGTCAGAGCTGGACAGGCTAGGAATTATTTTCTTTTTCTTTCCTGAAGAAAAGGGGAGAGGTTTTGTCTCTGTGCTCCTGAAGGAGGAGAAGCCTTCTGTAGCATCAGGGCAAACTAAGCCAAAAATGGAGCAAATACTACAGATCCTCGCAGAGAGATAACAGCAACCACAAACAGTGTTAAAAGCCCGGTGTGCCATTCTTGTGAAACGGGACCACCACTGCTCTTCTCCAATCACTCGGCACCACTCCTGTTACCAGGGATCTATTGAACAGGTCACACAGCAGACCCACCAGCACATCTCTGAGCTCCCTCAGTATCCTGGGATGAACCTCATCAGGCCCCATGGCTTTGTCCACTTTCAGTTTTCCTAGCTCTTCCCATACATTCGCTTCTGTAAACGGAGTTTCGTCTACTCCACCTCCTTCCACGGACTTGTTTACTAGCGACATTCCTTCTCACGGGTCTTCTTTAGTGAACACCAACCTGAAGTATTTGTTTAATATTTCCACCTTTTCTTCGTCTCTCCACACATTGATTCTGGTCACCTTTTAATTTCACTATACCTCTTTGGACCTTTCTACTTTCTCTGCTGTATCTGAAGAATGTTTTGTCACCTCGCTTTACATCTTTGGCAACCCTTTCTTCTGCCAGACTTTTTGCTTTCTTGATTACTTTCTTCATCCCCCTAAGTTTTACTAGATATTCTTCCCTATGTTCCTCTTTTTTGGGGTTCTTTATATTTCTTGAATGCTGGTTTTTTTTTGCTTTTATTATGTAAGCCACCTCCTTCGAGAACCAGATTCGTTTCTTATTTCTCTTACTTTTGTTCACTTTTCTAACATATAGATTTGTTGCTTTTGTAATTGCTCCCTTTAGTTTGGTCCACTGTTGTTCCACCTCTCCCATTTTCTCCCAGTCTTCTAGTTCTACCTCCAGGTATGTTCCCATTTCGACAAAGTTTGTATTTTTGAAAGTCAAAACTCTGGTCTTTGTGTGACTTCTCCGTATCCTATTTGCGAAGTCAAACCATACTGTTTGATGATCACTGGTGCTGAGGTGGGCATCCATTCGGTCATTAGAGACATTATTCCCGTTAGTGAGCACTAGGCCAAGCATAACTCCCTCCCTTGTGGGTTCCATTGCCATTTTTTTGAAGAGTGCCTCTTGCAGGGCATCCACTATCTCTCTACTTCTGGTCATTTTCATGGAAGGGATTTTCCAGTCTATGTCTGGCAACAATCAACACTTCTCCCTTCTTTCCCACCTTTTGGATGTCTTCAATCAGATCTCTGTCTAGTTCTTCCGTTTGAGTCAGAGGCGTGTAAACCACTCCAGTAAAAATGGGTGCACCATCATCTTTTTTTTAGCGCAGCCCATAATGTTTCTTTTCTACTCCACATTCCTTGCAGTTCAGTAGCTTGGATATTGTTTTTAACATAAAGTGCTGCTCCTCCCCCTTTTCTGTCCTCTCTGTCCTTCCTTAACAAGTTATAGCCCGGTATGGCCACATCCCAATTATGAGATTCCATGAACCACGTCTCCGTGACAGCAACAACGTCCAAGTCCACCTCTACCATCAGGGTCTGCAGGTCAGAGATTTTATTGCCCAAACTATGAGCATTTGTAGTCATAGCTTTCCAATTTATCTCCCTTGATCTTTAGCAATTCCTGGGCACCTTTTCTGCTTTTTTGGCAGACTGATTTTGTTATCTTTTCCTCCCACATCCTTTATTGCTTGGGGGTGACATGCCAATTTCATTGGCTATTTCCTGCCACCCCTATTCTTTAGTTTAAATGCCTTATAATGTATGATCTGAATTTTTCACTTAGTATCCTCATGATGCTCGAATGTTGTTGCAGACTACTTAGAAAACCGTTTTCGGGGCACTCTAAGGCATTATTTATCAATAAGAGTACAACTAGAAAAGCCTACATACCTACTACTACCCACACATGTTAACCTTGACCTCCTGCCCCCCCCCCCCCCCCACCCCCCAAAAACAATTTTCAGTTCTGGCTATGCCACTGGAGTAGAGCAATTGTTTTCTGTTCTGCTGTGTCTCCCCCAACTTCACCTTCAAGAAGTCTACAAGGAACAGGAGAGGAGTGGGTGAGTCTCTGGAACATGTGAAGAGAAACTGGAGAAGATAATGGAGCCTGCAGCTGTGATTCCAGGATGTTGTGAGTCCTTGTGTTGTGGAATGGTTGACACAGTCTAGGAGGCAAACCTACTAGGCCCACAACAACAGCTGGCAGACACACCTTATGGCAAGACATTGACCATAGTACACAGATCTATTCACGCCCACAACTCTAAATGGCTTGACATTCCTTTCAACTCTCCCCAGTCCACTCGACCCACCAGAACTGCCAACAAAGGCACCCTACTTGTACCCTCGCTAAAACTAGCACATCTTTCCTCCACATGCGACCGTGCCTTCTCAATTGCTGGTCCCACACTCTGGAACTCCCTGCCTCCCAACCTGCATCTTGAACCATGCACGATCAAATTCAAAAAGCACCTAAAAACTTGGTTATTTAAACGCGCTTATCCAGAATAGATCCAAATGAGCATATCCTGAATAGATCTTCCCCTGTCAGCCCAAAAGCCCCTCACAATGTGACCATTACATGCCTTATGTTAAGGTTTCTTCTTTGCTTTTGTTTATCTATATTTCCATAGTGCATCTAGTTGATCCCCCTCCAGGTTTCTCCTCCCTGTTAATATGTATTTTTCCAAGCTTAAATGTTTGAATGTAAACCGGTATGATGTCCCCACTAATACCAGTATATAAAAGTCTTTAATTAATTAGATAGATAGATAGATAGATAGACTAAGCTGGACCTTCACCTGTACTAGTCCTGTTCCCCGCAGGCTGAGCCCTTGTGTTCCAGGGGCTGGCAGGACTTAGGCGAGTGTCTCTGTGGGCCGTCAGAGAAGGAATATTCAAAGGCAAGCTGAGGTCAGGGTAAGTAATGAACAGAGTGCTACCAAGTTCAGGCTGAGAGTCTGGTCAAGCAGCAAGCAAGGCGTAGTCAGGGTTCAAGGCAGAGGTCAGTATTGGGTGGCAGGCAAGAAAGTGGTTTGGGACAGGGGCAGAGGTCAGTACCAGGCAGGCAAGAGTGGGACAGGGCAAGGCAGGAAGTATGGACGAGACAGGGTGGGATAAGGTAGGCTGGACAAGACTGACTAGGTAAGACAGGCTGGGCAAGGCAAGGTGGAGCGAGTCAGGCTAGAACGAGGCAGGCTGGAAAGAGACTTCCAGACGAAGCAACATGCAAAGCTCAAGGCAGGAGGACCTGTTGCTCAGGCAAGGCTAGGGAGCCTGGCTGGGATTTATATTCCCAACTGTGTGATGTCGTCTGTGAGCGCTGGCAGCCTTGCTTTCCTGCCATGCACGCGCGCACCTAGGGGGAGACCCTCAGGAGGAGCATCATGGCTGCATCTTGCTGCATAGGCCTCTTGGGGGTGAGTGTGCGGCCAGTCATAGGGCCGTCCCACGGCCAGCCAAACATTACACAGGACTTGGGATCCAGCTGAGGGCAGAGTGAGGTCAGGTAGAGGTAAAGGGAAGAATGCTGGGCTTATTGCTGGAGGGGGGAAATGGTTGCAAGGGGGGGGGGCTGGAGAGTGTGAATTAGCAGGGGATAGGGAATAGAAGAGAGAAAGCTGATATGCATTCCACCCCCCCTAATCAACAGCAGTCTCAAGGTGACCACAGCTAAACATTTCCCAGGTATGGCCAAAGGGCTTCCTTTAATTCCCATGGGGATGATTCTAACAATCTCCGTACATTTTTACGCATGGAGAAAGCTTAACTGCAACAAACCCACTTCTTTCACTCATATACATAGCACCACCCAAAATATTTTTTAAAAACCCTCCACAAATTTTACCAATTGACTTCAATTTCACATGCAAAAGTCACTTTTGAAGGGCCACTGCCACTTTTCTTGCTGAAGATTACCGGCCTTGGCGTTGAAAACCTGGTTTGGCACATCCCTCCAGCACTGCGCTCTGTACGGCCTTTCACTCCGCAAACTTCAGTTCAGATCTGGCTGCTCTTCTTCACTGCTGTCTCCCAGAATAGAGAATGAGGTCTACCCCCCTCCCTCCCTGCTAGGATACGTTATTATGTTATCACAATGTTAGAAGGAGAGTTTAAATAGATTTATTTATTTTCCCACACTTCAAAGCAGATTACATTCAGGTATTTCCCTATCCCCAGAGAGCTTATGGTCTAAGTTTGTACCTGAGGCAATGGAGGGTGAAGTGACTTGCCCAAGGTCACAAGGAGTGACAGCAGGACTCGAACCCTGGTCTCCTGGTTCATAGCCCACTGCTCTAACCACTAGGCTGCTCCTCCACTCCAGCTCTAGGAAAAGGCAACAATGACAAGAAAATCCTTGTTAGCTCCTTCCACATTAAGGACCCCCACGCCATTCTTCCTGAGTGGTATGCATCACAGAAATAGGAGTTCTATTTTCCTAGCTTTTTAGAAAAATAAGGTCCCAGTTTTGGGACCTTCCCATACACAGTATTTCCAAGACTTCCAGAACCACGTTCATTTATATTTTATTTTATTTTATTTTTTTTAAACCATGGAATGCAATTATTTTCATTTGGCAAAAAAATCACCGAGCATCTTTCAGCCTTGGAATTTCTCCCAGGCCTGATTTTGGCTGAAACCGGCGGATTCCAGTCAGACCGATCTCACAAGTAACCGTGAGCAATACACTGGCTTTGTTTGCTTTCCTCTGGAACAGAGTCAGCGTGATATCCAATTTCCGTACAACTCTGTACAGGTAGCTCAGAGCCCCTGACAACCTTTTCCTTGATTCATTGACCTACCGGGGGAGACATGAAGGCACTTCCATGTATGGTTGGTCGCTCGCTGGAGGGATTGCACTCTCTTACAATTTACAAAACTTTTCCCAGGTTACCTATTCTGTGCTACTTCAGTTCTGGGCACGTTAAGAGGCCCCAGATGATGCCTTTTTTATAGGATTAACCTAAAACTTTTTTTTTTTTTAATTCACTTCATTGGTTGAAAGACTTGTAACTGTTAAACTATTAAGAAAAGCCACGTTTATAAGGTATTACTGGCAAGAAGGTGGATGTGTAGGAATTTGCTAATGAAAAGAAACACACAACTCAACATGCAAAGCAAACAGATGATGAGATGGTGAATTCTAAACAGCGGAAAGAGTAATTTTTTTTGACGGTTTTCAGAATGTGAGACAAACCAATTCCTGTTCAGCTTCCTGATGAATTTACATTGGAGTAAATATATATTAATGCTTATTTATATAGTGCTGTCAGTGTTGAACAGGGCGAAGCTCTGCATCATCACGTCGTCTGCTCCCTGGATCTCCCCCCAAAGGGTTGGTAATTCATGGCCCTACTCAACAGTAGATATAGGGTTACAGATGCTTCCACGTTATCTGGGGCAAGCCAAGCAATCGCATTGCATCCTTGCATCTATAGACTGGTGGTCCTGTTCACTTGCAAATTATATGATTTCCTCTGCTGAGGTGGAGGCATCTGATAACTTAATAAATGTCGGACTGCTGCAAGCAGCAGTGCCTTCCACCAATAGTAAATACAAAAGTTTTCCATGAGAAGAAAATAAACCTTTGTCGCAAAAAGAAAGAGAAACCACTAGGGATGCTATTTTATAAACCTAACCTGCAGGTTACAGGGCACAAACAGACTCCCACAGAGGTCTAAAAGGCGAATAAATTGTTTGGTTTGGTTTCTAAAATGTTGTCCTTTTAGGTGTTTGTTACTGGCTTCCCTGATGCACCGTTCCACCAAGTCTCATTTAATTACTACAAATAGTTTGGCTTCTGCACTTGAAAAACTGGTGGGGTCCAAACGGGCCCCTGCAGAGAGTTCAGCTGTTAACCTGCATAACACCCAGTATTCCAATCAAGTTTCTGTTCCTGAGATGACTTTTTTGTTTGTGACTTATGGGTCACGATGCGTTCAGTGTTCACCATAACCCCAGTTTTGTTATGCTGTGCTTAAAAGCAAAGTGTCTTTTTTTTTTTTTTTTGCAAGAAGCACAACCTTGCTTTTTTTTTGCCTCTAATCAGCCACTAATCTCATCTGAATTCTGTGTCACCTCTGCCCTCAGAAACTTTCATGATCAACTTCTACTTTAGTGTTTGAACAACTTGGAAGATATCGACGATAGCCTGATGATGACTTTTCCCCGATGTTAGGAAGCCAAGTCGTCACCTCTTTGGCCTCTCAGAAATGTCACCTGCAGTCTTTCCTCTTGCATATAAGTATGGCCTGTGTCCCATTAGTTCATGAAAAAAGGATAAATCGATTCAGAAAAAGGACTGATCTTAGATAGAAGATTACATAATCCCATGAAAGTTCATCCAGCAGTGATGGGGAGGGGTTGGTGGTGCCAGCAGCCAAGATACCTCCTAAGAAAACTAAAAAGTCATGGGATAGGAGGCGATGTCCTTTTGTGATTACAAACTGGCTAAAAGACAGGAAACAGAGAGTAGGATTAAATGGTCAATTTTCTCAGTGGAAAAGGGTAAACAGTGGAGTGCCTCAGGGATCTGTACTTGGACCGGTGCTTTTCAATATATATATAAATGATCTGGAAAGGAATACGACGAGTGAGGTTATCAAATTTGCGGATGATACAAAATTATTCAGAGTAGTTAAATCACAAGCAGACTGTGATGCATTACAGGAGGACCTTGCAAGACTGGAAGATTGGGCATCCAAATGGCAGATGAAATTTAATGTGGACAAGTGCAAGGTGTTGCATATAGGAAAAAATAACCCTTGCTGTAGTTACACAATGTTAGGTTCCATGTTAGGAGCTACCACCCAGGAAAAAGATCTAGGCATCATAGTGGATAACACATTGAAATCGTCGGTTCAGTGTGCTGCGGCAGTCAAAAAAGCAAACAGAATGTTAGGAATTATTAGGAAGGGAATGGTTAATAGAACGGAAAATGTCATAATGCCTCTGTATCGCTCCATGGTGAGACCGCACCTTGAATATTGTGTACAATTCTGGTCCCCGCATCTCAAAAAAGATATAATTGCGATGGAGAAGGTACAGAGAAGGTCGACCAAAATGGTAAAGGGGATGGAACAGCTCCCCTATGAGGAAAGACGAAAGAGGTTAGGGCTGTTCTGCTCGGAGAAGGGACAGCTCAGGGGGGATATGTTAGAGATCTTTTTTTTTTAAATTTAGTCTTTATTGAGTTTTTAACATAATTACAAGATAGCTAATGCATATCCGGAAATTTCAGGAAAGTGGGGTATAAACAATCCAAAACAAAAAGTATTAAACAAATCTGAAGAATATAATCTAAAAAAGCAATTCAGCAAATATGCTGCTCTTAACATATTCTTTTTATAGTGTATTTAAGTATAAATTATTCTATTTTCCCCACCTATAACCTGTATTTACCATGTTTATATAGGAGAGAACAAAATCAATATAAGAGCAGAATAAACAATTACAATTCCTTTACACTAAGTAAGAGGGAAATTAGCGAGTATTATTTAAACACTGGCATTCACAACTGATTCGTCTCCGGTGCCCCCATGTGAATTAAAAAATGACTCTAATTCAGTCGGTTCCATAAAGACATATCTTATATCATTAATTTTCGTTATACATTTGCTTGGAAATCTTATTGTTATCTGGGCACCTATTTGACACGCTCTGGGACATAACGATAAGAACTTTTTACGCCGGATTTGTGTAGATCTAACTATATCCAGGTAAATCCAGATTTTTTTCGCCTAAGTAAGTCTTATTTCAGTTCCGAAGAAAAGATCTCAGTACAGTGTCCCTCTCTGCTGGTAGCATAAATTTCACAATTAAAGTCCTTCTTCTTTCAACTTGTTCTTCCTGTGTTGTTTCCAGGAATCCAGTTAAATCAGATAATGATAGAGATCTTTAAGATCATGAAAGGTCTTGAACAAGTAGATGTGAATTGATTATTTACAGTTTCGAATAATAGAAGGACTAGGGGGTATTCCATGAAGTTAGCAAGTAGAACATTTAAGACTAATCACACAATTAAGGACACTTAGAACTTGGAACTCAGACGAGATGCGGACGCTTGGAACTCAGACGCAAGATGCTCAGAATTGGAAGGAAATCAGACATAGAATGAGGAGAGGATTCCGGTTACTCAGACGAGGACTTGGAAGGACTCAGACGAGGACTTGGAACTCGGATGAGATGAGACAAGGATTCTTGGAACTTGAACTTGGACGAGACCACTTGAAACTTGGAAGGGATGAGGACAAGGACTCAGGATACTCGGAGACTTAGACAGGCACTGCTCCTCAGGGTGCCCTACACAGCCGACATGGGCTGGTCGCAGATCACCCTGTCCCACTGCGCATCCTACACAACCTGAAGAGGCTGGTCATGGACCACACAGAGAGCAGAAATTGCGCAGGACTGAGGCTCAGGACAAGGAGGAATCCGGGCAGTGCTCGAAAGATCCAACTGGAAGAGGGCTCCAGCCACCAGACATGAACACGGATCGATATGGATTTACTCCCAGGAAAGGTCAGCTGGAGACGAGGTCCGGGGCGAGACAAAAGCTGGACCCGGAGCTACGGACTGACGGTACTTCAGAATCAGGACTGGACAAAGGACATCAGGATCGAGACTTGGAATTTGGAACTCGGGGCTTGGAACATCACGACTGGAACGTAAAGCATCAGATACAAGAGGACACTGGTACCCTGGGACACCAGGACATCAAGGTGTCTGGACATCTATGGCATCTGGACATCAGGGACCTCTAGAGAGGAGGACCACAGGGATGTCTGGAACATGATGGATGAAGACATCAGAGGACAGAGACGTCTGGCTATCCGGAGACAAAGAGATGTCTGGACATTCAGAGACGAGGAGAGCTGGACATCTGGAGACATGGAGACATGGAGACGGGATCCGACGAGAGACCAGGACATGAAACAAAGATAAGGACGAAGGTTCAGGAACCATGGACGAAGGCAAGGAGTTCCAATGAGGAACAGAGTGCCTTGAAGAAGCGAGGAAGGATTACGGAGGACTCCTGGAACAAAGAGCTGGAACTGAAGATCCAGGAGCAGTCCAACTCCATGGCTAACTCCTTGCGAAGGCAACGATGGAATGAAAGAAGGCCCTCTTTATAGGGCTGAAGAGGAAATGCCTTGGAACATCAGCAGGAGGAGCCCAGGAGGACTGCCCACCGCTGACCCTTTAAGAGAAGAGAGGAGGCGCGGCCGCGCGCCTAAGGAAGAGGCAGGACCATGGAGAGCGATGGCCTGCTGAATGAAGAGGAAGCAGGCCCTGACAATGGCGGCTCCTTGCCGTGAAGAAAGAAGAACGATGGCGGCTCCCTGCCGCATGAAGAGGAGCTCCGGGGCATCCTCCTGGTCACGTAAGAGGACCTGGGCGATAGCGGTCTCCGGGCCGCGGAAAGGGAGCTTCGGGGGCAGCCTCCAGGCCACTGAAGAGGAGAGCTGGCGGCAGCCTAGCCGCAAAGAGATGAAGGAGGCGGCGCCCAGACCACAAGAAAGGCGACAGTGTCAGTGGCGGCCTCTAGGCCAAGAAGAGGACGGCATCGGCGGTCTCAGCAGCGATAGCGGCAGCTTCCAGGCTGCGAAAATGGATGGGGCGGTGCTCAGGCCGCGAAGCTGGAGTGGCAGCAGCAGCGGCTTCCGGGCCGCAGGGGAAGAAGTTTAGCAGCGGTTTCCAAGGCCGCGAGGAGAGGTGGTAATGGTGGCGGCCCACTGCGGACAGCAGCGGCAACGGTGGTGAAGTCAGCGGCGGCCTCCTGGCCGCATAGGAGGTGAGAGGCTGCTTGTGGCCTAGCCGCAAGCAGCATCGTAACAGACAAGTGCAAGGTGTTGCACATAGGGAAAAATAACCCTTGCTGTAGTTACACAATGTTAGGTTCCATACTAGGAGCTACCACCCAGGAAAGAGATCTAGGCATCATAGTGGATGATACTTTAAAATCGTCGGCTCAGGGTGCTGGGGCAGTCAAAAAGGCAGCAGAATGTTAGCAATTATTAGGAAGGGAATGGTGAATAAAAAGGAAAATGTTATAATGCCTCTGTATCGGGCACTCCATGAAGTTAGCAAGTAGCACATTTAAAACTAATCAGAGAAAATTCTTTTTTCACTCAATTGCCAATTAAGCTCTGAAATTGTTGCCAGAGGATGTGGTTAGTGCAGTTTTGGATAAGTTCTTGGAGGAGAAGTCCATTAAGTGCTATTAATCAAGTTGACTTAGGGAATAGCCACTGCTATTAATTGCATCAGTAGCATGGGATCTTCTTAGTGTTTGGGTAATTGCCAGGTTCTTATGGCCTGGATTGGCCACTGTTGGAAACAGGATGCTGGGCTTGATGCACCCTTGGTCTGACCCAGTATGGTATGTTCTTATGTTCTTATTTTCTTAACTTGGTTGAAACTATTATAAAGAACAAAATTACTAAACATACAGTTCGTCATAGTTTAATAAGACAAATCCAACATGGATTTAATTAAGGAAGTCTTGCATCACCAATCTGCTACATTTTTTGAAGGCATGAGTAAACTTGTGGATAAAGGTAAGCCAGATGAGATAGTGTATCTGGATTTTCAGAAAAGAAAAAGTACCCCATGAATGACACACCATCAATTTACAAGAGACCGTACTTTCTCCATCGCAGGACCAGCTTTATGGAACACTCTGCCCACGGAAATAACGAACTACTAAAGCTTTAAAAAAATAAAATAAATAAAACTTGGCTATTCAAAAAAGCATTTATAATGTCTTAAGATCAATCACCCCTCTTTCACTTTCAGTTATATCTTCTCCTTACTTCCCATTATCCTATCTCCCTTCCCTTTCCTCACTCATTTATTTTAACCTTCAATACATTCCTTAACCCATCCCTCTCATGACTCTCCCTCTTTTCAACCCTCCTTCATTCATTGATCACACTCCTATTTCTAACATATATGACCTTTATATCTTGTAACAGTGACGACAATGAGAATCGGATAAAAGAAAGCCCTTTATTAAAACGTTTTAAAAAAGGGCTTTCTTTTATCCGATTCTCATTGTCGTCACTGCTACACAGCTCACTGGATCGGTTACCGATTTGTTTTTTGGGTCCATCCCTTTATATCTTGTAATACATATCCCATTTTGTTCCCTCATTCGTTATATTTTGTTACACTCTATCCTCTTTTTATTTTCACTTTGTTATATGTAAACCGACGTGATGGCATTTGCTGACTCTCGGTATATAAAAGCAAATAAAATAAAAATATAAATGAGAGAATCTTGAGGAAATTGAAAAGTCATGGGATAGGAGGCAATGTTCTTTTATGAATTAACAAATGGATAAAAGATAGAACACACACATAGGGCTAAATGATCAATTTTCTCACTGGAGAAAAGTGGAGCACTCCAGAGATCTGTACTGGGACCGCTGCTTTTTAACATATTTATCAATGGCCTAACGATGGGAACAATGAGCGAGGAGATCAAATTTGCTGATGTACAAAATTTATTCAAAGTTGTTAAATCATAAGAGGACTGTGAGAAATTGCAGGAGAACCTTGCAAGATTGGGAGACTGGGCACCCAAATGGCAGACGTCATTTAATGTGGATAAGTTCAAAATGATGCATGTAGGGAAGAGTAACCCAAATTATAGCTACACAATACAAGGCTGCACCATTGAGAGTCACCAGCCAGGAAAAGGATTTAGGCATCATCATGGATAATATGTTGAAATCCCCTGCTCAGTGTGCAGCCGTGGTCAAGAAAGCAAATAGAAAACTAGGAATTATTAGAAAAGGAATGGAGAATAAAAGAGAATGTCATAACGCCTCCGTATCGCTCCAAAGTCCAACCTCACCTTGAGAACTGTGTGCAATTCTGGGCACTGAATCTCAAAAACAGATATAGCAGAATTAGAAAAGGTACAGAAAAGAGCACCCAAAATGATAAAAGGGATGGGAATATTCCTCTATGAGGAAAGGCTAAAGAGGCTAAGACTCCAGCAAGAGACAGCTGATGGGGAGATATGACAGATGTCTATAAAATAATTAGTAAAATGATAAACACGAATCGGTTGTTCACTCTTTCAAAAAGTACAAAGACTAGGGGAATTGCAATGAAGTGACTAGGTAAATCATTTAAGACACATAGGAGAAAATATTTTTTTTACTCAATGCATAATTAAACTTGGAATTCATTGCTGGAGGATATGGTTAAAACTGTTAGCGTGGCTGGGTTTTACAAAAGATTTGGACAAGTTCCTGGAAGAAAAATCCATAAACCATGGTTAAGGTGGAGTTAGTGAAATCCACAGCTTATCCCTGGGATAAGCAGCATGGACTCTATCGACCTTTTGAGATCCTGCCAGGTATTTATGATCTGGATTGGCCACTGCTGGAAACAAGGAGGTCAATATTAAAACCATGTTCAGTGTGATTTAGCCGCATAAGTGGGACTTATGCAGCTAAATAGCGGATTCTGAATATGCGCCTACATTTCGTGGCTGCCACTTAGCCACATATGTTCCTTATGTGGCTAAAAACATGGCTTCATAACGTGAGCGTGTAGTGGGCGGATCGGGGCGAAGCCGCATAAGTTATGTAGCTAAGTCAGACCTACTCAATAGCAGGTCTAAACTTAGCCGTATATAACTTATATGGCTATATGTGCATATAAAAACATAGAAACATAGAAATGACGGCAGAAGAAGACCAAACGGCCCATCCAGTCTGCCCAGCAAGCTACGCACTTTATCCATTTTTATTTCCCTTTTTCTCTCTCCCACCTGTTACTATTGGCTTCCAGTACCCTCCAGCCCTAATTCCCCTCCACCCCACCACCAATTTAGAGAGCAGCGCCGGATCTGCATCCAAGTGACATCCAGCTCAATTAGGGGTAGCAACCGCTGTAACAAGCAGGCCACCCCCTTGCCCCATACTCTTACCCACCCCTGTTATTATTTTTGTTTTTTTTTTTGGAGATAGCAGCCCTCCATCCTTCCGCTCCGTGAAGGTGGAACAATAACTACTGGCCACTGGCATCCCGCTCCGTGAATGCCTCTGTGGCTACTGCCGCTCCGTGCAGTGTTATTCAGTTGCTTAGCCGTGCTGCTGAATATAACTCGTAACTTACCCATATAAGTTACATCCGGCTAAGTTACTTAAATGGCCAGGTTTGAATATTGACCCCAGGATACTGGGTTTGATGGACCTTTACTCTAACCCAGTATGGAAAAGCTTATGTTCTTATGTAAAAGGGCCAGTTCTGCTGTCTGCCCCAGAGCACCAGACCACAAATCAAGAAGACGTTGTGAGGACTGCAGAAGGTTTGTGCACGGAGAGCACATAAATACCATAAAGCTGTGTTCTAATTGTTTTCAGTGAAAAACCATTTATTATTTAATACTTTCTGAGTCACTGAAAAAAAAGTTTATTCCTGAGAAAAAGTTATTTTTCTTAAGTTTATAAAAATAAAAATGTGTTTCATAGGAATTTTGTTTAGTAAATAAATGAGTATTTAATGTTATAAATATAAGTCATATTTTTCCAGAGTTAATTTGTACTATTTATTGGGTATTTGAGTCCAGGGCCACAAGGATTCCAGAATTGCACAAATGTTGATTTATGGGGTCTGACCGTCCCCAAATACTATTATGGCTCTCTTTTCATTTTCGTCAGTAAGCATTAAGGAGCAGTTAATTTTTATACGCCATAAAAGGAAATCATGAAAAACTATTAATAATCAATCAATTGCAAATCAACAAACTGCCATCTTTCGGAAAAATTTTCAAATAAATTTTTAAGGAATTTTTTGTAATGATTTTATTTATTATTCATTTTCATATTAACTTTTATAGCCATGTTTAAAAACAAACTGGAAACCTAGAAACAGGGCTACTGGGATCTTGGCCTCACGTTTCCACCTCTTTTCTCCTGACTGTCTTGCTCCTCCCTACCATCAGGGGACTTCAGAAGTGGTGGGGGCAGTAAGAGGAAGCTCTGAAAGGCATAGGAGGAAGGAAAGGCTGAGAAAACACTTGCTGACAATTTTCCTGGACCCAGGGCATTTGCATTTTAACTTTCGTGAAAGAAAAGTCGCTCTTCATTCTCCTTTACTGTTGTAAGGGTCACCTTTATACCTAAGGCCAGTCTTGATTTTGTCACAGTTCTCTTTCTTAAAACAGACTTAAGAGCATTAGAAGCTTGATTCGGACAATCAGATTGGATGATCCAGGCCCTAGGCGGCTCTTTTAAGTAGCCTGATGTTTACTGCCGAAGAGAACCCGAGGCTAAGTTTGAGCACAGGAAGCTATGTGACTTGTTCAAGCTCACAATGAGAGTTAGGGATGTGCAGAGAAAAAAAATAATTTTGTGTCATGTTATTTCCTTTTAGGTTTATGATTCTATCGTATTGTTTTAGAGTGTGCTATATTTTTGCAATGTACCTGCTTTTATGCAATGTGACTACTTTACCGATAGCACATGCTAAAACAACATGATGGCACAAAATAATGAGACGGCACAAAATGATATAACTACTAATATCGTTGATGTTTTTGTGTCATTTTAAAATGACAGCATGGCCCTATAAGAGAGGTGAATATTGTAATCAAACCCAAGCCTCCAGATTTCACAGCTCTAACTACATGGCTCCACTACTAACCCTCAATATAAGCATGGGATATTGCAGAGATAAGAACATAAGCAGTGGTTGCTATACTAGATCAGACCATCAAGCCCAGCATCCTGTTTCCAACAGTGACCAATGCAAGTTATAAGTACCTGGAAAGTACCCAAACATTAAATAGATCTCATGTTACTAATGCCAGTATTAAGTAGTGGCTATTCCCCAAGTCAGCTTGATTAATAGCAGGTTATGGATTTCTCCAGGAACGTATCCAAGCCTTTTTAAAATCCAACAACACTAACAGCCTTAACCACATCCTCTGGCAATGAATTCCAAAGCTTAATTGTGCATTGAGTGAAAAATAATTGTCTCCAATTTGTTTTAAATAAGCTACTTGATAACTTCGTGATCTTAATAGTCATCGATTTAATACCTTCTCCTTTCATGCCAACATTCAAGAGCTTTTAAAATATCCATTTCTTCCTCTTGGGCTACCCTTACCATTAAAAGAAAAATGCCACGGGGATTCAAGTAAAGGAGACATGCACTTTAATCACAGAGATTTGTCAGAGGGGAGGGAGAAAAGTCTTATGCTTCCATTTAAATGCTTCATGGTTGGTTTAATTTTAGGAGCAAAGAGAGTGAAATATGCCAATTATCACGGCCAACTAAGAGGAGAGTTGGAAACCTTGCATTTGAAGTAACATGGAGCATTTTGAATCGGCTTCTGAGAGCAATGTTCTGTTTATGGTGTGGAAGAGCTCTTGAAATGTGTTCTGAAATGTATCAGACAGGCCAATATAAAACTGTTATTTCCCTTACGTGGTTGCTGACTTTTCTTTCTACAACTGGATCAATATAACCACCATGCTTTTAATATTCTTGGTCGCCATCCTAACTTGGAAAATGAAAACCACATAACAGGGCACCATGGCGTGTACAGGCTTCGGTGAATCTCTAACGAAGGTGTAGTAATACAACAGCACCATCAGAATAACATTATACATGTAAAAATATTCATGTTACTGTCTGTGAAGATGAGGGAAGCTTCCTAAATCAGACGTTCAGAACCCCCTCCATCCGATGACCTGAATCTTTTCCATATTAGAAAAATTGTTTAAACAATTTAATTTGCAGCTAAGAGAAGCTAACTAACAATTAAATCCAAAAAAACCAGAAATAGTTCACCTCTCATCAATCACTGACTCATCTATAGGCCCCCCTTCTCAACTTGTATTTAATGGAATAACCATCCCCATATCAAAATCTGCAAAAAATCTAGGCATAACTATCAATACAGACCTTTCACTAAAACAACACATATCCATGTTAACTAGGAACTCTTTCTATAAACTTCAACTCTTAAAACGGCTACGTCCTCTACTTTTTTTTCACGACTTTCGGACTATTCTTCAATCACTCATCTTCTCTGGATTGGATTATTGTAATTCTCTATATATAGGTCTTCCAGAAAACACACTTCACTCACTCCAACTAATCCAAAATGCAGCAGCACGTATCCTAACAAACTCCTCAAAAAAAAACCACATTACCCCAATACTTCAGTCTTTACATTGGTTACCAGTCAAATACAGAATACAATTTAAAATTTTATCCATTATACATTCTCTTATTTACACTCCCAACTCGGTCACTTTATGCTCCATTCTTCGAATTTACAAACCAACTAGACACTTAAGATCATTGGAAAAAAACCTTCTTGACATTCCCTCACCTCGACAAGCCTGTCTTGATATTACTAGGAAAAGAGCTTTCTCAGTCATAGGTCCCATTCTATGGAATACTTTACCAGACCCCATCAGATCTATATCCAACCCTAAACATTTCAAAAAATCTTTAAAAACTCACCTATTCCGAACTGCATTTCAGATACCACTCACAAAATAATAATTTCACACTTCCCAGAATACATATATTCAGTTAGGCACCCAACGTTCTCTTGTCCTGTTTATTGATTTCTTTATGCTACCTACTTTATTTTAAACAATTTGTTATTTTATATTAATGAAAATTTTTGTAATTTTATATTTTATAAGTCAATTTACTTTCAATCAATCATTGATCTTATTTTAATTTTAATTGTTTTTATTTCAACTTCTATTTTTATTTTATTTTGATATATGTAAACTGTTTTGACTAAACATTGTTTGTAAAGACGGTATAGAAATACTTTTAAATAAAATAAATAAATAACAAAGAAATACCCTTTCTAAATTCTATTTGTATTTCATTTCAGAAGCAATATCAGAGTTTAAAGTTTGTGAAAGCTTCTCCTAATTGATCACACCTATTATTGTTGATCAAAATTGGTCAAGGAGCTCCTGTGTAGGCATCGAACAAATTCATCCAAAACAAACAGATAACACGAACAACTGAAGAGTAGATACAGGGAAGGAGATTTTTGTGTTCAACACTTTGAGGTAAAAAAAACCCCAAACCTATACTATCTGAAAAGTACATAGGACCATAGATTATGATGGAGGACAATCCCCTCTTTATGGTTATTCTCAGTATCCAGAATCAACCATCCTCCCCATGACCCCTCAACCCAGATGTACCAAGTTATACATTGGTTCCTTCACATGCCTTCCAACTTTCATCCTACTCTTGTTCATCCAGCAATCACTATTTCTGGTTTATAGAAAAGCAAAGGATCCATGCAATTTGTTCCAATTCTGACATAAACTCAACGAATCTAGACCAGATATATGTCTTCTACTGCAACATGTCAACAATTAATCATTAATTGTACCATTTACTGAAAAGGTCTATGTTGATTACTTTCCAGTGTTATAACATTACACACTGTATAACTTCATTTCTGAATACATTTCTGTTTTATCAGTGTTTGTTGCAAGAGGAAAGAAGTGACATGTTTGTCCTTTAGATGGCTCCTAGTGGCATAGCTGATTTAATCTTGATTATTATTATGGGGGGCTTTGTCCAGCATTTCTACTGAAGCCATGTTTATGTGCTGTCACTTTGTCTTCTTGCATTTAATGATTGCAACATGAATCTGTTGTTTTTATGGGATATTTTATATGGGTTGTATGTTTTGAGGTTTTTTGTTTTTTTTTAATTTATGCCTTTAAACAGAATTTCCAAGAACATCTTATTTAGGCAAAGTATTCAGCAACAGAAAAACATAATTTCAGAAACCAAAACAAAGAAATTAAACCAAGAAATATCAGCACATCAATAACATGCAAGAAGAAAAGAAAACAGAACATGACCCACATCACCACAAAAACCCTTCCCAGGCAGGATTCTAACAGATGCTGACGTGGACCCAGGAACAAGAAGGCCAGTTGATCAGACTAAAAAAGCACATATGTCACACTATGATACTTTACAACACATTTACATGGGAACTTGAGGAAAAACAAAGCTTCAATTTGTAATATTTTAGAATGCATCAATAAGAACTGTCTCCTTATCTTTTGAGTGGCTTTCGCCACATCAGGAAACACTCTAACATTACAATTCTGGAAAAGTCATTCCTATGTTTGAAGGATAACCGTAGTATGCAGTGTGTCTCTGGCTCCAATACAAAATGCACTATTAAAGTTTCAGGAATGACCCGAGTTCCCCCTGAACCTTCCAAGAAAGTGCTAAGGTTCAAACCAGCAGAAGCTGGCGCCATTTTTTGAATTTGTTTGTAGAGACGGACTCTGCTATCCGGGTTTGAAGAATATTTGCCAATAGGAAGTTACACAAAAAATCCCCTGAGGAAGACTGAGATACCAGTTGAAACATGAACCATGTTGAGAAAATTGTGAATTGCGATGGTTAAACTATTTTTGCTTGGCTTAAATGTTTCAGCGATTGGGCTAAGTATTCTTTTCTTAACAATTTTTGTTTAGAATGTGGGAATTTTGACATTTTTGTGGGAGTTTTTGAAAAAACCTTTGGTAGTTAAAAAACGTTTGTTATAAAAAATATCTTTTGGGAATAAAAATTTATTAAAAAGTAATGTTTTTGGCAAATGACAATAAATGACTGAAACATCACATTGCTCTGAAGGCTGAATACAGCTTGCGGCCCATTGTGCGGCGAGAGGCTGCAGATTAAAATATGAGAGCTGTCTTTATGATATTGTCATTTGCGATCTGAAAAATTTGAAAAATTTTTATGTTTGTGCTATTGGACTATGATCCTTTTCCCTCTCTATGTGCTTTGATTATTGATCATTTTGAGAGGTGGTTTGCTTCTGGTTTTTGTGATTACAGTGATGTCACTACATTTCCAGAATTTAAATTCTCCTTTTTTTGGTCACAATTTGAGGATTTTTCCTGATATTTCTAGGCTTACCCAGCAAAGGAGAAAAGGCTTTTTAGCTCTCAGGACAGATACTCTTGCTCTGGGGGCCTCTTTTGTTCTACGTTACCCCTGTAAATGTTTTGTAAAGTTGCGTTCAGATACGTTCATATTTTTTGCACCTGAGCAGCTACAATCTCTCTCAATGCCGGGAGAGTTATTAACTCTTCTCCAGTTCCAACTCATTCCTGAGGTTATATCGAGACCTGTATTAATACTTGCTCTAGGCCTTTCTTTAACTGGTTATGTCATTTCTCCCTGAATACTCTTCCTCTTTAAGTGATCTCATGTTTCTTTATTATCGGGAATAATAATCACCATGTGAAACGTTTCTTAAGCATATTATTGGATATAATTGCATACATAACTGGATATAATTTTTTTTCTTGTTTCTGTTATTATCCTCATTTTGCTGAAACAAAGTGCTGCTTTGCCTTGTTAATTTAAAATTGCATAAATAAAAAGTAAAAAATTAAAAAATAATTATTATTTTCTGATGCACGTAAAACCCTGGGAAAACCATCTCCTTTCTAAAACTCCCCAAATCACCAGCAATTAACCCCAAATACAAGAGAAAAACCCACTGCCGATTATATTTCAAGTGAACCTCTTTGAAGATGGCGCAGTTAACAATTTGCTATCCCCTGAACAGAAAGCATGGGCTGGCCAATGCAGCTCTAAAAGCTCTCAGATTGTTACGTGTGCTGTCTACGGAATTTGTTGCCAGAGGATGTGGTTAGTGCAGTTAGTGTAGCTTGTTTAAAAAAGGATTGGATAAGTTCTTGGAGGAGAAGTCCATTTCCTGCTATTAATTAATATGGCCGGGACGTTACACAGGCCAAAAGGCATGACCATGTACTCGAAGTGGCCATCACGAGTATTAAAGGCCGTCTTCCACTCGTCTCCTTGACGAATGAGGACCAGGTTGTACGCCCCCTTTAGGTCAAGTTTTGTGAAAATCTTGGCCCCCTGGAGTCTGTCAAATAACTCTGAAATCAGAGGTAAAGGATAACGATGGGGCATGATTGAGCCGCATGGGCAGGTTGTCCGCAGTACATACAGAGACCTAAGCGCTTATGGTAGCATCTCTCTTTGGCAGTAAGGTGGCCGCCACCTAGTTGCATGGGTTTGTCTTCTTCAGTGATGGGTGGAGGCGGAGTCTGTGGAGCAGGTGTAGGTCATGAGCGTCTACTCCCTAATGAATGTTTTTTAGGACTTTACCTCAGCTGAACGCTCACGCAGGCGATGATCAATTCTATTTATTTATTTTATTTTATTTTTGGGTTTTATATACCGATCTTCTTGCATTGGATGCAAATCAAACTGGTTTACAGTGAAACAATTTAACTTGCCTAGGAGCATTACAAGGAACAAAGAACATCGAACAAATAAGAGTGCTTATGAGCATTACATAGAAATACGAGTAACACTTAAACAATTAAACCTTTAAAAACCTTTGGTAACTATTCTTATACAAAATGTGAGAAAAGAGCCATCAATGTTAAAACGAAATCAGGCAGTTGATTGTCTCTATTGAGAAGGAATATTGGGAAGAGAGATTGAGGGCGGACACGGGGAATGGAAGGTGGGGTGGAGGGGCGGGTAGAAGGTGTGGGATAGGGGAGGATAAGAGGGTGAATTAATAACATATAGAACCAATCAAAGTTGTTGTGGGTAGTACATTGTGGGCCATCAAGGAAACGCAAGGCTGAATAGCCATGTTTTCAGTTTTTCTTGAAAGAAATCTGGCAGGAGTCTTGTCTGAGTTCTGGTGGGAGGGTGTTCCAATGGGTAGGGCCTGCAGTGGATAGTGCCCTATTACTTAGCGAGGATTTGGCTTGAGGGACGAAAAGGGTGCCTTGGTAAGCTTTTCTGATCGGTTCTACCAGCTAGGTCAATGAGTGAGTCCAAGGTATCAGGCAAATCACGTGCGTCCAATTCATCCTTGATACGGGAGTGAAGATCCTCTAGGAAAATTGCATGTAGACACCCCAGGTCCCAATGAGGCTCTGAAGACAGGGTCTTAAATTCAATAACATAGTCTGGAAGAGGCTTAGCTCCTTGTTGGAGGTGCAAAAGAGTGGACCCAGCAACTGTCTTGCGAGCTGGATCATCAAATATTGACTTGAAGAGAGCAAGAAACCCTGGCAAGTCACTGAGGATTGGATCATTGTGTTCCCATATAGGTGAAGCCCAGGCCAGAGCTCTTCCATCTAGAAGTGACAGAATATATGTGGTCTTGGCTAATGCAGTAGGGAAGTAAGATGGTTGTAGAGAGAAGTGCATAAGGCGCTGGTTGATGAAGCCCCTACACAACAGGGAATCTCCTGAGAAGCGAGGAAGAATATGCTGGGCAAACCAATCATCCACTGCAGCCAAATCTGAAATCATTGAGACCATAGGCTGCACATCATCTGCATATATTCGACAATGCCCCCGCCCCCTTACTCTCAACATTGTACCCAGAAGTTTCAAAAACAAATTAAACGAAACAGGAGCAATGGTATCTTGAAACTCACAATTCCTCCTGGTTGTTGAGTCCTTTTTAAATAGTGTGCATGGTCTGAGGTTAGTGTTAATTTTAGATTTTAGTGTGCATGGTCTGAGGTCGGATTTAAGTGAGTATGTGCTGAATAGCATGTAGATAAGAGCACATCATGCTACTTAATTTGCACTCACTAAAGCCTCCTCATTTGGAGCTGACATCTTTCATTTTCAGATGTGTACATGCAAATGCTTTCTGAGAGCTGTTAATCATGCACAGCAGGTTATTTAGCATGCGTGTTATATGACCATAGTGTGTGCGCTGACCTTTAATGCGCAGGCATGTAAGGAGTAGGTGCTCAAAACTGTAGCTTGTGTGTGTAAAATTAGAGGTTATGGGGGCAAATAAAACTGCCTGCACTAGTGCAAATTCTAGGGGTACATGTATCCACCAGGTTTGCACCAGTAATCATTATTGTCCTCCAGGCACCTAAGTTGTCTGCATGTGCATAATTGGATTTTGAGCTACCAAAAAAAATGCATTTACATCACTGGGTGTGCTGGATTTCTGTGCATTGCCAGAATTTAAAATTCTGCACGTAAACATGCCCTGCACATGCATGGAACAGGTAAGGCTGCATGCTTATATATTTAGCTGCTTAGGAACCCAATATTAAAAGTTAATGGACATACCTCATTAGCTGTGGAAAATCGTTTTGGGAAACTTGAGTGCCAGCTGAAACTTTTAGGAACCAGTGACAACTATTTTTTCTAGTTTACATTTTTTTCTTCTTTTCTTTTGTAAATGTATTTAAATAATTGATAGTCCGCTGTGTGCAACCAGGGCTGTTTCTAGGCAGCTCGCTAACAGAAACAGAACACAACTTACATGCAGTTTAAAGATGTTAAACATCCCAGCTTCATAAAACAGCCGTACAGCTCAAAATAAAGGATTAATATTAAAACAATGAAATCACAGCTCTGCTAACACCACCCACTCAGGTGGCTACAGTGAAATCACTGGGTAGCATAACAGAGAGAAGAATATAATCAAATAGATTTTTTTGTTTTTCAAAACCTGTCAGGTCCATTTCTCCTTGTGTAAGAGCATTCCACAGTAAGAGCCCCTAAACAGAAAATGCACACTTACAAGTAAATTGAAGTCTACAATCTCTAACAGAGTCAACTACCAATAATGACTTCTCAACTCCTTGTAAGTGCCAGGAAGAAATATAAACCAATAACAACTCTCATTTTTTTGTGTGCTTAATTTGCTTTTTTTTTGTTAGTGCTGTTTAGCCTGGGCTGAAAGGGTAATAGTAGTAACTCAACCGTCCATCTGAGAGGGCACACTAACGTCAGCAACAATCACAGGAAGGGGAAGGTGCATCAAAGGCCTCTTACCCTATTGAAAATCACCTCGATTCGATAAAGGGTGAGGTTGTTTTTAAAAGAGTGAAAGGTGAAAAGCACTAGAAAATCCATATGTGAAAATGGATTTCACATCCTTTGCCCTCCTCCTCCTCCAGCCGTCTCCTCTTAGGTGGCCGGTGGTAGCCAAGAGTCCCAGGGCTGGTACTACCAGGGTTGCAAACCGTGCATCTGCACAGAGAGCAGCAGCTTCTGGGATGCAGCCAAGAACAGCAGGAGTTACAGCAAAATAATATGTTCTGATAGCCACACAAACTCACAGAGGCACTAGCGCTTTTAATCTCTTGCTTTTCACATCTTTCCTGTGCAAAAATAGCCTCTCCAAGTCCTGCTTTTTGCTGTGTTTTTTTTTTATTTTTGTTTTTTATGCCTTATGTTTTTTTTTTTACTTTTGTTTTTTATGCCTTATGTTTTTTTTTAATGGTTTGACTCATTTTATTTTACACCTCTGATAAGACTTGAATTGCTAGCTTTCAGCTTTATTCGCAGGGTTTAGGGGGGCGTGGCTAAATAAGTTCTGGAAAGGGTGAGTAAAGCAAAGTTATAACTGCTGATTCACGGACTCTCTTGCTTGGCTTCTCTCTAGCAGCCACAATCAATGGGGGAGGGAGGGGGGTTTAACAAACTGCAGCTTTTCTCTTGTTAAGTTTTCTGCTTTCACCATGATTTGTTCTTTGCTCTGCTCCCTAACCGCGGCAGCCTCGGAGGAGTCCTAGGAAAATGAGTGCATTGTATTAGAATAGCCTTGTAAAAGAACTACCCCAGGGCTTGTTTCTGCTAAAAAACCTGGCAACCCTGGAGAGGGGGGGGGGGGGAGACAGGGGACAGAAGGAGCCTGAAGAGGGGAGGAGGAAAGACAGAGAGGGGTCTGAGAAGGGAGGTGAAAGAGACGGAGGGGATCTACAAGATATGCAGGGAGGAGAAGGCAAAGAGGAGCCATGGGGGGGGGGGGGGGGGGGGGGGGGGGGGGGGGGGAAGAGGGGAGCTACAGATGAGGGCAGGGAGTCAGAAGAGAGGGCGGGAGAAGATGGACAGAGGGGGAATTATGAGGAAGGGAGGGAAGAAGGACAGAAGGGTTAAAAAGGGAAGGAGAAAGTGAGGTATAAAAAAAGAGGGAGGGGGGTCAAAGGGAGCTAGAAGGCTGGAGAGGCTTAAACAGGAAATAGTGGGACGGGGTAAGGCAGTGGCTCTCAGTCCAGTCCTCGGGCTACGTCCAGCCAGTGGAGTTTTCAGGATCTCCACGATGAATATGCGCACACTGGAGGCAGGGCATGCAAATCTACCTCATGCATATTCATCGTGGAGATCCTGAAAACCCCACAATGACAGGGGTGTGGCGCTGAGGACTGGGTGGGAGTGGGTGAGGCAGGCGAGGCAAGGCTGGGATGGGGTGATGGAGTAATAAGGAGACAGGCGAGTGGGCATGAAAAGCTGATGAATGGAAGAAAGGCAGAGAGCAGACAGAGGGGGAGAAGTGACAGTAAGAGAAAGTGTCAACTAGAGGGAGAGAGAGAGGGAGAGAGGGAGAGCTGGAAAATGAAGGAGAGTTATTGGAAAAGTAAAATGGTGAGAAAACATGGAAAGGAGTCAGGAGAAGACGGGCAATGAAAGGAGTGGACAGAGGTCAGTACGATAGGAGGACAAAGGCAAATGTACACATGGTTTATTTTCAGTTTAAATATCTGGTTATATAACTCTGGAAGCTTTAAATTATATGTCCTTATTTTCACTTCTAGCCGTCTGAATGTGTGGTATTAATTTTGTCCAGCACTTTGGGCGATCTGTTGAAATCCGGTCGCTGCATCTCAAAAAAGATATAATTGCGATGGAGAAGGTACAGAGAAGGGCAACCAAAATGATAAAGGGGAATGGAACAGCTCCCCTATGAGGAAAGACTAAAGAGGTTAGGACTTTTCAGCTTGGAGAAGAGACGGCTGAGGCGGGATATGATAGAGGTGTTTAAGACCATGAGAGGTCTTGAACGAGTAGATGTGACTCGGTTATTTACTCTTTCGGATAACAGATGGACTAGGGGGCACTCCATGAAGTTAGCAAGTAGCACATTTAAAACTAATTGGAGAAAATTCTTTTTCACTCAACGCACAATAAAGCTCTGGAATTTGTTGCCAGAGGATGTGGTTAGTGCAGTTAGTGTAGCTGGGTTCAAAAAAGGTTTGGATAAGTTCTTGGAGGAGAAGTCCATTAACGGCTATTAATCAAGTTTACTTAGGGAATAGCCACTGCTATTAATTGCATCAGTAGCATGGGATCTTCTTAGTGTTTGGGTAATTGCCAGGTTCTTGTGGCCTGGTTTTTGGCCTCTGTTGGAAACGGGATGCTGGGCTTGATGGACCCTTGCTCTGACCCAGCACGGCAATTTCTTATGTTCTTATGATTAACAAATATTTATAAATAAACAAATTCTTCACTGGGCTGGCATGACCCAAACGGCAAGCTTCAAGGGGTGTCCGAATCGCTCTCTGCTGCCTCACCCCCCTCAAGCTCCTCACACCTGCCCCCTTGTAGCCGCAGGCCCCCCCCCTCCCCCACCAGCTCCTCACTGCCATGCTGGTCAGTCCTACTTCCCCCATACTCACCATGGGTGCAAGGCTGCAGCCTCCCCGCTTTCCTCCACATGGCCGTTCGCGGTCCCCATGTTCAGGCACCCGGCGGTCCCCCAGTGTCCGCGCCGCGTGGGGCTGAGCGAATGGATTAGCAGTGGTGGAGGCAGGACAGGGGAAGGCGAGCGAGCAGCGGTGGAGTCCCAGCAGCAGGCCTGGGGAGAGTGAGCACCATCAGCAGTGACAGGGGGGAGTGTGCTGCCATGTGCTGAAGCCGCACAGGGAAATCGGAAACCTCGCTTCGCTCCTGGGGAGCCCCAAGAAAGGGAATCTTCTCTGGTGCCCAGGCTCTGCTGCCCCCTCCTGCCCGCCCACCCACAGTGTCTCTGCCTTGCCTCCTATCTGGCAGCCAGCAGCAGCTGCTCTTACACCTGGTCGCAGCTTCCCTCCAGCTCGACCTTCTGGTGCCAGCTGCCTCCTCTCCCTTCCCACTGCAAGTGGTAGCTTCCTCCACCCAAGCCTGGCAATCTCTTTTCTCCTGGTCATAGGTGGAAGCTCTTCTCCTGGGTCCTGACACAGGTGCAAGATTTAGGCACCTCAGGAGTTTTCCAGCCCTGCTTGAGATATACTAATAAAAATTTACTCCTAAATGTTTGAAGGCAACAATCTAGCAAGAAGACCAGACAAGGATACAACAGAACCAAGGATCAGGCAACCCTAGCTTGAAGGATCCGGCTAGGGTTGCAGTTCAAGCAGTTAAAAAAACATTTGTTTTTCAATGTATCCAGAATCGTTTTAATTTTGATTATTAACTATGACTCTGCACAGTGCCAGCATTTCAAAAACAGAACCCCGTTCCATAGTTTCTCAAAGTAGACATTTAAAATAATTACAACAAAACATTAGGCTTTGCTAAATTAGATTAGACCTCTTTTAAGTAAGATACTAAAATAAAAAAAAAAAAGTTATTTTTAATGAAAGGTATCCATAGCTGGCATCGCCGAGGCGCCATCTTAGCCAGCTCAACCCAAACAGGCTGATCCCATTCTGCTTTGCCCCTCCTTCACCTTCCTCCCACTGCATGCAAAGAAAAGTAGGACTCGGCCTGTTTGGCTTGACCTAGGTGAAGAGGCAATCCTACGTGCCCTGCACCCCAGCAAGCTCTTTCAGAAAGTGAGGTTAGCTAAGAACCTCACCTGCCCAAAGGAAAGTATGATAAGGGATCAACGACTTCTTTAAAATTACCCACATTTGCAAAATAGCGAATAGGAGGTTACCAATCTAAAGCAGGGCAGACGAATGAGCAGTCAGACGAATGGGAGATTCCCAAGCAAATCAGATGGCTCATTGAAGGATGGCTCATTGAAGGATGGCATATTGAAGCATGAGAGCTTAATTCAGGTTAAAATAAATAAATTAGAGGGTGGAGAGAACGAGTCAGACAGATCTATAGGTCCTTTCACAACAAAAGAACAGAATTCTTTACATTTAACTGCATTTCTCTAAAACTTTCCCCTTTTTCTTGGGTAGGGTTTCTCTGAGTACGCGTTATTTTTTTTTAAAAGAGCTCAGGATACAAATGTAAATTTGTTAAAAAATAGATTTTCCTTTCTTGAGCATCATGAAATGAGATGGCAGAGGGCTGTTATTAGTGTGCGGTTAATTAGAAGGCTTTGCAATGACCTACATAACGCTGTTGATGCAAGTCATGCTCCCTCCCAATAGAGTTCTATTGAATATCAATGACAGCACAAGAGCTACCTAGGTGAAGTCATCAAGGAATGGATTACCAAGAACAATAGAAGTGCTGCACATTTAGGGGGTGGATAAACTGGTTTGGGGATTACATAACACTCAGCGCCTACCTGATTTTTTTTTTTTTTTCCAGGCACAAGATAAATAGAAATTCCTGGCAGCATGTGGATGTTTATGCCATGTAATGAAATGATGATTAATTTGTTTATTAATACTCTTCTGTGCTGGAATGATGGAGAAGAATTGTTTTAAAAGAATGAGGCATGAAAAGAGTTCTTTCTCGTTTATGAAAAATAAATTCCCAGGAGGCTTAAAATGCTCTGGATTCTACCTGGCGAGAACCCGGCTGATTCTAGTATCTAGATGTTGATGACTTCACTTGTCAGATTTTTGTTTGATAATTAATTAGATATTAAAATATTTATATTCCGCTATAAGCAAATACATTTGCTCAGGTGGATCACCAAATTAAACAGTGAACAAAAAACGCCCACATAAAACGTAACCATATAACAAGCGTAACAGCACACAGCAACAGAAATCAGTACAGCACCAAAAAACCATAAAATATTCGAGAAAGCAAAAATTCCTCAAACAAAAATGCTTTCAAGATCTTTCTAAACCTCAATAAACCTGTCTCATGGTTAGGGGGCAATATATTCAATAATTGGAGGGCCGCAAAAGAAAATGCACAACTTTGAGTGGCCTGTAACTGAAAATTTTAAAACCCACGGAACCAAAAGCAATTATGAATCTGCTGAGTGCGGTCTGGAGAGTAAAAAAAAAAAAAAAAAAAACCATTTAAAATTACTCCGGACCAAATTTACACACATGAATCCTGATTTTATAACCTGCAAGCGCAGCGCGCGTCGGGCTGTTACCTGCGCACCTTTGCTTCTGCTAATTATCAGGGGTAAGTCGGAACAAAACTATAGCCAAGAACTGACTGGGTGAGGGGGTCTGGGTAAACTGGGGGGAAATAGAGCTAGACTGGGCAAACTGGTTATTGCCCTCGCGCACGCATGGTTTAGAACGTGCTCACTCGCGCGTGTAAAAGGCGACAAGTCCTAAGGGAAGTACGCGAATTAAGTTTCCTCGTGCGACTGCTTAAAATGTAGAGCACGCACACAGGCGCCGGGCATATTTTATATAATGCGCCCGCACGTCCATGGAGGATATAAAATCGTAGCACGCGAGTGCTCGCACCCACATCCGTGCGCATACGGGTGCGCACGCACTCGTTTTAGAGTTACCGTCCCTATGCGCAAGGCTACCGGGATCCAGTGCGAGTCGATCGGTTTTGATGTCACGGGCTCCTGTCTACTGCAACCGGTAACGGGCTGGGCAGCAGAATTTCGGATAGCTTGCAAACCTTTCAGTCGCTTTTCGGGTAAACCAAAATACACCGCATCGTAATGATCAAGGATAGGTGAAATTGTCACAGCAAGGATATACCTAAGTTACTTGACCAGCTGAAGTTTTAAAACAGCCTTAAGCTGTGCATCTAAAATTATCCCGCATTGCCGGCCTCCAATAAAAACGAAAAAGACTAAAGATCAGTTCATCCACAAAATTTCAGTATTTAACAGGAAGTATTAAATTTCAAACGTGTGAGAGGTCCAGCTCTCCTTACATAACCTTTTACCTTTATAGTTTTTCAATTTTCTTTTTACGTTTCCCAACATACAACCTGGAAAAGGAATGGATACGAGACAGGTAAGTGAACCATGACAAATCTGAAGCAACGTGGCTGGCTAGGAGTATAGAGTCTCTTGTTTTCCCCAGTGATGTCAGGCTTTCAAATAAGAATGCTGTTGCGCTCGGGGGTGGATCCTTGTCCTGAGGCAGTGGAGATCTGCCTCCTGGTAGGGGCCAGGAAGCAACTTCCCCCAGGGGGCGGAGCACTGGAGGAGACAGAGGCTAGGAAGAGCTTCACCACTGGAAGCCCGAGGTCCCCCCCGGGAGGAGCCCATAGGGACTCGGGCCGTTTGGACTTAGGTGGGCCTTGCAGGGTCTTCTGGGAGATAGGAAGTCTGGCGTGCCCACAGGCAGAAGGGGAGCACGGTCAGGTTCGAGACTGGAGGTCAGATGTAACAAGGAGGACCAGAAGAGTGTAGGCAATGACAAGGCTAGGAACAGAGCTAGAATCTAGAGACATGGTCAAGCAGGCATAGGTCAAAGTCCAGGAGATGGCCCGAGGACTAGTCAACAAAACAGAGGTCAGATACCGAAGGTCAGATGAGGTCACAGGCAGGCCGAGGTCACAGGCAGGTCGAGGAGCAGACTGGAGTCAGAAGGCAGGCAGGCAGGTCAAGGGACAAGCAGAGGTCAGTACCAGCGAATCAGTCCAGAGGTACTACCTGGGGAGATGAACAGACGAATAGGAACAGAAGGACGCTGGAGTACTAGGAAGCAGGAACAAGGCAGGAACAGAAGGATCCTGGAATAAGACTGGAGCAAGACTGGAGCAAGAAACAAACGCAGTGACAATCTAGCGTACAAGCCGACCCGATTGCCAAGGCAAGGAAGTGCAGGCAATGACTTCCTTATAACAGGGGATCAATCAGGGCGCGCCGTGGAGCTAGGACTCGCCCCTGGCCCTACAAGAGGCTGGGCAGTCCGCACGCGTGCACGAAGGGGCGTGGCCGATAGAGCCAAGGACGCCGAGCTCCGGCGTGAAGCCTGGTGCGCAGTGGAAGGCCCGGCGACCACCGCCACGGGACGCCGGGGCCTGAAGGTACTTGCAGCTGCCGCTATGGAGGACGACCCGGGACCTGCCGTGGAACCATGAAGGTGAGCAGGCCCGTGCGCGGGCCGGGCGCGGACGGTACGCGTAACAAATGCTGTTTCAACAATTGGTTTTAAGTTTGAGCCCTTCCCTAGTTTTTCTCCTCAAATCTCTTATTTTGTGCAATGGTCATATTTCTTTCTGCAACTTAGTCGTCAACTGAGATTAGACCCTTTTTAGGCACGTGTGACTCAAAACGCTGACCGATTAACTGACCTCAGCCATCTTGATTATTACCATGGTCTCATTTCAAATTTGATTGCACATCGCTGGGGCACTCCGCCTTATCTAGCTATACCTTCTAATCCTATATCATCTGTCATTTGCTCCATTCCTCCCAACCAGAATTACTAAAATTGCCCACTCCCAATGATATCAGATTGAAGAGAACAGGGGAGGCAGGCTTGTGGAAGTCACTCCCTCTTCTCGTAGCCTTGGAGCAGGACAATTGTAAGTTTAGAAAAGGCCTAAGTTTGTGTTAAATAGCAGTCTGCCGGCTGCCAGTTTCTGTTTTGGTGTGTAATGCTTATGATAGTTCAAGCCTCTTAGTGATTGCTTTATTCTCCTGTGCTTTGTTTTGTGCATTGTATGTAAATTATATGAATTTTATTGTACATCGCTCTGATTTACTGTGGAAGAAAGGTGAATAATTTGATAGAATTTTATTTTTATCGCTGAGAATTTTATAATCTTATTTTTTCTGATTTTTTTTTTTTTTTGCTAAACCAAGCATGCTTGTAGGTATTTTGAATGTATATTTTGTTTTTGCTAAACTGACTATATACGTATTTTTGTTCATTGCTCAGGCCTTTATTCTGTTGAGCGATTAAGAAATTGTAATAAATGTAAATGTAAACATGTAATTAACAAACTAACTAACGAAAGGACTGGCTGGGATGGGGACGTCTAATTTTGGAGGCTGATTTGGGGAGGTCAGCATCTGAAGCTGGAGGCTGATTTGTTGGCAGAGGGGGTCTGAAAGTGGAGGCTGACTTGGGGGTAGTTGAGGCTGACTGGCTGAGATAGAGTTAGGGCTGGAGGCTGGCTGGCAACTCTACACGAGAGAAAACGAGGGAGTTAGGGATACTTAGTGCTGGGTTGGGGGAAGGAGGGTGTGACAATTGTTACATTAGGGCCACAAAACCCTTGTGGGATTCAACAACACTCCGCATTCTCCAGAAGAGAACAATGATGGGAGCTCGGTAGCTCCAACATTAACACCATTTTCCCCATTTTGTGCTGCATGCATACAGAGTCGGGTTTCCATTTCAGTTTTTATCTGCACATTTGTAATTTGTGGTCGGCTGCTCTGCATTTGCTGAAGGTCTTTCTGTGTTCCAGGCTGAGGTATTCTGGTAGCAAGTAGGGACCTAGAGCAGACCTGTTCATCGTGTTTTCCCAACAGGAGAGATATTGGTGTTGTAGGGCCTGGTGTAATATTTTGTTACGATCCCTCCTGTGGCAGGAGGCATCTTACCTTTTCCTTTGGAGGCCGCTCTGAAGCCAGGGCCTTGCTTGAGCAAGTGTCCAGGATTGCCTCCAGGGCCTGGGAGGCCTCGTTGTTCCAGGGGCCTGCCTGAGGCTGCTTGTGTTTGGACTTCCTGGTTCCGGCCACGCCCTTCTCCTAGGGGCGAGCCCGCGGCTCCTCTCCACAATTATAGGGCCAGCGAGGGGCGGACCATCTAGACTCCTCCCAGGGAGTTGCCTGTTTCTGGTCTATAAAAGCCTTGCTTCTGCATTCATACTTTGCCTTGCATGGAGTTACAAGACTCTGGTTGTCTTCGCTTCCAGCGCGCCGTCTGGCCTCTGGACTCTCCTCCAGCTTCGTGTCCTTGTCTTGCACGCCCTGATGTTCCATAGTGTTTGTACCTGCCTCTACTTTGTTGCTTGAACTTGCAGCAGGCTGCCAGGAGTGCAGCCCCTGTCTTGTCTTTTGATGCCTTGATCCTGCTTTCGGCTGCCAGGAGTGCAGCACCTGCTTTCGACTGCCAGGAGTGCAGTACATTCCCCGGACTGCGTCTGCAGCATATTGCCTTCCCTGCGCTGCTTCCGCGGTTGTGGGACAGGGTGGTCCACGACCAGTCCAGCCGTGCTGGCTGTGTAGGGCGCCCTGAGGGACAGTGCCATCGTCATCCCTCCTGTTTGTGTCAGCGTCCTTGTCCATGGTATCCTGCTTCAGCCTCTGTCTACGTCTATGGTTCCCCAGTCTTCGTCTCCTGCTTTGGACCTTCGTCTGCCCACGTCCCGTGTCCGGCCTGCTGCCTCGTGCCATCTCAGCGGTAGGTCCGAAAGGGCCGGGAATGGTTGGAGGACCGTTCATCTCCAACATCCCACATGTTGGTTCCCGAGGCATGCAGGTCCGGCTGGGGGCCGGGTCCGCGCTCACCTACCCTTGGTGCGGGGCCGTGCCAGGGGCCCAAGAGCACACTAAAACCCCGGTGGGGATCGCTCCGCAGCGCCCCCGTTCGGTAACATATTTGCAGTGATGCCTTTTTCTAGGTAGCTTTGTTGCTGTTGGAGTCCTATGAGTTAATATTGTTATGGTATGGCAGGTTAGCTACATATGTGTAATAAATTATTATCTTATACCCTTTGGTGCTTCTTGTTGCCCAGTGGAAATAATACACAAAACAGGAATATATATGTATGTATATATATATTGTAATAAAATCAATGATTATAATTAATGCAATATAAGCAAAAGCAATATTACTACTACTACTGCTGCTACTACTTAACATTTCTATACTCTGATAAGCACATTGATTATACAGGCCCACTTATGAGAATGCCCGAAAAAGAGAGAAATAAAACAAAGTATTTATAAAGTTATGTTTTGGATGATTGCTTCTGAACGCGATCAGATGCGTTCCCGTCCCTCACTTGGCTCCCTTCCCTCTGCGGTGGTTGTAGTGCCGCTGAGAGTAGGGCGCTGTCTCTCCCGGGAGGTGAGGGCTCAACGTCAGGGTCAGATCTCAGATCGGTTCAAAGTCTCTCTTCTATCCGTTCCGCGTCCCTTCCTGTCGGGCTTACTTTTATAGGGCATCAGAGAGCACACGTGTGGCTCTTTCTTCATTGTCTGTTACAACCGAGCCAACTCTGGATGAACAGAGGGGCCCAGGGGCTAAATGTCTTTCCATTTTACTAGTTCCTCGTTCTCTCATAAAGACAGTCTTTCTGTTAGAAGCAGTTAACTATGAGGAGTTCAGAACATGTCCTCATCTCTGGTCTACAGGAAGCTTTGCAGGGGCGAAAGGGGGCCCTGTAAGAAGGCGCCTACATCTACAAGAGTATTTCACAGTAATACGTTAAAAGCATCTTTTCTGCTTCCCTTCTGAACAGACAGCCTCACATAACCTCTTCCTTGAGCATAGCAACATTCAGCAAGCATAACAGCCCAAGATAACGTTTTCTCTGAATACAACAGTCTTTGGCACTCCAGTAGTCATTTATTGCTTAAGCAATGCATTTCACTATTTCTCTGATGTGTATTTAAGCAAAAAAGTCTTTTATATGCAATAATAATAAGCAATGCTATCTCACGTATGCAATTACACTGTTCTCTTATAAGCACAGCAGATACATACACTGTATATCACTCGACCGTGTCCGTTTTACGCAGGGCGCTAGCCAATATCCCTGCGCATCACAGCCAGGCGTCTTCTGATCCACAGTCCTTAAATATTCTAATACAATATGCCATGAATATTTTCTTTTATTTGGATAATTTTGCATTATTTCACAATGCGCTAGTAGTGGAGGAAGTTTGTGTTATTTGTGACTTAGATGACAGCAGAATTTGAATATTTGGTTTTGTATGGTGAGGTGTACGGGGAAATATCCTCTCTGCCCCCTTGTTTGAGGTTTGTGTGTGTGTGGGTGGGGATGGGGATGGGGATCTGTAGATACAGGGATCTATATTTACAGAATTGGAGGTACAGGATTTTTATATTGGGTTTGTCTTGCACATTCAATGATAAGAATTAAGTTCACTCCTATGCCCCAGGGGATGCTCTCAATCTCTGAAATGTACTACTAGTGCTCTTAATGTTTGCATTGTGCTAAACGGCTTCTTTCTGAAGCTTGTACAGTGTAATATACACTGGCAACATATTCGAGTGAGCTTGGAAATTCTTTTTTAATCAGGCGCACGGTGCCCAGACTATTAGGACTAGTTCTGTCTCTTTAGGCCATACGTTCCTGATCTCTGGTTTCATCTCTTGATATTTGTCGATCTTCTCTCTCTCCATGCAATACTACACAATAGTTGCTTGGTACTCTCGCTTCTATTAGTAATACTGGGTTTGCCATTTTTCTCCTTTCCCACTAGGTCTTGCTTTCTAGCATCCAGCTTTTTACTGGTTATTCTGGGAATGAGTAATTGTACTGTACGATTTACACTGAGAATGCATGCAAGAAAGAACGGCATTAATTGTGCATGTATAGTAAGATGTCAGCAGTGGGAGCAGGGGCGGAGCTTGGTCCCCTCCCCCGACCAAAAAGGTGTTCTGATGCCCCTGCATGGCATTGCGTGGCCCCCAAAGTGCGAGGGCCAGGGCGGCTGCCCCCGTCGCCCTATCCCCTACAAGGAGAGCCCTGCTGGGCACTTTCGTACAAGGTTGAACTGCTGCAAGGAAGCTGAAAATTGTCTCCAATGGTCACAGCTGATTCCCGCAATCGTAAGATTGTTCTTCTGATCCGAGTAGTTTTACTCAATTTGGAAAATACACGAACTTGATTACCAAGAAGAAACGGCATCTGTCTGTCAGGTTCTTTTATGAAGAGCATCAATAGAGTAATCCTGGAGCTGGCTTCTTGTCCCTTTAATTGTGCTAATATACTAATAAGGTGCAGGCTGTCCTCTTCTTTGTACCTGAAAGTACTTCTTAGAGGTGGGTGCAATATCCAAGTACTTCCTCAGTATATTTCCAAGTGGTACATTAGACAAGATGGGGAAAGCGAATGAATCAAAGAGTATTCCTTCTAGGGGTCTTTTCCAGGGCCCTCACACTTTCCACGCAAGACAGAGTTTTCTTTAATTGGAGAAGGACTAGCAGAATGCAAAGTCGAAACCTGGATTTGTAGTCCCTCCATTGTCATACTAGAGTCCCACAGTGTTAGGCAGGCTCTGGACTCCAGAAATGCTAAGATCAGTCCCATTGAGCTGACCGGACGATAACATTTCTAGTCTGGAGATGGCTAAGCAGATCCCTTCAAACACGATGAGAAGCCTGGCAAGCTCTCTCTCTCTCTCTCTCTCTCTTTCACTGCCTCAGCTGGGAGGCAGGGCCGGTGCTTCCATCAGGCAAAGCAGGCGCTTGCCTAGAGTGGCAAGATAATGGGGGGGCAGCAAAATCCCACCAGCACGAGGCCCAGAGGGGGAAAAGCCAATACTGCCAAAGAAGGGAGCGCTCTGCTAGAGCTGCCGCCGATAGATGGGGGGTAGGGGGTGCACGATCGAAGGTTTGCTTAGGGCGCAAAATACTCTTGTACCAGCCCTGTGCACAAGAGTATTTGGCTGAACCTCAGATGGTCTCTCTCCCATTGGCTCAGGCACTCTACTGTTCTCCCTGGGAAAATTGCCCTGTGGCTTCAGCCTGGGCCTGACTTCAGACGTGGTGAAAGGGCTTGGAATTTTTGTCCCCTCAGTCGCAGCGTTAGCCTTTGCCACGTTGGCACCCAGATGAGCTCGCTGGCATGGGGGAGGGGGTGCGGACAGGTTTTCTCCCCTGGATTTAGCGTCACTGTCATGTCTGCGCTGAGTGAGGCCCCCTCCATCGGTCCTAGGGATGATTGGCTGGATGCTAAGGGGGGAAATCTGTATCCTTCCCTTGTGTTTAAATAAAGTAAAAGCAGCAAAAACAAAAACAAAAAAAAAAATCTGAAAAGAAAGCAAAATGGAATTGGAAAGCAGAGCTCAGCGCCATTATCAGCAGATGTGCCATCTTTAGTGACTTATTCTCAGTTTTCATATCGTCTCTACTGGGAATTTCAGTGTTATAACAAAAAATGGTTTTGTTAAAGCACAAGGAGAAGATTTAGTGAAAAAGTAATTTTTCTGATTTTTTTTTTTTTTTTTTTTTGGTATTAAAATTCCCAGGAAAAATAAAATAAAACCTGAAAGTGAAGGTCCTCAAGCCATCTTGGACCAGCTCTGGCTGCATTTAAAATGCAGACTCTTCTTGTGGCACTGTGCACAGTCAGAAGAGCCAGAGAATAGATACGGATTAGGCTCTGGATGGTTCTTCATGAAACTTTTATTAATTCAGAACAGAAAAACAGCTCGGCAGCTCTTCGCAGTTTATAACAAAAGTAGCGATGTCTCCACTTACAGTCTCGGTCTGGGCTTCCTAAGGTTCCTCCTGAATTTCTGGAGCCTCCTGTTCCCTCCTGGACCTGGCTAGATATGCATCTTCCCAGGATCCTCCTCCCAGACTAGGTTTCCCTGCTTGCCCTTAATAAGGGTACACTAAGAAGACCCCTGTTCCTCTCTTCACTCTCCATCCTGGGGCTGTTTAACCCATTTAAGGTTCCTCCTCCCCAAGTGTTTTGGGAAACCACTGCCGGGTTTGCAGAGTGTCCTAGTTTGGCTAGATTGCCCATAAGATGACCCCCACATGGGCTTTGAACTGAGAATAATTGTGCCCTAAAACCACTGGATATGGAAGCTCGGGACTTGTCCTGCTGGGGTCGTCAGGAGGATTTGACTGTCGGAGTATTGCTGTCTATTGCCATGTACACAGATAAGTGCCACCTTCTTCTTCTCATTCATGTCCTCTCTCTTGATCAAGTCCTTACGAACGAGTGTTTTACTACACCCTGAGTCTACCAGGGCATGGGTGGGAACTTTGTCCAGCTCCATCCGGACCACAAATTCCTTAAGTTTCCAATGTGGGGTAGCCACCAGGTTACAGCTTTGAAGTTTTGCAAAAGTGTTCACCCATTCCTGTGCTCACTTTCCGTTCTCATTCTGGGGGTGGCCTTCCTCAGTCTGCTCCTTACTTGTGCTGCTCTGCTATCTTGCGCTCCCACTGTCTGTTTTCAAGCCATAGACCTTGTTATCCGTATGTTCATCCGTTTTACAGTAGGAGCATGCCTTCAGGGTTGATTTCCATTTAACATTAGCTGTCCTCCTCAGGGCTCTTCAATTTTTTTTATTCCCTCTGGGCAGTGGTCGTCCCGATGTCCACTTCCCACACAAAGGGCACAGAAGGAGAAGAAATCTATATTTTTATTACTGGGTTGTTTCAGTCTATTCGAGGCCCCTTTTTTCTTTTGACTGAGGATCTATCTTGCTTTGGAAACTTCCCTTTGTCTACATGTGTTTTAACCTCTAATGTTGGCTGTGCCACCATGTTGACGTCCATTGCTTCAGTTTAATCAAATCTACCGGGGAACCATGTGACGTGATGGAAGGATAGGATGTGCTCCTGTGTAGCACCGGGCCCCCTTCTCCCATCTTCGATGTACAATTCGTTTTAAGCTCAGAATAGATGGCTTCCAATTGCAGAATATTAAACTTATGAGTTTGCAAATCAGATACGACGCAATTGCTCTGGAGAGTTTACGGCCTCACAACTGCAGTGTCAGGACAAAGAAAAGAGCAAGACAGTGAATCTGAAAATGGTGGCCCCACTGAGTACACCGCTTTTGCCGACAACGCTGGATTCAAAAGGAGTGGAAGTGGCAGTGACGGTAGTAGCCGCATTAGACACGTGCAGGGTCATTTTCTCAAATTGCGATGGACCGTTATCGCGTATGTTAGGGCGCTATCGCACACGATAATGTCCTAACACATGCAATAACTACCACCTCGCGAGTTGAAAATTCAAATTAGGGAAAGGGGAGGAGTTTGGGCGGGGTTTAGGCAGGTTTAAGTTAGAGGCTTGTAGTGCTGCGGGCCGTAATGTATCGTACATTATCTCCTGCATTAGTGCTGGAAATAGCTACAGCTATTTCTTTGGTGCTACGGGGCGATAGTGTGCAGCGTGGCCGCAACCGCAGTGGGCAAAATCGCACCACTGCGATGCGGCCACCTGTTCACTATCGCCTCCCGATCCTTTTTTTCCGTGGGCGATCATTTTTCTATTATTATAGTGAAATGATAAATCCTCCAGTAAATTTGAAAAAATCTACAGCAAATTTGATGAAATATTCACGCTTCTGGTGGATTTGATTAAGCACATATAAGAAACAGAATTGGGAATCTCTGACCTTGATGATCGTGTGCTGGCTTTAGAGGCAGAGATACAGGCATTCAAAAAAGAACATGAACAACAAGCTAACAAGTTGGACGATTTTGAAAATAGGTTACCGAGGAAACCTTAGTTTTATTGACTTATTGACTTATCAGATAAGAACATAAGAACATAAGAAAATGCCATACTGGGTCAGACCAAGGGTCCATCAAGCCCAGCATCCTGTTTCCAACAGTGGCCAATCCAGGCCACAAGAACCTGGCAAGTACCCAAACACTAAGTCTATCCCATGTAACCATTGCTAATGGCAGTGGCTATTCTCTAAGTGAACTTAATAGCAGTTAATGGACTTCTCCTCCAAGAACTTATCCAATCCTTTTTTAAACACAGCCTTACTAACTGCACTGACCACATCCCCTGGTAACAAATTCCAGAGTTTAATTGTGCGTTGAGTAAAAAAGAACTTTCTCCGATTAGTTCTAAATGTGTCCCATGCTAACTTCATGGAGTGCCCCCTATAACATTCCTAATAGTGTTATAGTCGGTGTATTGGAAGAATGGCTGACACGTGCATTCAGTTTAGATAACAAACATGGTGTCCTCCGTGTCAGTTGGGCTCACTGTTTGGGATTTTGGTTTGCACAGAGATCTAGACCATGTCCCGTTATTGCTAAATTATTAAATTCAGCACATAAGACAAACATTATGCAAGTGAATTGGAAAAAATTGGAAGGTGGAATATGAGGAAGAGCCTGTTTTAATTTTCATGATTACTCTATGGTGCTTGCGGCTCAGAGAAAAGCTTATGCGCCAATTTGCACTCAGCTGGCAGAGAAGAAAATTCAATTTATGCTGCAATATCATGCGAAATTATGGGTTACATATGAAGACAAAGTGAGTACCTATGATACGGTGGATGGAGCTACAGTTTTTCTGAACTCCTTACTTCCAGGAGGAATCAGTTGAGAGTTATCGATTTGGGCCTGTAAGCTAGAGCTAAGGGGCTGAAGGGCAAACAGATTTAGGTGAGAGCACTGTTGTTGGGGAGAAATTATATTGTTTAAGCTGGGTTGCTCGCAAGTTAATTTTAATTACCATGGTGGGGCTAACTTGCCCTTTTTGTGATTATAAACATCTGTGGAAATCATTCTTTAATTTGGAAGAATCAACACAAAGCAGGAAGGACGATCTCTGGTTGGGAAATAGGGAAGCGCATTGTGGAGCATATTTACTTGGGGATGACATCAAGGATAGTGGAACACAGATCGACAGAAAATAGTTGTTGTTTTTCTGAAGTCCATACTCCCGGGAGAAATACTGACTTGGATCTTGGGACTAACTTGCCTTCTTTGAGATTAGAGGCAACTGTGGAAGTCAATTTATAATTTGGAAGGATCAACTCTGAACAGAAAGGTCTTGATCCGTGAAATCATCATGGAGCGTACTCACACGGTGCAGGCAACAGGGATAGAAGAGTTTAGATTGACAGAGAGAAGACTAAGTAGAGTGGCAGGACTGGCCACTGGGTTCCCTCGCTGCAGTGTTTGTGCCTCATAAACATGAACGTTTTCTTTTTTTTTCTCTTCTTCTTTCCGTGCTCTGATTGTGAAATGATGGAGAGAGGGGAGCAGGCACATTAGGAAAGGTCTCTTGACCCTATGAATAGGAGTTTGTTATGGAAGGGGTGGGGAGTAGAGGTGGGGAAAATTGGGTTGGATAATCAGAAATTAAAAATAGAGGGGATTTCTAGAGATGGGAAGGGTGGGAGTAAGGGAAAGAAGGGAAGGGGAAGGGGAAAGAAGGAGTATTCATGTCGAGATCTTTCATCATGGAATGTTTGGTATTGATTCTAGGAGAAACGGATCTGAGTTTAGGTTGGGAGACTTAGACCAAGTATTAGGGAGACTAAATATAAATTTCCAAATAAGGAATCTTGAGAAGTTACAATACTGGCTCATACATCTATTCGATATGCGACATAAAATGTACCTGGAATAGGCTCAGTCTACAAGCAATATAAAATTTTACAATTTATGTAGCGCCAGAAGGTACAAATAGCACTTTTACAAGAAACTTGCTTAAATGAGGTAGAACATAAGAAATTATGTCAGGCATGGGTGGGGAATTCTATTCATCTCAAGTTACCAATAAAACAGCAGGTTTAGCTATCCTGATTGGGAAGCAAGTCCCCTTTCAAGCTAATCGGGTCAAGACGCAGGGAGGGGACTTTAACTCTGGTAATTGTACCCAACATTAGACAGATCCTCTGGTAAGAACCTGGTGGGAAATCATAGATGAAAAAGAGTCTCTTTTGTGTTTAGTAACCTGGATCTAGCAGATGGTTGGAGAATATTATGGCCAATGATTAGAGAATACACACACATTTCTAGGGTACATGGAACATATACCTACAATCCTACATTTAAGAAGTAATATCTCAAAGAGATAGTAACTCAATAACATACCTGGACTAGACCAACCTTGCTCAAATATTGATTTTATTTATGAAATTGTAACCAAACTTTATTGGCACCTGTTAGAATGTATGATAACCTACATTACATACCTTAGTCTATGTGCCTATTTGTAAACCGTTGTGATGGTATATAACTTAGCGACAGTATAGAAAAGTTTTCAAATAAATAAATAAATAAATGTTCCCACCTAGATTACTTGCTAATAGGTCGCCAATATTTCTCCAAAGTGGTAAAGGTGGGCAGGGACCACTAGAGATCTCTGATCATGTGTTGGCATGGCTGGACATAGAAGGATTTCGTCCCTTGGAAACCAAAATAACATGGAGGTTCCCGAGGTACTTATTGTATAGGGATCCAAATTTTCAAAAAACGAGCTCTCAAGGTTTAACAAAGCCCATAGAGATATGTCTACGCTGTTCTGGGAAAACACAAAAGTGGTATTACAATGGGAAATAATCTCTTATGAAGCTGATAGGAAGAAAGCTATGGCAAGGGAAATTTTACAGCTGGAAAGGCAACCTCAAACTGCTAAAAAACTTTGTGAAATTAGTCCTACACATAACAATAAGGAGCAGAATCCTAGACAATACTTAACTTATTACTACATAAAAGAGCACAAAAATCCATGTTATATTATAAAAAGAAATTCTAACAACACAGTAATAAGCCAGAAAGAATGTTGGCTAATTTGACTTGGAATTGGGGGTGGAACAAAATATATCAAGGCCCTGAAAGATGATTTGGGAAGGATTGAAAATTCCACTACTGATATTTGTAGAATATTTAAGACCTTTATGAGAATCTTTATGGCGTCGCAGGCTATCAAACTACATATTGGGAGGAATATTTAATTACTGTAAATCAGCCTAGATTGACAACTACTCAGAAAGATATTTTGAATGCTCCTATCCAGTTGGAGGAAATTCAGAATGGAATTAAGCAGGCACAGTGTTGTGTGTGCCGGCCGTGGCAGGCCCTCTTACCCTCTGCTGCCGAATCCAGCGTCTAGCTCCATGTCCCTTATGGCAGTAGGCAGCTGGCTCTGTCCTCGGGCTACCCCCGGTGCTCCTGATCCTGCGATGAGCTCCTCTGTTCCGCGGCGGGCCTCTCCGCATGGCTCATGGAGAGACGCCGCTGTTTAGAGCCGCGCCCATCCCTAGGCACGCACTCACATCATTACTGCTTATGAAGGGCCCACAGCGGGAACTTGGCCGTGGCCCCAGATGATGACGTCGCTGAAGCTCTGGGATATAGGCCGAGCTCAGCTCCTGTTAGTTGCCTTTGCAACAGGTCTCCATGCTGGTAGTATACTTCGTTGCCTCCTGGTGATTCCTCTACGTTCCTGGTTCCTGTTTCCTTTGAGTTCCTGTTCCTGGTTATCTTCTTCATTCCTGTGTTCCTGTTACCCAGCTTTCCTGATGGACTGATCTCCTCCTGGATTTGACCACTGCTTTGCCCGACTACGCTATTGATCTTCTCCTTGACCCGACCTCTGCTGTGCCCGACTACGCTATTGATCTTCTCCTGGACCCGACCTCTGCTTTGCCCGACTATGCTATGGATCATCTCAGTTGTCTGCGACCGACGGGCACAACAGGGATTTCAGGAGAGTTTTTTAAGATGATGGGTGAGAGAATATTAAGACCCTTGGTGAACTGTATGAGGACAATTTCCACATTCTCCTAATATGGCCTGGTGTCTTTCAGTCTGTGGAATAATTTTCAGGAACTTTCCCCGGGCTGTATCGTGCCCCACCAGAACCGTTGTCAGAAGGTTTCTGAGGTATATCCTGCTCTTTCTAGGATGGTGGTCTTGACTTCTGCAGAATGGCCCTTCCCTCTGGATTGGCCGCTTGAAAGGCTGCTTGGCATTTGCCTGTGAACAAATTTGCCAGATACGTGTTCCAGTTAGGTGCTGGCCACCCTGTAACGTGAGCGGACCTTTCGAAGTTTCTCAGAAAGACCTCCGTCTCAGACAGGATGGGTGGTGGTGGATTCCCCCCGGGTTGCAGTAGCTTGTGTCTGGGTGAGCAGTTCATACAGCATTTGAACGACTTTCTGGAGCTACTGCTGGCCTTCCGCCAGCATTTTGTATCATCCGCCCCACGTTGGCTTATTATTCCTGGCTGCCTCGAAACTCCGTGAAAGGCTCTGCGCTGCTCCTGGGCACTTGCGCCAAAAGCCTCTTTCTTTCTTTTTGTTTTGAAAATCTAATCCTGCCTGCCTTACTATTAATTCCCTCTCTGCAGCCGCTATTTCTTGGCCCCAGGAAACAGAAAAAAAAACCATTTTTTTTTCTTCTCTTTGGCATGGGTTTCTGGCTGTGTAAGCTTAGCTCGGAGATCACGGAACTGACACCATATGTGGCGCTGTGTGCGTGCAGTCAGAATGGCCAGACAATAGACGCAGGCTAGGCTGTGGTTGGTTATTCATGAACGTTTATTAATTCAGATCAGAAAAAACAACTCGGCGGCCCTTCGCAGCTTGTAAACAAAAGTATTTATTTATTTATAACTTTTCTATACCGAAGTTCAAATAACAGAGTTAATTATCACTCCGGTTTACATTGCAACCATAAAAAACAGTGACAAAGTTGTCTTACATAGAACAGGGGGAGAGAAAAACTTGGATACAGCTTAAGTATGGGGAGTAACGTGTCAAAACTGGTAAGAATTGATAAGAGTTGGCTTTTTGGGGTAACAAGGTATTCCGAGGGAGGGGGTAGGAATGAGGGGTTGGAAGGGGGGGGGGGAGAGGGTAGCGGAGGGTTACCATAGATTTAATGAAACTAATATACATATATTAATATACATACATAAAGTAGCGATGTCTCCACTTACAGTCTCTTGGTCTGGGCTTGCTAAGGTTTCTCCTGAGTCCTTGGGGCCTCCTGATCCCTCCTGGGCCTGACCAGATATACCCCCTTCCCAGGATCCTCCTCCCGGACCAGGATTCTCTGCTTTCTCAGGCTTAAGGTGGCCCGGACCAGATCTCTGGATCCGGTCTCTTAAGGTATTCCGGGAGCTCTCTTTTGTGTACCCCCTTCACGGTACCATGCAAACGTAAAATTTTCAGAACCTTTCTGTTTCGTAGCCCTATTTGCCAAACTCGTGAAAGCAGAACCTGGAAGTAAAAAAAAAAGGGGACAATAACTGGAGGGGAAAAAAAAAATCTGTTTGCCTATGAAAAATGGCTTCTTTTAAATGCAGAGCTGACATCTTACTAATGGACAGCGAACATGCAGTACAGTCGTACATGGAAATCAATTGGTTTCGCAAAGGACTTTCAATTTCAGGCCATTCCTGAGGGTTACATCGGAGGGATTTTGCTAGCAGTTGTTACAGAGGCCAACAAAATAATTGATCTAAATAAAGCCTTAGGGATTTGGGATAGACCAAGTAAAGAAGGTCACCGGTATTCTGTGGTGCGGACATAAAAAATCTATTTCCTGGAGCCTTCTGCAGAACAGTCGACATCCAGTTAATGCTTGTTGGTGTCAATGCTGGGTAAGCTTGATGATAATATTTTCTCTTTATTGTTATCGTGCGACAGCAGTGTATTCAGCAGTACAGAGTCACATGGCAGTTAAAAGTTGAAAGGCCCCTACCCCGAAGAGCTTCAACATGAAGGGAGATTAAGGAAAGGGAAGATAAAAAGAGGTTAAAGGCAGGGAGGTCAAGTCATTTGCCAAAATGTCAAACTAGTGACAGAACAGATATGGGATTGGAAGCTGAGAACCTGAGGCGATTTCGATTTCTCAGCTCTGCACTTTAAGTGCTATTACTGTAGCACCAACACTAAGCAAAGCCGAATGATCTTCAAAAAGCAAAGACTAAATCTGAGGGCAGACCTACATGGAAACTGCAAAAGGTTAAACCTTGCCAATTCACTTCCGAGGTGCAGGCTTCCTGGGGTGTTTGGAGTTTGGCAACTGCACCGTAGTAGTTGCTCCGCTGGTTCTGGGAAAAGCCGGAGTCTTTACCGGTTGTGATACCTTTAATCGGGCCATCATAGGAATTCCTAATAAGCTTATTTTGATAGCACTGCTAAACTAACACTGTCCAATAAATCCCTTCCCCCCAAGAGCTTACAGTCTAAAGTGGGTACACCGGAGACAACAGGAGATAAAAGGAATTGCCCCAAGGTCACAAGGCGTGTTGGAGGGAGAAGAGGGATCTGAACCTGGCTTTCCGGGTTCCAAGTTCATGGCTCTAATTGCTCCTTCTAGGATGATGTTTTCTATGAGCTTTCCAGATAGTATGAGACAAACCTTCAATCAATCACCCCTCCCTCAGCTTACCTATTGGTGGCAGCTCCAGCACAGCGCTCCCTTCTTTGTGGGAGTATTGGCTTTCCCCCTCTGGGGATTCGTGGGATTTTGCCTCTCCCCAAACTTTTGGCGCTCTAGGCAACTGCCTCGTTTTCCTAATGGAAGCACAATCTGGGTCCTAATAGGATTTGGGGGCTGGTGTCCGTGGTGGTCAGCGAATGCCCAGTAAGTCAAGAGCAGCTGTGAAGATCTCTTGAATGTGTGCTTGATGCCACACCAAAGCCACCAGCCTCCTGAGGTTGGCTCATATTTTGCTGACCTCTTCCCCCATCGTCTGGATTGCAGCCCTCATAGCTGTATAAGTCTGGGCCTCAGGGCTTGGAGTAGGTGCTTCAGCCACAGAGCCAGCCTCTGTAGCCATACGGTGCTGCCCAGTGGCCCAGGGAAGCTGTCCAATGAGATGCCCGCCTCCCTCCCCCTGCAATGCCTGACCTGTGGTCCTGAGGTTCCCAAGGGAAAATGGAAGGAGTCCTTACAGGGGTGGGGATAGGAAGGAGAGGTTGATCAGCCAGAAGCCTGGGTTACCAGCTGGGGGAAATCGGACTGCTTTGTCTCTACAGATGGTGGTGGTGGTGGTGACTGATGACTATCTGCAGCCAACATTGCAGCTGCCTTGGCAGGAGCATCATCTTTTGCTTCCTCCTCCTCCGAGGAACTGGTGCTATCTGTGAAAAGAGAAAAAAGTATGTGGCAAGCCATCAGCTGCTACGCACTGGGGCATCGTGTGGCAATATACCACCTGTAAGGGTGTGGTCTTTTTATAGAAGGGGTGGAGCAAAGGGATAAGGGCCTAGCTGTGGGTCACCTATCTGCTATAAGGGGGTTGTCAGGCCATATCGAGGTTCTTACTGGTATGGATTCATCTGTATAGCTGTCCTTTACAGCATGGTGCCTATTTAATGATAATGGCTACGAGTTAGCCCACTGGCAGGGTTTTTTTTTTTCTGGAGTGTGTCTTGGATTCTGATGCGTCAATGATCATGATACAACGGATCCATGTTGGAAGGGAGGCATAGAGATTGCAAAGTTATGGTGTTTATAGTTGGTCTTAACACCCTAGTTACTTATATGGTTGGCCTGTGAGAGCAGTTAAATTAGTTCTATGCAATATGGCAGGCCATGACCCAGGGGTTGTGCTGTGTTCACCATCATTCAAGCGGGTGCTACAAACCAAGAAAGAGATTTAGGTGTCATAGTGGATAACACATTGAAATCGTCGGTGCAGTGTGCTGCGGCAGTCAAAAAAGCAAACAGAATGTTGGGAATTATTAGAAAGGGAATGGTGAATAAAACGGAAAATGTCATAATGCCTCTGTATCGCTCCATGGTGAGACCACACCTTGAATATTGTGTACAATTCTGGTCGCCGCATCTCAAAAAAGATATAATTGCGATGGAGAAGGTACAGAGAAGGGCTACCAAAATGATAAGGGGAATGGAACAACTCCCCTATGAGGAAAGACTAAAGAGGTTAGGACTTTTCAGCTTGGAGAAGAGACAACTGAGGGGGGATATGATAGAGGTGTTTAAAATCATGAGAGGTCTAGAACGGGTAGATGTGAATCTGTTATTTACTCTTTCGGATAGTAGAAAGACTAGGGGGCACTCCATGAAGTTAGCATGGGGCACATTTAAAACTAATCGGAGAAAGTTCTTTTTTACTCAATGCACAATTAAACTCTGGAATTTGTTGCCAGAGTATGTCGTTAGTGCAGTTAGTATAGCTGTGTTTAAAAAAGGAATGGATAAGTTCTTGGAGGAGAAGTCCATCACCTGCTATTAAGTTCACTTAGAGAATAGCCACTGCCATTAGCAATGGTTACATGGAATAGACTCAGTTTTTGGTTACTTGCCAGGTTCTTATGGCCTGGATTGGCCACTGTTGGAAACAGGATGCTGGGCTTGATGGACCCTTGGTCTGACCCAGTATGGCATTTTCTTATGTTCTTATGGATGATGGACATCTTTGGGTTCTAGAAAGATGTAGCCTTATAGGCATGATGGTTACTTCCAGTTATTGGTTGAGACAGGGTTTTGTTGGCTGCCGGGGCAACCAGTGGGGTCTGTATTAGAAACAGGAAATAGACAGGCTATGTTGACATCTTCCTGATGGGCATTATGGGAACATCTCCAGCTTATGTCGGCTCTTTGAAGTGAGGTGGTGATTTTCATTAAGGATTTGCCAACACACGAGGTACGTGTTTCATCTTTTTTGTAAGAAACTGTTTTTCTGGTCATTAAAATAAAACGTGATAGGGTAATGGATCAGCGGTTGATAATATATATAGCGCTGTTTTCTGATACCGCTTGCGGCCCATTGCAAGGTGGGAAGCGGTGGATTAGACCTTTTGCGCATTCAGTCTGATGCTGTGTCCTAAAAGAAATGTGTTCAAACGTATGAAAATATTGTTTATTGAGGTTTTGTTGTTAGTTTGATTAATAAGGGTTTTCCCACGCCTCTTGCTTCTTTTTTTTCCTGATGTTTCCATGCTTCACGGCTGATCCTTAGCCCACTGTTACTGTGGCTCTCCACTATCCCTTCTGACATTAAGATCTAACCTTTGGCTCCCGTCCTTCCCTCAGTAAAGCTTGCCACAGCAAATGGCTCTTTCCTGCTAAGTGTAGTAGCCTTAGCCTCCCTTTGCCCTAAGCCACCAGCCCTGGAGTTTTCCTTGTTCCATAAGGGCGTTGGCGCTCTCCTCTGAAATTTGACGGCTGGTGACGAGGAAGCAACTTTAGCACGTGAAACCTTTTATCCCAGGCGTCTCTGCGCCAAGCTGCATGCAGCGTGCTAGAGCCTTGCGCCTAGTTCATGTCGTCTCGCACATGCACCCTGCTTGCCCTCACTGTACGTTATTTTTTTTTAACCCTCTAGTTCCCTCGAAGCACTTACTCCTGGGGGTAGGGAACTCCGGGATGAAACTCCTGCCGCAAGTCCTGCCAGGCCTGGCGTTACAAAACCCTCCCTGGTGGGGGAAGGATAGGGGCTCATTGCTTTGCTATTGGGGAGGCCAGCCTGTCCATGTCCTAGGCCGAAAGGTTAGGCTTCCTTGCTGGGGGTGGCGAGGGGGAGGCCATTTTGTACTGAGCCTGGCCCAGCAAAACCCGGAAGTATTTGTGTCCGCACGCGTGGGAGTGCTGAAGATCCCAAGTATGTGCAAAATATTGCACATACTGAAAAGTATGCATGCACTTTGAGGGCGGAGATGCACGTATTTTAAAACCTGTGCAGATTGCTCCCCACAGGCTCTGTAATACTTGATTTAATCTGCAGGGACCCTTGTACATGGACCCTTTTCCGCGTGGATATGTTTGAAAGTTAAGTTCTAATAGTGAATGCCTGCCCATGATCAAAAGAGCCTCCTAACTGGTATAATTTAGTGAGAACCCAAACAGCTCACCTGTAGCTGCCTGAGCAGAACTATTTCTGCGGGGGAGGGGAGGAGAGCGGATATCATATTATCTCCTTTCACCCACTGGGCATATTTCTTACTGTGTCAGAAATGTCAATATAATTACAGCGATGCAACGTAACAAAAACATTATTATTAACAAATAATGACACTGAGATGGAGCAGAGCAGTCTCGAAGACCCTGCTGATCAGGAGAAGAGAGCAATCAGAGCTCAGGAATTGTGCAAATCATGAAACATTAATGAAACGGTATATTTTTGCTTCACGAATTTGTTGACGTACAGTGCAAGTTGCAGAAGCTAAGAGATAATCGGATCTAAGAGAATTAGCTGCACTCTGCAGAAACCCACGCTTTACTGTATGCAGAATAAAATCTATGCATTTAATGTCCGTTAAGAATAACAGTGCTAAATGAGATCCTGTGCTAAAAGGTAAACATTTAATGAATATTTGCTTTCCCTGAAGAATGGATCATTTATGATTTGGCGCCACATGTCAAAGATATATAATTACAAAATCCACCTTAATCCCTGATAGGAGAATAAATTCGTCAAAATACATCAATATACACTAAGGATTCAATTCAGTGCAACTGTAGATCAGTTTGTGTTGCTTAAACAGATATCTTGGAACAAAAATGGTGGGAAATGAACAGCATTTGTAAGACTTTTCAGCTTAATAAGATTCTTCCAGAAAGGGAAGAAAAATCATCTTTTAGTGCCATCTCTGGGGCTAATTTCTCTTGCTGCCAGCCTTGCCCACCACTCCAGGTGGCATGCCCCCAGATGGGACCCGCTGTGGCCTGAGGGGTGCCTCCAGGCCCTCCTGTTCCATGGCCAGTAAGAGGTCACCACTGAAGTAGCCGCCGTGTTTCCTCACCTCCCCAGGCCTGACCTCCGTGGTAGGCCCAGAGCCCGGCAAGCTTCATCAAATCGATCTTCTGAAGGTGGATGCCAGGTGCTGCAGCACACAGCCCGGGGGCGGGGGCAGGGCCTGGACCACAGGTCCATCTGAAACAGGCCCCCCCGTGCAGCGGCAATCCAAATCACGCATCTCCAGACACAACGTTATGCTTCGAGCGAAGCTCCGCATCGGGGAGGGGGTGAATTTTCAGCAAGGTCGGCGTCCCTATCCAGAACAACATGCCCGATCGCAATTCAAAATTCGCAGACCTCGTGGCTGGTGATGTGTCGTTTGCATTGCCGCTGCCCCCTGATACAACAAAAAGGGAAGTGATTGCTTTTACTTGCAAAAAAAGTTTAAAAAAAAAAAGGACATTGATCCAGGACCAATGATTAAATATAACCCACCAAAGGCGAGCATAAACAAGCAACAACTGGGCACGTTTAGGTTCATGAAGATCCTTTGCAGCCAACGTTGAGCTTTGTCGCCACAGTAAAATGTACTGAGATGTGCTGTTGAATGCTATCCGGGTGGTGTTTTGCCACAGGACGTGCATTCCGACATTTGACTCTTGGGGGGACTTTGTGGAAACCACAGAAGCCAGGGTTCAAATCCTACCCATGCTCCTTGTGATCTTAGAAAAGTTACTGCACCCTACATTACCTCAGGTACAAACCTAGGGCCGCGAGCATTTTTCTCAGAGACAGAGAATGGGAGAAAACCTTCGGTCAATAGGCCCTCTGTGGACAAAGGAAATACCTACAGCACCTTAAATGCAACTTGCCTTGAGCTACCAGCGAAAAGGGGTGAGCTAAATAAAACAATAAAAAGTTAGTGGACATCTTTAGCAAGCTGAGCCAAAATGGTGTGGCCCAGGCACACAACAACTGTGTGTGGAAATGAGAGCCACACTTAAAAAGTAGCACCTGGCACCTTACACTGATCCTTGGAAGGTATTTTTCACTCATTCCCACAAGTAAAACGACGCTTTACCCAGAGAAACGGACTTTTAAAAAAAAACTGTCCACCTTCCGCAGTAGCAGCACACGAGTAAAACGCCCCGGGGCGAAACTGAGATGCTCCGAGGGGGTGGAGCTGGGAGGAGTTTGCATTCTGGCAGATATTTTTGAATTTTCGAGAGAGCACGTGCAGCATTTTTTGCAGGAGAGCTTCCAGCCCAAATTAGCCGGAGTTCATGTGTACTCAGAGCTCTCCTGGGACCATTTTCCAAGGCAAAGCTCGGGCATCTTTTTACTCTGAAAATTGCTGCAAAGTCCACGGGTAATAAAATTGTCCACGGACCTTGCACCTAAAATGACCCCCCCTTCATAACTGGGAGGGCGCAATATTTCTAGCTTTTGTTTCGCGATACCGTGACATTGCAATCTTCAGTTCTTGAGGATACACAAGGCCAGAGATGTGGGCTGGAAAACTTTCCACTTCCAAAGACTAATTGAGTCATAAAATCAATTAGTAACCATGAAGCTGATGTACCAACGTGCGCTGAATTTCACATTTTGTGCGTAAAAATGGCGATTTGCGCACCTAAGTTGGACTTAGGAACACAATTTTTCCTTTTTACACATGAAGCCGACTTTGATACATTTCTTGGCCTCACATGTGCCAAACCTCCGGGCGTAATTTTGCTCTTGCGAAGTTTTATGCAAAACCAAATAAGCTGCTGTGATGCAAATTCATGCAAAGCAGCTCTTTAACTATGTTCGCAGTACTAATACATATGCATGAAAAGGCCTTCGTAAGCTGTTTTTCACTAAGAAAGATAACTACACCTCAGTGAGATGCATTTATCATTTTTTGCAAATTTGTCCATAGAAAACTTCTGCAGAGACAGAAAACTTTCAAGCGGAAAATTGCAATTTCGGTGCAAAATTCAGCCCGCTTTCATACATCAGCCCCAATGAATGGATATCAATGCTGCAATATTAGGAATGCTTGGTAATTTCAAGCTTTTAATTTTTTTTTCAGTACATTTAATCTACATTAAGAGGTCAATATTCAAAAGCCATTTAGGTGGAGAGCTTGAAGTTATTCATCTAAATGACGTTTGGCATATTCATCTCCTTATCTGGCTAGATATCTAGTTGGATAAAAAAAAGAGGCGTTCCGGAAGCATAAGTGGAGGAGATAACTTATTCGGCTAACTTAGCTGCGTAAGCAGTGATAGTCAAACTTATCTGGCGCACAGGGTCATTCAGTACAACCTGATGGGCCATTATAACTACGGCATCGCGTCGTTACCATTTAAATGAGGGCAAGGGGAGGAGTTAGGGCGGGGTAAAAAAAAAGTTATGTCGGTACCGCTGTGGGCGATAATGTTTAACATGTTATCGCCAGCAGTAGCGCTGGAAATAACACCACCTTTTGCAGTGGTGCTATGGGCAGGCGATAGTGTGCAGCGTGGCCGCATCTGCAGCCGGCCACGTGATGCGGCCACGCTGCACACTATCACCCCCCCTGCCCCTTTCCTGGCCATGGCTCATCATTGCACTATATTTATAGCGTAGTGATGAATCCTGGGGTAAGTTCTCTGGCTAACTTTAAACTTATCCAGTTATAGTCAGTGGTACGGCTGCACCACAGAGTATCCCAGCTAAGTTAGCTGGATAAATCTTATCCTGCTAGCTTACTTATCTGGCTATGTCAGAATATTGATCTCCAATATCTTGATAAAGTCTTCCCCAATGCAGTGTTTCTGTTCAGATACTTGGACTATTTGAAAGTGTTTGAGATACGGCACTGGAGATCAATAAGGTGTTTTGTTTTTTTTAAATTAAATACCATGCCAAATCAGATCAAGAATCTAAGACGTCAGGAAAATTTGCATTGCAACATTTTGTGAGAAATATTTAATGCACATTTGATGCAAAAGAAAAGGTTTCCACAGGAAAATTTTCTGGAAAACTCACAACTCTGCATAAAACCCTATGTTTTGAGATTTTTTTTTCTTTATGAGCTGCTAGTTTTATTTTTATTTTTTTTCAATTTTATTTTTATTATATTTCAATTTAAACACAAGATAACTAGTACCAGCAATGGAGAGACAAAAAGAAACATATTATAAATTACATAGTAAAGTTCACAAAAAAGTAAGTGAACTATAGCCCTCCAATACATTAGGAAATAAGGAGGGGCACCAAGAAAGAAAAAAAAGAGCAAAACATCCATGAAATAATAAAAATAAAGAAAAGAGGAGGTTACCACCACCATTGTACAAATGCCATTCTACACTGTGAGAATCCAAGAACCGTAATTGTGATGGCTGGAAAAAACATAGAATTTTGAAATTTCGCTACGCATTTACATGGATAAGGTAGTATAAACTGAGCTCCGCGTGTCAAAGCCTCAGATCTCATAGACAAACATGTTTTTTTTCTCCTTTCCTGGGTTATCCTAGTAATGTTCTGGCCATGAAATAATGAACTCCTGTTTCTAAAGAAAAATCTAAGTAATGTATTTCTATCATTCATGAAGGCAAAAGTCACTAACATAGTCCCTCTTTGTGAGATCTCGGTTTCTTGCGTCAACTCAAGAACATCCGTGATATTCATAGATCGCTGGGCTTCAGGATCGATTCCAGATGTCTCTATAGGATTCTGAGGCAGATAATATGCCTTAGTGACTAGAGGCATAGCTTCAATTGGTATCTTAAGGGTATTAATCAAATAACTCTTGAAGAAGTCTACTATAGGCATATCTTGATAATAGGGAAATTCAAAACCCTTAGATTAAGGCTTCTTAGTGAGTTCTCAATATTTGCCAGCTTCTTAGCTTGAATATTTTCAGTTTGCACCAAATTCTGTTGAACGTTTTATACTGATATGATTCTTTTTTCAACAGAGTTTAATCTTGTTTCATGTTGTAAAGCTAATTTCTCTACCTGCATACTGCGTTTATTAGTATCCAAGTAAGCTTGTGTTAAAGAAGCAATTGCTGATTCTATTGATACAAGAGCCGGTTTTGTCAGAGTCAATATGGTACCTGATATAATCGGATTCACACCACCTTTACTCGGTAGGGTGTTAAAGTCCCCGATCAGATCCAGCGTTGGAGTAGCCAGGAGGATCTCTTCAGAAGAAAGGGTAGATAATTCAGGGGAAATTTCAGTAGCAATTTCCCCACCAGCAAGAGCGGCCTTGGAGACGACTCCCATGGCCTTCGCTTCCTCTCCCTATGATACCGGCCCTCCCACAGCTCCAAACAGGAAGGGCCGTAGTTGGCAAAACGTTCGCCGGAATCAGCCCACAGGGAGGGGAAGGTATCTCTGGCGTGCCGGGACTGAGCGAGATCTCCTCGGCCAGCGGGTGCGGCGTTTGCTCCACGTCAACTCCCGCAGCGGTGGCCCTTGCTCCCGGCATTGTTGGCGTGGAAGAAAAGAAGCTCTCTATCGTCTGCTATTTTAAACCCACACTAGCAGATAAACTCTCACGAAGCTTAGCTTTCCTCTTAGGATGCGGCATTTTAGAAGGTAATTGGGAGCAGCAATCACCAAGCAGGTAATCGAGAAGAGAGAGCGCTGATCCAGCCCCTCACAGATCCGCCATCTTGGCCCTGAGCTGCTAGTTTTAAATATCCGCAGGTCAGAGCTGGCTCATGCACAAAGTGTTAGTGGCATCAAAAGTTACACTTACCTAGGGTACCATCGACCTTTTCTTAATTTTGGAGGTCATTTAAAATGCCAGGATATGAAACCCTTGCTTCTTAGAAGCAGTAATTTATTAGAAGTTTATGATGGCGTAGGCTGCATCACCGCTCTGATAAACACTGCACATCGCAGCTGGCCCAGGTCAGGAAATGTCACTCAGACTGCAGCACAAAGTGGGCTGTCTTTTCAATGTGTAACCCAGTGAAGAGCTGGAGAAATCTCTTCTATTGCACTTTTTTTTTCTCTCTTTGTAGTGGACTAGGTCCTACCTCTCTCTACCAGGTCAGATGCTGGGCAAAATGGTGCCCCAGGCAAGGGTTGCTTTTGGCAGCCCCGTTCCCTTTTTGGCCTCGCGTGTTCGCAGAGTCACAGACTAACTCGAAAGGGGTGATTCGGCACCTACCCATCCCCCAGCTTGGCACCCAGGATGGTCACCTCACTTGCCCACTCCTTGCATTGGCCGTAATGTGAGCCCACTGGGGACAGGGATATGCCTACCGTCCCTGAATGTAGTCTGCTTTGAAGTGCCACAGAAAGCAGAATATATATATATCTATATCTATATATGTATATATAGATATATATATACATATATATATCAAAAGACATCGTCAGGTCCTCTTTTCACAGAGGCAATCCATCAATCATCCTGGAAATCACCACATCCTCTGAATGATCTGCCAGCTAACCTCCCCTGCAAGTGCTTTCATCTTCCTGCCTCAGGTATTGTTTCTTTCTTCTTGCTCAAACTGTGAACTTTGTGGGGGCCTGGGATACTCCCTTACCAATTGCACACACACACACACACACATGAGATGTGCTCCTCCTGCATTGTATCCTGTACTGAATAATCCATGTTTGCTTAACGCAGCCGGCACCAGGAGAAAAAAAACAAAAAACGAGAGAAGACGCGTGACCTCCCCTCGACTGAAGGATCTGCTTCTGGGAGCTGCCGTTACAAATGTTGCTCGCAAAGAGCAGTCGATTTCTGGTGATGGAGGAGAGGAGGGATTAACTTCAAAAACTGAAGATAGACAACATCAATGAGGGGTTTTCCTGGGTCTCTGCCCTCCACCTGTCTATTGTCTGAGAGCAGCTCCACCAGTCGCCTGTCTGGGGTATTCTGGGAGTGGAATGACCTGTGGTTCCTATTGGCGCTGCCACTCGTGGCCACCTGTGAAAAGTGCAACCCCTTAGTGTGCAGCTCTCGCCTGCGGGCCTGGCATTCTGTTTTTCACCTGAAATCTACTTGCCTGGCCTTGATCTGAGCACGTTTCCTATTGATTCTGCAGTTCTTTACTCTTGGCACACAGGGAACCCAACTTTCCAGCCTATCCGGGGTACAGCAGTCGCGTGTGTCGGTGGATGTGCAGAGATTGTAAGCTGCGCGGCAGGGGCCGTACGGTTTAGAAAATTACGTGCATGTGTTTATTTATTCGTTTAAAAATATTTACAGCCCTCACCCTTCTAAGTTCGGGGTGGCGTGGAAAATAAATCCAGCGCGTGCTTTCTTTATCCATTTTATAAACATCCGAGTGTTTATTTTATGTGCAAAACAACTGTGGCACCGGGTGAATGAACACCCAGAATTAAACCCGGAGGCAGATTCACCATTTTGAAAACACTCGTGTAGGTCGATTCCTCCCACCAGTTCACCCACTCCGAGACCCTCTGCCACTTCAGCCTGAGCTCACCCAGAGCCGCCACCCGAAAACGGCAGACATCAGCCAAGTCCGATTTCACTTGCGTGAGTCAATTAGCAGGTGTAAAAGTGTCCGAATATGTTCACTAATACGTACGCATCTCCCTCTTACAAAATTAGCCCCTACTGCACATATTTCTCAATCCCACCCTGGATTACCCCTCGAACGCTCCTTTTTTCCTCCCCAGTAAAATATCGGCGTGAAACCGAAAATCCACGTTATATTGGTAATAGAAGATAGCATACGCTACGTACGCAACGTGCTTTGAAAATTCACTGCTAAACATTCAAATCAACATTGTATTTAATGTTTTTTTATTGTTCCCCGTAAGAATGGGAGAGCTTGTTCCCCCCCCCGTGGAAAACTATTTAGGGACGCTATCCGTGTTCTTCTGTGATTGTTTAAATTCTTCTTTTCACGCAGGAGTTCTAACCTCTTCATGAGCATCGGGTTAATTAACCGCAACACAACATTTATTTTGGAATTGTCCAGGGGACCCCATTGCACGCTCTCTCTCTCTCTCTCTCTCCCTGGGGTAGCTCTGGCTCTCCTGCTCTCTCTTTCTCTGTCACCAGTGACTTTCCTTGAGGAAATATATGACACCGTCCATGGAGCTGGAGCCACTGAGCTCATGCTTCAGGCATTCTCGGAGAACAGGATGGGGGAGGGGGGGGAGGCTGGGGAGCAGCGTTTTTTTTCCATGTCTTTAACTGTGTTTACATGCCATTATACTACAGAAATACCAGCTCTCCAGGAAGCTGTGGAAGTCTCTACTTGATCTTAAATATCCTTTTGAGGTTGGTTGGAGAGGAGACAGAGCCAGATCTTGAAAGAACGATAGATAACGTGATTATTTTCGACCTACCTTAACTCTGCTTGCACTGACTGATTTCCTTTTGGTTAACAGTAATCCCCTTGTTAATACTGGCATGATGAGGAGAAGCTACAAATCCATTAGAAATGCGGTGGTAGGATAAGCCGGTGGATTCATTTAACATACATACCTGAAAAAGGGGTACCAACGGGTGCTTGTGGAGGGTCTTCCCTAAAATTTAAAACACGGTGCATCTTATTAACCAACCAGAAGACAATAACATAGTAAATCATGGCCGAAAAAAAAACAAACTAGCTCTTCCAGTCTGTCTAGAGGCAACTCTTATACTTGGAATAGATTAGAGTATAAATTCCCATACACAAACGTTTTTGCAATTCTACATATCTACCCTTCCCTCCTGACCTCCACTCCCCACCCCTCCATTCTGGCGAAGACGTAGAAACCAGAGCGTAATTCCAACAGCCAAAGTTCCCACTAACTTACAAATGCCATAAACTGGATAGAACTGGTGACTAAAATCCCATAGGTGGAAATCAGGAGAAGGAAGCTGAAAGGAGCAAGCACCCTGCGGGGAGAGGGGCAGGAGAGGGTCCCCTCCATCCCCGTCTTCCTGCAGATCTCGGGTCCCCCGAAGAGCCTCTGCCGCCACCACTGCCGCTCTTCAAGGGTAGCTTTGCCCTCCACTACCACTTCAGTTCTCCCCCGGGGTAAGGCCAGGATTTCTATCCATTCCCTGCCCCTGCCTGGAAGGGAAGGCAGAGTGTATGGCACATGCACACATCATTACGGGCATGGATAGACATGGTAGCCTTATGGGAGATTAGGTTAATTCAGGTCTACTCCTACATCTTTCCCTTCTGAAGGATGATTTGTTTTCTTTAAAATATTTTACAAGGAGGACTTGAAACAAGACAACTCTCTCACTTCTCTCTCTCTCTCTCTTGTGGGTCATACCCTGAATATTTCAAGGAATTATGAGGTCTCTGAAAGGATATTCTATTTGTAGGCAGGAAAGGGAAATATATAACTATTCCATGTAGTTTTCCGTTTATCTGTAATGAATGTGCAAGTTTCTTCTAGGGCCAGCTCCCTACCGCTTCTCTCCCCCCCTCTCCTGAACTGCACAGTGCCAACTTACCTCTTCCCCATTCGGTTCTGATGCATGAGATCGAGCGCATGAGCAGCAGAGCAGCAGGGAGCTGAGTGGTGTGGGCCCTTGAGGAATGCGACCAGAGGAAGTGCAAGTCCATTGGGCACCCATAGCAGAGGGGGAGGGAGGGAAGACAGGCGATACGTGGCAAAAAGATTAAAAAAAGAAAAAGAAGCGAGTCCAGGGGGGCCCCCTTGAGCTGCTTGGGGGTACCCAAGCAATGGCCTAATCTGCTTTATAGCAAGCGCCAGGTCTGAATGCAACCCTTGCTCACAAGGGGCCACTGAGATAGAAATGAGGCAACAGCCAAGTGCCTCTGTTATCTGTCTTGTAGGCTTAAGGGAGGCTGCGGGTCCCTTGGAAGGAAGTTCAGTATAATATATTAGGGGCTTATATTTAAATCTGTATTAGCTCAGGGTTCACTTTCATTTTCTGCTTCTGGGAAAGACTCCTTTGAGGACAGGACCCTAAGCCAGATAAATGGCTGACTATAGGCTCAGGTACAGAATAAGCTTCCTCCTCTTCTTTTCGGCGTTAAAGCTGCTGATGTATCCTTAGAAAAGACCTTTAGGGCCATGGGTGAATTACATTTTTTTTTTTTAAAGTGCCAACTTTGCAGTGGATGAGGGGCAGATTAACTGCAAAACAGGTTCTGATCTCTTGAATATTAGCTCTCGACAGTTAGTCAAGAAATATATAAAGTTATTCCAATAAAAGGTATCACCTTATATATATTCACTATATATATATATATTTATTTTTTTTAATTTGATAATCTTTCTTTCTGCGCATTCAAGTGGACTAACATCCATGAATGTTCAGCAGAGGGGGAACTTTAGGACAGGAGAAGCAGTGCCGAAGGTGCTGCTACGTCTTTTATGGATTTGTTTGCAAGGAAGTGGCATGAAAGGCTCATAGAAGTAATGGGATTAAGAGTGGCATCGGCACTGGTTCAGCCTGCCCCTTTTCACAGGAAGCTGGATGGGCGCCCTAGGGATGGTACCTTGCATAAAGCTGCCTGCAATCACGAAAACGCCATCGAAATTAAAAAAAAAAAAAAGTAGACATATACGGCACTGATATAGTCACGGGTTCTGGTCTAGTGCAGAGAGATTTCTGGTTATATCCTGAGCAACAAAAAACATTGCATTTCAATAGCGCTGTGGCTTTGTTTATGGAAAAGAATATAGGGATGGGTGAGCATTACATGTCACCCCCTGCTCCAAACCAGAGGGAGGTGGGTAGGATTGGATCATCTAAACCAGGGCCACTTCTGACTTGTGGTGGCTCAGATTAGACTCTTGATCCAACCGGATAAAAAAAAAAAATTCCTACTCAAATCAGTCCCAAGTCCCAAGCATGTGTCAGTATGGGACTCGTGAGTCATGCCCTTATTTTCTGGCTGAGTGCTCGGAAGATCTATTCAGCAGTGAGGTGGAAAGCCTATGTGAGGAGCAGCACACAGCAATGCTCTCAGCCAGCCTGGGGCCAGGGAGAGGAATGGGGAGGGCTGGAGCTTCAAGGGTGGAGAGAGAGAGAGAGAGAGAATGACGAGAGAGAGAGAGAATGATGAGAGAGAGAATGATGAGAGAGAGAGAGAGAGAATGACGAGAGAGAGTGAGAGTGAGAGAGTAAGAGTGAGAGAGAGTGAGAGAATGACGAGAGAGAGAGAGAGAATGACAAGAGAGAGAGAGAGAGAGAGAAAATGACGAGAGAGAGAGAGAGAGAATGACAAGAGAGAGAGAGTGAGAGAGAGAGAGAGAGAGAATGACGAGAGAGAGAGAGAGAGAGAGAGAGATTCCATGACAGGATGCACTACAGTATAAGAAGGAAATAAATCCAAGTTCTCTTTAAAGCAAGCGGAATCCTTTCTGTAATGTTCGGTGTTCTGTAGAAGCACCGTGTTCTGTGCGGACCTTCATACCTGAGAGTTTCATATCTCTGAACACGGCAATCTATTTTCTGGTATATCCAGTCAATATTTATATAAGGTTTTCTTTGTACATAAAATTCTTGAGCACACAAGTGAGGAAGCACGCCAGTTTATGTCTGAAGAAGTTTGCAAAACTGGTGGCCTGTGTCAGGTATATCACGCTGGAACCGGGCTGTGGAAAAAAACACTGAAACAAAGAGATAAGTAACATTTTGGATTAATTTAGCTTGGGCTGTGGAGCAGATTGTGTAATAGAACGAATTAAGTACTAAATACTAAGAATTTTATGTGCAAAGAAAACTTTACATAAAAAATTGATTGGATATATCGGAGAATATCAAGAACAATGATTGTATGACAGAGCTAGATCAGTGATGAGCGATAAGAAGCTCATTAACACACAGTGTGTCTCAAACTTGGTGGTTCTAAAATATTATCACCAATACCAGTAAGTATTAATTATTGTGCTGTATCAATAACAAATTTTATCATTTTAATTCTTTTCCAAGTCCCATGGACTTCTTGTAGCTATCATGTTTAAAAATAAGTAGTACAAATGACCTCACATGGCCTGGGATCTGATTGGCTCATGAAATGTGTGATGTCACTATGGCGTATGACCCAACCAGCCTTATTAAAACAAATGACTTCTTCTCATTCCGTGCCTTTGAAAAACATCTTTATTAGATAAGGCCTAATATCAATAAAACTGCAAGGGGAAGTTTATGAAGCTCTCACAGTTATGGTTGCAGTGTTAACTAGGAGTTCAGGTGAATTGCAAGAGAGTTGCTTAATAGAATTACAAATGGGGACTTAATAGTAAAATATTAACTCAATACAAGATGAAGATTTTTTTTTCCTCCTGTTTTCTATCCCCATCCCGACTCACTTAGCCTTAACCATTGCAGTGACAACAGTCCCTAGCCTTGGACCTTGGGCCATGGCTCTCTTAAGAGCCCGACGACTCCAACTCTGGTGTTGCTGTTGGGTGGTAACTGGGGGTGGGGTGGGCTGGTTTCTCTTCCTCCCCCAGGGACTGTCAGTGCTACCTTTGCAGCATCTCCGGCCCCGGCTGACCTTTGGCCTGGAGGGACCTGCCCTGAGAAGTGAGTCCAGGCTCCTTAGCATGACAGAGCACAACACTATCAGGCTGATGCAATGTTGGCGTGTAGAAAACGGGCGTTCAATGCTGAGCGCCCGCTTTCCTAACGCGCACCCAACCACCTCTGCTGGACGCCCAATCCAATATTTAAAAGACTTGCCGCGCTGAAAAAAAAGACGCGTTAGGGAAAAAAATGGTGCATCCCTAGCGCATTCTTGGCATCAGGCGTGTAGGCGACATGGCCAGGCACCCAGTGGCTGACCTGACCTAAGCTCCCTGCCCCCAAGGTCTGGCCCGATGGGTCAAGCGGTCCGGGTCGGACCTGGGGGTCCTGTACCTGAAATTGGGAATCTGAGGTCCGTAAAATAAAACCACCCTTGCCAGACTGCAAATCTCCTCCCTCCCGGCCAGGAACCTCTGCCGGAGACTAGCAGGGCTGTTCCCGATTGGTCCTTTTCACTGACACATGTCAGTGAAAAGGACCAATCGGGAACAGCCCTGCTAGAGGAGAGTCTTTGGCAGAGGTTCCTGGCCGGGAGGGAGGAGATTTGCAGTCTGGCACTCCACTGCCCACTCCCTTCCACTGAGAAAATTGCCCATTTAATCCTACTCTCTGTTTCCTGTCTTTTAGCCAGTTTGCAATCCACGAAAGGACATCGCCTCCTATCCCATGACTTTTTACTTTTCCTAGAAGCCTCTCATGAGGAACTTTGTCAAACGCCTTCTGAAAATCCAAGTACACTACATCTACCGGTTCACCTTTATCCACATTTATTAACCCCTTCAAAAAAGTGAAGCAGATTTGTGAGGCAAGACTTGCCCTGGGTAAAGCCATGCTGACTTTGTTCCATTAAACCATGTCTTTCTATATGTTCTGTGATTTTGATGTTTAGAACACTTTCCACTATTTTTCCTGGCACTGAAGTCAGGCTAACCGGTCTGTAGTTTCCCGGATCGCCCCGGGAGCCCTTTTTAAATATTGGGGTTACATTAGCCACCTTCTAGTCTTCAGGTACAATGGATGATTTTAATGATAGGTGGCATTCACAAAGGTGCAGGAGGAGACAAATTCCAAAGAGGACATTTTTGGCTCCTTTCCCAAATCAATAATAATTAAGACTGGGGTGCCCGTTGTGATGCGTTGAATGTGGCATAGCAAAATAAAAATGAAGAAGTGAAAAACTCACTACATCTTTTTTTTTTTTTTTTTTCTTGGCTTCATCCGGAGATAACGAAGTGACAGTGTAGACCAGGCTTGACCGGGTTAAGGATGAGAAATAGCGGGGATGATGCGGAATTGGTAAGCTCGCATGCATGGCCAAGTCAAGAAGACCCAATGTGGCAAAAAAGACACATGGAAGCGGCAGCTATAAAGAACAGTAACCAATTCGAGAGTGAGTGAGGGGACCTGAGGGACTGTCTGTGGCGAGATCAGTAAGGAAGTCAGTGCTCAGGAAGTTGAAGATAAAAATTGCGCTAGAATCCAGGCTGCTACCACAATACACCTCAGAGCAATCCACCTCCGCTTTGCTTTTCCTCTCATCCCAATGAAACTTCCTTGCACCATGTTGCCATGCTGAGCATTTTTTTCCTGCTATTAGCAGTAGCTATCCTGCTAGCAGCGCCATCAAGTTCTTTCACTGTATGTGAAAGAACCCTGGGGCTAGTGGTTTGTGTTGTTAGACAATTAATCACCTTATTTGGCGACTCATGAGCCACAACCAATTGCCTGCTCCTCCGCTTTCTGGATTGAGGGTGGTTGAGCCAGACGGCCAAATCTCATTCTCCATGTGATTCAGGGTCAGAGCCAGCTCATTCGGATAGGACCTTACTTAACCACTGTCCTCATGGAACAATAATAACAAAAAAAAAAGATCTGGACTCAGTTATACATGCAGAATCAGTTTTTCTATTCAAATCTTTCCTATGAGGTATGGACCTCGCACTGTACTACATATTATGAATTATCAGTCACACTGAAATGTCATTTTAGATTCAGTCTTTCAAGGATCTCGTTGTGGTAAGAATTACGCAGAAGCGCTGCAATTTGTACCTGGCACACATGTACCCGTTGCCTGCTCAGAGAGTACTTAAAATGTCCAAGAAGACGACTTGTGTACAGGTCAGGATCAAATTTATAATTAAATGAACCATGTCCTTAGTGTTTGTTTCCAAAATGTGAAAAGCTGCTGCTATGTCAGGGAAAGCATTTAAAACTAGCACAGTATAAACAAAGTCCGCTTTTTAAAGGTGCAGGTCCCTGCTTCCTCAGCAGCTCCTGGTGCACATGGTCCAGGACTTCTGCTGACCCAGGCTGCAGAGGTATCACTCACAGCTCCTGGGGTGTTGTGTGTTTTTTTTGTTATACTTCTTTACTGCCTTCCATGAACATAGTTCAACCCAAAGCGGTGTACAAGAGAGAAATTATGCAATAAATAGCTCATACAACATAATAAAATACATCAAACAAGGGATATACATCAGAAAAAGCCATAATACATTAATAGTTTAGAGCAGTGGTTCTCAAGCTTTTTTTCCATCATGGGACTTAATATAAGCATATGCTCTGCATCCACAGGGATCTCCTGCTTCCTAACAGTGGGTGCAGAGCAGAACTAAGACATTTCCCTGTACAACTCACCATACAAGAGAGTTATTCCGATTCTGGTGTCATCTCAATAACCTCATCACAAACTACCAGGTGCATTGTAAAATAATACAAACAAACCCCACTCTGTACCTGCCTATCAAACCTGCCATACCTCAGCAGCACTAACTCCAAGAAATGAAACAGCAATAGCCCTAACCCATGAAAAGGCAGCAGTTCACCACCAGTGCAATATAATATTGAGAAAATGCAACAAATAAGGCTGATACACACCTCTAGTAAAGTACCTCATCTCAGTCACATACACACAGAACACAGACAGGCCTGCCTTCACCTAATATAGAATAAAAGACCACAAATTACAAATGTGTAAAACAAACCTGGAATGGAAACCCCAAGATCACCTTCTCAATGCAGTGCAAAACTGGAGACCAGAAACAAAAATATATTTCAAAGTTCAAAGAGAGAAGAAACGCATGTTCTCAAAGCTGTCATAGTATGACCCTTGTACCCCATCACTCCCCTCCATGCCCCCATCACTTCTCCCAACCACTCAGTCATCCCTTCTCATGCTCCTATCCCTCTGTCCAACATTCCTGACATCCCCCCCACCTCATATCCTCTTCCCTGTGCCACCTCTCTCCCCTGCTAGTCTCTGCCTTTCCCTACCCAACATACATCTGACCACCTCTTTCCCACCCTTCCTGCAGCATCCCCCAACTCTCCCCAACCCAGCAGCCCCCATACCTCCATCACTTCCATCTCTACTCCCTGCCCCGCAGCCCCCATCCCTTCCCACCTCCGCCTCTCCTTACTCAGGAACCCCCAACCTCCTTTCCCTCACCCCTTCCTCCCTATCTTCCCACACCTTCCTGTCCAGCACATTTCTCCTTCTCCTGGCTCCCAGCCAGCAGAAAAGCCTTTAGTCCAATCCAGCAGCAGATGAGGGCAAGAAGCATTGAGGAGAGGAAGAAGATGAGGAGGCAGCAGCGGAAGTCGGCAGTGGATTTATATAGCCTACACCTCTCTCCCTCATGCTCCTGCTTTCAAATCCAGGCCCCTTGGGGTAAAGAGAACATCAGCAGCCTCCCTGCCAGGTCAGGCAGAGGAAGATAAAGTTGGTGTCCTGCCGGGGCCCATATGAATAGGAGCTGGTGATATCTCACTCTGATCTGGGTGAAGGAGGAGGAAACACCCTCCCACTGACCAGGAAGAGAAGGAAGCAAGAGCAGCTTCCTGTCATACCCAAGAGAAATCAGCCAACTCCTGCCCAGACTGATGAGGAAAGAGCAGCCTTCTGCTGGCTCTGCCACGCACCCCCCGGGATTTCATGACACACTAGTGTGTCCCGACACACTCTGGCCCATCCCATTTTTACTAAGGCAGGACAGAGTCCTCACTCCAGCCATTCACGATGATTCATAAATACATCCCAAACCCTACCACCCACAGACCCTGCCCAAATAAACTTAATAAGCAAACAAAAGTCCTTGCCCCCCCCTCCATCCCCCTTCGCCCCAAAAGGAGATCCCATCAGGCAGCAATGGAAGGGGCCTGGTGGAACAACTCGCCCCCCCTCCAGCAGAGGGAAGCAAAGCTTTCCCCCAGTGAAGAGCAAGTGGGGAGTCCTAGGCCTTGTACAATGGTGACACCTAGTGGCCAGATTTAGGATCCGTGATTGCAGGGCGCTGGATTGAGCCCTGATGCATGGTGGTCCTGCTGATGATTGTTGCTGCAATTGACTGAGGGTAGGTAAGTTGGGAGGGGATAGGAAATGCCTCTCCTCCCCTTAAAAAAAAAAAGAAAAAAGACATTCATTAATTAGGGCATGTCCATGATTCTGTTTGCTTAGTAAATTATGGGGGAAAGAGTAGCCTTTAATGCAGTATGTGCCAAGAAATTCTTAGTGTTAAAGAGGACAGCCAATAAATTAATGTTTAAGTTAAAATCAATTTTCAGACAATACATAGGCCTGAAAGACCTGGTGTTGGTTTGAAATACACATTGCACGTAAGCCTTAATTAAACCCTTTTAAAATAAAAAACCGTTGTACATTATATTGCTAATTGAGTTGACCTCCTTCGCAGAGAATTCTGCCAGCTAGAGGAGACTACAGGAGATTACTCTGTCTGGTGCTGCGGCGATTGTGTGTTAATAAAATGTATTTCTCAAACCTTGCCCAACTCCCCATTGTGTATTCAAGCAATGTGTGGGCTTGTAGCCCAGTCATCACAAAGCAAAAAGTAATAAAACCTCAAAAGGCTACTTTTGTTTTTTGTTTTTTTTTTCCCTGCCTCACATTCTGCTGGCACGCCACAAACGCTGGGCTGAGTTTGCTTATCTGTGATGCGTACAACTGGGTTCATTTTCAATGCATCTTGCTTTTTACAGTAGGATCTCATTATATATATAATATATATATATAAAGTATATATATATATATATATATATATATAATATATATATATATATATATATAAAGTATATATATATATATATATATATATATATATAAAGTATATATATATATATATATATTCAGATCCTAGTTATTTTTCCTTGTTTTTTGTAACTTTCTCACATCCTAAATATTGTTATTATATCTGTTAAGTTTCATTCTATATGTGACGTTGAATTGGGAAATGTTTTACTATGTTACTCTCTGCCTTTACTCACATTGTTAATTGTAAACCGGGTTGATGTGATTCCTATCATGAAACTCGGTATAATAAAAATAATAAATAAATAAATAAATAAATAAATATGTATGTATATAGAGAGAGATTGAGAGAAAGAGAGAGAGAATGCTTTGGGTCAAACTTCTGTATGGGGAAAACGGATATACAAGTATGCTATAAAATAACAATTAAATCTGCAGGTACTGTAAATGAATGGGTGATTAAACCGTCCAAAAGCATTCGTGGATACATTCACTACGATGGACCATCCTAAATTTTATGGCTCAAATGTCAGTTTTATTTCACCAGTTTCTCTCTCAGCAGTTTTCTTTTTTTTTTTTTTACAGGCTTCTGCCAAAAAAAAAAAAAAAGAGAAGAGCTGTTGAACTTTATCTCCAGACCAAAAATATTGAGACATCCTCCAGGAAATAAAGCAACCTCAGCCAAATAGGATTAACATTTCTAGGGCCCCCACCTCTGAGCTACTGAAAACATCTATTGCATTCTGCTGCCCCTCACTGTCAGCCCCTCACTGTCTGCCCCTCACTGTCAGCCCTCACTGTCAGCCCCTCACTGTCTGCCCCTCACTGTCAGTCCCTCACTGTCAGCCCTCACTGTCTGCCCCTCACTGTCTGCCCCTCACTGTCAGCCCTCACTGTCAGCCCTCACTGGGAAGGCATCCTTTTGGGTCAGGGCCTAGTTTGAGACCTTACCCTTCGAAGGATCCCATTTTAGCTTGGACCGGACTCTCTTAGATGGGGGTGGGGGTCTGTGTCTTCATGTCCTTATCTATGCTTTGTTAGCAGAAATTGAAACCAAAAATACTCCATGGAACAATAGGCTAATTCTGATGCTGGCAGAACGCAGTTGTTCTGCAAGTGTATGCTGCGCGCCAGATCCTTCTCCTTGTTCCAATGCTTTTCTAAATGGTTTTTTTTCCCCCTTAATCTGTTGTTTTGCGTCTGGTGCCAGCACTGCTGGCGATGACGGAGTGATTTAGCTGGTGCTGCAGGATGCAGAAGAAAAAGAGTAGACCTGGAAGAAGACAGCGTGAGAGCTGTGGGATAGCAACAGTCAGTCACCATAATTTACCTCCTTGCAAGATCAGCCAATCGTCACAAAAGCATGGCGAGCCTAATGCAGATCTATTTATTTATTTATTTATTTAGGTGTTTTATATACCATCGTTCCAAGATGACATCATAACGGCTTACAAAGTCATTGTTCGGTTTTTGGGTCAGCATTCATATTCTGGGTTAACAATAAACAGCTAATACATAATCGAGGTCACATTCATGCATCATCTACTTTAGCGCACTATTATCTAGTTTCTTACAATCCTAAATACTAATTCTAGGTCAGCACAACATCATCATGTATGCGTTAATCAAGGTGCTATTTCATTTCATTATCCTAGGTGCCATACTCATAATGTAGTCTTTTACACTTTATATCGTTCAATTCTTTTTACTCAATTTACTAATATTGTTTAAAGATCTGTTAGCGAAGTTGTCAGTTTATTGGCCTTTATGTTAGATTATGGGCTTTTCTAAGGAGCCATGTTTTCAGTTCTCGTTTGAAACTCTTTCTTTCTATTACCGATGAGATGTTCCCAACGTTCATCGGTATATAAAAAATTCTAAATAATAATAAAAATAAATAATAAAATTAGATGTAGTGACTCTGGGAGAGAGTTCCATAACTCGGGGCTCGCTATGGAAAACATGCGGTCTCTTATTTGCGTTATGTGCTCCGTGTTGGCATTTTTGGCAATCCTTTGTCTTGCGATCTTAGGGCTCTACGCGGTGTGCATGGTTGAAGAGTCACTCCTAATAGGCATGGGGTTAATGTTGCTGATGTTATTAAAAATTAGAATCAATACTTTATAGTGGATTCTGTATTGTATAAGAAACCAGTGCAGTGCTATCAGCGAGGGGGTGGTGTGGTCAAATTTCCTTGTCCCTAGTAGCAGTCTGGCTGAGGCGTTTTGTAGTAGTTGTAAAGGTTTTATGAGTCCAGAGGATAGGCCTAGTAATAGGGAGTTGCAGTAATCTATGTTGGAAAATATTAGTGATTGTAGAGTGCGGAAGTCCTGTATTGTTAGTAGAGGTTTCAGTCGATGTAATATTCGAAGCTTGGAGTACCCTGTTTTAATTAGTTTGCTTATATGCTTTTTCATTGACAAATTTTCATCGATCTGTATTCCTAGGTCTCGTACCAGGTCTGAGGGAGTAATGTTAAAGTTTCCTAGGTCTAGGATTGACGGTTTGATTGAGGAATTTCTCCTCAACCATACAATTTCAGTTTTTTTTTGTATTTAGTGTTAATTTCAGCTGAGTTAGTCTTTGCTGTATTGCCTTCATGTATGTTGACAGTTTTGAACTAGTTTTTTCAAATGATTTGTGGAATAGGATGTAGAATTGTATGTCGTCTGCATCAGTGGCGTAGCCATGGGTGGGCAGCTGCCCATCCAATTTGGACCCAGGCCCACCCAACTGGAACCGGAAGTGGAGTACCAGACCTGCAAGGCCGTTGCTGGATCCCATCTCCGCGCGATGAAGAGGAGGACCCAGAGCCGTCGCGCCATTTCGTGCATTTGCACGGCACACATGGGGAAGCGATCCTGCGGCCGTATGGCCCACCAATCTTCCTATTTTGGGGAGGGGAGGGAGAAGAAGCGCCGCACACAGCTTCCGCTTCCTCCCCCTCCCCTCCCCAAGCAGGAAGATCGGTGGGCCATATGGCTAAAGATAGCAGGAGACCTGTGGCAGCAGGAGAGGCCAACTGATCTTCCTGCTTGGGAGGGGGAGGAAGCGGAAGCTGGGCCTGGGCTTGAATGTGTATGTGGGGGTGAGAATGGGAGACTGGGCGTGTGTGTGTGTGAGAATGGGAGCTTGAATGTATGTATGTGTGGGTGAGAATAGAAGCCTGGGTTTGTGTGTGGGTGAGAATGGAATCTTGAATATGTAGGTGAGAATGGGAGCCTGGGTTTGTGTGTGGGTGAGAATGGGAGCTTCAATGTGTGTATATATGGGTGAGAATGGGAGCCTGGGTTTGTGTGTGGGTGAGAATGGAAGCTTGAATATGTGGGTAACAATGGGTGTTTGAATGTATGTATATGTGGGTGAGAATGGGACCTTAAATGTGTGTATGTGTGGGTGAGAATGGGAGTCTGGGTTTGTGAGTGGGTGAGAATGGGAGCTTGAATATGTGTAAGTGAGAATGGGAGTCTGGGTGAGAATGGGAGCCTGGGTTTGTGTGTGGGTGAGAATGGGAGCTTGAATATGTGTATATATGGATGAGAATGGGAGCCTGGGTTTGTGTGTGGGTGAGAATGGGAGCCTGGGTTTGAGTGTGGGTGAGAATGGGAGCTTGAATGTCTGTATATATGGGTGAGAATGGAAGCCTGGCTTGTGTGTGGGTGAGAATGGGAGCCTGGGTTTGTGTGTGGGTGAGAATAGAAGCTTGAATATGTGGGTAAGAATGGGTGATTGAATGTGTGTATGTGTGGGTGAGAATGGGAGTCTGGGTGAGAATGGGAGCTTGAATATGTGTATGAGTTGGTGAGAATGGGAGTGTGGGTGAGAATGGGAGTCTGGGTTTGTGTGTGGGTGATAATGGGAGCTTGAATATCTGTATATATGGGTGAGAATGGGAGCCTGTGTTTGTGTGTGGGTGAGAATGGGAGCCTGGGTTTGAGTGTGGGTGTGAGTGGAAGCTTGAATATGTAGGTGGAGCCTGGGTTTGTGTGTGGGTGAGAATGGGAGCTTGAATATGTGGGTAAGAATGGGTGATTGAATGTGTGTATATGTGGGTAAGAATGGGACCTTAAATGTGTGTATGTGTGGGTGAGAATGGGAGTCTGGGTGAGAATGGGAGCTTGAATATGTTTATGTGTTGGTCAGAATGGGAGTGTGGGTGAGAATGGGAGTCTGGGTTTGTGTGTGGGTGAGAATGGGAGCTTTAATATGTGTATATATGGGTGAGAATGGGAGCCTGGGTTTGTGTATGGGTGAGAATGGAAGCTTGAATATGTGGGTAAGAATGGGTGATTGAACGTGTGTATATGTGGGTAAGAATGGGACATTAAATGTGTGTATGTGTGGGTAAGAATGGGAGTCTGGGTTTGTATGTGTGGGTAAGAATGGGTGCTTGAATGTGTGTATGTGTGGGTGAGAATGGGAAGTTGAATATGTGTATGTGTGGGTGAGAATAGGAGCATTGGTTTGTGGGTGAGAATGGGAGTCTGGGTTTGTGTGTGTGGGTGAGAATGGGTGCCTGGATATGCGTCTGTGTGTGAATAAGAATGTAAGCCTGGGGAGGGGTGAGAAAGTGAGCTTATATGTGTGTCTGCAGAGAATGTGAGCTTGTGTGTGTGGGGGGAGAGCATATGAGAGTGAGAGCTTGAGTGTGTGAGGGAGTCTGTGAGAGAAGGCGTGTATGTGTGTGTGTGTGGAAGGGAAGAAGACAGTAGTAGAAGAAAGACACTGAAAAGGAATTAGGAAATGAGCGACAAGGCAAAAAATAGGAAAAAGAGACCAGGACCAACTGATTAGAAAAATACAAAGATCAGACAACAAAGGTTAAAAAAAAAATGATTTTGAGATGTTAGATATCCAACACGAATGCTGGTATTAAGTAATACAGTCCCAATACTTCATTCAGGTATATAAATGTAAAGTCTCATTTATTCGAAAATTGGCAACTCCATTGTTATAAAGCGCAATCTTTCATGCACACGGGGTCCCCCGACACGGTCCCGTGTTTCGCCAGCGGCTGCGTCGGGAGGGATGCCCACAAACTCAAACAGGAAAATCTTAGACGGATTTCTTAAGTTCCAGGCATGAACTTAAGAAATCCGTCTAAGATTTTCCTGTTTGAGTTTGTGGGCATCCCTCCCGACGCAGCCGCTGGCGAAACACGGGACCGTGTCGGGGGACCCCGTGTGCATGAAAGATTGCGCTTTATAACAATGGAGTTGCCAATTTTCGAATAAATGAGACTTTACATTTATATACCTGAATGAAGTATTGGGACTGTATTACTTAATACCAGCATTCGTGTTGGATTTCTACATAACTGGTTTGAATGCTGGCCATAGCTCGGTTTGCTTGTGAGATGTTAGATATGCCATCTTTGGGAATGTGCATTTCTTATATTTTTGTATTTTGCTCTTTCTTCAGTATTCCACTGTTCAGAGACTTTAGTTTCTCAGGCTTTCTATTTTGGTTTTATCTGCATGTTTCTGTTTCTAATGTGTGGTCTCTTATTTCTATATTAGGTAAAGATCGGTCTCTGTTTTGCCTGTGTGTGTGACTGAAATACAGTATTTCTGCTAGCGTGTAGTTTCTCTGTAGTAGTAATCCAGCTTGTTCTGTTATTCCCGTAGGTGATGTATTAATGTTCTAGGGCCTGGTGTAGTATTTGCATTGCTGCTTTTTCATAAGGTTGCTGTTAGTTGAATCCTGAGTATCAGTGCTGTGACTGTATGGAAAGGTTCTAGATGTCTTTCTTTGCAAGAGTTTGTGTTACTTCACAAAATAGCAGTGGAGGGTTATTTTTTGCTGAGGTGACACCAGAATTTTAAAGTTTTTTTTCATGTTAGTTGTAATGTGAATTGCCCTAGCTCTGCGCTGCACCTGTTCTGATGATTAATTATATTTTATTGTATTTATGAAGATTTCTGGTTTCTGCAAAGATGGTTCATGAAAGAATACATTCATTTTTGTTTTATTACATGATTGGATCTGATTGTTTTCTATACTTGTGCATTTATCAACTGCAATAAATATGAAATAAATTCTGATTAATAAGGAATTTTTAATGCTGGTAAGTGCTTGAAATAATTGAGGTAAAATGTTTTAAAGTTTCACGCATGATGCATAATGGCTGTTGCAAATTACTTAGAAAGCCATTCTAGGGTGCAGTATAAGGCATTATTTATCAATAAGAAAACATCTAGTAGGTCTCAGACCTGCATGCCTACAGCCCACCCATGTTAACCTTGTGCCCACCCAAAAAATCAATTCGGGCTACGCTACTGGTCTGCATAAAGGAAGAATTTGATTCCTAGTTCTGCTAGTGATGCGCATAGTGGCAGCATGTAAATATTGAATAGGGTAGCTGAGAGTGCTGATCCCTGGGGGACACCTGTATCGATTGGGAAGGTGTCAGATATGTGATTGCCCACGTTTACTTGGAATGATCTGTTTGCTAGGAAGGTCGAGAACCATTTGATAACAGTTCCAGCTATTCCAATTTTTCTCAGCTGGTGGCACAGCAGGGTGTGGCCAATGGTGCCGAAGGCTGCAGTTAGGTCAGTTAGTACCAGGATAAAGGATTCATCGTTATCAAACCCTGAAGCACAGGGTCAGTTCGTGACATGAGAAGGGTTTCTGTAGAGCGATCTTTTCTGAAGCCAAATTGGTTAGGGTATATTATTGGTAGAGTATTAGTGTCTTCTAGGTAGCTTTCTAGTTGTGGTAACACTGCTTTTTCTAGGATTTTAGCTATGAAAGGCAGGTTGGATATCTGTCGATAGTTGTCCCAATCATCACTTCTGCCGGATTTATTTTTAAGGATAGGTTTAATCACAGCTTGTTTTGCTTTATCAGGGATCAATCCTTCTGACAGCAAGCGGTTGGTCATAGGTATGATTGTTGGCATAATTACGCTGTGTATTATTTTCAGGGAACTTGCAGGGATTGGTGTAGAGCAGGCTTAGTGTCTGTAATGATTTGGTTGATTTTGAATTTAGATACTGTGTTGAATGAGTTCCATTTTGCTTGTCCATGTTTTTCTTCATGTTCATTTGTAAGTGGGCAGGTGGAGAATTGTGTTTTTAACCTGGTATTGTTTTTATTTAACAAAGAAGTGGTGTACTATTCATTACATGAGTTTTTTGAAACTTGTAGTTGTTTGAGATTAAGGACAATGGGTTTCTAACCATTTTGAAGAGTAGCTGGGAATTAGATATTACCACGAATCTGTTTGGCGTCGTAGTCTTTTTTTTTTGCTTTATTGATTTGTTGCCGGTATTTTGTTAGATGGGATTTCTATATTTCTAGTGATTTTGTGGATTGGCATTTCTGCCATTGCTTTGTTTAGTGAGTCCTAGCTCTTCACAATACCAGGGTTTCTTTTGTTTGCAGATGTGTTCTGTTCTTTCTGGTATGTTTTTTTTCCTGGACTAGGCATAGATTATCAGCTATGTCGCCTATGATTTTTTTTTCCCAGGAGTCAAATGTGGAGGAGGCATTATCAAATTTATGTTTCAAATCTTTTTATTGAGTCAAAATCTAAACATCACAAAACAATGGCAGGGTGCAGTTTTTCTGATACCCCCCACCATAAGTAACAAGGGTACAAAAACTTTGCTGAACATGCATTTCCCCCCCCCCCCTCCCTTTACCCGCCCATGAAACCGTACAGAGATCAAGAAGCTCCAAGGAAAGCCTGTTCAGGGGTAATTGATCAATTCACTTCTAGCCCTTGGGGACAATTTCTGAAGATAAGGATGCCATACATTAATAAAGGCATGATTACGCTTGAAAGAGCTGGTGGTGGTCTGGTTTTCCATTTGCATAATAGCCACTGCTATTATTAGCAACGGTAAGATAGAATAGACTTAGTTTTTGGGTACTTGCCAGGTTCTTATGGCCTGGATTGGCCACTGTTGGAAACATTTACATGCTTCCCCTTACCACCCTCCTCACCAACCTTGGTATCAAACACTTCGTCTACGCAGATGATGTGCAAATTCTTTTCCCCCTTCTCTGACTCCCTCCAATCTGCTCTCCAAAACTGGGAATCCTGCCTCTCTTCCATGAATCACCTCCTCACAGACATGCACCTCGCTCTCAACCCTCTAAAAACTGAACTTCCTCATTATCTCCAACAAACATCCGTCTCCCCCTATCCCCCTCTCTTACTCCACCACTCCCTTCCCCGCCCACACACGTAACCTGGGTGTACTTATTGACAATCAGCTCTCTTTCAAACCATTTATTAATTCCATCCTAAGGGACTGCTATTATAAGCTACAAACGATTAAAAAACTCAGACCTTTACTTCATTTCTCTGATTTTCGCACAGTACTACAGTCTATTATTTTTTCCAAAATAGACTACTGTAACGCCCTCCTCCTCGGCCTCCCCTCCACGTACACTAAACCGTTACAACTCCTACAAAACGCCGCTGCGCGTATCCTTTCGAACTCCAAAAAAAGAGATCACATTACACCTACGCCTATTGAGCTTCATTGGCTTCCTATACAATCACGAATACTATTCAAAGCTCTTTCCCTCATCCATAAAAGCCTTATAAATGATAACCTTCAATGGATCAACCCTTCCTCTCCTTCCTCGCACATCCACAAGACCCACCCGCCCTGCCCTTCAAGGAACACGCCGTACCCCCTCAATTAAGTCCACCAAACTTACCTCCACCTTGAACAGAGCCTTCTCTCTAGCCGGCCCCACCCTATGGAACTCCCTTCCTCCAGATCTTCGTACAGAAACCTCCACGCCTAAATTAAAAAAAAAACCTAAAAACATGGCTGTTCCTCCAAGCCTACCCTTCACTTTCCTCCCTCTCCGAGAAGAATTCCTAAATTCCGTGTAGTCGAACCTATTATTTGATAACTACGTCACTCCCCTCCCCTTTTCCCTTTACCATCAATTCCTCTGAGGAATTTATTTCTCTGAGCTCCTCCCTGATCCCCCCTCAGTTTCTTTAGGTCACCTTCTATTCAGCATAGACTTTTATCCTTCTGCCCTGTAAATATTCCACGAGCGTCGCTCTGGAACGTCCAAGAGTTTCTGAATCTTTGCACTTTAACTCACCGTATCTCGTTCTTTTACTACTCTAGAAAAATATAAGTTGCTTTTTAGTATTATAGAATTATATGTACTATAAGTTCCCCGTATGCTAACATATTTATTTTTTATTTTTTTATTTAAGTTTTTTTATATACCAACATTCAAGACAGTAGTCCCATCATGCTGGTTCACAAGAAACAGGGGTGCAATAAACTTTACAATTTGAACAATGGTGCAGAAAAGCAGTTACATGTAACAGGGAATCAATAACTAGGAGTAAGAAGGAAAATGAAGATCAAATAATTATATATATATATATATAATAACATTATAAGAGGTGGCTATTAATGCTATTACTAGCGAAGAATGTTGATTGGCTATTAATGCTATTACTAGCGAAGAATGTTGATTGGAGGAGGTTAAGTAATGTTGGAGTTAGGAAAGGCCTGCGTGAACAGCCACGTCTTGAGTCTTTTCTTGAATGTTGAGATGCTGGGTTCCATTCTAAGATCCGGGGGAATGGCGTTCCATAAAGTTGGACCAGCTGTGGAGAAGGCCCGATCTCTAAGCGTGATGTGTCTGGTAGTTTTGGCTGGAGGTACTTGAAGAGATCCTTTGTAAGCATCATATCGTTGTTTTACTGTTCTTTTCCCTCATATAATTGTTTACTGTTCTTTGTAAGGGCTCTGCCTAATTGTTCCAAGGCTGTGCCTAATTGTTATTGGTTACATGTAAACCGACACGATGTGCAAACGGCTATCGGTATAGAAGAATTTCTAAATAAATAAATAAAAATAAATAAAGGCAGACCAACGCATGAATCCATGCAATGCATCGAAACCACCTAGTTTATAAACATAAGCGCATATGCTTTAGGTGCGAAAATGAAGTAGGGCTTACTCGCATCAGTCGGGATTTACAGGCATAAAGCGGCGCATTGTAACACACTCGCACATGAGTGAAGTTTAACCAATTAAGTCCAACAGTTTGCCCGGTTCTTCTCCCGGTTCACGGAGGTCCTCCTGATTCCTCAGCCTGAACTCTCCTCAGATCTTCCGCCCGGTCACCCAATAAACAAAACCCGTTTAATGTCGGTTAATTAGCAGGGCTTAAAAACGTGCCAGTGAATTGGGAAATGTAATGCGGGCCTTTTAAAATAGCAATTTATCCGAGTGACTATTGGATTCGGCCAGGAATGCCCGGGACCGCCCCTTTTTCTGAGCTTGTACAATGTGTGCGCAAAAGTGAAAACACACACACATGTATTATAAAACACGAAATACGCAAGTATGTGCTAAGTTATACGTTCACGACGTTCTGAAAATTCACCTTTAAGGCTTTTTTCCATTCTGGCCCCAAAGTTAGAAGACATAGGTAAAAAAAGTGCACCAAATTTCAGTGGACATTTAGTTTATCCTCAGGCTAAAAAAAGTTAATTCCCGATGCAGTAAGCCAGGGGTTCCCAAACTTGCCCTGGGGGATCCCCAGCTGGTCAGGTTTTCAGGCTAACCACAAGGAATAAGCATGAGACCCATTTCCACGCAATGGACGCAGCGCTTGCAAATCTACCTCATGCGTATTCCTTGCGGTTCGCCTGAAAACCTGCCTGGCTGGAGGTCCCCGCCGCAATAAGCTAATGGTATGAGAATGGAATGGGAGTTTCGAATCGCACGCTGACCCTGAAAATGTGCACACGTGGACCTGCTTAGGGGCAGATTTTAAAACCTACGCGTGCAAGTTATAAAATCCGGGGTCGGCGCGCGCAAGGGGGCGCACACTGGTGCATCTTGCACGTGCCGAGCCCTAGGGGAGCCCCGATGGCTTTTCCCGTTCCCTCCGACCGCCCCCACCTTCCCCTATCTAACCCGCCCCCCAGCCCTACCTACATCCCCCTGTATCTAACTTGCGCGCACTGGCCAGCTGCCGGCGCGCGATCCCCTGGCACAGCAGCAAATGGTCGCTGTGCTGGAGGCCTCAGTCCTGCTGGAGGCCTCAGTCCCGCACCACCCCCCGGACCGCCCTTCCCTGCCCACACCCTGCCCCTTTTTCAAACCCCGGGACATACGCACGTCCCGGGGCTTTACGCGCGCCGTTGGGCCTTTTGAAAATAGGCCCGGCGCGCTTAGGGCTTTGAAAATATGCCTCTTAGTGCACAAAAAGCAGGTTATGCACGGAAATGGTGTTTTATGCGCTTAAATCCTGAGTACTGGATCCTTTACCAGGAACTCTGGAATTTGTTGCCAGAGGATGTGGTTAGTGCAGTTAGTATAGCTGGGTTTAAAAAAGGATTGGATAAGTTCTTGGAGGAGAAGTCCATTACCTGCTATTAAGTTCACTTAGAGAATAGCCACTGCCATTAGCAATGGTTACATGGAATAGACTTAGTTTTTGGGTACTTGCCAGGTTCTTATGACCTGGATTGGCCACTGTTGGAAACAGGATGCTGGGCTTGAAGGACCCTTGGTCTGACCCAGTATGGCATGTTCTTATGTTCTTATGTTCTTATGGAATAGACTTAGTTTTTGGGTACTTGCCAGGTTCTTATGGCCTGGATTGGCCTCTGTTGGAAACAGGATGCTGGGCTTGATGGACCCTTGGTCTGACCCAGTATGGCATTTTCTAATGTAGTTATGTTCTGAACACCAGGCTCAGCTCCACAGACTAACACTAGCCCCAGAAACTTTACTGCACCTCTGATCAGGAGTTAAATTTCCAGCATTAAAAACACGAGTTAATCCTACACATCACTCTGCACTGGGGAGGAATAGCTAACGTCTTGATTAGCATGGGATTTGCACGGAGGAGCGCTAATTTGTGCGTACAGTTTTATTCATGTTGGTGCGCACATATTTTGTCTGCTAAGCTCCTTGTTAAACTGGGAGTGCTCTTTATTACCTCTGGGCCTCTGTGTCCAGGGAAAAACACATTGGAAGAGCAGACCCCTATTAGAGCTTCGCCATTCATATTTTCTCTCCTTTGCCCTCCATTGTTCCTACATTTTGTCCTATTTTCCCTCCCTGACATAGTTAATATCTCTTCCCCCCTCGCTTATGGGTGAATTTTAAAAGCCCCTAAGCGCGCTAAAGCTGGGAGATACGTGCGTGGATATTAATAGGCCCCCCCCCCCATGTATGCGCGTATCTCCCGGGGTGCGCACAAGCGAGAAGACCCAAAAAAGGGGCGGGGTCTGGTCCGAGCCTGGCAGGGGTGGGACATGGGCGTTTGTGACTTTTGCATGCAATGTGCGCATAAGTAATTTACCTGCGCAAGCGCACGCCGGGATCCCCTGCTGCGTAACTTCACTACTGCTATAAGTAATAAAACAAAAAAAACAACAACTAGGCAGATCAGGCGGGGGTTAAAGGTCAGGGCTAGCAGGGGGAAGGGAAGGCTAATAACCTGGGGGGGGGGGGGAGGGGTGTTGGAAGTCCTATCCCTTAACTGGGCGAACTAGGAATGAACTGGTAGAAATGGTAATTAAATCCCCCACTCATAAGGTAGAGGCGGCATTTGCACGCACATGCATGCGTCCGTATAAACATTTGCACACACGTACGTGCGCATCTTATAAAACGGCTGTGTCCTTTGGCGCGAGCCAGCATACGCGCTTACACGTGCGCCCGCGCGCCGCTATCAAAGTTACCGTCCCTCTTATCCTCTTCCTACTCCTCGTTAACGATAGCCTAAATCTAAATTTCTGCTTAGCTTTGCGAGGACCGGCCGCGTGCAGTCTGATCACGTAAACAAAAGGAAATCACTGCCAGGAAGGTTGGGAGGACAAGAAAAGTGAGGGCCAGTGGAAATCGTGGAGAGTTTGCCGTATTTGCTTTTTTTATTTCCCCCCAGCGGATGCGGTTTGTCAGCGTCCCTGCGTAGAAGCGTCTCGTGTTGTAGAGCAAGGAATACCGCAAGCCATGCCACAAATCAGCCACCATGCTGTCCACCTTATCGGCAACAGAAACGACTCTCCTGGTTGGTGGAAGCAAACATGCCCTCTGCTTTCTGTGCGTCTTGCTCTCAACAGACGGGCTGTTTCTTTTAGTCCTTTAATTGGGGATTCAAGGCAACCAAGTTAATGTGCTGGAGAGATCCAGACCTTACCCCTATTTTTTTTTGCAAAACTCTGCCACTGGAATCCATTTAAGTTTATGCAACTGACTCCTTGGCGAGTCTGAATAACCACTAACTCCTCTCGGGCTGGTTTCCAGTGCCCTCCTGCTTCAAAATAAAGCTTCTGGTACTGACGGGTTCACGGGGTTTTTAACCTCGGGGGCTCCGGGTTCCCTTCTTCAGTGCCCAGTCACCCTCTCACCATAGATCAATAGGGATAGATGAAAACCCTGTGATTTATCGGATCTGTTAGCGCGCTGCTTCAGTTATCGCGAAGGAAACGAGCTCTGGCCTGGACTTGCTGTTCACCTGGACCTTTTGCGTGCGATGTGGAGTATGGCAGTGGCTGGTCACTCCTGGCTGACCTTGAAGTGTTAACCTTCTTTATGCCACAGCCCAACTCTGTTCTGGGAAAAAAAAAGAAAAAGCTGCTTCCAAGCTGAATTGCTGGAACCGGTTTCTGTGCAAAGGGACTGCTTTAAAGCGCCTTCACCAGCCTGGGAAGGAACGACCTCTGCTCTCATGCATCCCTCTGGCAATTTCTTTGGACTTCAGGAGATCTTATCCTGCCAGCTGCTTGCTTACCTTGGCACCATTTTCATTCGTGTTAACTTCCTTGTCGAGCGCCAAGTGCTGATCAGTTAATAGTCAGGGGCTGGCACGCCACCGCCCGTGCCCAGCACCTCGGAATGGTCCTGATCGTGCCCGAGGTGCCCTTTTCCGAAGAAGATTTGGGGGACATTAAGAAGACAGTTTGCAAAGCCATATACCTGGGTAAATAGTCTGAGTGGAAACCGTCCAACCCAGTGCAGTTGACGGTAAGCGCTGGGCGTCACAGCATGAAATACTGGGGGGGAGGGGGTGTTAAAGAGCATGCATACATTTGATTTTCCACTCTTCACTGACCCCCAATCGATCGGCTGCCCACGCAAAGAGACACAGATTTGCACGGGTCAGTTTTAGGGTGCACAGTGATGATTTTCCGCCAGGTCACCAACCCAGAACTCGCTTCCTTTTCTCGCTTGGGCAAAAAGTGGAAGGCGGAGGCTTCTGCTGGACCAGACCCTGTACCCTTTTCATTGAGAAAATAACCACCGATCGGGCGTATATGGTAGGAATCCTTCCAAGGAAAACTATTTGGCTAGCTTCTGCTTAAGAAATTGCCTCCTATGCTAAAATGCAGCCGCATATATTTGCATGATATTTGCTATTCAAAATTGCCCTGTAAAAGCCCCCTTGGTCAGCTTTCAAAATAATTCCATTGGCCGCACTGTTGTGTGTGGCACTGCACGGAAAGAAATGTCGAAGGTCTGGATGTGAAAGCGCCATTAGAGTGTATTATTATTATTATTATTATTATTAAGATTTAGTTTGCGTATTCTATCAATAGAAAGGTGAGAATACAGTTTGCTGGTGCCATGCAATAGTTAACACTGAGGGAAGAGTGCAATCTCCAGTGGGAAGAGTGCAGTATGCATCACTCAGCAATGCGTGCAGTCAGCCCTCTCAGAAGAATGTTTTATCGACGTTGCCTGCAAGACTTCATGCCACCGGGCAGCTGCCAGTTTCGGAGTGCAAGGCGTGGAGGGCACGGTGCCTGACTGGTCATGTTACTCCTTGCTGGGCTCCTGGTCTTTAAGTACCCTGGACTGTCTTCCAAGGAGCACCTCGGGCCTACCAGCGTACAGGGGCGGGGGATAGGCGAGCAGCACTTTCTCAAGCATCAGTGCAAGCGAAGTTGTGCAGCATTGGAAAAACCATCTAGCAGGAGAACTGGCCAGAGAAAAGGACTGAATCCTGCTTCAGCTTTGTGTAAAGGGAAGATGAAAAGAATAGAGCACATTTAATGATTGTTTATTCGGGAAACACATTTTATTTACAGTCTGCAACTTGGACTGGCGTTTCCCCTCCTGGCCACCCTAATGCTGCTACCTATCATTGTAATTTAAGAGTTTGACCCACAAAGCTTTTGTCCCCATCCACACGGAATGGGGAAAAACGTCATAGGTCCTGATTTACTATGGAGCTTCCCATCTGTGTATGGGGGGGAAAAAAAGCTTAGAAAATCAAAACTCTTCATTTAAATCTAGAATTTTCAAGCTTATATAGCTAACAGTGATTAAACAGAGATAAAAAAAGGGTCCAAGCTATGGACATTGGACAGCTCATACTAGCCTGTGCTAAAGTTAATGTAAATGTAAAAAAATCACTAAAACGTGAAACCTGTCCCAGGACCAGTGCTTCTGTCCCGTCCCCAAAACCAAAAGAGAAATGAAAGCACTTGTTGATACCAATTAGATTCAGGAGTCTCGGGGTTTCCCCTATGCTAAACAAGAAGTCAAAAACTATTTATTGATTAGATTTGATTTGTATTCTGCCTAGGTCTCTCTGCCTTTAGCTTTACAAGCTGTAACACTTATGGGAAGGTCATTGGCTAAAATGGTACCCTATAGCCAGCAGAACATGGTTAGCCTCATCCTATCTTCGCAAACCGGTTTCTGATATCCCGTGGTTGGGCTGAGAGTGAGAGTTACCTTAGCCTCATTCTCCAGATCAGAGAGATTGTGTTCTTTATCAGCACTTTTTATATCTCGAATCTTTTAACCCTTGATTGATCTGGCATGCCTGTTTTCATAGTACATGCTTTTGAGAAACCTTTCCTTATGATTGTTATTTCGTAGAAGTGTTTTGCTAGTATGAGAGCTCCCATGGTGTCTGCCTGTCTCTCTCTCTCCGTCCATCCGTATGCATGTTGGAACTCGGAAAGTACTGCATTGATTTGACTGAAATTTGGCACAGGGAATCGAGATCAAGTGTTATTGAGGATTTCTGCTTTTGGTTCGAATTGGTGCAAAATTACAATTATATGCTATGGGCCCAATGTCCAAAGTTATCCAGTTATCTGTTATCCGGATATATCTTATCCGGATAACTTAGAAGGGATAAGTCAGCAGCACAGCTCTGCTGCTGAATATAACCAGATAAACGCTAACTGATCAGTAAGTAATATCTGGATACTGTTACACCTGCTATTCAGCAGGTCTAACTTATTCTGTTAACTTAACCGGATAAGGCTGAATATAGGCCCTGGGTAAGTTGCCTCACCTCAATCTGCCCATTGCCTGCCCCCAAGGTATCTGGCTATCTACTTACCTGGATAAATACTTATCCAGCTAAGTTGGTGCCACTTGTTTGGATAAGTCCAACTTGTCCGGGTAAGCAGTGCTTCAATATTGGCCCCATTGTGCTATACAGTGCTGTTAAGATAAATGCATTTCGGTATGGACTGATTAGACTTCTTATACTCATATCCAATACCATCTAGGGAATTGAATTCTCTATGAACAGACCTTTTCCACTTGTTTAATATGATATAACCCTTTGATAGTGTCATTCTTCTCTTGGTCAGGCTCGGCTTTTACACTTTATGCATTTAATCTTCCACAGGACCTTCCCTGTTTTTCTGTAGTATAATTTGGCCTTGGTTGTTGATTTTTTTTTTGTCCTTTTTTCTTGCATAAAATTACAATTACCTGACAACATTTGGTCTCGATCCACCATGCTGACCTTCATTTGCTCAGAGGAAGGAAAACATGCCTGTGTCATGCTTCTTTAAGTTAGTGTTTATTAATCACTGGCACTGTTTTTGCATTTCAGGAATGTTTTTGTTCAAAGAGCTGCACTTTTTAGAACATGCAACACAGAAAGAGACAGAGTTATTTTTTTTTTCCAAATATAACTAGACCCTTCCTACAGGGTGAATTCTGACACCCCAGATTATACAGCGTGTCAGAATTTAGCCCTGACACAGGCACAAACATGGCCATAGTCAACTCCTGCACAGAGAAAATGAAATAGAGAGATCTACAAAGCTGTGTTCTTTCTATAGCTTAATGGCATCAGACAATCTTATTGTTGGGTGACATCAACTCCGAAACTCATCCTGAACCTCCTGTTCTACGAACTTCACTAGCACTGTGTAGGAAAAGGGCTTTTTAGCTAAGCAAACTGAACATCCAAAGGGTATCCATGCACAGCTCACAGCTCACTGAGAGACAGCTCACAGAGAGCATCATTTGCTCTCTGTGAGCTGTCTCTCAGTGTGTGTCTTTGGGAAGGACTGTGAATAAATCAGGCCTACAGGTATCCATCAGATGCACCAGAAGGACATGTTCAGGTGTTAATGCCTGCAACTCATCCAATACAATGCAATCTTTGTTTACTCCCTTCTGGTAATTGTACAGAAAGATCAAACAATTAAGATTGCCCATTCATAATCAATTCTTATTTTATTTCAGAAAGAAGAAATATTTAGCTAACCATGCTGGAATTTGAACTTAGGAACCATGCATTCACCTCGAGGTTGACAGCAGATACCTTAGGTAAGGAAGCCATTTCTGTGATTGAATTATGGTGCTATTGCTGCAAGATGGTGTTACAATTTCCATTTTAATTACATTTCATGATCAGGAAAAGATGTTCACTATGAATGTTGGCTAATCTAAACCAGCCCTGATTGTTTCAGACATTAAACAGAGTACCTGCCTGCCACTTGCTTCTATCCACCCCTTCTATCTCCATGAGCAGCAAAACTTCTAATAGCAAAATTAATTGCTGCATCCCATTGGATATTATTGGTGAACTAGACTTTCATTAATTTATTTCTTATGAAATATTACCCGCCATCTTGAAGGTGTTTACGCAAGGCGGTGTACAACGAACTAGAACTGACCATAGGTACACAGGGGGCACCAGGCAGTGAACTTTATAATCTTAGAATTAGTATAAGCAGGTGCAGCACATATAAGACCATAATGTAACCGGTCCCCAGGTTGGGTGCTTTATCCTTCACTTTGGGAGTGGTACGGGCCCAGGTCCAGTCCAGACGGGGATTAACAATAATCCGGGGCCCTCTGGCATTTCCACCCGCTCTTTACTCTCAATGCTCACACTGAAGGTAGAGGACCTCCAACAGGTGCCAAACAGTCCAGAGAAGGAGCAACGAGGGTAGGGAAATCAGGATTAACACTCTCTAGAGTCCAAGAATGGTGTTGAAATAAAATAGTTTTTACTGCATCTTAAATAAAATAATCCAAGACAAATGCCAAAAATGCATAAAAAATATAATAGCAATAAAGATGATTGTTAATTTGTCCATTTTAGATGTTATCTCTGTAACCCTTTCCCGGTTGTTTAAGTCCAAGATCACACAATTGTACTATTTATAACCTTCGGGGTTGCTCCAGCTGCTGCCTTCTTCCCAGCTTGACTCCTGATCCCTGGGGGGGGGGGGGGGGGGGCGCATTCTTTCTATGGGGGAGACTTTAGTGTGTCCCTTGTGTGTTGTAACTCCAACATCGCTCTAAGCTTCAACAGCAAGAGGAAATGTGGAAAAAAGGATTTGCACTCACAAAGCGGGGAGTAGCTGGCTTTTACGGCGGTTACTACCCCAAACCAAATAAGCCTGATACTTCACTTTCGATGCATATCCAGCACAGCTCTCTGCTTCAACGGCAGGGGAGAAGAAAAACTGATACTTCACGCATATCCAGCATAGCTCTCTGCTTCAACGGCAGGGGAGAAGAAAAACTGATACTTCACACATATCCAGCATAGCTCTCTGCTTCAACGGCAGGGGAGAAGAAAAACTGATACTTCACGCATTTCCAGCATAGCTCTCTGCTTCAACGGCAGGGGAGAAGAAAAACTGATACTTCACGCATATCCAGCATGGCTCTCTGCTTCAACGGCAGGGGAGAAGAAAAACAACCAATAAGGACTGAATAACATAGTCTGGGTAAAACAAATAAGCATGGGTGTAGCTTGCTTATTGCGGCGGTTACTACCCCTACTACCCCTACCTAATCAAGCTTGATATTTCACTTGGATGCAGCTCCATCACCGCTCTCTACATTAATGGTGGGGGTGGAAGGGAAATAGAACCAAGAGCTAAGAGAAACAGATAAGTATGAGAGAAAAAATGTGTGAGGCTTGCTGGGCAGACTGGATGGGCCATTTGGCTTCTTCTGCCGTCATTTCTATGTTTCTATGTTTCATTGCCCAGCAGGGAGATGCTGCAGGTAGGACCAGGAACTGGGTGTTAAATAATAATTTACTGATTAATTTAAGGCCAAATAAAGTCCATCTTTAAATACTTATTTTGTGCACTTAAATTGATTTCTGTACAGTCAAGAGTGTTTCACTGAGGGCAGGTGTGCTTTTTTGTCAGCAAACTGGTCGAGCTTCCTATGGTGATGTAAATTTGTGCACTAAAAGCTCTCCCAGAAGCTTAACCGGGATTCCTAGATCAGGGGTCCCCCTTCTAGCCTAGGAAAAACCCTCCCTTTAGACCACGTCTTCACCTCGGGCACCCGGCCTGTCCTGGTTCTATGATGTGCAGAGATCCGGACGGGGTCTCCTCCCCTTGTTCTATCTTCCTTTGGTTGGGTCGTTCCTTTATCCTTAGCTGTTACTTCTGGGATTTCTCTTGTGGAAATAATCAGGGGATCAGGGCTGTTTCTCAGCACTGCCGTCCCAGTGGGGAAGGGAGATCCAAAAACCCTCCCCACTTAACTCAAAGTCCGAATCATACTTTCAAAAGTTAAAATGATATCTTCTCTGCCCTCACCGTGTCTCGCAGCAGGATCCGTCACTGGTGCTTGTCCACCTAGCGAGTAGAGTAGGCTCACGTGCCTTGGGTCCCCTGAAAAGAGCCATTTCGCCCCCAAAGGGGTATCAGGCTTAAAATCTATCTCTCTGTAAAAATAGGAGCAGGACCCTCAGGCAGGGAGTGCACTGGGAGTTGTCACTTCTAAAAGGAACTCCTTTGGATGAGGCTGGGAGGCCTCGCCAGAGTGTGGAAAAAAATACATCTTGCTCTCTGACGTCTCTCTAACTGAATCCCACGGTGTCTTAAAATGGCCGGGCTAAATAGCACTGAGCCAGCCAATCAGAGCCTCCAGGTGGGCGGGACTAAAGGGTATGGATGGCTCCCTTTCTAAGTGTACTAGAAGGACAGGGATAGTGGCATCTAGTGGCCAGACCGGGAGGGTCTGACACCCCCTCCCTTCTCACGCACCATTATCCAAGGAGAAATACTGCTCCCCTTGCAATGTGGGAAATCGGGAATGGGGATCCAGCATGACGTCACGTAGCAAACAGAAAAAACTTCCCAAGCACAAAATCTGCAGGACAACTGTCCACAAGTACAAAAAAACATCCAACTGCAATTGGTATAAGTTTTAGCTTCCTTTCAGACTGGAAAACCTGTTATCACTATTTCACTGGGTTTAACCCTTTGAGTCCTTGTATCAAAAAGTATCAACATCTTCTTACCCTTAACTTCTTCAGGTCGCTCAGCAAACAGACTTTTGCTCCAATCCTCTGGGATTCCCGGAAATACATCCTTCCCTTAAAACTGATCAAGTCAAAGCTCAAAAATCCTTTAATCCAAATTCTTCCAATATCAAAATGCAAAAGTGATAAGCAAAGGCCCATCCAAAAAGTACTCTGCATGCTCCCTTCTGTGGAAAGAGTCCCAAAACTTTTCTCTCCTTCTCCTAGATCCTGGCAGGATCCAAAGCTTACCAAAAAGTATTTGAAATCCTGGGGAGATATCAGAATACTAACTCCTTTGCTCTGAAATCCTAGGGGGATCTCTAGCTGCTTTCCAGGGGCTCTTCAGCTGCGCCTCTTCCTCTGAAGTTCTGGGCATGCTCCGGGCAATAGATCCACCAGATACCATATCCCCAAAAGGTGAGGTTATCACACAGGGAGGAATCAAAAATACAAACCCCCCTCCTGCAACCATTGAATATTCAGATTTCTAGGGCAATGTTAGTGACGGCTTGGACTCCCTGTCACAATAAGATTTGTCATACTGGGTCAGACCAAAAGTCCATCAAGACCAGTGTCCTGTTTCCAACAGCGGCCAGTCCAGGTCACAAGTACCCTGACAGGATCCCAAAAGGTTCATAGATTCCATGCTGTTTATATCTATCTTAATAATGGTTTAGGAACCTTTCTTCCAGGACCTTGTCAAATCTTTCTAAAACCCAGCTACATTAACAGCTTATACCTCTTTGTCTTAAATGTATTACTTAGTAACTTAATTGCGTGTCCCCTGGTCTTTGCACTTTAGGAAAGAGTAAACAACTGACTTGGGTTTTCCCGTTACACTCCGCTCCACTCGTTATTTTATAGACCACTATCATATCTCCACTCAGCCGTCTTTTCTCCAAGCGGAAAAGTCCTAACCTCATTAGCTTTTCATCGTAGGAGAATCATTCCTTTTTGTACATTCCTTCCCCTTTATCATTTTGGTCACCCTTCTCTGTATCTTTTTTAATTACGCTATATCTTTTTTGCGATCTGATGACCAGAATTGCAAACAATACTCAAGGTGTGGTCTCATCATGGAGCGATATAGAGTCATTATAATATTGTTGCGAGCATGGGAGAGTGGTCGCTTGTTCAGGAGAGTGTGTGCCCTTGGACCACAGCACGAGCCCAGAGGGGAACCCAGGGCATGTGCCGAAGCAGGCGAAGCATATCCAATCACGGGCAGACAGACAGAAGACTTGGAGCACTCTCTGACCTCTGCTGAACCCAAACGCACCAGAGGAGACCCAGCAATGCAATGCTGGTCTCTGGGGTAGCCCTCCGGCAATTTGATAGCCCTTTTGGACCCACGGCCTAGGAACAGCAGGTGCAACAGGATGGACAGATGTCGAGGACAGGCGATGACTCTGGAACAAGGACAAGACATAGGCACTTGGAGACTTCGACGAGACAAGGCACTTGGATTTACTCACAGGATGGTCATCTGAAGATGGAATCCGGTGGGCAAGACAAGGCTGGGATACCCAGAACCAGGAACTAGAGAATCAGGGACAACTAGACACAGTGCGACAACTGGAGAAAGGAACCACAGAACTGGAACATCCAAAGATAGGAACATCTGAAGACAGGAACTGGAGAACTGGAACATCAGGACACGGGACAGACAAGGTCACAGGATCCAATGAGAGACCAGAAACAACGGACGAAGACAAGGGAGCTCCCACAAAGAACAGAGGACCTTGAAGGAGTGAAGATGGACCTTGAAGCCTCCTGGATGGAAGAACAGGAACAGAGCATCTAGGAGCAGACAGTAGAGATGTGCAATTGTTTTTGCCGAACTGGAAAATTTCAAAGAAATTGTCCAATTCGGCATGGGTCAGAGGGCCCGAATCCAGAGACGGATTTCCATGAACTTCGGTTCATTGTTCGGGTTAGCGTGGGGGGGGGGGGAGGCACATTTATTAAAAAAAAACACCCCAAACCCACCCCAACCCTTCAAATTTACATAATTACAACCCCCACATCCTCCCAACCCCCCCAAAACTTGCCTAAAGTCCCTGGTGTCCAGCAGGGGTCCCAGGAGTGATCTTCTGCTCTCGGGCCATCAGCTGCCAGAAAACAAAATGGCGCCGGTGGCCCTGTGACAGGGGCTATCGGTGCCATTGGTCGGCCCCTGTCACATGGTAGGAGCAATGGACAGCTGGCACCATCTTAGAAAATGGCGCGGGCCATCCATTGCTCCATGTGACAGGGGTCACATGGTAAGGGCAAAGGGCCACTGGCGCCATTTTGTTTACTGGCAGCCGACAGCCTCAGAGGGAGAGATCGCTCCCAGGACCCCACTTGACCACCAGGGCTTTTAGTAAGTCTTGGGGAGGGATCGGGATGGTGGTGGGGAGCTGTATTTAAGTAAATTTGAAGGGTTGGGATGGGGTTTTTTTCCGGCAAAAATTGTCGAGAAAAGAAAAACGACCCATTGGAAAACGAAGTTTTCCACATGTCGCCTGACCCGAAGCCCGACCCGGCAGATAAAAATGAAGCACATCTCTAGCAGACAGCTCCTTGCGAAGGTGACAAAGTTCTGCTGAAGAGCCCTGTTAGAGGGCTGAAGATATGACGACAAATGATGTCATCAGATGGGGCTGCGGGGCTTTCTCTGCCGCAGGCACTTTAAATATTGGAGAGAGGCGCGGCCGCGGGCCTAAGGGAAGCCGGGGCCAGGAAGCAGCAGTGGCGGCGTCCTTGCTGCGAAGAACATCTGAAGGTGCCACTCCTGTCGCAGGACCCAAGGCAGGGACGATGGCGGCTCCCTGCTGCAGAGAAGACAGCATCAACGGCGGGCTCTCCGCACTGTGGAGTGAACGGGACCGGCGCTTGGCGGCAGGCAGGGCAAAAACGGCCCCCTGCCGCAAGGAAGACAATGGTGCCGGTGGCACCCGGGCCGTGAAGATCAGTGGTGTCGGCGGCCTCCGGGCCGTGGGAGGTGAGAGGCTGCTCGTGTTTGGGGCCCACAAGCAGAATCGTAACAAATATTCTCTGTTTTATTCACCATTCCTTTCCTAATAATCCCTAGCATTCTATTTGCTTCCTTGGTTGCTGTGGCTCACTGAACAGGGGATTTCAATAAAATCAATTGACTTTGGTTAAGGTCATATACACCACAGAAGAGGGAGAAAAATGATAATGAAATACACAAATATGTTATATAAATATAGACAAATGAAAGGATACCTATATAGTTTAGTTTATTCATATCTGATATACTGCTTTTCTGAGACTATATCAAAGTGGTTCACATTACAGACAGTTGCCTTCTTACTGCTGGGTCAGTATGGTAAAATACAAATGATGGTGAAATATATCCAATTTATACAAATAACCTTGACCACTGCCTATCCTGTTTGTCACAGTGGAGCAAGGATTCGGGTCTGGATTCTGCAGTTGGGAAGGGAATGTACGGCTTGTTTCATCAATCCGGCGAAAAAGGGCCGTGCTTCCAACACCATTCTGAAGTGGACATAGTTTTAAAGGAGAGCTCCAAGATTGCTATTGATGAAGACTGCTGTTTAACTTTTGCAGCATCAGCTTTGTGTACATGGGGACTCATTAGCGAGACTTAAATGTATGCAACCGTTCTATTGTGATCTATGTCTTCACAACACCTCACTCATCCCATCCTCGAGAATTATCATTTTGTACTGCATTGACACAGTTTGTTTTATTGCTGCTTTCCAGTTTCACTGTTGATGGGATAAGCAGGGGAGGCGTGCCATTCTTCACCGGCTAGATAATGAATAGCAAACTGCACTAATGTAATATAAACTGCCATTTTTCATTAGCTGTATATTATCTGGTGAGATTAGATCGGCAAATATTAGTACAGTGTCACTTGTAGGTTTCTACTTTTAGTAAATCACTCATGGATATGTGTTTATTATGTTCTTATATTACATAACTATTAAATGTATTTGGGCGATCTGGATACCTTTTAAGAAATGTACGAGGATATTGACTCTTTCATCTTTAGGTTGCTTGTGGCAAAAGTCCACCTGAACGTCATTCAGTATAGAACAATCCCAGTCTTGTTCCTACTGGAGATATATCCACGCCATTATAACGATATATTTATATATACACACACCAATACAATTCACAGTATTTGGTGCCCTAGTGTATTCATCGTCCTTTGATACATTCTGAAGGAGGAAACACTGCAAGAAAAAAGCTACTTCTTGGTCTTCTACCCTCCCATGCAACATTTTGGTGCATTTTTTTCATGTTGGTGCAATATAAATTGCACAGCCTGCAAAGAAAGCTATTTAGCTTAACATATACAAAAATAATTTTTCGTGATCATTCCGATTTATTGCTAATTTCGTGATTATTCTGATTTATTGTGGCACTCTAAAGTGCCACAATAAATCGGAATAATCACGACACTTTACACTTTAGAGTGCCACATAGACATCTTAAAATTAATAAATAAACTTCACCGTGATTTCGGTTTTCAATGGTAAATCTGTAGATAATGCTTAGGCTTAACATGTTCAAAATGTTTAAAGATTGTTTTCCCAGAGTTTTTGCTACAGTACGGATTAGGAATATACAGAGGGTCATTCTGAAATGACCACAGCACTAAGTGGGTTTGAACCAAATAAGTCACGAGCCCCTTAAGCAAAGTAAGAAAAAGTTCTTGTGCCTTATTGGCTAGGCTCTGCCTACGCACCCCTCTAATTGCATGTTCTTCACAGACATTTGAGGCGGTTAGGAAATGGGGTCATGCAGCCACCAGAGGTAATGAGTCTTGTTTTTACTGAGCTGCCAACTCCACCCACTGCCTCTAAAGATTGCAAGCTTTTGCACAGGTTAGTCAATTTCAAAACCCACAGACAGCATAAATTTAAGCTACTGAGCCTGCAAACAAGGCATTCATAAACTCCATCGAAAACAGCTCCCTGCTCGCCAATAGAAATAAAATCAGAAAAAAAAAAGTCACTATTCAAGAAAGGTGCCAGGTGCTTGAAGTTGACCAGACAGGCCGAAGCTGCAGTAATGGGGAAAAAGGACGGCACTGCCAGTTCCTTATAAACCAGTACAAAATCTCCATGTTCTAGCTGTAATATTCTTAAACGTTTCGGTTGCTGTGATACAAATATTTGCTCCCAACAGATTATAGCAATTGTTTGCAATCATTTCACGAAGCAACTACTGTTTTTTTTTCTTTTTTATCAGTTACATATACTTTCCCCCAGTATGAAATAAAAGCAAAACAAAAACTAGGTGTTTAGTGTGGGAAAAGGAATGTTTTTAGTGTTTAAAACTGAAGGCTGTAGGCCTGTAGAATAGAACATAGATGCCTATTATTTTAGGCCTATTACTGGCAAATTTAGATTCCAGCAGGGAGGGCAACTACATTTATCTGGGTAAATAGATCTTCACCCAGGTAAAAGGACCTGCTCTCCTTAAACGTGGCTGAAAGAGCGCAGGGCTTCCACAGCACGGGCCCGTTCAGCCTCATTAATCAGAGGCGTTCCCGTGGCTGTGTGGCAGCTGGGGGAGGAAAACAGCGGGCGTGCGTTCGGTTTTGAGCTGCGCGGGCACTGGTTTGCCCTCCCCACCCCACCCCCTCGACTGTCCGCACAAATAAAAGTGGGGAAATTCCAGGGAAGCTTTTCGCATGCGCAGGCTGCACTTGCCGATACGCGAAAAAGAAACAACGCCAGGCAGCTCCTCTCTGAAAACTTGCGGGAAGTCAGCATGCTAAATGCAGCCGCCATAGCTTTCGACTACAATGGCAGTTTGAAAATAGTCCTGTCACATTATCAGTTCATGTCCCTGGATTTAAAAGGGCTATAGAATAATTGCTTTGACTTTGTGGGGAAGCATAAGAAATTGCCATGCTGGGTCAGACCAAGGGTCCATCAAGCCCAGCATCCTGTTTCCAACAGAGGCCAATCCAGGCCACAAGAACCTGACAATTACCCAAACACTAAGAAGATCCCATGCTATTGATGCAATTAATAGCAGAGACTATTCCCTAAGTCAACTTGATTAATAGCCATTAATGGACTTCTCCTCCAAGAACTTATCCAAACCTTTTTTGAACCCAGCTACACTAACTGTACTAACCACATCCTCTGGCAACAAATTCCAGAGCTTAATTGTGTGTTGAGTGAAAAATAATTTTCTCCGATTAGTCTTAAATGTGCTACTTGCTAACTTCATGGAATGCCCCCTAGTCCTTCTATTATTTGAAAGAGTAAATAACCGACTCACATCTACTCATTCAAGACCTCTCATGATCTTAAAGACCTCTATCATATCCCCCCTCAGCCGTCTCTTCTCCAAGCTGAACAGCCCTAACCTCTTCAGCCTTTCCTCATAAGGGAGCTGTTCCATCCCCTTTAATCTCGTGGTTAGAGCAGTAATCTCATGGTTAGAGCAGCAGGCTAAGAGCCACAAAGCTATGGTTCAAATCCCACTTGTGACCTTGGGTAGGTCGCTGCACCCTCGGGTGCAAGCTTTTAGACTGTGAGTCCACTAGGGACAGGGCTTACCATTGAGAAGGCAAGAGATGAAGCCAAATAAATGCAATTTCCATCCTGCTGGAAATCTTGACCGGGGGGGCATTGAGCGATTGCTGCATCTCACATGTGTATAGATGGACACTTTTTAGGTAGAACCAAGCCTTTGCAGATTCTTGCAAGAATACTTAAATTAATCATATTATTTGCAACTATGCTTTTACAACTGTCCCACCAGGACTCCTTGGCAAAATGTTGTTGAGACGAGTTTCCTTGGAAGCAACATTTTACAATAAAACATTAAAAAATATAAATAAAACATCCAGCACATGGCTAAAATGCCAGTGTTATTTTATGTAGGGTAGGGAAGGCCTTCACTGAGGTTCCTACCTAGAAAACTTAAGAACATTAGAAGTTGCCATACTGGGTCAGATCGTGGGTCAATATTTAAAGGGCCAGCAGTGGGAAAAGCCTGCGGCTCCAACCGGATGACATCATCAGCTGGTGCCATGTCCAGCCCTATAAAAGGGCTTAGCCTTCATTTCTCAGGGCCTTCGAATCGGGTCTCACAGTTGTCTGTGCTCTTCTTCCGGTCAAGGTCCTCTTGTCTAAATGGCTCTTCGTTTGATGTCCTAGATGTTCCTGGTCTTCTTCGTCTGATATTCATGGTCCTGTTCCTCATTGGAGCTCCTTCGTCATCTCTTCGGTGTCGTGATGTTCCATGTCCAGAAGTTCCAATGTTCCATGTTCAGAAGTTCCTGATGTTCCAGTCTTGGTCCTGATGTCTTCGTCTCCAGCTCTTTGTCCTGCTTCCAGGTTCCCTGCTTGTCTACCTTTCCTGGCGTGCCACCGTTGTGGTCCATGACCAGCCCATGGGGGGCGGTGTAGGGTACTTTGAGGCACAAGGCCTGTCTTCATGTCTGCAGCGCAAATCTCCAAAAGGACCCTTGTTTTTAAAGCCGAGGTCTGTTCCTAAATCTGAGTTCCGAAGTCTTGAATCCTGAGTCTTGAATCCTGTTCCCGGTCTTTGGAGTACCTTGTGCCTGTTTCCGTCCATGCTCAAGTCTCAAGCCAGAACCTGCTCCTCTTCAGCGTGGTCTGCGACCAGCCATAGGCAGCTGTGTAGGGCGTGCCTAGGTGCAGGCTTCTCCTGAATCTTCGACATGTTTCCAGTTCCAAGTCTTCACTTTCTTGCCTAGAGTCCGCTTTGCTTTCGGCATGGTCCGTGACCAGCCAAGGGCAGCTGTGAAGGGTGCACTATGGTGCAGTACTCACCCTGTAATAGTGCCTGAACCCTGAATCCTCGCCTGAGTCTTCCAAGTATCCTGGATCCTTGTCTGAGTCTTCCAGGTTCCACGAAACTGTTCGAGTCTTCCTCCTATCCTGAAACCTTGTCCGAGTCTTCCAAGTATCCTGAAAAATCATCTGAGTCTTCCAAGTTCCTTGAGGCCTTGTCCGAGTCTTCCAGGTATCCTGAAACCTCTAAGTCTTCCAAGTTCCATGTATCCTCGACTGAGTCTTCCACGTCCTGAATGGGTCTCGTCTTGTTCCTGCCCTCAGCCTCCGTCTGACCTCACGCACTCGTCGTTTCCAAGCGGTGGGTCCAGAAGGGCTACTGAGTGGTTGGAGCATTGCATTGCTGGGTCTCACCTGTGCGTGCAGGTCCAGTGGAGGGCTGCGCCTGCCTTGTTCCAGTTCCTGATGTTCCACGCCTTGATCCTGGTCCAGCCTTATTCCAGCTCCAGCCCGTGCCTGAACACTCTCACCTCCCATGGTGTCTGTCTTGGGGCTCCTCCCTGAGCCGCGCCGTGGCCCAAGAGCTCACAATCCCTCTGAGCAAGTGACCACACCTCCATGCTCGCAACATTGTCCACATTAAATTTCATCTGCCATTTGGATGCCCAATTTTCCAGTTTCACATGGTCCTCCTGCAATTTATCCTAATCCGCATGTGATTTAACTAATCTAAAAAAATATGAATCATCTGCAAATTTGATTACCTCACTCATTGTTTTCCTTTCCAGATCATTTATAAATATATTGAAAAGCACCGGTCCAAGTACAGATCCCTGAGGAACTCCACTGTTTACCTTTTTTCACTGAGAACATTGACCATTTAAACCTGCTCTGTTTCCTGTCTTTTAACCAGTTTGTAATCCACGAAAGGACATCGCCTCCTATCCCATGACTTTTTACTTTTCTGAGAAGCCTCTCATGAGGGACGTAGTCAAATGCCTTCTGAAAATCCAAATGCACTATATCTACTGGTTTACGTTTATCCACATGTTAAAAAAAATGAAGCAGGTTTGTGAGGCAAGACTTCCCTTGGGTAAATCCATGCTGACTGTGTCACATTAAACCATGTCTTTCTATATGTTCTGTGATTTTGATCTTTAGAATAGTTTTCACTATTTTTCCCGGCATTGAAGTCAGGCTAACCGGTCTGTAGTTTCTCGAATCATCCCTGGAGCCCTTTTTAAATACTGGGGTTACATTGGCCTTAAAATTCCTACTTACTTACATAGACAGAAACACTCAGCGTCATGCTTCATCTTATTCCAGTGTAACGATCTGAGAGAAAGTAAGCTTTTACTTACTGAACTACAATCTATTGCCTTTTGCCTAGTAATCCTGATCATCAAAATCCATGTATTTAAAAAAGTTAACGTTTTCTTAACCATTACCACATCACATTTTAAGGTAAATTGGGAAAATGAGGACTTTTCCAACGTTTACACATATTTTTGTGGAAAGGCATTATAAAACTTTCCAAGATGTTCTGTACGAGATTTGGTTAATAGGATCTCTGTTTGCTAAGAAGCTTCTAGTGTTTTCTACACACACTTCCGTTCCTCTCCCCTCTGCCCCACAAATCCCGCGCTAATGCCTGATTGATACATAATCGCTGCAGCTCCCGGTCAAGTAAGAGAAAAAATACTTTTTTAAAACATATGACTTTTTTTTGTTTTGTTTTGTTTTTTAAATTGCGCAGTTCAATATTTCCAGTGAGAGCCTTGTCAAGTTTAGTCAACCACATAGCAGAGGAAGTAAGTGATAAGTTGCAAATGGTTTTATGACATCGGGCCCTGTTTTTCCCATAGATACAAAATGTGAGGAAACGTTTTAGTAAACAACCCCCTATGTTTGCCATCATTGCTCAGTATGTTGATTACTTTAAGTCAAGCCACAATGCAACTTTTTCTTGGGTTCATAAAATTCAATCTGCCTTTCCCCCCACTTTAACTGTTGTTCAAGACATTGACTGCAGTCTTGATGCGATCTCCATCACCCATTCAGACATTTTCCTTTGGGCTCCTTCCACAGTTGTGTTACTTTGTGGTGGTTACAAGGCTTGGCTACTCCAATATGAAGGAGAAGTGCTGAATCTCTGCTTTTTGGGGATTCTCCGGGCACTCTGAAGAGCTAAATAAGAATGTTTGCACTGCATCTAGAGACTAGTTTTTGACCTTGAGACTGGTGATGTTGGTGACCTGAAGCTATAAGTCCCTTCATGAAAACTAGAGCTTTGGGTTCAGTGTGCTCACGCTCTGTGACTTCCAGTGCAGATTTGCTCGTGTTCCCTAGTTAAAATTACATTTCACTCCCCTCAGTTGCTTGCATTTCAGCTCAAACTTTGGTTTCTCTGCGGGGACGTCATCAGAGAAGTTGATTGAGCCTTATCTGTTGGTGTCCCGAGCAATGATTAAAATACCCAAGTTGAGCATTGCAGTTTCTTAATAAGTAGTAACTGTGAGAGCCAAAAGTTGAGCTTAAGTAAGCAGAAAAAGGAATACTAATTGATGTTTTAAAACATGGTTTTTGTTGAAACAGAATCAAGCTTTAACATATTTACATTATGGTACATAAGAAACGGCTCAAAACATTTTACATAATGAATACAAGTACAGCTTGTATAACTTAATTCATTTATTTATTTAAAATATTTATTTTCTGCGTATATTAACAATGTTATTCTATGCAGATTACAATTGTTCTGTGTCATAAGATACAATTATAAACATGAAATATACAAGCAAAACATGTTAAAACACAACATGTTAAAAATACACATAACTCAGCTTCCACTTGAAAAAGCTTCATAAATAAAAAAACCCTTAAGCTTAATCCTGAATATTTTAAAATCTTGTATTAATCTAATTTCCTCTGGAATAATATTCCGTAAAGATGGATCAACCACAGATAATGCACGTGTGCAAGCTTCTTGAAAATGGGCCATTTTAACTCCGGGAATCTCCAAAAGATTAGAATTTGCACATCGCAAAGCCCATGATAGGACTTACTCTCCAGTTTTCTCTTTTACCCCTCCTTCCTTCTCACACATTCGTATTCATAAACACACCCACCCACCCACATACCCCCACACTATTCATACCTTTGCCGTCCTCTTGACTCATGGCCTCAAAGAAATTATCTTATTGCATCCATTATAGGAATTATACTGTTAAAATTGATCCCAAAGTCATTTATATGTTGCCTCCCGGGGCTCGATCTCTCCCTTTAAAGCTAGGTGTATAAAAGATGTTATCTGATGCATTAACTGCGTACAACAGTCAACTTGGGGTACTTTTTCACTTGTCCAAGATTTCAAAATTGTTTCCGCAATTAAAAGCACTCTCCCTATGGCCTTAAATAAATCTGGTTTTGATAGAGGGCCTCATTTATTTATTTATTTATTTAGTGATATTTTATATACCGCGGCACGTTAAAAACATCACCTCGGTTTACAATAAACAATAATTCAGCAACATGCTTTACAGACAAATTGAAATAAAGTGGACATGATATATATCAAAATAACAACAAAATAAAAACAAATACAATAAACCAATGGTGATCATATTCCCTAGTTAATGGCAAGTCTAATAATAAATGGTAGTTCAGAGACCAATAAAGTCAAAATTAGCAGTGAGAAGGATAAAATCCCATAGAAGAAGCAGCCTCTAACTCCAACTCCCCCTCATATTAATAATTCAATGCATATGAGCATCTGTCACCAGAAATTAGTTATTTATTCCATAAAAGACTGCAAATAGAGAGTCTGCTGGAGACTTACATTTCAAACTCTTATCCCTGTCCTACTGTTTCATCTTCACACCCCTTTCTCTTGTAATCTAGGTTCTATGCAGAATTTTATACTGCATTTCTCTGTGATTCACATTCGTTGGGAGCTTATACATTTTCCCAAACAACTGTTCCAAGTCTTGCTCCTTTATTGCCTCTGCTAGGTCCAGGGTTCACTTTGCAGCAAGCTTGACTGGGTAGGAATCATTTTTCAGCTCCCTGCCACGTTTATACCACACTGACATTTTGTTTTGATTTTCTATAATCAATACCAATTTTTTAGCTATCCTTTATAGTCTAATGGTGCTGTGGCACCATGACTTCAGCAACATATAATAGTATAGTATTAATAGGGACCTTCGTTTTCAGTCTTTATTTCATTTTGCCTGGGAATTTCAATGTTATAACAAAACAAAGCAATGGAAAATGTCTTTGTTATAACACACAAGACAAAAACCAGTGGAAAGTCATTTTTCTACTGATTTATTTTTTGTTCTAACACTGATATTCCCAGGTAAAATAAAATAAAAACTGAAAATGAAGGTCCCTAAGTATTAATAATGCCTGGCTTGTAAGTAGTGCAGTAAATAGCACAAATTTTGACTATATTAATATATTTGACTACATATTCTTCATGACTTGTTATTATATTAAGTGCTTGAGAAAAATCAAGCATTGTGATTTGTCAGACAATATCATGTAACTTTGTCTGCTAACTCGAGGCACTGACCAACAAGAAGATGACTTTAACGATGATAGGCTAGAGCTCCGCTAAAATTTAAACTTGCTGTTGATGAAACAGAGAACTTAAAAGGAGGTGGAAATTGGAGATAAGCTGATTTTTTAAATTGCAGTCAGTTGTCAGGATTTGATCTGCTCCTCTGGCAGTGCCTTTTCTCGGGCTGTCTGGGCTTCAGTTGTTCCACCAAACCGGTCCTCTGATGGTACCGTTTCTTTTTTTAGGCCAGTGGGGTTTGGGTTCTCTACTGGCCTGCTCCAGTGTTATCATCTGGCCGCTGCTCTTGTGCCTGGATGACATCATCTTGGTGGCTGGATGACATCATCGGACCCAGGACTGGTGCAAGGGTATTAGGCACCTTAGGTGAAACTTACAGCCTGCTCCCCCTCCATCCTCGTCACACTTTCCTCACACACAATGAAAAATTATGCATTTAAATCATAGATTTGACATGAACAAGAACATTTAAAGTACAGCCTTCTGAGGTAAAAATATCAGAACATGCATATTATATTTGCATGCGGTGCTGTAAAACCCTATAAAAAAGCAAAAAAGATCCTTTGAGTTGGTAGTAGGTCTTGTAATATGTGTTGGGTATGGGCTTGGCCCTCAGAAAGCTATGAGTAAACCGAATTACAATTTCAGTATAGTAAATCTCCCATACCAAAACTTAAATAACTGCCAGCAATCAAACACTAACAACCCTACTTTTGAAAAGGCAACACTGCAATTATTACACCAGACCCTATAATGCCAATACACCTACTTTTATGAAAACAGGAAAAAGCCAAACTGCTGTAGATCCCTACACAGAACCTACCCACTAGCAGAATATGTCAACTCGGTCACACATGCAAAATAAAAACAGATCCTCACCAAAGCCAGACTATGTATGAAGTGCAACAATGGAAAAACAGAAACATCACAATTCCTCATAAAACATCAAACAATAAAATCAGGAAATATAAATCATCAATAGGAGTAAAACCATACTAATAAAAATAATATTTCAAAACAGCTGACAAATAGAATAACATTCAATAATTTAAAACTCATCTAAATGTTTCAAAGATCAATAAAAGAGTTCAAAACAGCAGACACAAACACCACCCAAAACTTAAAAGGGATAAAAATTCTTTTGATTTCCAGGTACCTTGAGATAGTCGTGGATTAGCAGGGGTTGTTGCTCACAGTCCTTCTCCTTTTGTTATGGTTAATGGTGTTTGGGTGTATCCTTTGACACTGTGGCAGCTGACCACGCCCACGGGGGCAGTCCCATGAGGGACCACGGTGTCAGGCTAGACTCTGGACACACAAACACAGATTCAAATCTTTTATTAAACAGTTTGAATGACCACCAGAGGTGGCAGTAGTGAGTAGTGGTTGTAGAGCCCGGCTGGGCGTGTCTCACACAGGACGCTGGAACAGCGGATCCTCTGCAGGGCAGTGCTGTAGTGGAAAGAGACTGAGAGTTATGAGTACGCAATAGAATTAACATTCAGAGACAGGGAGAGCAGGCCCTCGAGGAGCGAGTACCTGATCCCTTAGAGCAGAGAGACTCGGTGGCGTTGTACTCACTTAGCAGTAGCAGAGATTCCACTAGACGAGAGGTCTGGCACCGGAGCAGAGAGCAGGCCCTCGAGGAGCGAGTACCTGGTTCCAGTGAAGCAGTACTGTGGAGAGAGATGGTCTCTGTACTCACTGATGGTGACTGTAAGTTAGTTCTTCCAAGTAGAAGGATAGAGGTTGCAGGCAGCGACTCAGGGAACATGGGCCCTCGAGGAGCGAGTACCGGTTTCCTGATAGCACCTGAAAGAAGCAGAGAGGCCCCCGAAGAGCGGGTACCCCGTTAGAGACCCCGAAGGGTAGTAAGAGTTCCAGATAGCGCTGGAGTGGCAGAGTAGCTTAGGAACGGAGAGCGAATCCCATCCGTACGAATCCTGTTGCTAACTCAACGAGCTAGCAAATACTGTAGGCAGATATACCCAGAAGTTGTGATGTCAGAACAGGGGGACGCCCCTGAGGTTCGCGCCAACGTAGAGTTAAAGATGAGGGCGGCGTGTCCGCGCGTGCCCTAGAGGTACCTTGAAGGAGAATGGCGGGAGGCAGCACCAAAGCCGCTCCGGGGACGCCGGAGAAAACGGCAAGCAGGCGCCGCAGCGGTCATCAATCCAAGGTGAGCGGGAGGAGCCGCAAATAGAGAGAGGTAGGCGAGGCGAAGCCGTTGAAGAATGACGAACGCAACACCTTTCTCATATATATATATATACATAATCACAGACTATGCTCTCACGGGCACAGACACGCCCCCTCCCCCTCCCCCACATACACAGACATATGATCTCTCACACATGGCAGATAAACACACAGACATACTCTTACATGCACACATACACAGACATACTCTCACATGCACACAAACACACAGACATACTCTCACATGCGCACACACACACAGACATACTCTCACATGCACACATACACAGACATACTCTCACATGCGCACACACACACAGACATACTCTCACATGCACACATACAGACACAGACATGCTCACACACACACACGCATACACACTCTCATAGTCATGATCTCACACATACACACAGACACACTCTTTCTCGTTCACTTCTTCACAATCAGAAACAAAAGTCCAGTGGGCAGCCTCCTCCTTCATCCCCACCACAGATGAGACTATCTTTCTTGAGGTCACAGGGGCTAATGCCACCCTGTTTCCTGCATCTGCTGGGGAGGAGGGGGGGGGGCCATGACAGCTGTGCTGTTGCTGCTGCTCTTCCTGCGCTCAAATGCCGCGGGCACTTGGGATTCTGCTGCCTCTTCCTGCTTCTGGCCGTGATAGCATGGCCTTTCCTTCTTCCCGCCCCATGCAACCTGGAAGAGAGTGAATCTGTGCGGGGGAGGGGGGGAGGAAAGAAAGAGAAGCCGTGCCGTCGCCGCCCCCAGACCGGTGCTGCTCTGGGCAGCCGCTTAGTTTGTCTAGTGCTTCCACCGGCTCTGATCAGACCTCACCTAGACAGGCCTATTTTAGGGCTCTTTTGGTAGATGGATGTCTTATCATTGTTTTTCAGTTTTAATCGAAAATCAGAAATCCTAATTATGATCTACGATTATACTTTTGCAATGGAAAAATGGATTCTAAAATACCTAAATCTCGGAGCATCATTGACCCATCTCTGTAAAAATTAATATTTTTCCACTTGGTCGCTCTCACCTGATCATTACTGTACTTTTTCTACTTGCAAGCTCGACTCTCTGGTTTGTTTGCAGGCAAAGAGGGGGTCAAACATCTTTCTTTTACAGGAGAAGATGATTTTTTTTTTATACTTCTCTCAAATTTAATACAATTTATGTTTGGGTCGAGACGCTTACAAATAATTTGGCAACCCTTTATCAGTAAAGCGGTTGTTGCATGGGGACTGATCTGGGTATCTTGTTGGAAGAAGACTATAGTGATAGGGGTATACTACCGCCCACCTGGTCAAGATGGTGAGACAGACAGTGAAATGGTAAGAGAAATTAGGGAAGCTAACCAAATTGGTAGTGCAGTAATAATGGGAGACTTCAATTACCCCAATATTGACTGGGTAAATGTATCATCGGGTCACGCTAGAGAGATAACGTTCCTGGATGGAATAAATGATAGCTTTATGGAGCAATTGGTTCAGGAACCGACGAGAGAGGGAGCAATTTTAGATCTAATTCTCAGTGGAGCACAGGACTTGGTGAGAGAGGTAACGGTGGTGGGGCCGCTTGGCAATAGTGATCATAATATGATCAAATTTGATTTAATGACTGGAAGAGGAACAGTGTGCAAATCCACAGCTCTCGTGCTAAACTTTCAAAAGGGAAACTTTGATAAAATGAGAAAAATTGTTAGAAAAAAACTGAAAGGAGCAGCTACAAAAGTTAAAAATGTCCAAGAGGCGTGGTCATTGTTAAAAAATACCATCCTAGAAGCACAGTCCAGATGTATTCCACACATTAAGAAAGGTGGAAAGAAGGCAAAACAATTACCGGCATGGTTAAAAGGGGAGGTGAAAGAAGCTATTCTAGCCAAAAGATCTTCATTCAAAAATTGGAAGAAGGATCCAACAGAAGAAAATAGGATAAAGCATAAACATTGGCAAGTTAAATGTAAAACATTGATAAGACATGCTAAGAGAGAATTTGAAAAGAAGTTGGCTGTAGAGGCAAAAACTCACAGTAAAAACTTTAAAAAATATATCCGAAGCAGAAAGCCTGTGAGGGAGTCAGTTGGACCGTTAGATGATCGAGGGGTTAAAGGGGCACTTAGAGAAGATAAGGCCATCGCGGAAAGATTAAATGATTTCTTTGCTTCGGTGTTTACTGAAGAGGATATTGGGGAGGTACCCGTAATGGAGAAGGTTTTCATGGGTAAAGATTCAGATGGACTGAATCAAATCACGGTGAACCTAGAAGATGTGGTAGGCCTGATTGACAAACTGAAGAGTAGTAAATCACCTGGACCGGATGGTATACACCCCAGAGTTCTGAAGGAACTAAAAAATGAAATTTCAGACCTATTAGTAAAAATTTGTAACTTATCATTAAAATCATCCATTGTACCTGGAGGATAGCAAATGTAACCCCAATATTTAAAAAGGGCTCCAGGGGTGATCCGGGAAACTACAGACCGATTAGCCTCACTTCAGTGCCAGGAAAAATAGTGGAAAGTGTTCTAAACATCAAAATCATAGAACATATAGAAAGACATGGTTTAATGGAACAAAGTCAGCATGGCTTTACCCAAGGCAAGTCTTGCCTCACAAATCTGCTTCACTTTTTTGAAGGAGTTAATAAACATGTGGATAAAGGTGAACCGGTAGATATAGTATACTTGGATTTTCAGAAGGCGTTTGACAAAGTTCCTCATGAGAGGCTTCTAGGAAAAGTAAAAAGTCATGGGATAGGTGGTGATGTCCTTTCGTGGATTGCAAACTGGCTAAAAGACAGGAAACAGAGAGTAGGATTAAATGGACAATTTTCTCAGTGGAAGGGAGTGGACAGTGCTGTGCCTCAGGGATCTGTATTGGGACCCTTACTTTTCAATATATTTATAAATGATCTGTAAAGAAATACGACGAGTGAGATAATCAAATTTGCAGATGACACAAAATTGTTCAGAGTAGTTAAAGCACAAGCAGATTGTGATAAATTGCAGGAAGACCTTGTGAGGCTGGAAAAATGGGCATCCAAATGGCAGATGAAATTTAATGTGGATAAGTGCAAGGTAATGCATATAGGGAAAAATAACCCATGCTATAATTACACAATGTTAGGTTCCATATTAGGTGCTACAACCCAAGAAAGAGATCTAGGTGTCATAGTGGATAACACATTGAAATCGTCGGTTCAGTGTGCTGCGGCAGTCAAAAAAGCAAACAGAATGTTGGGAATTATTAGAAAGGGAATGGTGAATAAAACGGAAAATGTCATAATGCCTCTGTATCGCTCCATGGAGAGACCGCACCTTGAATACTAGGGATGTGAATCGTTTTAGGACGATTAAAATTATCGTCCGATAATTTTAATATCGTCTTAAACCGTTATGGAACACAATACAATAGAGATTCTAACGATTTATCGTTATAAATCGTTAGAATCGTGAGCCGGCACACTAAAACCCCCTAAAACCCACCCCCGACCCTTTAAATTAAATCCCCCACCCTCCCGAACCCCCCCAAATGACTTAAATAACCTGCGGGTCCAGCGGCGGTCCGGAACGGCAGCGGTCCGGAACGGGCTCCTGCTCCTGAATCTTGTTGTCTTCAGCCGGCGCCATTTTCCAAAATGGCGCCGAAAAATGGCGGCAGCCATAGACGAACACGATTGGACGGCAGGAGGTCCTTCCGGACCCCCGCTGGACTTTTGGCAAGTCTCGTGGGGGTCAGGAGGCCCCCCACAAGCTGGCCAAAAGTTCCTGGAGGTCCAGCGGGGGTCAGGGAGCGATTTCCCGCCGCGAATCGTTTTCGTACGGAAAATGGCGCCGGCCATACGCTTATGGCCGGCGCCATTTTCCGTATGGAAAATGGCGCCGGCAGGAGATCGACTGCAGGAGGTCGTTCAGCGAGGGTTCCGGCGCCTCGCTGAACAACCTCCTGCAGTCGATCTCCTGCCGGCGCCATTTTCCGTACGAAAACGATTCGCGGCTGGAAATCGCTCCCTGACCCCCGCTGGACCTCCAGGAACTTTTGGCCAGCTTGTGGGGGGCCTCCTGACCCCCACGAGACTTGCCAAAAGTCCAGCGGGGGTCCGGAAGGACCTCCTGCCATCCAATCGTGTTCGTCTATGGCCGCCGCCATTTTTCGGCGCCATTTTGGAAAATGGCGCCGGCTGAAGACAACAAGATTCAGGAGCAGGAGCCCGTTCCGGACCGCTGCCGTTCCGGACCGCCGCTGGACCCGCAGGTTATTTAAGTCATTTGGGGGGGGTTCGGGAGGGTGGGGGATTTAATTTAAAGGGTCGGGGGTGGGTTTTAGGGGGTTTTAATGTGCCGGTTTTGCGATTTTTCGATTTTTCACGATTTTTCACGATTTTTCACGATATTTTACCCCCCCAAACGGCAAGAATACGATTCCCTCCCCCTCCCAGCCGAAATCGATCGTTAAGACGATCGAGGACACGATTCACATCCCTATTGAATACTGTGTACAATTCTGGTCGCCGCATCTCAAAAAAGATATAATTGCAAGGGAGAAGGTACAGAGAAGGGCTACCAAAATGATAAGGGGAATGGAACAGCTTCCCTACGAGGAAAGACTAAAGAGGTTAGGACTTTTCAGCTTAGAGAAGAGACGACTGAGGGGGGATATGATAGAGGTGTTTAAAATCATGAGAGGTCTAGAACGGGTAGATGTGAATCGGTTATTTACTCTTTCGGATAGTAGAAAGACTAGGGGACACTCCATGAAGTTAGCATGGGGCACATTTAAAACTAATCGGAGAAAGTTCTTTTTTACTCAATGCACAATTAAACTCTGGAATTTGTTACCAGGGGATGTGGTCAGTGCAGTTAGTATAGCTGTGTTTAAAAAAGGATTGGATAAGTTCTTGGAGGAGAAGTCCATTACCTGCTATTAAGTTCACTTAGAGAATAGCCACTGCCATTAGCAATGGTTACATGGAATAGACTTAGTTTTTGGGTACTTGCCAGGTTCCTATGACCTGGATTGGCCACTGTTGGAAACAGGATGCTGGGCTTGATGGACCCTTGGTCTGACCCAGTATGGCATTTTCTTATGTTCTTATGTTTTAATGGCTTTTAAGTCAAGTGATGGTTATCTGTGATCAGCCAATATGCAAGAAATTCATTCAAACTACTTCATTGGCCTTACATAAGTAGAGTGCTGGGTGCCAGAATGAAGTTATGGGATTCATGCTGGTACTCTTAGTCACATGATCACGGGTTGTCAGGAGTTACAATTTTTTTTTTTAATCAAGTGTGTGTGTGCTTATTTGGAAAAAAAGTCTTGGATTATGTGATTGACTGGCCTTGCAAAATGATCTATTTACATCTTTTTGATAGGAGCCTGCGTTCACTCAGTAGGGAAACAAGTTTCGGTCTGGTGCTTGTTAGCCGAAAAAGTGATCCTCAGGACTCGGAAAAGGAATGAACTTCCAAGTTTTCAAGTGTTGGAAAGAACTTACACAACAAACAGTGAGGCTCGAATTATTCCAGAAGCAGAGCTTGGACCAACCCATCTCACTTGTTTTCACTACGAGGATATTTTCATTTGTGATCCATGGTTTGTAGGTCTAATTAATCTGCTGGATGGTTTATTTTGGTCTCATTTTTTGTGGGCTACTGGAGATTATTTTATATTCTTTTTTACAACATGGAGGCCATATCAATATTGGACTGGATAGGGGAGCTGGGTGTATATGCATGTGTGTGTGTATGTGTGTGGATAAGTGCAAGGTGATGCATTTAGGGAAAAATAGCCCATGCTATAGTTACACAATGTTAGGTTCCATATTAGGAGCTACCACCCAAGAAAGAGATCTAGGCATCATAGTGGATAACACATTGAAATCGTCGGTTCAGTGTGCTGCGGCAGTCAAAAAAGCAAATAGAATGTTAGGAATTATTAGGAAGGGAATGGCGAATAAAATGGAAAATGTCATAATGTCTCTGTATCGCTCCATGGTGAGACCGCACCTTGAATACTGTGTACAATTCTGGTCGCCGCATCTAAAAAAAGATATAATTGCGATGGAGAAGGTACAGAGAAGGGCAATCAAAATGATAAAGGGGATGGCTCCCCTATGAGGAAAGACTAAAGAAGTTAGGACTTTTCAGCTTGGAGAAGAGACGGCTGAGGGGGGATATGATAGAGGTGTTTAAAATCATGAGCGGTCTTGAACCAGTAGATGTGAATCGGTTATTTATGTTTTTGGATAATAGAAGGACTAGGGGGTATTCCATGAAGTTAGCAAGTAGCACATTTAAGACTAATCAGAGACAATTCTTTTTCACTCAACCCACAATTAAACTCTGGAATTTGTTGCCAGAGGATGTGGCTAGTGTGGTTAGTGTAGCCGGGTTTAAAAAAGGTTTGGATAAATTCATGGAGGAGAAGTCTATTAAATGCTTTAATCAAGTCTTAGAAAATAGCCACTGCTATTACTGGCATCAGTAGCATGGGATCTTCTTAGTATTTGGGTACTTGCCAGGTTCTTATGGCCTGGATTGGCCACTATTGGAAACAGGATGCTGGGCTTGATGGACCCTCGGTCTGACCCAGTATGGCAATTTCTTATGTTCTTGTGTGTGTGTGCCTGCGTGTGCTAGTGTGAATGTGACAGTGCACAAATTGTATCCTTTTTTGTACTATCGTATCGTTGGCTGTAGGTATCTCAAATAAACAAACTGTTATTAAAAACATAACATTTTTCAATTTTAAAATCAACATCTTCACGTTTGTTTTGGGTCCTAGAAACAGTTTGCAAATATATGTACTGCAAATCCATTCCAGTGTGTGCACCCAAGGCTGCTGGGCTGGCCTGGTAGCTCCTTGCGCAGAAAGGCCCTGGTTCAATCCCCCGAATCAGGTCTACGCCCTAGCTTTGCTGGGGCTGGAGATGCTACATGCACAGCCCCCCGGGGGTAGGGAGTCCTGGTGACTGTTTAATGATGACACCTGTAAGGGGTCCTGGTGCAAGGTCCACAGCACAGGACCTGGGGGCTGGAAATGTAAAATAGGGGAAATATTTGCAGGTAGTTGCAAATGAAGGCTCATGGCACCATGACCCAGCCCGGATGCTAATTGAGCTGGAAGTACAAAGGAGCAGGAGGGAACTGATGCCCTCCCTGTGTTTTGAAAGGCTCGGCCTTTCACTGCTTGACTCCCAGGGCATCCAGGGTGTGAAATGAAATCCTTTAATACGCTCCTTGCCTTTTTTTTGTGATTGTTTTTAATGCACATGGCCAGAGCTAGGTGATAAATTCTGCGTTCACAGGCCCATTTTCCAGCAACAAAAAGATTGGCACGCAATGCTCTATCATATAAACCAGGCTCTCGTATAATTGCCACTTCGTCAAAGATTTATGTAAACGGATACTTTAGGCCGGTGTTCTCCAGCTGGCGTGTGCCACAGTACAATGACACATCGTCAATATTCAGTAAGTCGTAAGCGGGTAAATGCACTGGAGAATTCTCTGCTCTTATGATCAGTGGCAGGAGCCAAGCAGCACTTTGGGGGGGGGGGGGGTTGCTCTGGGGGGGGGGTGGGAGGGCAAAAGGGACAGCGTTGTCAGAATCCGAGACACAGTCACATCCAGGACTTAGGAGAGAGATGACCCTTTGCAAACGGAGCTTAGTGAGCTGGCCCAGCGGCAGAGCCGTGCAGAAAACCCTGGTTCAATTTGGCTGAAAAAGATTGAGGGAGATGTCCCAGGATGTTACCTGTGACCTGCGGATGATAGACTACTCCGTCCTCACCCTTTCAGTTAATAAATATAGGCTGGCGAGGACCAGAGGGGGGTGCTTTTAGCTGCATGGCTCTTACATTGTGAAATTCACTTCCGAACAGAAGTGGGATATCTTCGCTTTCCTGTTTCACAAAACCTTTGGGCGAAGGCTAGGCAGTTTTCTAACTTCTGAGCTTAATTTCCGGAGGTGGCAGGATGGTTTATTCATTCTGATATAATCTTTGCTTTATGTCATCTTTATTACATTTTCCGTGTTTAAATAAGCCAGGTAGGGGATTAATAAATCCAAATAGATAAATAGATGTTCCCATACCTGGCGTCTGCTCTTTTGGCTGGCGGACAATGAGTCTCAGCCATCACTCAATGGTGACACCTACTGGCCAGATTTAGGGTGCAGGCGTGCCAGTTTCTGGGAGGAGGAGTCGTGCGGCCCCTGGCGATGGACCGACATTGCAATGGGTGGGAAATGTTGGAAGGGTTTTTAAAAATAAGGGAAAAACCTCAGGTAGTTGCAAATGAAGATAGCCCAAAATGGAGGCCGGTTCTGATATTATCTTTGTTTTAAGTCTATTACATTTTATTTGTTTATAAACCAGAGAGCCCAAAGGAGCAGCAGAAAATCCAAAAGGAAAGAAGGGCCTAAAAGAAAGAAAAGCCACTTTAGTCATACCCAAATAGAAGTGTTCTGCTTGACAATGATTGTTGAATTTCCAGCAATCTTGGACCGTGATGTCTCCAGTCCTTTTGCCATTTTGGAGAACCTACTTGTGCGAGTTAAGTTCTTCAGTCCTGACCTGTATCAGAGCACACGAAAAGAATCCACGAGGAGGCTGGTGGAGCCAGAGCCTGTAAAGTGACCCTGTTAAGATGCCTGGCCCGCATCAAATACTCCGCCCGTCAAGACTGATGCAGGTTCCTCATTCCAAGTGCGTTTCAAAAGAGTTGGCTGGCGTTGGGCTATGCCACACCAAGTTTAAATTCACCTAGGTGCGACTCTGGTTGGAAGAGATGGGGGAAACATTGCTGTAGGAGGTCTCAACATTTTATGGGAAATTTCTTTAAGGTTGCATTTTCTTTTACTTCTTTAAAGAGGAATGTTTACAGGTATTGTTGGACCGACGTAAGATTTATTGGATGCAACATGCAACATTTCCATTGAATTCTTGCTTTAGTCTAGTAGGTATCACAACCCGCCAAGACATCACTTTTCTCCAGGACCAGTATAGGCACTGGAAATCTGCTCCTCTTGACTTGAATACAAGACTTTGGGGGTAGCAGGGCACCTAACTGGCAGTGCATGTGTGTACTCTGATGCCAGCAAAAAATAAACAACAAAAACCAGTCAACTTTCAAGCACAAGGTTGCTGTGTACATTGTGTTTGAATATCGGCTCGTTATATGGCTAAAGGTGCATTCAGACACTTCCATGTTTCTAAACGTTGCTTGTAAGGTATGCATGTTAGCTTCATGTCTACTATGCCCACATTTTTTGGTCAATGAAGTGCATGTTTTCAGACTCTGAAATGTTCCCACTCCTCATCACAGAATGGCTCTTTTTTTGGGGGCCCAAAGTATGTGCGTTATAAATGTACCAGCAAGTAATTTCTGGGGGGCAAAAAAAAAAATCCACTGCCCCAGATACTGCGACTCAGGTGGGTTGACTCTTCTTGTTTTTTCCAGCCTGTAAGGTCCTTGACCACCTTCCTTGGAAGAGTCCCTGCTTTGCTTCCACGGCTTCTTTAATGTCCTTCAGGTCAAGGAGTCCCAGCAGTCTCCGGGAAACAGGACGCCACACCTGCTCGTCCGAGGTGAAAAGGTCACACTGCTCCTCAGATATGCGTAAAACAGTGAAATTAGTCCCAGAAAATGCTTTGCGGCTGGATTTTCACACCACCGATTTAATAAATAAGAGTAATGAAATAAATAAATAAATAAATAAACCCGAGATGTAGAAAAGCGATGACAAGGTGAAACCACATTATAAAACCAGAACTTTCAGAATTCAAGCTTGAGTACTCAGAAGAACTGCTCGGCCCGGGAAAATGATGAATGAATGAATGTCGATGGACTGCCAATGCAAGATAACTTGCTGGGTCGTGGGATTTAACTGGAAGCCCATAGGAGTAGGAGGAAACTGCCACCCCCCACCCCTCTCTTGGCACTAGCCAAATCCTTCCTTTCTGTACCTGCCCACACCTTACCTTTCATGCTTTCGCTATGGCTCTTATTTCTAGGCATCCTTTCATTTTTCTCCTAACATGTTTTATGTCTTCTGCTTGGACACGCTTTTTTTAAATAAGAACATAAGAACATAAGAAAATGCCATACTGGGTCAGACCAAGGGTCCATCAAGCCCAGCATCCTGTTTCCAACAGTGGCCAATCCAGGCCATAAGAACCTGGCAAGTACCCAAAAACTAAGTCTATTCCATGTAACCATTGCTAATGGCAGTGGCTATTCTCTAAGTGAACTTAATAGCAGGTAATGGACTTCTCCTCCAAGAACTTATCCAATCCTTTTTTAAACACAGCTATACTAACTGCACGAACCACATTCTCTGGCAACAAATTCCAGAGTTTAATTGTACGTTGAGTAAAAAAGAACTTTCTCCGATTAGTTTTAAATGTGCCCCATGCTAACTTCATGGAGTGTCCCCTAGTCTTTCTACTATCCGAAAGAGTAAATAACCGATTCACATCTACCCGTTCTAGACCTCTCATGATTTTAAACCTCTATCATATCCCCCCTCAGTCGTCTCTTCTCCAAGCTGAAAAGTCCTAACCTCTTTAGTCTTTCTTCATAGGGGAGTTGTTCCATTCCCCTTATCATTTTGGTAGCCCTTCTCTGTACCTTCTCCATCGCAATTATATCTTTTTTGAGATGCGGCGACCAGAATTGTACACAGTATTCAAGGTGCGGTCTCACCATGGAGCGATACAGAGGCATTATGACATTTTCCGTTTTATTCATCATTCCTTTTCTAATAATTCCCAACATTCTGTTTGCTTTTTTGACTGCCGCAGCACACTGAACCGACGATTTCAATGTGTTATCCACTATGACACCTAGATCTCTTTCTTGGGTTGTAGCACCTAATATGGAACCCAACATCGTGTAATTATAGCATGGGTTATTTTTCCCTATATGTATCACCTTGCACTTATCCACATTAAATTTCATCTGCCATTTGGATGCCCAATTTTCCAGTCTCACAAGGTCTTCCTGCAATTTATCACAATCTGCTTGTGATTTAACTATTCTGAACAATTTTGTGTCATCTGCAAATTTGATTATCTCACTCGTCGTATTTCTTTCCAGTTCATTTATAAATATATTGAACAGTAAGGGTCCCAATACAGAGCCCTGAGGCACTCCACTGTCCACTCCCTTCCACTGAGAAAATTGCCCATTTAATCCTACTCTCTGTTTCCTGTCTTTTAGCCAGTTTGCAATCCACGAAAGGACATGGCCACCTATCCCATGACTTTTTACTTTTCCTAGAAGCCTCTCATGAGGAACTTTGTCAAACGCCTTCTGAAAATCCAAGTATACTATATCTACCGGTTCACCTTTATCCACATGTTTATTAACTCCTTCAAAAAAGTGAAGCAGATTTGTGAGGCAAGACTTGCCCTGGGTAAAGCCATGCTGACTTTGTTCCATTAAACCATGTCTTTCTATATGTTCTGTGATTTTGATGTTTAGAACACTTTCCACTATTTTTCCTGGCACTGAAGTCAGGCTAACCAGTCTGTAGTTTCCCGGATCGCCCCTGGAGCCCTTTTTAAATATTGGGGTTACTTTTGCTATCCTCCAGTCTTCAGATACAATGGATGATTTTAATGATAAGTTACAAATTTTTACTAATAGGTCTGAAATTTCATTTTTTAGTTCCTTCAGAACTCTGGGGTGTATACCATCCGGTCCGGGTGATTTACTACTCTTCAGTTTGTCAATCAGGCCTACCACATCTTCTAGGTTCACCGTGATTTGATTCAGTCCATCTGAATCATTACCCATGAAAACCTTCTCCATTACGGGTACCTCCCCAACATCCTCTTCAGTAAACACCGAAGCAAAGAAATCATTTAATCTTTCCGCGATGGCCTTATCTTCTCTAAGTGCCCCTTTAACCCCTCGATCATCTAACGGTCCAACTGACTCCCTCACAGGCTTTCTGCTTCGGATATATTTAAAAAAGTTTTTACTGTGAGTTTTTGCCTCTACAGCCAACTTCTTTTCAAATTCTCTCTTAGCCTGTCTTATCAATGTCTTACATTTAACTTGCCAATGTTTATGCTTTATCCTATTTTCTTCTGTTGGATCCTTCTTCCAATTTTTGAATGAAGATCTTTTGGCTAAAATAGCTTCTTTCACCTCCCCTTTTAACCATGCCGGTAATCGTTTTGCCTTCTTTCCACCTTTCTTAATGTGTGGAATACATCTGGACTGTGCTTCTAGAATGGTATTTTTTAACAATGAAAGATGTGTGCACACCATTTATTACGGTCATGCCTCCAGGTGTTTTTATTTATTTTATTTTTTTTAAATGTCCACTGTCAGCTCATCCTTTGCTCATTATAGATTCAGATTTATTACTTAGTTTTTTTTTTTAACAAGGTGGTTTAACCCTCCCCAGTTGCTCAGAGTCCAAAAACCAGTTTCCTTTCTCCAATTGGGCCCTGAGTGCGAGGGCATTAACCCCTTCCCCTCCACTCCCCTCCCCCCCACCCTCTCCCCCACGTATTGGACAGGTCCTCGGTGTCCATCAGAACATAAGAACATGCCATACTGGGTCAGACCAAGGGTCCATCAAGCCCAGCATTCTGTCTCCAACAGTGGCCAATCCAGGCCATAAGAACCTGGCAAGTACCCAACAACTAAGTCTATTCCATGTTACTGTTGCTAGTAATAGCAGTGGCTATTCTTTAAGGTCAAGAAGGGATTGCCCGCGGTTCGCTGCTCATCTCGACCAAAGAGAGGCCGAGAGGGGGAAAGGAATAAAGAACAGCGCGGCAATTTAAAGACGGGTGAGATCGAGAAAGCAAAAGCAGGTTCCAACCTCTCCTAATGGGACTACCTAATCAGGAATGAATTACTAAGAGAGAGAAAAAGATGGGGGACCTCAGTGGCCCAATGAATTATCTTTGATTCCCCCCCCTGTACAGCCCCTTTAAATGTTGAGAATGTCCTTCCTCCTCTACAGTGGCTCCTGCACGGGCCCAGCCAGGAATAAGATTGCTTTATGACAGTATGCACTTCAAATAATAGCATCTTAAAAAGGCTCCGACTGTGCTAGAAAGATCCAAAGCCACTGCAGGCCCCAGTAGGAAGAAAACAAAGGGGAAAAAACCCAAAAACGTGGATGGCTTTACCGTAAGGGGGATGGCGTTGGGGGGGGGGGTCACCTGTCACAGTGACCCTCGTCTACATGTACCCCCCCCCCCCGAACTGAATTTTAATGCACGGCTGCAAAATAACACTCCTTCCCCCCCCCCCCCCCCAACAAACAAATACAAAACAAAAAATTGCTTAACTCATTTAACGTATCCAGTTAACTGGTGCACAGTGGCTGTGACAAAGGACCTGTCAGGACTCCCAGCCCTTTGATTTATGGACTGCTCTGCAGCTGTGCTACTGACTTTCAGGCACTGCTTTCCAGTGCAAACTCACCCACCAGCCGCCCGGTTTTATATTACAGAGGAAAAGCCTGCCTGCCTGTTTATTTTCAGGAAGAGCTGCAAACATACAATCCATTCGTTTCAGAAAGAGATTTTTTTTTAAGCATGCCCGAATGGGTTTTTCCTGCTTCCGTGGTGCTCTCGCCATAGCATTTGCAGAAGAGAGCACCCCCTCCCCCCCCCCCCCCCGGCTTCAACGGGGGGAGCCTTTTGCTGCAGGGGTGGCCATTCTTTACTTGTCGCCCGGCCTCCTGCCCTGTGATCTGCTCATCTGACCTGCCCCAAGGGATGAAGTTGCTCTTTCTCCCCTGCCCTTTCTGCAGCCCGAGAGCAGAAGCCCAGGGTGGCTGGGCTTCTGCTCTCGGCCAGGCCCTTAGCACTACCCCCCCCCCCCCCCAGGGCCTTCTGAAACAGGCCAAGGCAAAAACCCACACACACACAGGCCCGCGTAGTGGTCGTCGTTCAAAACAAAAAAAAATCCCACCATTGACGTTTGATTTCAGGTGTGAATCATAAACAGTGCACTGGTAATGCCATCAATACAGAGAAAGCGTAGTGCCTTTCACAGATAAATCTGCACCCCCTGGCTGTACCGCTGGGGGACTGCCTACCTGTGTGCTGCAGACCCTTCCCTATGATAGCCACCGGGAGCTCCCATGCTGAGGTGTTTCTCTAGGCAGCAGCTCCGTGGCACCTCCTCTCTGTAAGGCAATCTTCTCTCCGACTCCCCACAAAATTCAGCACTGAAAAAAAAAATCCCTCTCGGACAGCTTAACTTCCCCTCTTCTGGAACCTCTTCCTTGCATCTTCAAGACGTCTCGGGAATCTGCCCTGGCAGGGCCGGTGCGAGGGCCTTAGGCACCCTGGCAGAGTCTGAAATCATTGGCTGGTTGGGCTGAAGTGGGAATGGGTAACAGGGAAACAGATTCCTTCCATTACCAGGTAGGGTGAAGTAACACAAAACCCCGCAAAAAAACAAAAACCCCATCCCTCAGAACTCCAGAAACTCAAACCGCAACAGCCCCCACCTAGGCAAAAGCAGCAATGCCGATCTTACAGCAGGTCCTAGAAATGCACTGCTGTTCTTCCCAGCAGGGAAAAGGAGTGGCCTAGTGACTGGAGAACCAGGGAAAGATGTCCCTCTGTCACTTCGGGTGATCTCGAGCAAGTCGCTTTATCTCCCGGTGCATCAGTTATCCCACTTCGATTCTTAGCTCTTTCCGTCAAGGACTTCTCGTACCTGAATTCTAAAAGCGCTGTGAGCCATTTTGATCATCACTTGCTAATAACCGAAATCTTTAGTTGGTAATACACACACACCCCGTTGGGAATACAGAACAAGCTGGAGCACGTGGAAACCACACGTTAGCAGAGTGCCTTATGCTGGTCACACGTATAAAAAACCCTCACCAAACACAGAGCAAGTGACCACAAATTATAACTAGAAATATGCAGAGAAAAACCTGAAATCTTGTCCTTTCCGGCCTCAACGCCCCTGTAGGAAGGGAGTTATGAGTGAAAGGGTTGAATTAACAAGCAGAGCGGCTCTTCTTGGCTCTGCTCTGTCCATTATAGCCTTGTTCTCTCCTTTTCTCTGCATGACAGGAAGGGAGGCCAGAAACAGCAGGAGGGCTGGACGAGGGAGCAGAGCGGCTCTTCTTGGCTCTGCTCTGTCCATTATAGCCTTGTACTCTCCTTTTCTCTGCATGACAGGAAGGGAGGCCAGAAACAGCAGGAGGGCTGGACGAGGGAGCAAAGCGGCTCTTCTTGGCTCTGCTCTGTCCATTATAGCCTTGTACTCTCCTTTTCTCTGCATGACAGGAAGGGAGGCCAGAAACAGCAGGAGGGCTGGACGAGGGAGCAGAGCGGCTCTTCTTGGCTCTGCTCTGTCCATTATAGCCTTGTACTCTCCTTTTCTCTGCATGACAGGAAGGGAGGCCAGAAACAGCAGGAGGGCTGGACGAGGGAGCAAAGCGGCTCTTCTTGCTCTGCTCTGTCCATTATAGCCTTGTACTCTCCTTTTCTCTGCATGACAGGAAGGGAGGCCAGAAACAGCAGGAGGGGCTGGACGAGGGAGCAGAGCGACTCTTCTTTGTTCTGCTCTGTGCTTTGTCAGATCCAGGCTCTCACCAATGCCCTCCGGTTCCCTGCAGTTGCTTCTCTGCTGCCCGAGGGCTGCACACCGAACAATAGAGCCCTGTGTTCTCGTGCATAAAAGCCCCTGCTGCCGCCCCATAAATTGCTGCGTATTGCCAAATACGCCCAATGGGAATGCTGTCTTTGACTCTTGGATCCCAAGATAGAAAATCTGCCAAATCCTGAAGGCCTGGGTGTCAAGACCCCCAGATCCCAAATGGCTTCCTTAGGACAGGCAAAAGGAGAGACAAACCCCCAAAAGAACTCTGGGCCAACGTGAGCTCATGAATTTTGTTTAAGCGCTCAAAGTAGAAAGACATCTGTCCCTGGGGAATGTCAACGACACCACCGACCCCTACTCTTACCTCATCACACTGAAGTCACTGGTAAGGGACAGCTTTGGTGATCCCCTTGTACGTGTAATGCTTACATGGATTCCTAAACATTACAGAGCTCCTGCTGCCGTGCATCCCCACCTGGTCCCCCTTTCTACCATCAACACAGAACGCTAGGAAGACTTAATGAATCAGACCTTTGGCGTTAAATTATCCTGGGCAAAATTACTTCATAGATTCAAGAGACCCATTAGCCTTTTTGGTGAGTGCAGAGCCGCAGGATTAGCTTAATTGCCCCAAAGGCTTCCTTTTTTGGGTCAGTCTCTTCACCAGCGGGGCTTAATTCCTTCTGTCCTGCTGCTTTTGAGTTACGGCATATTCCGCGGCCGAATCTGCGCCGTGCGCCGCGGGGAGGTCAGAGAACGCGGGTGCGGTGTCTAAGAACGTGGTCAGCGTTGAGTTAGTTGAGCATTCGGCACCAGGACACGACAACGCAACTTACTGATATGTGTGTGTGTGTGTGTGTGTGTGCGCGTGCAATCCAATCCTGTGCATCTGCAGGTGAGCATGGCGCAGCACTATTTGCACACTCGGACTTTTCCCACAGAAAGTCTCCCTGTCTACTGCCGCTTTTTTATTTTTAAGCAGGAGGAAAAACAGTGAGATGGGAGGGAAAACGCTCTTTTGCCTGCGTGAGAGGGTTACCTGACACTGTTCAGAGACAGGGTAGCAGGAGGAATTGTTTATTTAAATGGAGACGAAGACAGGTGACCTGAGCATGACAGCAATTCATCCTCCCCCAGAAACTGGAGGCTATTGATTTATTCATTGTCAAACAAGGCCGGGGCTGAGCATGCTTTAGAATTTGCTTTGTTTCGTGTGTGTGTGTGATTTTTCTAAAGTGGAGTTCAGAAAAAGAGATAAAGGAGTGGGGGGTTTTTTTTTGTTCCCGAGTTTACAGCTGTCGGTAATTTTCTGTGGCTCTGGTCATCGACTGTGGGGGCTTATTTGTTTCGTTTGGAAAACGCGCTTTGGGGGCCGATGCAATATTTGTGGGCAGAAAACAGGCGCTCGGCGTCGCGCGCACGTTTTCCTAACGTGCACCCAGCCACCTCTCCTGGGCGTGCGATGCAGTATTTAAATTAGGGGTCGCGCGAAAAAAAAAAATGGAGTCGCCAGGGAAAATGTGTGCGTCCCTAGCGCCTCATCAGCATCCGGCACGCAGGAGGGGTGGCCGTCAAGCGGGTCGGGAAAACGGATGCTCAAGCTACGAGCGTCCGTTTTCTCTCGCTACCGGCATGGACTCGCAGAAGACACGTGGCCTGGAATGTGTATCTTGTGTCTGCATATTGGGCGTCCAGAATTGTTGGGTTTTTTTTTAAACTAAATCTGCTTTATTTGATTCCTGCTACTCAGTATCGCTGTGATACTATTAGGGGGAATCACGGAAAGCTGGATTTTTCTTTTTTTTTTGAGCGTGGCGCGCCTTTACAGCAGGCCCGGGGGTGGCGTAAAATTTTGCCGCGTTGCAATGGGCGCATCGGCCGTGCGGGAAATGTACTGGGTCGCGGGAGTTAGCTAATAGCCTCATCTACATGGAAGTTACATTTGATGAGCGCTATTAGCTACGCGGTGATTTGGACGCGCGTTTTGGACTCGCCGATCCCCGTATTGCGGGGGGGGGGGGGGGGGTGTGATGGACGCGTGTCCAACCGCGCGTTAAGCTGTGCGCTGGCCGCTGCGCACGGTATTGCATTGGGCCCCCAGGGTATATGTTATTCTGAAGTTTCTTTCTCAGTTTAGTTAAAGAAAGAGCAAACCTCTTCACTTTCTGCTTTTTTTTTTTTTTTTGGGGGGGGGGGTCTGGCAGTTTATTTATTTATTTTATTTATTTAAAAGTGTTTGTATACCGTCTTTACAAACAGTGTTTAATCAAAACGGTTTACATAACAAATATTGTGGTCATCCTCCAGTACTTGCTGGCTAAATCCTTCCTCATGTGCAATTTGCCAATGCTCTGCGGGGTTGGTGTCCTAGGTAGGCCCGAAGGTAACCGCCTGCTTTGTAGGGTCGGGCTGCCTTCTAGTGAACCCACCTAAGAAGGATCCAGACCTCGTCTACAGAAGAAACGCGAATAATCTTCCACCATCTTTGGACCAGTCTTATGGAGATGAAATAAACGATACCAGAGCCTCCAAATTATTCCGTTCCCCCTCCCCCCTCCCCGAAACTTTATGGATTCTCCACGTCCTACAGAAGCAACAAGGCTGGCACAACCGCCGTGCACAAGGAGATTCATTTTGAAAGGGACTTCTGAGGGCTGCCAAGGCAAATTCTCTCGGCTAAAATATCTGCATCATACGGCAAGGGTGATTGCGAGCGTGGGCTAAATTATGAGCGAAGTTACAAAAATTACCCCCTAAAAAGCTGATGAAACGACTTCAGTCGTTAAACACCGAGAAACCCCCCCACCCTTTAGGAATAAGGAGTGCACGTGGCAGCTGTGGCTCGCAGACCTCCCCGGGTCCCGTTGGAGCGGGCAACCAAATAATCATTCTGGAAGGTACCGCATGGCCCTCACAGCCCCGACCATCCAATCCCCGGCCTCTTCTTAATTCTCTCCCATAGTCTCCCTCCTCACGACGAAAGGGAAGAGCAGGCCTCAGTGGAAAACACAACACAGCCTAGAAAAAAACAAAGAAAGGGAAACAACTGATTGCTATGAACAGCTTCCCCGTCCTGTCTATTTCCTCGTGCTACAGAAACAGCGAGACAATCACTCCAGAAGTGACTTCCACAGGCTAGGAAAGGCTTCTTTTTACTCTGGGGGAATCCTTTCATGTTTACCTTGTGCCATGCAGCTTTTTTTTTTTTTGTTTGCAAACTATTTCAGAATTTGTGAACAGTTTCCACGTGTTTTTTTTACAAGCAATGCGTTTTCTGAGAGACAAAACAGTGAGCAGCAGGCATCCTGGTCCAGTGGTGGCCAACTCCAGTCCTTAGATGTCGCTAACTAAGCCTTGTTGTCAGGAAATCCACAATGAATGTATGCATGAGATAGATCTGCATGGAAAGGAGGCTCTTCAGGACTGCAGTTGACCTCCAGTAGTTTAGCATTTTTTTTCCGTAATCCAAAATAACCATTGCAAGAGCTGCCTTTGATAGTTCTTATAGCTTAAAGGTCCTTCTGATTTGTAGACTAGTCATATCAGCACATATCGATGATTTTTGTTTTCATTCTATTTATTATTTCTATACCACCCGACCGGACGCAAATCTGCCCAGGGCGGTGCACAACAGTATAAAAACATGCGTTATAGAGAATTACATACAAATATTAAAACCTACAAAACAAGGCACAACTTCTCCTCTGCCAACCACCAGGTCAGAGATACCACTCGAAATCATTAAGCAGGCCATCTACACCCCCACCACAGATAACCAGTCTCTCTGCCAAGCCCAACCCAACCCATCGTTCTTCCCTCTGAATTATCCAGTAGGAAAAGCCATGTTGTCACCTTTTTTCTAAACGTCAGCTAATTCAGTTCCAGCCTGATATCCAATGGATGCAAATTCTAAGAGTCAAGCCCAGCTCCGGAGAATCTGCACCCCGTCCTTCACATCACCGGCCTCGAGGGAACCAGCACAAAAGCTCGCTGTGATGAATGGAGGATACAAATAAGAACATAAGAAGTTGCCTTACTGGGTCAGACTAAGGGACCATCAAGCCCAGCATCCTGTTTCTAACCTGGCAAGTACCCAGACATTAAATAGGTCCTATGCTCTAATGCCAGTAATGATCAGTGGCTATTTCCTAAGGCAACTTGACTAATAGCAGTTTATGGACTTCTCCAGGAACTTATCCAAATCTTTTTTAAACCCAGTTAAGCTAACTGCCTTAACCACATCCTCTGGCAACAAATTCCAGATAATTGTGCATTGAGTGAAAAGAGTTTGATTTGATTTGTTTTAAATGTACAACTTGCTAACTTCATTGTGTGCCCCCTAGTCTTTGTATTATCTGAAAGAGTAAGCAATCAATTTACATTAACCTATTCTAGTCCTCTCATGATTTTATAGACCTCTATCATATCCCCCACTCAGCCATCTCTCCTCCAAGCTGAACAGCCCTCAATTCCTCATGGGGAGCTGTTTAATCCTTTTTATCATTTTGGTTGCCCTTCTCTGTACCTTCTCCAGTACAACTATATATTTTTTGAGTTGAGGCGACCAGAATTGAACACAGTATTCAAGGTGCGGTCTCACCATGGAGCGATACAGAGGCATTTGGGCATTCTCTGCTTTATTCACCATTCCCTTCCTAATAATTCCTAACATTCTGTTTGCTTTTTTTTAACCCATGCAGCACACTGAGCTGACAATTTCATACAATTGTCAGCTCAGTGTGACCCATGCAGCACACTGAGCTGACAATTTCATACAATTCCAGCAATGTGGAACAACATCCCTTCAGACCTCAGGCTGGAACCTTGCCTCATTACTTTCAAGAAAAAACTCAAGACTTGGCTGTTCCGCCAAGCCTTCCCAGATCCTTCTGATACTCATTAGATGATTAACACTTCCCAAGATCTATGGACTTGGTCCTCCCTTAAGCTCTTTACAAGCGCTAGTTTCTCTTAACCACTTAACTAGCACTAGCCATGTTACCATGTTGGTATTATGTTCTTAACCTTCTACCTTCCTAGACCTTTCTTTCCAGCTGCTTAAGCCTCCAAGTTTACCATCCCTGTTGAATGTAACTTTGATTCTTCAGTCTATATAAAAAAAAGTTTGGTTTTCTGTTACAGTTCCCCTGTTTGATGTAAACCGATCTGATATGGTATTTAACCATGAAGGTCGGTATAGAAAAATGCTAAATAAATAAAATAAATAAATAAATAAATATAACAAGCATAGTAATGACAACAGAAAAGAACCACATGGTCCATGCAGTTTGCCCAGCATGCATCTTTTGGTAATATCTGCCGCTCTGTGCAGGTTACCCCCAAGTTTCTCTTAAGGCTAGTCCATGCAGTTACCCTCAGTCCTTATGATAAGGGTAGTAAGATTTGCAATTGAAAAAAAACCAAGCAACTGTCAAACCCATAATAAAATTACTGCTAGCAACATTTTTACTGGGTGAGGAGCCTTCCTGAGAATTCAGGCAATGCTGACATGCTTTGCGTTTGGACTTGGCCAAAGAAGCAGTCCTGTGCTTTTCCCTTATGTCTGCATATCCGTACTCCAGACTATAAAAATCAGAGCCTGTGTTGGTTGCTGTCTGAATTCAATTCCCCTCCCCCACTCCTGCTATCAAAGCAGAGTGATGTTGCAGTTGTGTCAAAAATGTCGTTACCCCCATGCCCCCTTGTCTGCATTTCTGGTGTTTGAATTCTCTCCCATGCCCTATCCGAATTCTTTGACTGTTTTTGTCTTCAACCACCTCCTCCGGAAGGGCATTCCAGGAATCCACCACCCTGTCCATGAAGAAATATTTCCTGAAGTTGGTTTTTAAGTCATCCTCCTAGTTTCATTTTGTGACCCCTAGTTCTACAATTTCCTTTCCAATGCAAAGGCTTGAGGTTCATGCATCATTAAGACCTTTTAGGTATCTGAAGGTCTGTATCATATCTCCCCTGCCCCTCCTCTCTTTCAGGGTGTACATATTTAAGTCCTTCGGCATCTCCTCATAAGTCATTTGATGGAAACCCCACACCATTTTGGTCACCACTCTCTGGACTGCCTTCATTCTTGGAGAATGGAATGTAGACCTCTATGTCATTTGTGTATAAGAAAAAGGCGATTCCTATTTCCGCCAGTAATTTACACCGGGGAAGCATATAAATGTTGGATAGTACTGAGCCTGGGGGGGACACCTGTATCAGTAGGGAAGGTGACAGATACGTGATTGCCCAGTTTGACTTGGAATATTCCTTATGTTCTGTGATTTTGTTTTTTTTAGAATAGTTTCCACGATTTTTCCCGGCACTGAAGTCAGGCTCATCGGTCTATAGTTTCCCAGATCACCCGAGGAGCCTTTTTTAAATATCAGTGTTACATTGGCCACCTTCCAGTCTTATTTTTATTTATTTATTTAACATTTTTCTATACCGACCTTCATGGTTAAATACCATATCAGGACGGTTTACATCGAACAGGGATAAAAATAATTAGGTAAAGGAAGAGACAAAGTTACATTAAACGAGGACCGTGAACTTGGAAGCTTAGGTAGCTGGAAGAAAAGAGATAAAGTTAAGTAAAGAAAAGAGAAATAACAAATTCCGGACTAGAGATAGTTCAGAATAGAATTAGTCCACATGTTAGAGTTGGTATCCATGCTGTCCAGGAATCAGATGAGGGGAGGTATAATTGTTCGTATAATTGTTCGTGAGTAGATAAAGTCTAATGTGTATCCCAGGGTTCTGGGAAGGCTAGGCGGAACAACCACGTTTTGAGTTTTTTTTTAAAAGTTAGCAGGCAAGGTTCCAACCTGAGTTCAGCAGGGAGTCTTCAGGTACAATGGACAATTTTCATGATAGGTTACAAATGATTAGTAATAGATCTGAAATTTTGGGTTCTTTCAGAACCCTGGGGTGTATGCTATCTGATCTTGGTGATTTGCTACTCTTCAGTTTGTCAGACTGGCTTACTATATCTTCCAGATTCTTCGTGATTTGGTTCTGTTTAACTGACTCATCACCCTTGAAAAACATCTGTGGAATGGGTATCTCCCCAACATCTTCATTAGTAACCACTGAAGCAAAAAATTAATTTAGTCTTTCCGCAATGGCCTTATCTTCCTAAGTGCCCCTTTAACCCCTCGATCATAACCGAATCCCTCATAGGCTTCCTGCTTCAGATATATTTTTTAAAGTTTTTATTATGAGTTTTTGTCTCTGTGGCCAACTTCTTTTCAAATTCTCTCTTAGCCTCTCTTATCAATGTCTTACATTTAACTTGCCAACGTTTATGCTTTATCCCATTTTCTTCTGATGGATCCTTCTTCCAGAGTTTTCTGGCTGCAATAGCCTCTTTTACTTTACTTTTTAACCAAGCCAGCAGGCTTTTGGCCTTTCTTCCGCCTTTCTTAATTTGTGGAATACATCTGGACTGTGTTTCCAAGATGGCATTTTTAAACAATGTTCATGCCTATTGTACACTCTTAACCTTTGTATCTGCATCTTTCAGATTTTTCTGTCTTCCTCATATAATCAAAGTCTTCCTTTTGAAAGTTTAGTGCTAGGGCTGTAGATTTACTTATTCTCCCCTTCCAGTCATTAATTCAAATCGGATCATGCTATCATCATTATTGCCCAGCGGCCCCACCACCACCGTTACCTCTCTCACCAAATCCTGTGCTCCACTGAGAATTAGATCTAAAATTGCTTCCCTCTCTCGTCGGTTCCTGAACCAATTGCTCCGTGAAACAGTCATTTAACTTGGTACATACCAAATTAACCAATTTTTCAATACCCAAGCCCCTCCCGTTTAGTTACACAGAACATCATAGCCAAGATCTTAAATTTCACTTGCTTTTTCACTGGGAACCAGCGGAGTTTATGCAGTAAAGATGATGTGCTCCATCTCCAGGGGCAGCCATGTATATTGGAGAAGGGTCAACGTAGCTTTTATAAAGGGAAGGTAGATATAATTAATACCTCAAAGATTGTTCCAGCTTCAGTACAACCTATGGAGGCTCAGGGAATGTTCTATTTAATGAAATAAAGCTGTCAAACTACAATTAGCTTATTATTCGGTTTAATAGGGTGACAGTCCATAACATAGACGTAAGTCGCTTGACAAAAGTTCAATCTAAACTTTTGTCAGGTGAGGCCACCTTTGTATTGTAAACCCCCCCAAGGGCGGACCAGGAAAGGGAGAAGCTTTAGAAGTGTCCCGGGGCAAAAGCAAATAACCCTCTCTCCCTCACTTTTCCTCCAATGCCAGTCACACAAAAAAAGGACACGTCTTCTCTGTACTGTGATTATTAACAACACGAATAGTTCCCCTGGAGGTAGGAGAAAGAAGTGAGTGCCAGAGGATTTGGTTGTGGAAAAAATAATCAATGCTAATTCTGAAATACAAACAATATTAGCTCACAGTAATAAACACATGGATTCAGATTCTCAAATTCCTTAGACTTTATTTTTAAAAGAACATGAATCGAGAAAGTTTTGGTTACAAGTAAAATTTCTGAAAACGCTTTCCAGGGACATACCATAACAACTTCAAGTGAAATATTCAGCAGGTAAGTAAACTTCCTTTCTTTAACTGCTTGCTGTTCACTATTAACCACCGTCTTTTCCCCTTTTCAGGATTTCTCCAAAGAACTTCAGATATTATCTTATCTTTTTTCTTTTATCTTGCAGGTACAGGGATTTGCCGACAAATAAAATATCAGACAAGTTTCAGTTCAAATAATTAATACAAACGTAGTACAAACTTCTTAAACCAAAGAACAGGATTCTTTTCTCGAAATGTTTTTAGCTGTCGCCTCTTGCAGATTTGAGTTCTTATTCAAAAAGTCACAAGTTAAGTCTAAATGATCTCCAATATTAAAAGGTGAGAATGCTGGTGGGGGGGAGGGGAATTTTCAGAGCTACACGCGGGAAAGTGAGCATATTCACGTACAAGGAGCCTGTGTTTATTTATTTAAAATATTTTTACCCAGTTCGCTCCAGGGGTCGCGGTGGGTCGCAATAGAGCATTCATAATCAGTTAAAACAAAACCCAAAGACAGGGCACTTTTTTAGAGGTGATTACAGGACACTTTTTTTAGCAGTGATAAAACTATTGTACTCGGATCCCCGATCAGCTTTGTTAATTAATGGGGGTTGGACAAAAGAATTTGAGATACAAAGGGGAACTCGACAGGGATCCCCTCTTTTGTTTGTCCTCTCCCTGGATTCCCTGCTTTGACGTCGTATACAACTTCCAGACATTATCAAGGGAGTCGCTCTAGGACACTATGATTTTAAAGTAGCTGCATTTGCAGATGATATTTTAGTTCATTTTACTAATCCGGTTGACTCCCTTGCAGAGTTGTTGAAAGACTTTTCTTTGTTCAGTAAGATTTTAGGGTTTAAATTGGAAGCTCTCACTACTTCTCCTTTGGTGCAAACTTTATGGAGTAATGGCTTCCCACTTCGGTGGTCGATAGATTCCTTTAAATATCTGGGGATTACACTTCCTGCTAGTTTAACGATTTTATACAAAAGTAACATTGCGCCCTTGCTGGCACAAACAAAAACAAAATTGTTGGTGTGGGCCTCTCTTCGTTAATCTCTGATTGGTAGAATTAATCTCTTCAAAATGGTTCTGTTTCCTAAATGGCTATATGTGTTGGGGTGTGGTAATCTGAAAGAACTATATGCGTTGGAGGGTGAAGGGCTGATGTGTACGGAGCAGGAGAGAGACCTTGAGGTGATAGTGTCTAACGACCTGAAGTTGATGAAGCAGTGAGACACGGTGATAGCCAAATCTTTTTGCGATTAGAGCGGAGACGGTCTACACCGCGGCAATACAGCAGTAAAACCATCAGAAACAATCTGTCATATGACACTGATTCTACAGACATTATATGTTTGACTACATGCAGCCCCTGAGGCAGCCCCAATGTGGGGGCGAAACTCGGCCTGTGTCGGGCTTGCCTAAAAGAAATACGTCTCCATAAAATAAAAGTTTCTAATCGGACATTCTTGGCTTCTAATCCACTTTGTTGCCCTCACGGTGATAGCCAAAGCCAGAAGAATCCTGGGCTGCATAGAGAGAGGGATATCGAGTAAGAAAAGGGAAGTGATAATCCCCTTGTACAGGTCCTTGGTGAGGCCTCACCTGGAGTACTGTGTTCAGTTCTGGAGACCGTATCTCAAAAGGGACAGAGACAGGATGGAGGTGATCCAGAGAAAGGCGACCAAAATGGTGGGAGGTCTCCATCGAATGACTTATGAGGAAAGGTTGAAGAACCTGAATATGTATTCCCTGGAGGAGAGAAGGCACAGGGGAGATATGATACAGACCTTCAGATACTTGAAAGGTTTTAATGATCCATGGTCGTCAACAAACCTTTTCCATTGGAAACAATTTAGTAGAACTAGTGGTCACAGTTTGAAACTCCATGGAGGAAGACTTAGAACCAATGTCAGGAAATATTTCTTCACTGAGAGGGTGGTGGATGCCTGGAATGCCCTTCCGGAGGAAGTGATGAAGACTAAAACTGTGAAGGATTTCAAAGTGGCATGGGATAAACACTGTGGATCCTTAAAGGCTAGAGGATGGGAATAAATTTAAAAAAAAGCTTGGGGGTAACCTGCAAGGAGCGGTAGTTACTACCTTGGGAAGCTTTCTGGGTAGACTAGATAGACCATTTTGATCTTTTTCTGCTGTCATTACTATGTTACTGTGTTACTATTATGGGTCGTGGATCCTTGGGCTGAAGGGGAGTTGGAGCCACCTGTGGGGAGGAGCCCCAGGGCTCTCCACTGTTGGCAGGCGAGGCTGGGAGAGACCTGAGACCACGCTGGGGCTTCACCACTATCAGCCATCATTCCCTTCAGGTTGAGCCCTTGAGTACTGGGGCCGGCCGGACTTATGTGGGGTCTCAGGCGTCGGAGTCCGGGTGCCGGCATAGGTCTTGGCAGGCGGCTGAGTTCTTGTAGGTCAGGTACAGGCAGAGGTCTCAGCAGGTGGCTAATCTCGTAGGTCAGGTACAGGCAGAGGTCTCGGCAGGTGGCGAATCTCATAGGTCAGGTACAGGCAGAGGTCTTGGCAGGCGGCAGAGTTCTCGTAGGTCAGGTACAGGCAGAGGTCTCGGCAGGTGGCAAATCTCGTGGGTCAGGTACAGGCAGAGGTCTTGGTTCACAAGCAGGCAATGAGCAGGAACGCAGGAATGGAACTTCCCAGGACAGAAAACAGGAGCCAAGTAGCCAAGGCAAGGCCTGGGGGGGGGGGCAGAAGTGAGATATATATGAGGCAACAATAACTCATCATTATAAATCTTTATTATTGATACAGCCAAGGTGGGACTATAATACCTTAATAAATGGAAGAGGGATTTACCTCTTTCCTTTACTGATGTGCAACTACATTCTAGTTTTAAGCTTATTACTGCTCTGGTGGCCAATGCAGATTTGAGAGAGACACTATAAATTTTAACATGGGCATATATATCACCTGTTTGTGCTTATCATTCTGGTTTTGTAAAAAGATATATGCCAGAGATGCAAAGTGGCCAGTGGCACACTGGGACATAGTTTCTAGACCTGTGAAGGAATTGCTGAGTATTGAGATGGAATTCATGCTCTTCTTAATCTATAACAGGACAAGATATTGCATTTACATTGGAGGGGGCACTCTTTGATGAACTTGATTACTAATTCATAACACTTGTCTTGTCGGGAAGAAGAGTGTTTCTTATTACGGGGAGATCTGTAGAGGCTCCAACTTTCTGGATTTGGAGAAATGCTTTTCATACATTGATGCTAATGGAGAAAGAACTAGTAGATTTAAAAGTAAACTTTTTTTCTTAGACATTTGGCAAGATTATATACAGATACTTCCAATGAGAACCCGAAGCTTGATGATGAACAACATCCATTTGTAATGGGCTTTAATTTGTACTGACCAGCATGGGATGAAGATATGACATGATGAATATATGTTGCAGAAGAGGACCCTTGGACTGAGGTGAGGTTGGTGCTACCCACAAGTAGAAGCTCTGCAGGTCCTCACTGTCGGCAGGCAGCAGAGAGGCCCAACAGGAACTTCACCAATACCAGCCCTCATTCCCCTTAGGCTGAGCCCTTGGGTGCTGGTTCCGGCTGGACTTAGGCGCGAGCCTCTTGGGAGAGAAGAATCCATTACTGAAAGGTCAAAGGCCAGCAGGAAGAAGACAGAGTCAGTCCACATAGAAATCGGGCAGCAGCAGACAGCAGAGAAGAAAGCAGGCTGAGGTCAGGGTGGGCAGCAAACAACGTGGTCAAAAGGCAGTCCGAGGTCAGAGCAGGCAGCAAGCAACATAGTCAAGAAGCAGTCCGAGGTCAAGCCAGGAATCCAGATGAAGATGAGCCAAGAGTCCGAGCCGGTCATATCGAGGAGTCAATACAGGAACAGGAGGAAGGTGGAACAGCAAGAAGACACTGAAGATGGATGAAGACTATAGGACAAGGACTCAGGAACTCCAAAGACACGGGGAGGATGCAGGAACATGAAGACAAGGCACCGGAACAAAGTCAGGATGATTCAATGTCAGATTGAGTGCGGTATACTACCCAAGACGTTGGTCAAACAATTGCTGTACGTTCGATGATATTAATTGTGTGGAGTTTCAATTTGGAATATGAAGTGTTCAAGCCCCTGAGGCAGCGGCTAACAAGCTGCGAAACTCGGCCTGAGTCGGGCATCCTCTGAACACATCTCTGTTCTAATAAATATTGAAATAAGACTGAGGCATCTATTTTGTTAAATAGTAGAAGGCCTGTGACATCATCCAGAGGTGCCGCGGTGGTTTTCCCATCGCGGGCCCTTTAAAAGAGCCTGAGCTGCACGCAAGCCTAGGGACACCCCACTCAGCTGAGCACTGTCCCTAACGCGGCATGCCCAGCCTGTGCGACGGCCTGCCACGGCATCGGCGGCCCCCCTCTGACCCGGGGTAGCAGGTAAGAGTGGCTGGTCACAGGTTGGAGTTGTGACTAGCCAACGCAACAATATAAGACTGGGGTCATAGTGGATTTGGAGTTGGGCAGGGGAGGGGAACGGGAGGGGAGGGGAACTGTACTGAACATTTTGTAATTTTCGTTTGACAATTTTTATGACATTTGGGGTAAAAAGTTAAAATAAATACTTCTGTAATTTCATGCGAAATGCATAAGAAACAATCGCACTTTGTGTGTATCATTTTGTTATATGGTTCAATAAAAAGTTTAAACATTAAAAATTTGTAGGATAATTATGGAGCAGTTTTCTAGTGTCAATTTCTTGTGAATGGCCAAGAAAAGGACTCTTGATACTTGGATCATTACTACATAGAGCTTGAAGTTTAGTCCTTAATAATTTTAGATTAAAAACTGCCTTGATGCTTCCTGTTTTCTCTGCCTTCCTTGGGGATGGGTGGGTAGTTAGCTGGGGGGGGGGAGTTGTAAGTCAAATGCTCCATTTAAATGTTTCAATGTCTTATGGTATGTATCAGAAACAAATATGTATCATGTACTTTATTTTTCACTGTATTTAAAAATAATAAAAATCATTTAAACCTAAATATTTGTGGGAAAAGTATGACCATTCGATGCACTGATACGCACTCACATGTATTTGTGCATAAGCATACATATGCGTGTTGTGAGCAGGGGTTCAAGAGCATGAGCCCCTGTGCCGCAATGCAACTAACACAACCCCTGGGCTGGCCGTGGTTCATGCCGCTGGCGGGTGAGCACATCCAGGCATGTACAAGGCTGAAGCTGAAGATTGGAACCTTGGGACAAACCGAAGGCTCCAGAAGAGCTGAAGACTTGGAACAGGAACAAATGAACCAGAAACTAGTATATCTATGATGAGAGCCAGCAACCCATGCTGGTCTCTGGGTAGCCCTCCGGCCACTCCGTAAGTTCTTTCAGACTAACCGCTTAGGAACGACTTGAATGTAGGACCAACGAAGGCTGAGGACTCGGGACAATGATGACAAGACAAGGCTGAAGGCTCTGAAGATTCATGACAACATGAAAACTCTGAAGGCTAGGAACAAGACGAAGCTCTGAAAACTTGGAACAAGCAGATGGCTGTAACAAGAACTCTGAAGTCTAGGGACAGGAACTCAGAACTCAAATTCAGGAACTTGGACTTGGAACTCGGACCTTGGACTCAGGAAATCGGAACTCATACTCAGGAACTCGGAACTCAGATTCAGGAACTTAGACTTGGAAGTCAGAACTTGGAACTCGGCCTTAGGAACTTAGAAAACTCTGGACAGGACTCTGAAGACACGGAAGACTTGTATAAGACTCGGAAGACTTGGACCACAGGAAACAGGAACCAGGAGACCAGGAGCATGGAGACTACAAGAAATAGGAGACCTTGAAGGACCTGGAGACCACAGGAAACCCTTGCAAAGGCAATGAGGAACAGACTGAAGAACCCTTTTATAGGGCAGCTGAAAGATGACATCATCTGGAGGCGCCGTGGCTTTTTCCCGCCATGGGCCCTTTAACTGAAGAAGAAATGCGCGTGCGCACACCTAGGTTGGCAGAGGAGAGCTTCGACCGGTGACGACTGGAGTGGCGGCGTCCCACGGCCAACCACATGGATGACCAATGGCAACTCTCCTGCTATGGGAAGCAGCAGTAAGGTGGCAACAGGTGACGGTGGTGCCCCAGGGCCATGCAGGAACCAAAGTGGCATCGGTGTTCGCCGGTGGCGTTTCCGGTTCGTTCAAGGCACAGAGGTGGCAACTGCCGGGTGAGCAGCATCCGGGTGAGCAAGGATGTCCTGTGAGCGGTATCGCAACCACATGCGTACGTTATGGGGTAGAATTGTGCATATTTTATAAAACACACCTCTCTGAAATGCGTGGGTTATTTATTTTTTTTAATTTTATATTTTGTTTTTTTTAGCACTTCACGGCAGATTACATTCAGGCATTCTGGGTATTTCCCCGGCCCCAGAGAGCTCACTATCAGGGATGGTAACTCTCAAACTGGCGCGCGGGCTGTATGCATCAGCGCGCACCCAGACACATATCTGCGCATGTTATAAAATAGGCTGGCCGCATGCATATGTGCGCACAGTTTTAAGTAGGCACACAAATCAGACTTCTACCGTGTAACTCGGGGGAATTTGAAAAGGGCGCGCATCCATGCCATCGCCAGTTTCAGCAGTTCGTCCACCGGTTCGCCCAGTCAAGAGCTATGTCCTCCAAACCTCCCTGGTTTTGTAGCCTACACTCCCCCATAAACCCCTGAGAAATGGCTCTTTCTTACAATGTTTTTTACTTACACCTCCTCCGGGTGCATAAGTAGATATGGTGCACATCTCTTGGCCGTGCCCTGAAACGCCCACACCCTGCCCATTTTGGAGAACTTTTGACACGGGTGCAGAGCGTATCTGGGCATCTTTTAAAATTCGCTTGGTGCATACCAGCCCGACTTGTGTGCACATATCCCCCGACTGATATGCATGCTGGACTTTTTAAAGTTCTTTAAGCTTGTACCTGAGGCAATGGCGGGTAAAGTGGCTTGCCCATGGCCACAAGGATTGGCAATAGGATTTGAAGTTTAGTTTCCCTGGTTCATAGCCTGCTGCTCTAGCCTTATAAAATGCTATTGAAAATCTCCCTGCTGCCACAGATGTGTGCATCTGAGGCTGCCCAAAGTCGTTTGAAAGTTACTGGCTAGATTTCTGTCAGCCTTTCCTTTTGCCTCACTCTGTGCACCCATTTCGGTGGGTCCTTGAGTATTTCTGTATGTGCTTCTGCCGTTTGTAACAGCTCTAAGTTCTGCAGCCTTTGCCTGGTGATGCTGGGGTGCACTTTTTTCTTCTTGAATTCTTTGCTCCTCGGTTCCTCTGGTCCATGACGAGCCACACTGCAGCACCTGCTATCAAAAAGAGAGACTATCTACACTTTATGCGAATTATCTTCTTGGAGAATCTATGGATGCGTATGCCTCATTCGCTGGAACCACTGGACTGAGTTATGTTCTAGTTAATAAAAAAAAACAAAACAATAAAAAAATGTATGTCCTTATCTAGTTTTTGTCAATTACTTATATTTACTTTTCTTTCTCTGATCATATGTAAATCATATGTAAATCATATATCTGATCATATGTATATCATATGTAAATCATATATCTGATCATATGTAAATCATATGTAAATCAGACTTACTAGTGTACAGCTGTAGCAGAGAACTCTTCCTTAATTTTTTTTCTCCCCAAGTATTAACAAGGAGATTTAATTCCAATGAAAAAAAAAATACTGTACAGGTCCTGAAGGTCACTCTTCCAGGGGTCTTGTGCAGAGCCGGTCTGCGTTTCAATCGGCTTTTACAGTTTCTGATTTTAATCCCAGCCTCCGAGTGAACAAATCCAATTCACCATTACACAGATTCAAGTTTTACTTCACTCGAACTTTTAACTACAGCAGATTACAAATTTCCCACGCGATTTCCTTCTGCACAAATTTCTTCTCCTTTTTCCTTAGCCTTCTCTTTAATGGTGCTCTTTTTTTCTAGCAGAGCTGTACCACTGGGTTAGAATACAACCCGCGGGAAAGTATGGGGAGGCAAGCAAGATAGCGGCGAGAAAGGTTACGCATTCCGCTGCTCTCCACTTACCTGTTTCTGGGTATTGTTTCGTACTGTGGAATTACCCCTTCTGTACCCTCGCTCCCTGGGGACCAATGGACCATCACTGAATGTGCCGTTACTAACCCCTGAATTGCGGGCTTTGAGCCTTGTTGACGAGACAGAGAGAGGAGCTCTGTTTTCACACCTGGGGAAATTACTCTCAGCCTGCCTGATACGTGGCCCCTGCTATTTGAATTAGCCCAGACGAGCGCCGACACAAGCGGGGGGCGTGCTCTGATTACTTCATCATTGCTTCCATCCTGGAGGGTGTTGTCGACATTCATCTTGGAGAGGAGTTGAACTCTTCTCCACAATGGCGGTTTCAACTCCCCGGTGTGGAGGACAGTACTGCCGTATATGGGTGCTTCAACCACGGAGGTTTTGTTGGATTCGAGTCTGCCAGAGGCTGGTCCTGTTGTAGATGGTGACCTTCTCGCGTATCCCCTCCTTCAATTGTTAAACTGGCAGTGGTCGCCCTAGATTCCCTTTGGGATTTGATCGTGGACTTGTCTCAGCCCTTCAGTGCTCATTCCTCACGGATTGAGATTGTCTCCCAGAAGTTGGATAAAGTTTGCCCAAGATCAATAAAAAAAAAAATCCTGCAAGAGTATTCAGAGAGACTATGCAGCCCTTGGGGAGAGAGGTTAAAGATATTAAAGCTGTGAATGCTACAATGATTTGGGGAGCGCTTTCATCTCTCCAGGAGGCTGGAAAGTTTGCAAAAATCAAGCCAGGCATTTAAATCTGAGATTACAAATATGAGTAAATGGCCTCTGCTGACACTTAGACACTTTTTCCTTGAAGTCCTGAAGATCCCAGCGGAGAAGATTCCCTCTTTCGATAAAGTTTGTTTCTTCTTCCTTTCAATCAGAGCAGCTCATACTCAACCTATTGCTGATTCCAGCATTGAAGTGACTGAAAGGTTCTACAGTGTTGGCCTCTTTTATTCATGAGCAAGATGTTGCATTAGTAATGAGGACTTATTGTTTGAATTCAATGTTTCCTTTTGGAGATTTTTGCCAGAATTTATCCTGATTAGCCAAGATAACGCAAGAACCGACATAATGGCTTTTTGTTATTATGTTCTGAGGTAATAGCTCTATGTGCAACGTTTCTTCTTCTAAGATAGCCTTCAAAATGTTAAACTGGGTGCAAACACTTTTTATTTTTCTTTTTGATCCTGACCAGTTGAGGGCTTTTTTAAAGCACCAAGGTGACAAATTCTGCTATCAACCCATAGTCCATCTTAGGGGTATAGCACATTAATCGTTGTAGGGCTGACTAATATCCATGCCGTCTGTTTGTATTAATATAAGATTTATCGTTTCTCCTCAGTTTCTGACTGCCTCCTTCTTTGTTATTGATAATTTAGGGAGAGAAAAATGGATATATTAATTTTTAAATTGTATAATTATCTATTTTTGTCTTTCTCGCTGTTACTGTGCAAAGTCTTGTTCTTTGTATGAGTTAAAAATTCTAATAAATAGAAAGTAAAAAAAAAAAAGAATATAACCCAGGTCTGCCACAGAATAAGGATATTTCTATGGTAAAACAATTCCTTTTGCTCTCTCACTAAAAAAAACCAACTTTCCTTTTGTACTAACTGCAGCTACACTGATACGCTTCCTCTCTTCTCAAAGACTCTCTCCAATCTGTCTCCAAACCGGTTCCTTTCCCACCTGCAGAAGCAATAAGCACAGGGAACTGTGCAGCTCAACTGCTGGTTTACTTTTCTCCCCTGTGGTCTTTTATGTTTACATGTCCTTCATGCAGAGAGGCTCCAGAGGTCAGCAAAAAAAAAAAAAAACACAGGCTGTCTCTGTTACAGCTAATGCAGCTCTGACTGTCTCTCTCTCCCAGATTTATTTTTCAGGGGCTCAGGCAATACATTTTGTTTTTTTAATTCTGTTACAATAAGACAGAGGCTGCAAGAACTCGAAGGAGGAAACTCATAAGGGGAAACATGAGGAGGTACTGTGCGCACCGCGGGACGGATTTTAAAAGGATTACGTGCGCCGGACCTATTTTAAAAAGGCCTGGTGACGTGCGTAAAACCCTGGGACGCGTGTAAGTCCTGGGGCTTGCAAAAAGGGGCGGGGCGGGGGCAGGGAGTGGGCGGGCTGGGGTGGGGCGGGGCGGGGGCGGGGCACGTCAGGCTTCCGGCACAGCGGCCATATTTGCCGCTGTGCTGGGGATCACGCGCCAGCAGTTGGCCAGCGCAAAAGGTAAAACAAATATTTTGGGGGGGATTAGAGTAGGGCTGGGGGGGGGGGAAAGGTTAGGGGAAGGGGTGGGAAGTTTAGGTTAGGGGGAAGGGAACGGGGGAAGGCTGCGCAGCTCGGCGCACACAAGGTGCACAATTGTGCACCCCCTTGCGCGCGCCCACCCTGGATTTTGTAACTTGTGCAGCTTGCGCGCGCAAGTAATAAAATCGTGTGTACATGTGTGCGCGCCAGGTTGCGCGCGCACATGTACGCCCGCGAGCAACCTTTTAAAATCTACCCCTGTGTTTACAGCACAAAGTGGGGCCTGGTTATCCATGCTCTGCTTACTGCTCATTAATTACCACACTCCAAGCCATATGCTAGATCTAGGAAGAAGAGGCAGCGTAATTACATTACCTATGCTCTCAGGAAAAGAACTCCAAATGTTTACGAGCCATTGCTGGTGAAACTTGTTTATTTATTTAGGCATTTTGTATACCGTTGTTCCAAAAGAAGATCACAATGGTTTTTAAGATTCACATACATATCCATGGTTATTGATCACATATTGAGGGTTAGCAATCACCTTTTAGTTCAACACCACCAAGGAAACACGTTCTCATTCAAAATCTTAGGTATTTTAGGTGATTACACTAGTTATTGTACACTCTAGTTCATGTTTGTGTATTTTCAATTCTAGTTCATATTTGCGCATATTCATGGTCGACGTAATAGAAACACAAAATCTAATCCTACTAACAATGTACATCATCTCATTCATAATTACTGCTCGCTCTAATAACATCAGTGTGCAACACATTATTCATTACTTATTGCTCACTCTATTAGCATCAATTTACGTCTCATAATTCATTTCTTATTCTTCACTCCATTGTCATTATCTCTGGTGCTGATGCAGTTGTTATCAGATTATTGGTCTTTTAGGTTAAATCGTGTGCTTTTCCGAAGAGCCATGTTCTCGGTTCATGTTTGAAGTTCTTTCTATCTGTTATTTGTCATATTGAGTCTGGCAGGGAGTTCCTTAAGTTGGGGGCCTGCTATTGAAAACGATCGGGTCTCTTATTTGCGTTAGGTGTCTTTTTCCGATTTGAAGGTACCATAAGCAGTCCTTTGTTTTGTGATCTTAGATCCCTCTGTGGTGTGTAGATTTGAATTGTCACTCCTAATAGACTTGGGTTAATGTGGTTGATGATGTTGAATATTAGTCTTAAAACTTTATAGTGAATTCTGGATTGTATAGGAAGTCAGTGCAGTGCAATCATCGAGGGCTTGATCTGTTCAAATTTCCTTGTTCCTAGTAAGAGTCTTGCAGAGGTGTTTTGAAGTAGCCGTAGTGGTTTTAGTAGGCTCGATGATAGGCCTAGTAGAAGAGAGTTGCAGTAGTCTAAGTTTGAAAATATAAGTGTTTGTAGAACAGTACAGAAGTTGCTGTGAGGTAATGCGAGCAGAGCTCTGGTGCTAGCTTGGATCTGGACATTAGGCAGGGGTGACCTTTCCATGGCACACCTGCCCATGGTACACTGGTTAGGAAACACTGGTTTACTTTCTTTGTAGGGATCAATAGGAGTCTGGCTTATTCTGCTTTCCCAATAGGAGTTGTATTGGGGTTCTGTGTAATATTTGCAGTGCTGCCTTTTCCTAAGTAGAGTTGTTGCTGTTTGAGTCTTGGGAGTTAGTGCTGTTATGGTCTGGTAGGTTTGCTGCATGAGTTCAAAGTGTCTGGTTTTTCAGGGGTTTGTCTTTCTTCAGAAAGTGTCTGGCAGCGCAGGGAGTTGTGTTGCAGTTACTAAGGTGACACCAATATTTGAATATATTTTTTTTGTAAGGGGAATCACTACTGAAAACTCGCCCAAAGTGATCCACTATTATCAATAATTTAAAAAGAAACACTTGCTGCTACAACTGTTAAACAAGAAAATAGTTGTAGATGAGGGAAAATAACTCACAAAATGCTACTAGCATAAAGGAGTAGTTGGTGCCTTCATATCATCATTGTGTCCTTCCTCATGTACCAGGATGAAGATATAGTCTTTTATGTTACTGGTTTTTTTAGAAAATAATTGTACATGAGGGGAAATATCTCATAAAATACATCTTACCTTGTAAACTATCAGACTGAGATGCCACATGTTGAGTTTTTATTTGCACATAATAGATTGTGTATCATCATCCTGGGCCATCATTCGTGACTGGGAAGAGTGAGGAGAATACCTCGGGCGCACCTGCTCTGATTCACCTTCCTTCCCTGAGCCATGCCGTCACTTTTGATCTGCTCTGTGCAATGTGAAGAGCGAATCCTGTCTACGGTCCGCACGCTATCCTGTCCTCGAATAATGCCAAGCGCCATGCTGATGCGCACCCAGAAGAAATCGTTAAGAGTCAAATGGTCAAGCGTGATTGACACCAGTCATCACTGTCATGTCACTGAATTGGCAGACTGGTTGCTCCATTTGATGAGTGCAATTCATTACCTGTACACGAGTTTGATTGTTTGTGATTATATCACTCTTACTAATCCGTCTTGGCATTTAAGCTGAAGCAGACAGTTTTGCCGCAGTTCTTCTAGCACATCTGTATATATATGTTCATAGTTATTTGTGTATTTCATTCGATGCTGAAGTTGCTGTGACGTTGACCAAAGAATCCTGAGCAGAATTTAAATGTACATTCTTGATGGCGTCTGACCTGTCTTACAGGGATGCTAACTCATGGAAATTTGCTTTTTCACTGACAGTCTGCCAGATTTTTAATGGCAATCTAACTTTTCTTTCTTTTTTTTATGGACACATGTTTTGACCTTGCCATTTCGGGCACAGCTGGATTTCCTAAGCCGAGGTTCACCCCCTGTGTGCCTCCCCCAGCTCCTGAGCAGTGCAGACTCACAGAACCTGAGCCCATGGGCACGAGACAAGTCCTGTCGCTCAAGGCAAATCCCGTCGCACATGAAATCATCTTTATGGACGTCATTTTTTTTGTGGCGGTCAAGTAGATTTTCCGAAATAAAGCTTCACAAATAAAAACAAAAAAATATATTTATTTCACTGAAAAATTCCCTAAAACTAGGTGGACAAATTGTGTCCATGTAGATTTAGGGTGCTCAGACGTGGGAGCCTAAATTTAGCTGGCTACGCTGAAAATAAGTGCCAGCAAGCTAACCCCTGGATTCATCATTCCGCTATGAAATATTAAATATAGCGGAAGGATGAGCTGGGAAAAAACGGGGCGAGGGGGCGATAGTGAGCAGGCGGCCGTGCTGCCCCCCCGCAGCGCCAATGAAATAGCTATTTCCAGCGCCAACGGGGGCGATAATGTGCGCTACATTATCCCCCCCCGCAGCGCTACAGGACCCACATTTTCCTAAACCCCGCCCAAACCCCTCCCCTTTCCCTAATTTGCATCTTCAGTTTGTGAAGCGGTAGTTATCGCACGCGATAATGCCCTAATGCGCATGATGCCGGGCCATCGCAATGTGAAAAATGGCCCTGTACATTTTTTTCCCTGCCCTAGCTCTCTTTACTTTGTGGTTTTTCCAAATTCAGGCACTCAATATGGCTCACTTTTCAAAGGGACTTATTAAGGTACCCAAATCCTATGAAAATTGACCCCCAAAGATGTTAATTTATGATTGAATGAACTCCCCTGAAATCATCATTTGGCGATATACACTGCAGTGTGCAACCATAATAGGGATCCTAAATAACATTTTTCAGCTTCTGCAACTCAACCTATTAGTGCTTTGCAAATGCCTCTAGGATTGTATATTTGATGTTTTTCATGAAAGTGTTTTTTTTTTTTTTTCAAATACAATTTTTATTGAGTGGCCTTAATATACACCAGAAATGCAAGAATGACAACAGGTCACAAGTACAGCAGACAATTAACAAGAACAAGCTACCTGTAAACAGTAGAGAACCCTCAAAATAGAGTTTTGTGTAGAACCCCCAAGCCAGGGGCATCCAACTAAGACACCCCAAGAACCAATATGAAGACTAAGAAGACGGGGAAGGTGCAGTACCCTTATGCATCCTCCCGCCGACAAGTGAATGTTGAGCTTTCAGGTCCGGCAATAACCCAGCCCTCTCCCCTCTTCCCCCCCCCCCCCCCTCCCCTTTTGTTTTCCCCATGGGTCTCAAAACCAGAGGTATAGAAAGATGAGGTGTTAGGGAATCCCAGCTTGATGCAAACAGTCCAAAGTCCCATTAGCAATATAGTGGAACGAACCTCTCGAGCATTAATCATTTAATATCGAACTCTGCCCTCTTCATGAAAGTGTTTTAATTCGTTGTACAGTGGTGGCCTTTTGAGGATATTTTGAGCAGGTTGGACACCGGGCTAAATGGCTCGCCAGGTGGTCAGTGGGGGAAGAGGTAGTCCGCCCTCTGCTGTTGTGGTCAGCCGGTGGGGGGTCTCCCTTCTGAAGACATGGCCAGCTTGGGAGGGGTGTGTGTGTGTGTGCTCCTCTGGTCTGGTACCCTGAGCGGCCTGCCTGGCTCCTCCCACCACCCCTTCCAGCGTCCCTGCGTCTGTGATCCCTTACGCAGTGAGCGTTTGGAGCTCTGTACCCATGCAAGAAGAGGCCATTATTGTGTCATTACTGCGCTTCTGGATCCCTCTACCCAGAGAGCTCATTACTGTGCGATAGATGGAATTCCCTCTTTGTCTTTTTATTTGCTGAACCTTTATATCTGTGGATAACACGGCGGCCAAATCACTTTTCATCTGATATCAGTGACTGTACTGTATGTAAGTCCACAATTAATTTTCAGCATTAGAAAATTAGTGTGCATTGGTGTCCTTTAATTGCAGATTCTCCATTTCCTGCTCTTGAATCAAAATACTGAACTGTGTAGCTAAGAAACAGACCATACGGCTCTTTTGGCACAAAGATATGTTTCCAAGTTTTGCTCCGCAGCTTTTTGAAACGAGCTTCTGTGATTGCTTTCCGTATGTGCAAACAAACACAGGATTCCGCTGAAGCATGGGGGAAGAAAAGCAAGGGGAAGTGGAATAAGACCAGAGAAGCACAGTCACGCTGCTTGAGCAGTTTCCTGGAATGCAACCGAGTACTGCTGAACTGAAGAAGAGCCCTTCCTATTCATGACCAAACCGGCCTAAGAATGGGTCGCTAGGCCTGATTTGTGAAAGGACTTCTCGTGGGCCCAGAATGGAATGGAAGGCCTAGTAGGGACCTTACCAATGGTGATGATGTAGTTAAAGCCTGTATTTGATAGGCAGACCCCTTTGTTTTCAGTTTAAACCGATTTTGAGTGATAAATCCCCAGGATTTTGCAAAGGCGAAAACTGGTTTAAACTGATTTCCAACCTAATTTCGAAAACATAGGCTGCAGGCCCACAATACTTTGCAGCCTCTCCTCCCTTAGTGAACTGACAGTGGGACATGATTGTACTTGAACCGGACCTGGACCACACGCTCAGCAAAGACAGTGTGGGAGCAGCAGGCGCGTGCATACTACAGCCACGACTGCGTGTCCACTTCTCGGGAGGCAGAAGGAAGTGGCCCAGGGGAGGAGGGAGACTGATCCACTGCCAAAACTGTGGTCAGGTCAGCACTGGAGTTGCACTGGGGAAGGGAGGCCGCGGCTACTGCTACTTCAGCTGTTGGGGAGGGAGACCAGATCTGGCCTGGAGTGGGCTCCAGAATTGCCATTGGGAAGGAAGGCCAAAGCCACCAGTTGGGCCACTGAAGAACGGGGAGGCACATTCAGGAAGGAGGGGAGATGTGAGGAGTGGAGAAGGGAGAACAGATGACATTAGGAGGGATGATGAAAACAAGGATTGGATTGGATAGGTTCTTGGAGGAGAAGTCCATTACCTGCTATTAAGTTCACTTAGAGAATAGCCACTGCCATTAGCAATGGTTACATGGAATAGACTTAGTTTTTGGGTACTTGCCAGGTTCTTATGGCCTGGATTGGCCACTGTTGGAAACAGGATGCTGGGCTTGATAGACCCTTGGTCTGACCCAGTATGACATTTTCTTATGTTCTTCTTATGTTCTAAGGGAGATGCTGGGGGAGAGGCAGGGAAGAGATACGACACTGGGTTTGGAGGGAGGAGGGAGGAGTTATGCTAAGAAGAGGGGAGACTCTGGGGAGAAAGGGGGAAGGAAGGAGAGACACTGAAGGAGGGGAAAGACTGAGAGAAGATGTTGGGAGAGAGGGGAAGGGAAGGGGAAATGCTGGGAGAAAAGGTAGTTAGAGCTTTCATCTAGCCCTGTAAATGATTTTGATAGCTATGTGGACTGCTTCATAAAATGTTTGGTAAACCCTGCTCTAGGATCCTAATCTGCTTAATATTTTTTATTAACTTGGCTACGTCCATCAAAATAATGTGATATTTTTCCACTGAATTTCTCCTATTTTATTCTTGTTGTAATAATTTAGGGAATTTGTGGGAATTCTCCCCACGCAAAAAAAAAAAAAAAAGAGGATCCCCATGGATAGGTAATATTAATTTAGATAATCCAGCCTAATGGGGGAGGTTTCCTTGAGTCTATAAGAAAACAACTGTGGGGGGTAGAAGAGATCTGGAAGGAAGGGAAGGCCTTCTCTCTGGTGACGTTCTTTAACTTCTTGTTAGGATTTCGCCTGCTACGCAGCCTCATCCTACCTTCTTGACTGTTGTAGTGATGCTGCCCCACCAGAAGAGGCCCTCAGTGCGTCTTACTACCAGTCTTGCTAAGCTCCCCCTCACTGCTTTTGCCATGTCCCAGCTCGAGGTCTATGTAACCCTGCCTTGCCAGAAGCTCCCGGCTTTCTCATGGAGTCATCCCTGGCTCTCTGACTTGGCCATTTTGCCTTGTATCTTGACTTGGCCTTGTAGCCCTCAAGCTTTCTTGATCCTTGTCTTGTCTTGAGGCCTTCGGGCCTTCTTGTTTTTTGCCTTGCCTGCCTTGTGGCCTTTGGCCTTCTTACTCTTAGGCTTGCCTTGAGGCCTTTGGGCCTATTCTAGCTTGTATCCTGCCTTGTGGCCATTCCTGGCCTTTCTCTATGTCTCTTGTTCAGTGTTATCCTTGTCTGCCTTGTCTAGCCTTGCCCTTGTCTGCCTAGTCCAGTCCTTGTTCTATTTTGTCCTTGTCTGTCAGTTCTTGTCCTGCCCTACCTGGCCCTGGTTCCAACACCCTTGTTCCAGTCCTGCAGTCCAGCCTTGCCTATTCCAGCTCCTGTACCAAGCCTTGCCTCATCCAGCACTGCAGCCCAGCCTTGCCTGCCCCGTCCAGTCCGCCAAGCCTTGCCTGCTGCCGCATAGACCTACTGGCCCCCAGAACCCAAGGGCCAGCTTGTGGGGAAGGGGGCTGGCTAGGCAGAAGACCAGCCCTGATCTAGTCCAGGGTCCTGCCTTGTCGTCTTGTACTGCTCCTAGGATGGTGTATCCAGACTCTGGAAACCCTGCATTTCTCTTTTTTGTAAAGTGGAAAGCCACTTGTTTTTCCATACAGACATACATAAGAATTGCCAAACTGGGTTAGACCAAGAGTCCATGAAGCACAATATCCTGTTTTCAACAGTGGCCAATCCAGGTCACAAGAACTTGGCAAGATCCTAAACAATAAATAGATCCCATGTTGGTATCGCGCAGTGACAAGTAGTGGCTTTTCCCTTAGTCTGCTTGGTTAATAACAGTTTATGGGCTTGTCCTCCAAACCATCTTTAAACCCAGTTATGTTAAGTGCCTTAATCACATCCTTCGGTAATAAATTCCAGAGCTTAGTTGAGTGCTGGGTGAAAAAGAATTTTCTCCAATTTGTTTTGAATGTGCTACTTACAAACTTCATGGAGTGTCCCCATGTCTTTGTATTTTTTGAAAGTGTAAATTACAGATTTACATTTACCCATATTCTTCCGTTCATGATTTTATAGACCTCTCTCATATCCCCCCTCAGCCATCTTTTCTCTAAGCTGAACAGCCCTAACCTCTTTAGCTTTTCCTCATAGGAGAGGCTGTTCCTTTTTTTTTTTTTCTTGTTGATTTTTGAGAGTTGAAGAGTTTCCCCTTTTTTCTTTTCCAAGAAAAACCAACCACCTCAGATTTTGTCTCAGGGGAGAGAATTATTTGTCAAAGTCGTTTTTATATTAAGGAATCCTAGTGACAGACTAGCATCCTGCAGCTTGTGGAGAAGAAATCCGTGAGCGTGACTTTTTCAGGCTGTCCATCTTAAGGAGCAGGGAGCTGAGCCGTTCCTGAGGGGGGGCTGCAGCACAGAGGTGCAGGGGAGAATCTGTAACGGCAACAGAGGATGCCACATTGATTCTGAGAAAGGTCTCAGAAGCAAGGGAGGCCAGAGGGACCCTTGGAATTTGCTCTGTGATCTGTATCGTGTACCTTTTTTTGAGAGACTGCAGTTTCTGAAAAAGGCTTTTCTCACTGCCCGTCATTACGCACTTTTTTCTTCAGTAAACTTCACTTTATTGATTGCAACAACAAAATCACAGGCAGGCCCGGCATGGCCGTTAGGTGGGACCAGGCATGCAAGGGCGCCATTTTAAAAAATGTGAAAGCAGTCACAGAACAGGGGAGAGAGTGAGAGACTCTATATATCTACCACTGTTAGAGGGCACGTTCAGCTCAGGGGGGGTTTTGGGGAGGGGTGGGGGGCAGTCTTACATTGGTTGGTCTAGGGCGCTACAGACCCTTGCGCTGGCCCCGATCTCAGGACTTACCCTCGTGTCCTCTGTACTAATCCTGGTCTTTCC